>NC_141150.1:62248524-62869149 GCF_053477565.2 Lygodium microphyllum
TACTGTGATCTTATGACAAGTGATGAAGATGAACCTAAGCTTCCAGACAGACATCCAACTCCTAAATAGTAGAAGGCACATTGTGTTTGGCTTGAACATGCTTGGAGAGTCCTACATTGACTCTCATTGTACATTACAGATGCAATGATAATGCAGATAATGAGCTGCGAGTCTCCTAAAGATGCTTGGAAAATCTTGATGAGATACTATGGTACTACCACTAGTGCTATAAAAATAAGCGTTGAAGCAAAGTTTAACACAATGGATAAGAAAGGACGGTCCATTCAGGATTATGTGACTAAGATAAAGACTATTCCAGATCAGTTAGCATCCATTGGATGTGAGGTAGATGATGAGGATTTGGTGGTTGTGACATTGAATGGTCTAGGGTCTTAATACAAGTCTTTTAATACATCAATTTCAGTCAGGGCTAAAATGCCTAACTTTAATGAATTGGTATCCTTGCTTATCCATGAAGAAGTGAAATTGGGTTTGACTACAAGCTTGAGTAGCCCTAAGAATAAAAATGCATCTTTCTATCCACATCAATGAGGCTGTCGTCATTGTGGCAAAGGTTTTAGGTGTGGTAGGGGAACCTAATAGCATGCATCTCAGCATGGGTAGAGTTAGCATGGTTTTGCTAGTAGAGGTGGTGGATACTCCCCTGCGAGAGGGAGATCTGAGCTTGGGGGCAGAGGATCTTGGCACACTCAGACTACTCATGAGAATGCAAACAAGGATAAATATTTCCATTATTGTAGCAAGAATGGCCACATTGCAAAAGAGTGCTAAAAAAAAGTAGGCTAATCAGAAGTTTAGACAGCATGGTCACTATGCATCATCGAGTCATGTAGAGCCTGAGACTGGTGAGAGACTGTTTACTATGACTTATGTGTAGAATAAGGGCAAGCAGCTAGAAAATTTTGATATATCTTGTTTATAGATTCTAGAGTCTCAAACCACATGACACCACATAATGCACTAGTAGTGAATTTGGGAAATTTTCACAAGTTTAGGACTCATGGTCAAAACTTTCTCTTTGCTATAATTCTCACATCGTTGCTTCAAATTTATTATTCAATAGCTCAATAGATTCCATTTTTCATCAGTTTCCAATTATGTGTCACATGATAGCTTTGGAAAACTTAAATATATCTTTTTGGAGTCCTAATATTCTTAATAATGAAGAATGGGACTTGAAAGATTCCCAAATTCACTAAAATTGTGTTACGTGGCGAGTGGTTTGATGAGCTTAAAACAGGTGCTAATGGTTATGTGTGCGCACTGGAGATGATTCTCAACATGACATAGCACACATAGGGATTGTTCCTTTGGTTATGCCTAATGGCAGGAAAAAACAATTTGCATGATATCTTGCATGTTTCACCAACCACCAAGAATCTGTCATATGTTGGTCAAATGGTTGAGAAAAACTTGTAGGTACAATTTAATAGAGATGGTTGCCTCATAGAGGAGTATGACAAAGGATATACGTTGGTTGCTAAAGGCCAAGGACATGGTAGGATGTTTACACTGGATGCAAATATCCCTAATTTTAATGCTGCCATGTTTGCTCATGATAGGGAAAGTATCCAAGACATTGATATATGGTATAAATGAAATGGACATATAAATGTCCAAAAGCTAAAAACTATGCAGCACAAGGATCTTGTTATAGGGCTACCAAGATCTAAGTATGCTGATTTTGGACATGTATTCTTAGCATGCCAGTTTGGGAAACAAGCCAAGTTTCCATTTGCAAAGAGTACATGGAATAGCAGGATGCCATTATAGCTTGTACACTCAGATGTCTAGGGACCCAGTCATAATGTATCACTTGGTGGGTCTAGATACTATGTGACCTATGTGGATTGAGTCGGAGGCCATTTGTGCTAGACATATTTGCTAGTCATGCATCATGCTCCGCAAGATAGCAATTCGCTCCTCATATGTGTAAGGCTACAATTAACCCTCCATACTATGTGCAAGCTATGGTGTGAACCCGTGACTATCCCTCCATACATGCTTATGATTATGCTTCAACAAAGCCACAAGTTTGCCATGCCTTATCCATATCAAAAAAATAATTGTAGTTGTCTTGCAGTGGACTAGATTTGACATTACTAAGGGACATGTTTTAGCTCCTCATGTGGGGGGAAAGGTCATACAATGACTACGATGCCTAAGGGGCTTTCAACAAAAATGATTGGATGACACAACATCATGATGAATATGGATGGTTGTAAGTGGATTTGCTACATCTAGCTAGGCTCATCACTCCAAGGCATGGGGAACCTCCTGACATGATTTAAACTCTTTTTTTGGTGTTCATCTTTATCCTTTAGGGTTTTTTCTATATGTTGAACATTATTTAATACAAGTGTTTTTGCAATGCATTCTACATTATTGATGATAATGCATGTAATGAGATTTGAGTGAATTTTGGTGCTTTTGTGAGTATTGGTTGATCACCAAGCTATGTAATTCATATGAGTTGTGCTAGGCTTAAGTATAGTTGATAAACTACTATATCATCAATATGTTTTGGTACAATGAACAAACAAGAATATTCTATGCCATTTTTCCATTTACAACTAAAGGCAACTTGAAACCAACACAATAAGAAGTTGATTTTGTGCACTAATACACCATAATTTGTACTATATTGCTTGACCCAAGGTAGGACTTTCATGGAGAACAACATTCTTGACTCATTGCTCTTCATGTGCACAGCTTTGAGGACCTCCACATTTTCTTCACACAACAAATCTCCCAGGTAGAAGATATCACTTGTGTGTTTAAACATTATGAGGAACTCGTCAGAGAGGCAAAGCATTGTATTATTGATGATGGCCACAAACATACATGGGTATGAGAATATCTAATGCTTGCAAAATCCATTGAGCTCAAACTCCAATATGCAATTATAGTTCTTGAAAATGGGTGTTCCTATGGTGTTGTAAACTAGTGGAACTTGCTACCACAATGCCTAAACGTCATATAGTTTTGTAGAGGGAGTGTCATATATTGGTCCATCACATAATCCTAGTGTTTTGGCATGGCTAGATTAGATGGCATCTACTCAAGTTCAAAGTTCTATTTGTCGGAGGGGAATATGAGTTGTTGATAATAAATGCCACAAAAGAGAGAATCTTAATGAGGAAGCACAACCTAACTACCCTGCATCACCAATTTGGCATACCTATCATAGGAAAGAGAGAGACAAGATGAAACCAAGATGAGTGTGTCTCTGGCCTCCCAAACAGAACCTTCTTACATTGGAGAAAAATATCAAAGGTTAAAACCCAACATTGTAGATATATATATATATATATATATATATATATACACATGTTTGCCCAAAATAAAAGATGGGTGGTGAGATGGGTGTAGAGAGAGAGAGAGAGGGCAGGGGGGAAGGAGAGATGCCAATTGAGAGGAACTCGGGGGGTTCACTAAATGTATGTATGCCAATTTAGAGGAAGTCGGGGGGTTCACTATATGTGTATTCTCTGTATTACGCGTGTTTAGGGTTTATTTATAAATATTTATATTTATGAATTTTTCTTGAATAAAATATATTTATTTTTAATTAAATCTCCAAATAATCGCTTATATTACACAATTTTATATTTAAAAAAGTTTAAAAATAAAATGTTAAAAAAGCTTTATTTTGAACCCACGTGATACATATATATATGCATGAGTGACCCCCCCCCCCCCACCCTAAGTAGAGGAAGGAGGGTAGTAGAGGGGAGGCCCTTGCCAACCTTGTGACTATAGATCTAGTGGCATTTGGCAACAACACTCTTGCTTGTTGAGTATCACACACACACACACGCACACACACACGCGCACACACGCATGCACGCACCCGCACGTGCACATGCCCACGCCCACACACACACACACACACAAACACACACACACACACACACACACACACACACACACACACACACGATCAACTTCTTAGGGAGACAAATGGGGGGACATGGACCTCTTTGATTGAGAGAGACAGAGAAGAAGAAGAAGCAACAAAAGGAGGATCCTCAAAGACAGAGAGAAAGAGGGTATGTGGAGCTTATTTTTAGTTTTTATCAAAATATTTTGCATTAAATCCTCTAAGAGATCCTATTTCACCATGCATGATTGTAAAAGGCACAAAGCACTAGTCACACTAGCCATGAGTGTTTTTGAACATATTCATCTTCCCATATGTTCGCATTGAATGGGTGAGATGCATAGCATATCCTTTGAATCACATGTTTCTACTCAACATGACGTGCACAAGCACAAAGTTCAATAACATTACATTACCATGTTCAAGCACTTAAGCACATACATTCAGTTCCAAATCATAGAAAAATCACTATTAGAGGATCCAATAAGGAGAAGGTTGTCTCTCACTATGATAAGATCATCAATTTTCCCTTTGCACATCCACACATGCTCTCTCTAGACCTTAGCATATATTGGTAGAATCTCAAAGTGTATAAGGGAGTATATGGCCCTACAAGTGTTGCACTAGCATCAATCAAGGATCTTGAAGATGAATCAAATGAAGAACAAAAAGAACCCTTCTTCTTCATGTTGTTCTTTCCTTTAGAAGAGACATCATTTGTTCCTTTGATCTTTAGAAATCTGACCACATTTCTCACAAGAATAGCAATGGGAGCTCTTGCTCTTTCTACTAGACCTAGCAAACAAACATAAAATAGTGCCACTAATACCAAGGAGAGAAAGATGACCCTATACTTGAAGAATATATTCCTCTTGTGCCTACAGCAACATAGGAAAATCCACTAGTGTGCAATCAAACCAAGTTTACCAACTATCACCATAGCTTGGAGGAAGTAAGAAGATGAAAACCTCCCTCCATATCCAAGAGAAAGTGTCTCACACCCAAGAGTAGCCTTTTCCATTACACCATTTTCTTTTCATTTAGCCATGTATTCCCTTGAGCCTTTGTCAACCTTATACAAAATAAACTTGCATTTTATCTGAGAACAAGCCTCCATGAAGACTTGGGGCATGTCACTTCATTATCAATGTCTTTCCAAAAGAGAATGCAATCTTTTTGGGGATGTATGAATGTAATTAATCCAACCCAACGCAACCTTTAGGTAGATAGAGCTAATATTGAAGCCTTATAAGTAATCTCTAATTTTGTCATTTTGTGGCTCAATTATTTGAAAAGTCAAATGCAAAGTATTTTAAAATGTGAATGCTTGATTTGTTCTTCAAAGTGTCCAAAGTGTCAAAAGCCTCAAAGGAACATGCTTTTATTTGATTATTTACCTATTAAGGACTAGCTAGAACTTATAATAAAATGTCAAAGATTTTGTCATGGGTTTTTACAAACATGGCATAAAAAAGAGAGATGGTTTGAAAAAGCTATTTCTATGCACCCAAATTCATCCTTTGAATTTTGGGATGGATCAAAATGTCATGAGGTTCAAGACTTTTGGAATCTAGATGTTGAATATGAGATACCTATGATTTGTCAAAACACAAGGTGTAATACTCTATACTCTACCTTTCCAAGGATATCAAATACACTTCAACACGGGTGGAATGAATCTACCAAGTAGTACATATTTGTATCCAATAAGTGTCATGCTTTGAATAGACACTATCAATAGTCATGAAAGATACATATATTTCACTAGATATCATTTTAAAATATATATATTACATTTATTTGTGAATAAGTAGATTCATCCTAGCTATTGGTTTATATGCATCTCCACTAAACTAACTTTTTTGTAGGGCTAGATCCTCAAGACTTTTCTATTCTTCTTCATTGGGATGGGTTTCAAGCTTCTCAAACAACTCAAAAGGATTGTGGTGTAGTAGAAAATATTATTTGAAATGTTGGTAGAACATCTGGGTACCAACCACCATTTATGCAATGGATAATATACACATGGATGTATTCAATCACTCTTTAGGGCTATGTAAAGATATATAGGGATACACTCTCTTTCTATAACTCCATGCGTGTGTTATGTAGCTAGGAGGTTGAACCTATTTACAAGGTAGAACTAATCATGTTTTTGAGTATCACTTGTTCTAGGACATGCTAAACCATGCTAGAGAGAGGATAATTATTGTGATGGGCCTTTTGATCTTAGGGACCTTATATTCGTATCCAACTATTTAATTAGATAGTTTTCTCATAGCATAGATGGCAAGTTCCTCAAGTGATATGAGAATGTGCTCATGCTTATATCATTGTTCACAAAGTGGTCAAGGATGGCAGATGGTTAGTCAAGGCTATGGTAGATGGTTATTCATAGAAGGATTTTTTTACAAAGACTAGATGTGACTATGGTACAAGATGTTGAAAATTTACCTTAAACTATAGATGGACCCACAAGGACGAGACAAGTTTGGTGCTTGTCTTTTGTATTGTCATGGTGGAAGTTATGTTGTTCCTTCTACCTTTGCTATTCACCAATAGTTGAGGTTGAAATATCAAGACTTGGGACATGAGATAAAATTGAAACCACAATGTAATAATAATATTGGTAATTCTAATGCCCATTTTGATAGATCTCCATGTATGATAAATCATTCTTATGATATGATAAGTGATGGTTATGATCAGATCATTCACATAATGAACTAGATAATCATTTTTGGATAATGCTAATGATGCACATGGCCAATTAGATCATGCCTTGGAAGAAGAAGATGAACATATGGATTTACTAGAAGAAGTAGGCCCAAGCATTACAAATATGGATGGTATAAAATCCTCATTGTGCCTTTAGATACTTGAAAATATAATTGAGTTACATGCACTTTGACACAAACATAGAATATCTATTACAGCTCAAGATGAAATGTTTCAACTTTTATTTGGTGACATGGATGGTCAGAGAGTTGGAAAGTGTGAAAATAAAGCTTTGAAACGAAGCTTGAGCAAACTCTAGTTTAGTTGTTTGAGACATGGGACGCGACCTTAGATGGACTAAGGATTCTTGCATGTTGGGAGCAATTGATTATAATCTACAATGTACTTGGGATGATTCAATCTCAATGTTAAAATTTTTGTGCGAGTATGCATGATAATATTCATGAGATAGAGCTTTCTGTGCCTAAAAGATAATATGTATATGTCAATAATGTTGAAAACTGCTCTTGTATGAGAAATAGAAGGCGAATTGTTTTGAGACACGATTGCTTGATTTAATCTTCAAAGTTTCCAAAGTGTCAAAGGCCTCAAAATGACATGCTTTCATTTGACTATTTACCTATTAAGAGTCAACTACAAATTTTAGTAAAAATACAAAGCTTTTGTCATGGGTTTTTATAAATGTGGTGCAACAAATATAGATGGCTTGGGCATGTCCTTTGAATTTTGGGATCGATCACAATGTCGTGACGTTTAGGACTTCTAAAATCCAAATATTGAAAACGAGCTACCTATCATTTGTCCAAACTCATGGTGCAATACTGTGTACTCCACCTTTCCAAAGAAATAAAAAATACTTCAAGAGAGGGATGAAATGAATCTACCAAAGCAATACACATTTGTATGCATTTGTATGCAATAAGTGTTATACTATGAATAAACACCATCAACGATTATGCAAGAAGGTACATATATTTCACCAACTATCTTTTCAAAAAATATATGTTACATTAACTTATGAATAAGTAGATTGTACTAGCTATTGGTTTATATACATCTCCACTAAATTAATTTTTTTGTTGGGAGATGCTCGAAACTTTCCTATTCTTCTACATTGTGAAGGGTTTCAAGCTTCTCGAACAACTCCAAAAGATTGTGGTGTAGTAGAAATTGTGATCTTAAATGGGGGTAAAAGGTCTAGGGTTGGGATTCTCCCTATACAATTTTAGCCACTAAGTAGCAAGAAGATGATTCATAATTCAAGCTCCACATTTGGAATCTTTTTTATACCATTGATAAAGGAGGTTCAATATGTCTTCACGGAGGGAGTAGATGCGTTTTACAATTATCTAGTTGAATGTATCTTCAAAAATCCCCTTCAATAAACACACTTTTGCAAGATAAGTTGTCATGGGATTCCTTGCCCATGGTTTAAAATAAGACTTTTATCCTTTACATGTATCACTTAGTCACTTCTATTCTAGACATGCTACATAGAGACTTGCCTAGTGCAATAAATCTTAAACACAAAGTCCACTAGCATATGGCATGGTGTAATAAAGATGGGGCTCTCTGCCTTAAAATACAATAAATTTATCATGGGTCCTTGACAAGATGATTGATTTTGGTTACTTAATCTTATCCTTCCTTGAATTTCTTACAACATGAAGTTGCTACAAGTTCTATAAGTCATGGAACAAATAAACAAGAGAAATATGGTCATGAGTAGTTGACTTGGTAGGTTCCCTTGGGTTATATTTCTAGAAGCCAATGATGTGGTTGTGTACTTACGATATTCAAGATTTTTAAGTGTACTCACAAGCAAAGTCACTAAGAAGATGGAGTTGTCTAAGTTGACTAAGTGTGGGACATTGCGTATGCATTAGCCTTGCTTATGTGGACTTATTGTGGTTCATTTGAACTACATGAACCTTCCATTTTTTGCACCGCATTTTTTAGGCTTCCTTAGGTTGAGAACAGGGCACATCCTGGATGGGAGGAGAATGATGCTCATACACTACCACACAAAGGAGATGAAGCCATGCAACCACAAGCAGCTCAAGAAGACTCTACTTGAACTATAAGAACCTCTCTTCCCATGCATTGACGAAAATGGAAGGCCACTCTTGGCTCTATAAAATAGGGTAAATATGTATAAAAAGAAAGGCAGCAGCCCATTCGCGGATTCATTCATGCTCATGGAAGTAGAAAGAAGGAAGCTTTGAACATTGTTTGTGTCTATGTCTATGGAGTAGCAACTCTCTCCTATCAAGTGAGCCTCTTGTTCCACTTCTTGATCTTTAATATCAAGACCCGTGGGCTGAATTGAAAGGCCCAAGAATGCCCTTTAATGGATTGAATTTATGTTTTACAAAGCATCTCTTGCACGGTTCAAGAGGCACATGCATTTGTGAAGAAAAAGAGAAGGGCAATGTCTTATGTACCCACCTGTTGATGTAGACTCTCTTCTCTATCAAGAAGAGATCTTCGGAAACATAAAGACCTAATTTTGGACTATTATATGCAGCCCAATACTCTCTTTGTGGGCTGAATCTTGTCACACTAATGCTCCATTTCTATTCTCATGGTTTATGAAAAGGACATACTCTACTTTCACTTGTAATTGCTACATCTAAAAACTCTTGCCTTGAAAGGGCATTGTAGATACTCTTTGGGAGTCATCTTGGATTAATATCGGTAGCCTCAAACATGGTATTTACGGGCTGAAGCTTTATTTGTGATCCTATTCTTTAATCTTGGTAGAACATGGGTTGTTCTTGGTTCATATGAGTGGCTACAAGCTTTACTCTTTGTAAGTAAGTTTCAAGGACATCTTTTGACATTGTTAAGAGATCATTTTGGTGTCTTCTTCTCAGCCTTACATAGGGTATTCATGGGCTGAAACCTGTAGACACAGATTCTACTTCATCTCCAATCATTGCAAGTACAAACTAGACTTGTAATTCTCTCTACATAGTATCTTGCTTCCCAGATGCGAGAATACATGCACTCTGCCCAGAAGCTTTGATTTCACAGTCACGTCTCCAGGCGCGTGTATTTTGTATCTCAAACGCGAGAATATACGCGCTCTGTCCAGAAGCTTTGACTTAAGAGTCGCGTCTCCAGGCGCGTGTATTCTGCATTTCAGATGCGAGAATACACGCACTCTGCCCATAAGCTTTGACTTCAGAATCGCGTCTGAGAGCGTCTCTATGCTGCATCTCAGACGCGGATATACACGCGCTCTGACCAATGGGTTTGACCTCAGGGATGTGTCTGAGAGCGCGTCTATCCTGCATCTCAGACGCAATTATACACGCGCCAACCAGCTCTGATAAAAAATAATCTTTTATTTCTGGAATGGTATGAATTTGTTTTTTTTTTTTTTTTGTTTGCAGATGTCGCATCCTGGTTCATCTAGCAATGACCCAGATTTGGATCGCATGAATGATATATTGGGCTTGTTCGACAGACTAGTCAATGCTTTTTTTAGAGATTTTCCTAGTAAGGAAGACTCCATGGGAGAGATGACTAGACACCTTGGCCGCTCTCCCACAGCAGACGAGGTGTTCATCGTCATGTCTGGAACACCTCTGACGTCTTTGCTTAGCACTGAGTCCCAAACACCAAATGTCCAAACTCCAATTGTAGGTACTCCATGTGCAGCACCTGTACATGCATCGGCTGAAGCACAAGCGTCAGCCGATACAGGTGCATTTGCAGAAGAACGTGCATCCAGCGAGGCAGAGGGTAGTCGACAGAGAGGGAGGAGGGAGAGTCGAGGGGGAGAACGAGGCTTGTGTGGGGATTTCCTAGGAGGTGGCGAGCGATCACCCTCACCAGAAGATCACATAGAGGAGTCTGCACGCCAGTACTATAGAGTTACAGATATTGGTGGCATCTTCCATGATGATGAAGGAAGGGATGTAATGGTGTACATGAGGAGCGTCGTGCATGCAACATATAAAGATTGTTTCGTTTACTTCAAGAATCAGAAAAGCGGCTTGTGGCAGGAGGTGTTGAGGGCAATCCATAGAAGGTACCCAAATCCTGAGGGTCAATGATTCTCGGACGATTGGAAATGCACAAAAGTGAGGGATTTGCTTCACAACAAAAGATCCCACCTCATGACATGCGCCAAGGAGTCACTGCGGAGACAGGAGGAGGGGCGTGGAGCCTATAGCCAACCACCTATGTGCCATCGCATAGAGTGGAAGAAAGCCAAGAAGAAAGCAGCAGAGAAAGTGAAGAGTCGCCAGCACGCAGAGGCGCGACGTATCCAAATGGAAACCATGGGATCGTCGCATTACGAATCGGGTGGTAGAGAGTCGTGGGAGAAAGAGTTTGTAAGTATATTTTGATTTCTAGTTTTTTAAAACTTATATCTCTTTCAATTCTTTATATAATTTGTTCTAATACATTGTGTCTCATAATTGTTTGTATATATCATAATTGTTTTGCAGACTACTATCATTGGTAGGATACCTTCTCCTAGAGAGGTAGGTTACCATCAAGGCCATAACCGCGCAGCCACATGGCTTCACTTCTATGAGGAGGGTCTCATCACTGAGGAGCAATACAACCCGGCTATGAGGATTCGACAGCCAGAGGAGGTATGTTTTTCTTACTTTTCTATTAAAATAATTATAGCTAATTATAACTTTTTATTTGCAATTGTACGTAAGCAACCTTGATCTTTTGTGTGTGTAGGCGAACCCCGATGTGGAGTATAGCGAGGAGGGGGATAGCGACGCTAGTAGCCATGGTGGTGCTAGCGAAGATGTTTCTTCTTCAGATTCGTAGAGGAGCACCATACCTCCTCTATGGCCTTGTTTCCTTGTATATATATTATCCATCTTTGAGCCTACTGCTTGCGGCTACGCTTTAGGTCGCAAGCACTTAAACTCCCCATATAAATGCATTTTATCTATAATGAATACATGGATTTTTGTTTTCAATTCTCATGCCTTCAGATCCATTGTGTTTTTCCCAAATGCACAATTTGATGTATGGGAGGGAAAAAAAAAAACTAGAGATGCTCTCTCATTTTTTTTTTCCAGTTCTATTCTTCGCGTCTATTTGCGCGTCTAAATTGCAGAAAACGCGCGTCTATAATCGTGTCTAAAATTCAGAGTACATGCACTCATACACGCACTATACAATTCAAATTTAAAAAAATAAATTAAATATATTTATTTAAAAAAGGAGATTTTTGATTTTTTTGATTTTGCGTTCGCATCTTTTAGCGCGTGTAAAAGCGCGTCTATGAACGTGTCTATATGCCCGTCTAATTTTCCATGTAGATGGGCTGGTAGACGCACAAAAGAAATTAAATAAATAACAATTTTGGTTTTCCTATATGCTTGTATTTATGCGTGTATATGCGCATCTACCGCACGTCTATTTTTGCGTGTAAATTTTCTCATACATGCGACTATAGACGCGAAATGGTAGATGCGCAAATAGACAGGCTAGTAGACGCGCCCGTAAGATTTTCTCTCAATTCAAAAATCGCGTCTATAAGAGGCCTTTTTGTTGTAGTGGATAAGCATTCTTTCATGTGGTAAAAACCCATCTACTTCCATTTCTAATATTGAAGTAAAGAATGTTCTCTTATAGCAACTTACATAAGATATCTCATTAATTAACGGATTATTCACCTTAACTATAATATATAATGCTACCATTTTCTCAAAGTCATAACAGTAATAGACATCATGTGAGCCATATCTTAATATGACATCTAGTAGTTCTCCATATCTTGTAATATGTTATAAGGGAGAAGAAGTAGCAACAAAGGCTTCTTCCGTTCGAACTTTCCAAGAAAAAAAAAACTACGTTCAATGCCTAAATTATATTCTTACGACCAACCAATACCTTTACTATAATTATAGAAGGCATGTGCAATATCTATGAGCAACAAACCTAAATCAAAATTGGCTTTGGTATCTCATCTACATGTAAAACATATGATAAGCACCATTGAATGAAATTTTGGTTCTCTGCTGCTTTAAACCTCTCACAATACTTGCTTGGTTTGCAAGGCCGTTATGCATGAGGAATTGAGGGTGGAGAAAGCCTATAAGCCTTTTCATAATTAAAAAATTCTCACATTTTTGTTTTCATTAGACATAGCCCTCATGAGTACTCGTATGTATTTTTGAAATACATTTAGAGATAACACATGCATTGCATCATATACCAAGTCTTTTGACAAGTTGAAAACATACAAATCATATAGTTTCCATGGAATGGACTCTCCAGGTAACCCTACAATCTTTAGCTTTCCTTCCTTTTTGGCTCGTGTGAAAGCCATATTTGAACTTGATAAGGCATCAATCATTTCACCCATGGACCATTGGACTGAAGGATATCTTGCTTGATATCGACTACCATTATAAAGATAGCATCCTAGTATCTAGAGTTGCTTGAGCTTTGTCTCTATGACAAAAGAATTGTCCACCATCTTTGAAAGATCCCATTTCACATTGTGCACGATAATCACCCATAACCATCATCAATATCTAACAACACAAAATTTTGATTGTCCCACTGGATTATCAAAAATCTTTTCCATAGGGTAGTTGTATGATACTTGTATACCATTTATGTAAAGGTCTTGCAACTCACTAATAAGAGATCTTAAAAAGGTTTGAAAAACATCAGGAGTATTTCGAATAATTTTAGAGCAACTAAAAGGTATGAATAAAACATGAAGAATGCCCACTACAGCAGAGCCCTTTCCACTATTAAGAACCATGATTTCTACCACAGCACAATCCTTTTGAGTTGTATGAGAGACTTGAAAGCCATCCCAGTGTAAAAGAAGTGTCAAGTTCAAAGGATCACCTCTACGTAGGATACTTTGTTTCATCCCAAAACTCATTTACAATTTCTAGTTGCATATAGATATATTTTCCCAACCATCTTGTTCTATCACGCTACATGCGAAGGAAATCATGACAAAGTCATTGGGATCACATTAAAAGCTCTAACTCTTTCTTAAGAGGAAAATAATCAATTGCTAACATTTTCTTCCTTGGTTTATTACATTTTTTACACTTGTCACAACATTCAATACAATCATGGTTTAGTATTATTTTTCAAGAACATAGGACTATACCTTTGGTATAAGAATATTACTTTCTAGGTGCAAGAAGCTCACCTTCAGGATCATTGGCTTTACTTTCTTTACAAAATCCATAGTGCGCAAGTTGGAACATGCCAAGACCATGATACATGGAGTCTAGTTGCTCCCAAGATGTAGGGACTCTTACTCCATCAAGATCTCCACCCTATGTATCAAGTAATTGAACTAATAGCTAACTTAAACTTGGCTTGCACTCTTTTTCTCTTTGCTCCCTAACCCTTGGATTGCCTACATATCCAAATAATAGTTGGAGCATCTTTTCTTGTGCACTAATTGATATTTGTTCCTCATCCCAAAGAGCTTGAAGCTCAATTTTTTTTTGTAGGGTTGACACCTCCATCTTGTGGTGAGATCATTGCTAGGTTTGCACAGTGCTATGCATTTGAGCGATGCCATGATGGGGTGAGAGACTACCCAAGCCACAAAGTAGCATGGGAAAAGTTTGGAAACACTGTGATTCCCTCCAACGCTTCCCTCACAGGCACCTTCGGCCAGACGGCTATCTTCGACTACAACATCACCTCCGCACTGGATGCGGCGTCTTCCCGGCACAGCTGGGTTCCATCCGGGGCTTTGAAGCGTACAACGGCGTCGACCCAGCCTTTGCCACCATCTTGGTCCTTAACACGATCACCTACAATGATGGCACTTACAATGGCACCTTCTGCCTCCATGGCCAAGCCAACATGAACCTCAGCTCCTACGACATCCCCATCGTCAGTGGCATTGACTCCTTCATTGGTGCCTCCAGCTACTCATGGCTACTCACACGTGACTAACCTTCGCACCCCTGGCGACAACCACGTCTTCGAGCACATCGTCCACTTCTTCATTTAGCTTTTTCTCTCAGGAGCTGTATTTCACAGAACCATTTATCATTAAGAAAATAAAGCTCTTCTAACTTCGTCTCCATGAAACCTCATAAGAGCAGTACTATAAATAGTGGTGTTCTGTCAGCATCGGGCAATACTCTCCTCTCTCTCTCTCTCTCTCTCTCTCTCTCTCTTTGACTTGCATAAATTGAAGATTCAATATGAAATATATCCAATGCCTCATCAATGGGCATAGTTTGTGGTCCTTCAATGACTTGTTGTCCTCCACTTTTGTCATCGTTTATTATATGATGTGCAAATTCTATCATCTCATTTTATACGTATTCTCTCAGCTAGATATGTCAAATTTTATAATCGTCAACGGATTTCCTTTTGGACAACATTCTACCCCTCACTTTAAAGGACAAGGATTTCTTAGATGGAAAGTAAAGATGTTGCTAATTCTTGAAGGCGGCGTCTTGCATGATATTGTTCTTGGTAATTATGAATGTCTGCCTCAATTAATGATTAGGCTCATGATAATACATTTGTAATTGAAGGGCCTATCTTTGAAGAATGACAAACTTCTTGTAATAAGTGGGTTAGACATGACAAAATAGCTCGTTAGTATATTTTTTCTGCTCTTCAAGAATCTCTTATGCTTGATGTATGTAATCTTTCAATCTCACAACCTGTATGGGAGTTCTAATAGCAAATTTTGAGAAGAAATCTATTACGTTGAATAGACTCTACAATATAAATAACCAAAGACTAATCCATAATACATAATGAATCACAAAAAAACTAATAATTGAAAATAGGAAAGATGTATGACTTATGGACTATCATGTACATGTAATCTATCAATGAGTGCAGTGAGACCATGTTTCTCTACATATTGTATCTCCAAACATATAGTATTGCTATTTGTGATTGAGTGCTGCAAGAAAAATAAAGTAGCATTGTTAGAAATGAGATTATTATTACAAGTAGTATACCAAATAAGAAAGTGGTCGGAACTAAAATAAAACTTACAAAATCCTCAAAATAAGTTTTGTCTACCACTCCTAAGATGATGCACGCCAGCCATGCCCTCATTGCCTCTCACTGTTGCCAGCATCGTCCTGGAGAGTCTATGGCCTCCTTCTTGAGTCTATGTCAATCCTTTGTATCCAATCACTAAGGCTTTGGAGCACCACTCTTGATTGTTGTGCATGCATCTCATCATCTATGCGACATATATGTATGCATACAATCCATCATTCATCTTGTCGAAAATTGATGTGCCACTGTAGGTATAGTAACTCCTCATGAAATGACGCTACCATATAGTCCTTGCTTCCCTTTGGTATATTTTTTCAAGGGTCTAGAATATTGTGCCTAAATATTTTTGGCACAACTCCCTCATGCATGCCATCGCCCTTTGTCTCTCATCATTTGTGAGCATATGATAGGTTTTCTCATCCTCTAGGTATCCGTACCCTAGTGGGGTACATCTAAAGTGTACCTCTCTTACCTACAACTATGTTTCTAGGCATAATCAGGAGACCCATGTTCATTTAGCATATCTATAAGGGTGGTATCTCTCAGAATAGGACCCATAGGGCTACCACACCTAGGGACGACTAAGTGAAATTTAGAGTCAAGGTAGTAGGTGTTCCTATAGGTATAGTAACCCTGGAGGTGATAAGTGTCCACTCAATTGACGAGATAGAAACAATGTATCAATGTCTCCACAACACCCACCTGAGCCACCCTCTCTAGAATCAGTACAGAAGTAAGCAGTAGAACTTAGTTATGGAGTCACAACATCTACATCTCTATAGCATCCCCCACGAAACCACCCCTAGAACGACAACGAGAGAAAGTTTGTGGCTCTCCAAGGCATCTACCCTAACCACTCTCTTCGCCAATCACTCAACTCATTGTGAAGATATACATGTGAAGTCTGCCATCTAATTTGAAGATGTACATGTGAAGATATCCAATAGCTCCTTATCTGTAATCACTCGACTCATTGTGGTCTCTCTAGATCATCAATAATAACTTACATAACTAGAAAATTGCAACATGACTAGTCACAATTGGATAAGAATAAAAAAAAATTGGATAGAACAGAGACACTAGTAGGAAGATAGAAAGAGAAATTTTTATTAGAGTTTGAAGGAAACAGAGAAGTAACAGGTAGCACAATTGGAAACTGCACTCCGATGCAGAGTTTGAACCTCTTGCCCACCCCTGAGCTAACTTCTTATATACATGATAGAATCAAAATCTCACTCTCAATTGCACTTTGGCTCACAATCTCAATCGCAATCACAATTGCAGTCACACTTACAATCTCAATCTTGAGTTTTTAAAATAAGAGAATGATGAAGATAACTTTTTATTCAACTTTTCTATCGAAAAAACTTTACACATTCAGGATAGGCTTTTTCCAAGAATGGTG
Source organism: Lygodium microphyllum (assembly GCF_053477565.2). NCBI lineage: Eukaryota > Viridiplantae > Streptophyta > Polypodiopsida > Schizaeales > Lygodiaceae > Lygodium > Lygodium microphyllum. The sequence goes on from NC_141150.1 coordinate 62,265,579, forward strand.
CTTTTTCCAAGAGAAGCATGTTAAAATTGATGCGATCCTCCAAATCATCACTTACGTCATGCGACCTACCAAAAATGAAAAGAAAGCACAAAAAAAGGACATATTTCTTTTTAGTGTTAAAACCTTTTTATTTTTTATTTTCAGAGACTCATATATGTAAAATGGTGAAGAGTTGGACCAAACCTATAAGACGATATAATATTCTCCTCGATCTCCTCTTTCAACTCCGTAATAACAACTTTGAGTAAATTGTGCTCAGTTTGACAACAAATTTACTAGCATAAATTTTGTTAAAACATTTAAAATGACCTAAAAATCATTTTCGAATACTATCTACACACATGTAAAAAAAAGTTCAATATGACTTTATTAGGATAGATGATCATAAAAATGATATTAGCGATATGAATATAATGGTGAAGATACAACACACTAACATAACTTTACAAAAAATGATGTTAGTTAAAAAGCATATATTAAAATACTAGTAAAAGTAAATTATCAACGGATTTGACAAGTGATGCAAATACAACCAGTCTTACAACTCCATGTGAAGCTCTTGGCGTAGCACAATGTATACTAGAAGGTCTATGCGTAGGTCTCCATAAAAAGAGGAGTCCACTAATTTATTCTTGAAAAATTCTTATACTCCTGTCTCTTCGTCTACATTGCTCGTGTTAGTCTCCTTTGCATGCTCCAAGCCCTCCTCATCCTCCACCCCCCATATCATTGACTGCTTTACCTACATACTCTCCTTGTCCACGCTAGGGATATTACTTTCATCATATAGCCAAGCGCTTTGAAATATTGATAGTACAACATACATTTATTTCTTTCTCAATTAACTTTTTTGAAGGTCTTAGATTGCACTATCCTAAGGTTTGAATTCGATCGTAGGAAGTCAACATACAGTAGAAAGCGATGCATCTATTTTGATTGTATTCATTTCTTAACTATAATTCAAACATTTCTTTACATGTAAAGAAAATGATATTAGTGTGGGAAAGAAAAATATTTGGACAACATCAAAAGAAGTGCATTAGGCATTCTACCCAAAAGAATTGGTCAATTTCATAAACAACATGAACTTGACCTTATGCCCATAGCCAGGTAGAATTGGCAAAACCTCTCTCATAGCTTGATCAAGAACAAAAGATCTAACCCAATCATGATTTCTTTTTTCAGAGCAAGTCTCTTCCTATTTTTCCTAATCGCTCTAAATGGCTTGAATAACACCTCAAAGTTCAAAATATTATTGTACACGACTACATGCATCGTAGGGCCTTGAAGCCGGCCTTTTCCCATCGATTACCACGCATAAGCTCGGTCGGGTTGCCGAAAGGCAACATATAGTTAGCGAACAACTTGCATAAGATAAGGGCTAAATGACCTCTTCAAAGTCAAATTCGATAGAACAAAACCTTCTTCTCGACAATGACATCGTAGAAAAACTCGTGTTAGTTTTAGCAATACAGTTATAATATTGTGATGCGATAACGTAAGTGCATCGATGATGACCAGGTCCCATCCTGAGTTGAAGATGGCACTGCAAAGTAGAAACGAGTGATAATTCGCTACGTGGCAAATACAGAGATCGCCACCGGATACATCAGATCATCAGCACTGCCATAAGAAGTCTAGTCCGTGGCCGCTTTATTATACACACGCGCACAACCTAGAAATGCTTGAGATTAAAAGTTAGATTAGTTAAGCACTGGTCGTCGATGCAATTACAGAAGAATAAGTCGCGACGAGGGAGGGAGCTTGTCGATTAAAGACGATTTCCGCATAGGATCCTGCGTATAAATATGTAGGCGCTTCTGGCCACTACGGAGAACTGAGATCGATCGAAGGTGCAGCGATTGCTCTCTCTCTACGTATCTCGGGTTCTGATTCTCTCTCTCTCTCTCTCTCTCTTTTCGTGATTATTCTCGCTCTCTCTCTCTCTCTCTCTCTCTTTTCGTGATCCTCTCTCTCTGTCTCTCTGGATTTCTATCAGCTCGATCTCGATCGCTGTTCTTACATGGCCGCGGCAGCTGGCCGTCTCAAAGGCGGCACTGATCCGACGGCGGTCGTTGCGCGGCTGAAATCACAGCGGAATACGACGTCCTCATTCGTCATTGTAGCTCTATTACTGTCGATGGCTGTCGACAGTAGCGTAGCGCGGTCGTCCAAGGATCTGTGTAGTAGTTATAGGTTGAAACCCAGGTTCCCTCCTAGCCTGGAGTTCTATGTCCACGCACTGACCAGCTCGGCTACCTACACGACGAGCCCCTCCAACCCTTCCCTCACGGGCACCTTCGGCCAGACGGCTATCTTTGACTACAACATCACCTCCGGACTGGACGCGGCGTCTTCCCGGCAGCTGGGTTCCATCCGGGGCTTTGAAGCATACAACGGCCTCGACCCGGCCTTCGCCACCATCTTGGTCCTTAATACCATCACCTACGACGACGGCACTTACAACGGCACCTTCTGCCTCCATGGCCAGGCCAACATCAACCTCAGCTCCTACGACATCCCCGTCGTCGGCGGCACCGGCTCCTTCTTTGGCGCCTCCGGCTACTCGCACGTGACTAACCTGCGCACTACCGGCGACGACCACGTCTTCCAGCACGTCCTCCACTTCTTCGTTTAGCCTCTTCTCTCTTGAACTCGCAACCTCAAATGGATATTCTGATACCATCCAGTAGGTGCTGTATTTCACAGAAACATTTATCAATAAGAAAGTAAAGCTCTTCTAACTTCTTCTGCATGATACTGCATAAGAGCAGTACGCTGAGTACTGGTTTTCTGTTAGCCATCAGGCAATAGGCCCGTCTCTCTCTATCTGTCAGCGATCGGGCAACACGTCATATACCCGATGCCTCACCAATGGGCTCGTGGCATAGTGGTTTGGGTGTGGGCGTGCGTCTATTCGCTTTTCAATGCACATCGATGCCTCTCTCTCTCTATATAAAAAATTGAATATTCTATGTGAATCAATACATATCGACGCCGCAGACTCTCTCTATATAAAAAAATTGAATATTCTATGTGTGAATTTATATGTCTCTCAATAATAATAGTGTCTACTATTTGAAAAGTCCTACATGCCAAGGCTTATTGTGCTAAAATAATTATGTTAGTGGTCTTTGATGAAGGGTTGCATTGTTAGATAAGAAACATATATGCAACTCTAAGTTATGAACATTAGTTCTACTAGCTACAACAATCATCTATGTTCTTGATAGGGAGGACAATGAATTTCGTGCAACATAAGTGATCTAAATGGAACAGTGACACACAATCTTTTCTCATAAAACATAAATCCATCAGAATAAGACAAATGATCAATTGGAATCCAATTATTAGCAATTAGTTTGTTCCAATCAGCTTGAAAACTAGGGTCATGGTCATAGGTATCCTTCGTAGAAGTAAGGGAATCAAAAGATAAAATGAAAATATTAATGTTACTTCGTCTTCTACTCAATGCATCGGCAACAACATTTTCTCTTGATTGATATTGGATAAGTGGATGAAAACTTTGAATGAAAGCAGCCCATTTAATATAACAATTAGAAATTTGTGGTTGACTAAGAAGATGTTTGATACTTTGCTGGTCAGTTTTAATCATGAATTCGGATCCCATCAAATAGTGTTTTCATTGACGTAGGGCTTGAACTACAACTAGTAAATCTTTATCATAGGTGGAATACTTCAATTCAGAAGGTTTAAGTTCGCAACTAGAATAAGCTATGGGATGTGGATCTTGCATGTGGACAGCTCCTATTCCTAATCCACTAGCATCAGTGACTACTAGAAAGAATGGTCGATTAAAATTAGGTAATTGCAATGCATGTGTTAAAGCATGTTTCAACAAATCAAAAGACTTTTGCTGGTTGTCAGACCAACAATACACAACACCTTTCTTTAACAATTTCATCAAAGGCAATACAAGCAATGAAAGATTTCTCACAAATTCTCTATAAAAGCTAGCAAGACCTAAGAAAGAAAGTAACTCCTTCACATTTTTAGGGATTAGCCAATTCAAAATTTCCTCTATCTTTTTAGGATCAACACGAATACCATAAGAAAAAACAATGTGACCTAAATATTTAATTTGGGTTTGGAAAAATACACTCTTTTTAGGGTTAGCATATAATTGATTCTCTTTCAACAATTGGAAAACTAAAGATAGATGTTCACAGTGCTCATTCTCATGCTTACTGAAAACCAAAATGTCACCAAAGAAAACAATCACACAATTCTGATACTTCAAAAATATAGAATTACTGGGCCTAATGAGTCCTTGATTCACAACTCTTCAATGTGTGTTTGGATTTCTTTCTGTTCAATCTGATTGTGTCTATAGGATGCTTTATATGGTGGTTGAGAACCTATGATTAAATCTATTTTATGGTCTTCAGGACGCGTAGATGGTAAACTAGGTAGTAAATCAGTAACAAAACAATCTTTAAATTGTGAAAGAAATTGTGCATGCGTAGGATGCATTTGATTTTTCTTAGCTTCAATTTCATTTACCCATACTAAATATGATTTACTACCTCTTCTCAATGCACGTTTAGCTTGTGTGTGACTAAGCAGTGGAAAATTATAAAAGGTATGTAATCCATGTAATGTGATTTGGTTTTTTGTTAAAATGAATTTTCATGGAATGTATGGAATAATCAATGTCAGGATTATATATATGATACTAAGACATTCCTAAAATAATATCACTAGCTTGCAAAGGCACAACCAAGAAATTTTTAAGCTTAACATAATCACCGATTTTAATCTCTAATTCATGAATTTCTTCTGTACCATTGCATCTAGTACCTAAGAATGCAGCCTTTATGTGATAATAAATTGGAACAATAGGTTTGCTTAAATAAAATCATGCGTGCTTCCATCCTCATTCCATCATCATGCAAAATAATCTTTTATTGACTATGCACAAAACATTTCATTGCTAATAACGAATGAGGATTCGGTATACCTGGTAAAGTATTTGAAGCATTGTCGATATCATCATCATCTTCAATGAAGTATGGCATATCTTCATGGTCCTCATCATGAGTCGCTCCCAAGTGATTGATTTGAACAGCTTGCTTCTTCGACAGGAAATTCATTGTGCTAAGTGTCTAGGTTGAAGACACTTGTAGCAAATCATAGGTTTTGCTTTGGAGACATTGTTGACAATAGCTAAAAGTTTGGGTATATTGGAGACATTGTTGACAATAGCTCGAAGTTTGGGTATATTGAGATTTGGCTAGAGAGAAATTTTAGGGTTTGAATAAGCAACTGATGGTAAAGCAGAAGGTTAAGTCCAAGGTTTACGGAAAGAAGAAGGAGCAAAGCAATTTTGATTGAATCTTCAAAAGTTAGAATTGAATTGCTTTGTATCAAAGTTACCATTAATCGAAAATTGTTTGCGGTCACTTTTCTCGTCCATGAATTTTATTCCCCGTATCATGCTCTAAAGAAATCACATCCTCAAAATTCTTTGACTTGAACATATTGACTTCCGCATAGAAGTGACCAAGCAAACCGGACATATACTTGCGCTTGTGGGTCGCCTCAGGAATATCTTCAAGCATTCAAAGTTGTAGTAAGGCACTCGAGAAATGCTCAGTGTATTGCGGGATGGATTCACGATCTCTTTGTTGTTGCAGGAGATCCCATTGTTTGATAGCTTTCTCATGGAATTGAGGTGGAAGGAAATTCAGCAAAAAAATCTTTTGAAAGGCTTCCCAATTAGAGGGACAATCAATACTCTTCCCGACAACAATCCACCATATTGATGCTCTGTCTGCTAGATGGTTAGTGACATATTTAAGTTTATCTTTTTCAGCATATTGTTCTTTATGAAAATAGTTGTCAAATTGACTGATAAAAGCAAGAACAATTTTGTCATCACGTTGCTCATTAAAAGTACAAAATTTGACATTTCTTTTACTTATCTTGGCCACTTTCCTAAGATCTTGTGAATCGAGTGTCGCATCAATCATTTTTCGAATAACATCTTCAGGTTGCGCTTCGTCTTGATTGACAATGGATTGTTGAAGTGTAGCCCCTTGTGCTTGCAAGTTTTGACATACTCTTCATTCTTCTTGAAGTTGCATCATGATTAAATCCAATTCTTGCTCCTTAGTTGACTCTAGAAAATCACATTCGCCCATTAAATCATCCATGTGATGATCAGACATCTTACAAAAATCTCAGACAACCTCACACACTCAAAATCTCATTAGAAGGATGAGCGTAGATCAAATTTGGATTCACAAGGCTTTCTTTTTTCTTATGGCTTTTGCTTTTACAATCTTGCTTTTCTTGGGCATGAAAATTGAGAACGTTCTTTTTCCAAGTGAAATGGTCTTTCGCATAGACTGTGTGTGGCAGCGTGCTTGCTGTAAATTAGCTCTGCCAAGTTGCAGGTGTGAACAGGGGCTTGCTGGAACTTCAAAACCGGTTCGAAAATTACCACTGTATGAACACCCGCTATGGAGGAGGTTAACAATTAAACTTTAGGCCTTAGTTTAGCTTAATAACCTTAAGCTTTTTAAAAAGCTTAGTGATTTTAAGAATTCGTTGCAGGAGGTCGGCACATTCTGGACGAAATTGGCGGCTGTTAGTACATGATGCCACCACGGATCATTGAACTTTAGAGAGCTTTAGAACTTAAGCTCTTTAAGCTTAAGCATTAAGCTTAGCTTGACATTAATCATGAATTCTTTTCTTTGATAAAAAAATGACTTGAAGAAGAGACTTCCCGAGTGGTCCTCCGCTTCATGGAAGAGGTCCTTCGTGATCAGAGGTTACAGGAGGGGGTTCTTCATTGCTACGAACACGCCTATATTGTCGGTTCATCACGAGCCAGCCTTTAGAGATCGTTCTTTCTAGGAGCTTTTCCTTCGTGCGAGATGGTAAGTGATTGAAAGCTCTTGATCAGAGCTTCACTCTGATATAAATGATGCACATATCGGCTGTTGTATGCACGTGTAGTGAATGTTGGAAGGTCCCTAAGAACAAAGAACTCTACAAACCTTCATAAAAAGTAAAAAAGATTTGTACGACATGAGAGAAAAAGACAAATTGGGTGCAATCTCCCCCCATGTTTTGTGTGAGCGCATCACAAGGCATGTAGTCATAGATTTATTTATCTCCAAGCTAAAAAATAACCACTTTACAAATAGCATGCTCTTTGTTTGCTTTTGCCCAAATATAAAGTAAAGCGTTTGTGCGTCCAAAAGTCGGGGCTGTGTCCAAATACAATGTCAAATAATGAAATATTAAATGAAGTATGTATATGCATACAAGATAATAAATGTTTTATTAAGCACTTCAATAAATAAGTGCGCTTAAATAAATATTGGCACCACGAATTTAGTGATAAGGCGTCCATTAGAAATAATTCTTCTAGGCATTTGGATTCACGTCATCGCATGGTGCTTCCCAAAGCCTTCGCCATCTGTTCTACACATCAACTGAAGCATTCACAATTGTTAGAAAATAATAAGATAAAACCCAAAAAAAGAGAATACCTAGTAGTATTCAGCTATAAAATAATTAAATAGATTGGAACTCTGTCATTTTAACCTTAATTTAATTCAAGTACACACTCTAAACTCAAAAATGTCTATTAATTTTGATATGTATTTTGCGGAATCTCTCGTTGTGGAATCACCCATGTGCACATTAAATTAATCTGACGCTTGAAAAGGACAGGCGTCCTCGTCAACTTCTTGCACAAGGAATCCACATTGTGTACAAGTCCTAGCAAATAAATAGTTCTACGGAATCCATTAAAAAACCTCACGGAATCCACAGTGGAATATGCCTCTTGGCATCAAACGTGCATAATGGCATGAATGGCATGGGTGAGTGTAAATGCAGTTTGTTGTGTTGTCGAATGATTTACTATAGAAGGGCTAAAGATATTGGTCTCAAAACAAAGTTTAAAAATTGGGAGTTCAAATGCAAGAAAAAAAGAAGAGGAGGGAAGGGTCTATGGATGGTAGACAATGATTCAAGTAGTTGACTATAATCCAATATATTTATTCATGTATATAACCAGGCTAGCAACAAGAATATCCATTCTTGAAACCATATTTCATCAAGGTTCCAATTATGTTCAATCGCAAGGGCATAATCAATGGAATGATAGTGTACGGATAGCATACATCAGTATGTGTTTTTCATTTATCCCAAAGCATACATGAGAACATCATGGGGTATATTGAGCCCACAAGTCATTAAAATTGTGCTTTGGATTGCTTTAGGACCCTACTTTCACTTGCTTAAATACATCTATGATAAAAGAATTAGTCCTTATGTGATATAAACAATCCATAAAGCAACTTTTTTTGTGTTTAGTCTAGAAAAAATAAGTAAACCCTGCTCTTGATCTTAGTTTAAAAAAAATTTGTTTTCAGCCCATTGATGCAATCCTTTTGTTCAATAGCTCAATAGATTCCATTTTTCATCAGTTTCCAATTATGTGTCACATGATAGCTTTGGAAAACTTAAATATGTCTTTTTGGAGTCCTAATATTCTTAATAATGAAGAATGGGACTTGAAAGATTCCCAAATTCACTAAAACTGTGTTACGTGGCGAGTGGTTTGATGAGCTTAAAACAGGTGCTAATGGTTATGTGTGCGCATTGGAGATGATTCTCAACATGACATAGCACACATAGGCATTGTTCCTTTGGTTATGCCTAATGGCAGGAAAAAACAATTTGCATGATATCTTGCATGTTTCGCCAACCACCAAGAATATGTCATATGTTGGTCAAATGGTTGAGAAAAACTTGTAGGTACAATTTAATAGAGATTGTTGCCTCATAGAGGAGTATGACAAAGGATATACGTTGGTTGCTAAAGGCCAAGGACATGGTAGGATGTTTACACTGGATGCAAATATCCCTAATTTTAATGCTGCCATGTTTGCTCATGATAGGGCAAGTATCCAAGACATTGATATATGGTATAAATGAAATGGACATATAAATGTCCAAAAGCTAAAAACTATGCAGCACAAGGATCTTGTTATAGGGCTACCAAGATCTAAGTATGCTGATTTTGGACAGGTATTCTTAGCATGCCAGTTTGGGAAACAAGCCAAGTTTCCATTTGCAAAGAGTACATGGAATAGCAGGATGCCATTATAGCTTGTACACTCAGATGTCTAGGGACCCAGTCATAATGTATCACTTGGTGGGTCTAGATACTATGTGACCTATGTGGATTGAGTCGGAGGCCATTTGTGCTAGACATATTTGCTAGTCATGCATCATGCTCCGCAAGATAGCAATTAGCTCCTCATATGTGTAAGGCTACAATTAACCCTCCATACTATGTGCAAGCTATGGTGTGAACCCGTGACTATCCCTCCATACATGCTTATGATTATGCTTCAACAAAGCCACAAGTTTGCCATGCCTTATCAATATCAAAAAAATAATTGTAGTTGTCTTGCAGTGGACTAGATTTGACATTACTAAGGGACATGTTTTAGCTCCTCATGTGGGGGGAAAGGTCATACAATGACTACGATGCCTAAGGGGCTTTCAACAAAAATGATTGGATGACACAACATCATGATGGATATGGATGGTTGTAAGTGGATTTAATCAAGGATCTTGAAGATGAATCAAATGAAGAACAAAAAGCACCCTTCTTCTTCATGTTGTTCTTTCCTTTAGAAGAGACATCATTTGTTCCTTTGATCTTTAGAAATCTGACCACATTTCTCACAAGAATAGCAATGGGAGCTCTTGCTCTTTCTACTAGACCTACCAAACAAACATAAAATAGTGCCACTAACACCAAGGAGAGAAAGATGACCCTATACTTGAAGAATATATTCCTCTTGTGCCTACAACAACATAGGAAAATCCACTAGTGTGCAATCAAACCAAGTTTACCAACTATCACCATAGCTTGGAGGAAATAAGAAGATGAAAACCTCCCTCCATATCCAAGAGAAAGTGTCTCACACCCAAGAGTAGCCTTTTCCATTACACCAGCCATGTATTCCCTTGAGCCTTTGTCAACCTTATACAAAATAAACTTGGATTTTATTTGAGAACAAGCCTCCATGAAGACTTGGGGCATGTCACTTCATTATCAATGTCTTTCCAAAAGAGAATGCAATCTTTTTGGGGATGTATGAATGTAATTGATCCAACCCAACGCAACCTTTAGGTAGATAGAGCTAATATTGAAGCCTTATAAGTAATCTCTAATTTTGTCATTTTGTGGCTCAATTATTTGAAAAGTCAAATGCAAAGTATTTTAAAATGTGAATGCTTGATTTGTTCTTCAAAGTGTCCAAAGTGTCAAAAGCCTCAAAGGAACATGCTTTTATTTGATTATTTACCTATTAAGGACTAGCTAGAACTTATAATAAAATGTCAAAGATTTTGTCATGGGTTTTTACAAACATGGCATAAAAAAGAGAGATGGTTTGAAAAAGCTATTTCTATGCACTCAAATTCATCCTTTGAATTTTGGGATGGATCAAAATGCCATGAGGTTCAAGACTTTTGGAATCTAGATGTTGAATATGAGATACCTATGATTTGTCAAAACTCAAGGTGTAATACTCTATACTCTACCTTTCCAAGGAAATCAAATACACTTCAACATGGGTGGAATGAATCTACCAAGTAGTACATATTTGTATCCAATAAGTGTCATGCTTTGAATAGACACTATCAATAGTCATGAAAGATACATATATTTCACTAGATATCATTTTAAAATATATATATTACATTTATTTGTGAATAAGTAGATTCATCCTAGCTATTGGTTTATATGCATCTCCACTAAACTAACTTTTTTGTAGGGCTAGATCCTCAAGACTTTTCTATTCTTCTTCATTGGGATGGGTTTCAAGCTTCTCAAACAACTCAAAAGGATTGTGGTGTAGTAGAAAATACTATTTGAAATGTTGGTAGAACATCTGGGTACCAACCACCATTTATGCAATGGATAATATACACATGGATGTATTCAATCACTCTTTAGGGCTATGTAAAGATATATAGGGATACACTCTCTTTCTATAACTCCATGCGTGTGTTATGATGGACCCACAAGGACGTGGTGCTTGTCTTTTGTATTGTCATGGTGGAAGTTATGTTGTTCCTTCTACCTTTGCTATTCACCAATAGTTGAGGTTGAAATATCAAGACTTGGGACATGAGATAAAATTGAAACCACAATGTAATAATAATATTGGTAATTCTAATGCCCATTTTGATAGATCTCCATGTATGATAAATCATTCTTATGATATGATAAGTGATGGTTATGATCAGATCATTCACATAATGAACTAGATAATCATTTTTGGATAATGCTAATGATGCACATGGTCAATTAGATCATGCCTTGGAAGAAGAAGATGAACATATGGATTTACTAGAAGAAGTAGGCCCAAGCATTACAAATATGGATGGTATAAAATCCTCATTGTGCCTTTAGATACTTGAAAATATAATTGAGTTACATGCACTTTGACACAAACATAGAATATCTATTACAGCTCAAGATGAAATGTTTCAACTTTTATTTGGTGACATGGATGGTCAAAGAGTTGGAAAGTGTGAAAATAAAGCTTTGAAACGAAGCTTGAGCAAACTCTAGTTTAGTTGTTTGAGACATGGGACGCGGCCTTAGATGGACTAAGGATTCTTGCATGTTGGGAGCAATTGATTATAATCTACAATGTACTTGGGATGATTCAATCTCAATGTTAAAAATTTTGTGCGAGTATGCATGGTAATATTCATGAGATAGAGCTTTTTGTGCCTAAAAGATAATATGTATATGTCAATAATGTTGAAAACTGCTCTTGTATGAGAAATAGAAGGCGTTTTGAGACACGATCGCTTGATTTGTTCTTCAAAGTTTCCAAAGTGTCAAAGGCCTCACATGCTTTCATTTGACTATTTACCTATTAAGAGTCAACTACAAATTTTAGTAAAAATACAAAGCTTTTGTCATGAGTTTTTATAAATGTGGTGCAACAAAGATAGATGGCTTGGGCATGTCCTTTGAATTTTGGGATCGATCACAATGTCGTGACGTTTAGGACTTCTAAAATCCAAATATTCAAAACGAGCTACCTATCATTTGTCCAAACTCATGGTGCAATAGTGTGTTCTCCACCTTTCCAAAGAAATAAAAAACACTTCAGGAGAGGGATGAAATGAATCTACCAAAGCAATACACATTTGTATGCAATAAGTGTTATACTATGAATAAAAACTATCAACGATTATGCAAGAAGGTACATATATTTCACCAACTATCTTTTCAAAAAATATATGTTACATTAACTTATGAATAAGTAGATTGTACTAGCTATTGGTTTATATACATCTCCACTAAATTAATTTTTTTGTTGGGAGATGCTTGAAACTTTCCTATTCTTCTACATTGTGAAGGGTTTCAAGCTTCTCGAACAACTCCAAACGATTGTGGTGTAGTAGAAATTGTGATCTTAAATGGGGGTAAAAGGTCTAGGGTTGGGATTCTCCCTATACAATTTTAGCCACTAAGTAGCAAGAAGATGATTCATAATTCAAGCTCCACATTTCGAATCTTTTTTATACCATTGATAAAGGAGGTTCAATATGTCTTCACGGAGGGAGTAGATGCGTTTTACAATTATCTAGTTGAATGTATCTTCAAAAATCCCCTTCAATAAACACACTTTTGCAAGATAAGTTGTCATGGGATTCCTTGCCCATGGTTTAAAATAAAACTTTTATCCTTTACATGTATCACTTAGTCACTTCTATTCTAGACACGCTACATAGAGACTTGCCTAGTGCAATAAATCTTAAACACTAAGTCCACTAGCATATGGCATGGTGTAATAAAGATGGGGCTCTCTGCCTTAAAATACAATAAATTTATCATGGGTCCTTGACAAGATGATTGATTTTGGTTACTTAATCTTATCCTTCCTTGAATTGCTTACAACATGAAGTTGCTACAAGTTTTGTAAGTCATGGAACAAATAAACAAGAGAAATATGGTCATGAGTAGTTGACTTGGTAGGTTCCCTTGGGTTATGTTTCTAGAAGCCAATGATGTGGTTGTGTACTTACGATATTCAAGATTTTTAAGTGTACTCACAAGAAAAGTCACAAAGAAGATGGAGTTGTCTAAGTTGACTAAGTGTGGGACATTGCGTATGCATTAGCCTTGCTTATGTGGACTTATTGTGGTTCATTTGAACTACATGAACCTTCCATTTTTTGCACCGCATTTTTTAGGCTTCCTTAGGTTGAGAACAGGGCACATCCTGGATGGGAGGAGAATGATGCTCATACACTACCACACAAAGGAGATGAAGCCATGCAACCACAAGCAGCTCAAGAAGACTCTACTTGAACTATAAGAACCTCTCTTCCCATGCATTGACAAAAATGGAAGGCCACTCTTGGCTCTGTAAAATAGGGTAAATATGTATAAAAAGAAAGGCAGCAGCCCATTCACGGATTCATTCATGCTCATGGAAGAAGAAAGAAGGAAGCTTTGAACATTGTTTGTGTCTATGTCTATGGAGTAGCAACTCTCTCCTATCAAGTGAGCCTCTTGTTCCACTTCTTGATCTTTAATATCAAGACCCGTGGGCTGAACTCAAAGGCCCAAGAATGCTCTTTAATGGATTGAATTTATGTTTTACAAAGCATCTCTTGCACGGTTCAAGAGGCACATGCATTTGTGAAGAAAAAGAGAAGGACAATGTCTTATGTACCCACCTCTTCATGTAGACTCTCTTCTCTATCAAGAAGAGATCTTGGGAAACATAAAGCACTAATTTTGGACTATTATATGCAGCCCAATACTCTCTTTGTGGGCTGAATCTTGTCACACTAATGCTCCATTTCTATTCTCATGGTTTATGAAAAGGACATACTCTACTTTCACTTGTAATTGCTACATCTAAAACTCTTGCCTTGAAAGGGCATTGTAGATACTCTTTGGGAGTCAACTTGGATTAATATCGATAGCCTCAAACATGGTATTTACGGGCTGAAGCTTTATTTGTGATCCTATTCTTTAATCTTCGTAGAACATGGGTTGTTCTTGGTTCATATGAGTGACTACAAGCTTTACTCTTTGTAAGTAAGTTTCAAGGACATCTTTTGACATTGTTAAGAGATAATTTTGGTCTCTTCTTCTCAGCCTAACATAGGGTATTCATGGGCTGAAACCTATAGACACAGATTCTACTTCATCTCCAATCATTGCAAGTACAAACTACACTTGTAATTCTCTCTACATAGTATCTTGCTTCCTCTTCATTCAAGGGACGTTTTAATCTTTTGGTGATTTCTTGTCATACTTTGGAATTAATCTTGGCTATCCATAACAGTCAATCCATAAGCTAAAGCTTTTATGTAGCTGCTTAATTCAAGTTACATTGATCTTAGTCATGATTCTCATTACCTTTTTATGGATAATCCCAGCCATGCATCATCAATCTTGCATCTCACCTTCACACGATTTTTGTCTTTAAAGTTGTGTAACGTAGCTTCAATCAACTCAAAATCCCAACCTATAAAAATTTTAACATGAAAGGGTTGAGTAAGAATCAATTCAAAAAGATAATAAAACTTTTGAACATAAAAAGAGATAGGAGATGAAAGAAAGGTATAGTACCTTCATTTGATTCCATATAAGAATGCAACTTCTCTATTGCTTCTTCTATTTGTGTCTTGTCATCCTTTGCTAGCTAAGGTACTCCTGTGGGCATATTTTCTTTTTTCAATCCTCGAGCAGCCATATACTTGAGCTCATGCTTATTACTCTCCAAGACATGGAACCTCATGAAGTTAGAGAAGCAATTGTAAGCTGTTATCTTTCCTTCTATCGAGCCTTTACCATAAAGCTCATTACATTCATGACACCAAATTCGCACATGAGGAGCCCCATAAAAGTCTTCGGAATGTAGCTCAAACATATCATCCCTCGGTATTGCCATTTCTTTGAGCTTTGATCTAACTCTCTCACATTCTCGTTGCCAAACTTCAAGAATATCTGGACTCAATAGTTAACTACTTAGCTTTGTAGTCATATTTGGTTCAGCCTCACAATTTGCATCAGCAAGTGATTGAGAGTAATGTCTTTTATTTGGAGGGGGAGGGAGAGATTCCTCTACATTGCATAAGCTTTGTTTGATGAAAACTAGGAGCTGATCATTGATTGTCCATTGTGCCTCTTGTCGCTTGGTCAATGCATACCGGTACCCTTCTTCATCAAGAAACCCAAAAGGCTCCAAGAGAAGCTCATCCCCTTCAATCTGTTCTCGAACATGAGAGAATGTGGGTTGGCCTATGTCTCTTCTGACTCTAACAAGGCCTATTTCCTCCTTCCTCTCACCATCGACCACTTGAATCCTAAAAAAGATGCCATGGTTCCAAGACTCCTATGCACAAAAAACCACAAAATAAACTTGTACAATCTACTTGAATAGAAAAAAAATATCCATAAATATGTGAGAGACACAAAGAGAGAGAGAGAGAGAGAGAGAGAGAGAAAGAGACTTACTAGATTCTTTTGTTAGTCAATTTTTGGACAAGCTACTATACCTGTCAAGGAAAGGGTAGTGCAGAGAGGACAGTGTACATCACACAAACAGTGACCATCGACCTCCTTGCTCTGACTACTTATAACGCAATAGTGTATATCACACAAATGTGTATATATAAATTCACACCTAACTACGTGCAAATACATATGGGCATTACAACAATAACTTAGAGAACGAATGCAAAATTACAATAACATTCCATGATTGTATGAGATTGCCAACAAACTAACTGTTTAGTTTGAGAAGCAGTTTGTAGACATATTTAAGCCCAATGATAAATGAAGGTGGGTTACAATGCGATGTTATTACAATTTGACGACACCTTTGGACTTTTTAACAAGTGTCGTATCGACGGTTTCGTGCAAATTTTAGGCGTCAATGACCTCATTAGCATGTCGCCCTAGTTTAGGGCACTCTCTCTCTCTCTCTCTCTCTCTCTCTCTAAAACAGCCCGCTCTCTTTGTGTTTCCAATAGCCAATCTATTTGTAAATGCTTTGCAATGATTTGTAGCCCAAAACACACCACCAGTAGTAGCGACAACCACTTGGCTTGGAGTTCACAGTCGCACATTGTATGCAACATAATAGTAGTGAACAAATAGGTCACATCTTGTTGCATCAGAGTAGCAACCAACATGCTTGGCACCACCCACCCACCACTCAAAGTCTTCAACGGATAACAGATTTATTACAAAGCATGTTGCAAACCTTATGTACTTCAGGGTGATGGATTGAAGGCACTGAAAGTAGTGAAACAACTCATCCATATGTTGAGAATATTTTTATTGATCTTATTTGCTATCTAATTCTATATTTTGCTTACAATTTTAATTGGTTGAATATACACAATTCAATGGATTACTCCTCTTTTTTTTCAAAAAGATTTGTGTGACAGTAGCATTGAGAGCCCTGTCCAAAATCAAGGTAATTCTGGTTCCTGCTAGACACTCAACTCAATTACCTTCATTTTGGGTTGTCCAATGTTAGCTTCCAAATACCATGCCTTAGGCATCACAGACAAGTATATATAGCAACATGCAAACAAGAATCTAGTAATAAATGGACATTGATAATGCTCTTGAACTAGGACATTGGTTGGGCTCATCATTGATCCATGTTTTAGCAATGCATCTTGTAAATGAAGGTCTTGCATAATTGGGCGGAGTGAAATGCTAAATTCATAATAGAGAGAGATTGATATATATATATGTGTAGGTTTCCACTAGACTTTGCAATTTGAGTACTAAGTTCCATCTACCCAAGTCTGGAGAATTTTGCTTACTTAGCGAAAAATATTTACAGCCATCTGCAAGTTTTGAGTTTTACCTTTGTACCAACTAGTCACAATAAAAAGGTAAAATTCAAATTCCAACAAATGTGGGCAAATGGGTAGGTGTCATCTTGATTGAAAACTGGCTAAAAGATAATTTCTCAGTAAGAAGTGTCTGGAATTCGAACCCCTGATGGTATAACTCTATTATCAATACAAATGTTTCCTTCTCCTCAGATTACAAAAGGACTCATTGTGGCCTTACAGAACTGTAGAGTATGCAACAAATCAAGGTCCCTCAATATGCCCACATTAGGGCCAAAAACGCTTCAAAAAATGCACTTTTGTTAATCACGGGATTAAGAAAAGGGCCAAAGAGAGTTTGCCATGTGTGCAAGAATATGGTATTCTTGTCTCCTCTTTTTTGGAGATAGTAGAGTCCACTTCGTGATTCTCTCCTCCTTTTTAGCCAAAATCTCCAAAGTCTGACATGTTTTGGTAGCCCGAAGTCCTTATTTACTTATAAAATCTGACAAATGACATAATAAAGTTGTTGTGAAGTTAATGATGATTTTTTTGAAAGTCGATAACTTTTTGGCCCGCAATATATTTTCATTTGTCTTCTTAATATTCCTTTTTAGTTCATTCACCTTTCTCTGTGAGCTTCTTTCTCTACTTTTTAGTTCATTCATCTTTCTCGATGAGCTTCTTTCTCTACGAATTTAATTTAAGTATGGCATCCAGAAGGTGCTCTTCTTGTTTAGTAAACTCTTGCACTGTCTATAGCCACATAGTTGATGAAAATTTGGAGCCAAAGATCTTTAGCATAAATGATTAGGCTACCATGCTGCCCTCTTGCAAGGACTCTCACAAGGTGAAAAGAAAAAAACGAGAGGATATTAAACATCACTGGAAGGGATGTATCATTTCTTTCAAAATTATGCATGAAGAGTGGTTTATCAAACTGCAACATGTTTACATGGCAAAGGATATGCACTTGCCTCCAAACGAGTGTGTTTTGCAGCAAACACATGCCGTAAGACTTGAGTTGATAATATATGTAATTTTTTTTCATTTAAGCAAGTACTAATAATGAATTCTTGGTTGTAGATTTATTTTTGTCCAACAAGTACTGAATGGCAACCTATGGAAAGCTTAACTGGAACCTTCCATGCGATTCATAAGGTGTTCGCAGACATTATCTATGCTGATCAAATTGTGGGTTCTTTTATTATGCATGTTTCGTGGCTTTGTGGAGGGGAGTCAGAATCAACTAGTGTGATTACCCTATCCAAAATCAACTCAATATATTGCTCCCTTATCAACCGCATATATGAGTTAGGGTAATCTTAGCACTACGAGAAAAAATGTAGGATGCTCCAATTTTGCCACAACTACAAGAAAGATGGATTACCTAATCTTCCTCCAACATATAGATTTTTGGGTATTTATTCTTAGAGTCCTAATTACTATGAAATTGATATATCGCAATGCCATACCTAGATTGTGGTAGAAAAATATTTTCCAAGAATAATATGAGCTCCCGAACTACTGAAATAATGTATTCCCTTTCTATTGATGTAAAGAATTATTTTTGTCCATTTATTTGTCTCCTTGATAAATCAAAAATAGTAGATAGAGTTTTTTCCTGATTAAAAATTTAAACTCTCTTTTGAAGTATAAACCCTAATCATTATTGGAAAGACAAGTAGTACATAATTTCCTTCCTAAGTTATTGAGGTAGAGTAAACAAGTAAACATCTTCTTTTTTTCTGAATATGGTTGGAACGAAAATTGATCATAAATTTTTATAATTCTCAAAACATCACCCCGAATCTCAATACTATGGAAGCCGAAAGAAAAGAAATTTCTTCTCAAGCAATACAAGCCACCAGAGTTTGATGCTAAAGGAAGGGACATTCCAACTGAAGCAAAAACATGGATAGAATCTATGGAAGACTATTTCATCGTTGCATGAACTGCACCATCAAGTCAAGCCATGATCACCAAACTAAAACTCAATCACAGGAGATGCCCATCTTTGGTGGAAATAATGGTGCAAGGACCAAAGAACGCCCGAAGGCACTATCATTTGGGACACAATTAAGGATGTGGTAAGTGGGAGATATCTTCCACCCACATATCAAGCCCCCAAAAGATGAATGAGTTCTTTAATCTAAAGCAGTTAAGCCAAAGCCTAGAAGCCTACTACTCCAAATTCGTAAAAAAGGGTCCCTAAAAAAACGATGACTTGGGTCTCACCTATATATACTAACTCTACATCAATATAAATCATTCTTTGGGAGCATGTCTTGTGTATCTCTCTCGTACTCTCTCTCTCTCTCAACATGGTATTAGAGCTATGGATGCGTAGCAACAACAAGGAAGATAAGTTGTTTCATTGTTTATACTTGATTGAATTCTTTGCACAAGTGATGGTTTGATACATGAACTTGTTCAAATTAGAAGTATTAGTTAATTTTGTCAAAACTGCTTGTCAATCGGAGTCGGGATCAAAAGTTATGACAGTTCAGGATTCAAGACAACAATTCTACTCGAATCTGCGATTCTTTATTTAAAATTGTAATTCTAATTACAGTTCGTTAATCCCCAATTATAGTTCCTTAATCGCTTGTCTTCGTTAATGATGTTGATTAAGACAAGCAAACATCTTGCTATTTTTAGCGATGTTTTATTCTCTTTCACGTTCTTTGTTTGACCAAAATAGCACTTTTCTTATACGCGTCATCTCGTCTTGCACGTTACGTCTCTCTATTTCAGGCTTTCTTTTTAGTCACTCAATACTTTTCGTCGTTCTTATGTGCATCTCCCTATTTTGATTGTCACGGATCTCAACTAGGCTTGTCTTGTTCGTGGTTTGCAGATTCTGTGATCTCATCTTATTTGTTTTCTCTCAAGATACATGCATGGCCAATTGCGTAATTGTTAACAGATATCTGTCTAGCCAACGTTTGGTTCCCTTCTTCCAGGGACAAGGCTTTCCTAGGTGGAAAGCAAAGATGATGCTAATTCTTGAAGGTGACGAATTATTTGATATTGTTTTGGGTGACCTGTCTTGCCCAGTTCAACATATTGATGTGATGAATGAAAATTCTCTGATTACTGATGGCTTGTTATTTGAAAAATGGAAAATTGATGATACTGATTGGATTCGTCATGACAAAGCGGCTCGTTGTTATATATTGTCTGCACTTCCCGACTCACTTATGTTGGATGTCTTTCATATGGAAACCTCTCATGCTGTTTGGGAGTATCTTATCTCAATGCTTGAGAAGAAATCGGTCACCGAAATTTTATATCTCCAAAATCGTTTGAAGAATCTTCAATATAAGGTTGGTACTTCTATGCACTCTCATATCGAGGCTTTTAAAGACATTATCAATCAGCTTGGCACTGCCGGCGCTCCTGTTGCTAAAAATCAGATTGTTACTCAACTTCTTCATACCATCAAAGATCCTTTATATGACAATATCATCACTATTTTATCTAACAAGGATGATATCCACTTTGACAAAGCATGTATATCTCTTATTGAATATTCTCAACGTCATGAGCATCATTTGGAAAAATATGATGCTGTTTTGGTCACTCGCGAACAAAGGGATTTTGATGCTGCTTTTGTTGCTCACAAGCGTCCCGCTTCACATTTTTAGCAGGGTGGATGCCCTAATCAAGGTGGTAAATCTTCTCATCTTGCTTATCCTAACAAACATTGTTTTTATTGTGATAAGAAAGGCCATGTGGCTTTTGATTGCTGGGCATGCCAATATGATGAGGAGCATGGAGTTACTACAAAGCAACCTCGCTCGTCCAAAAGTTTTCCTCCTTGTGATTATTGTGCACATACAGATCATCCATCTCGTCGTTGTTATAAACGCAGATATGATGAAGAACATTCTCGATCTTATATTGTTCAACAAACTGCAACTGATGATGATCATACTCATCAAGAGCTCAATTTCGTCCTTCATGATATCTCTCCAGAAAAGGTACTTCATGTTCATGATGGTTCTTTATTCATCATTGATTCAGGTGCCACTGGAAACATGACATACCAATCGCAGTGGCTTCACAATTATCATTCTCTTCATGTCAAGAAGTTTGTTTACCTTGCGGATGATACAACTTGTCAAGTCAAAGGAGTGGGTGATTTATATCTGGGGATTGTTTCATCCACTAGAATATTAAGAGGAGTTCTTCATGTTCCAGATTTGCAAAGAAATCTTCTTTCTATTGCTCGTCTAGTTGATCTTGGTTTGTTTGTTGGCTTTGATCATAATCAATGTCATATAGAGAAAGACAGACATACTATAGCAATGGCTCCTCGACATGGTAATCTATTTGAGCTATCATTGAATGATACGGTTGCAAATCTTGTTACTGTCCCTGGAGATGCAGATTGCAAATTATGGCATCAACAATTTGCACACTCCGATTTAGCCAAAATTCTTGATCTTCATCGTCATGGTCTTGTGCAAGGTATGGATCTTAAATCTCATCCACATATGGGAATATGTGAGTACTGTGCACTTGAAAAACACCATCGTTCGCCTTTCCACACTTATACTTCATCACATTCCTGTGCTCTCTTGGATTTGGTTCATACCGATATTTGCGGTCCTTTTCCTGCCTCAAAGTCTCAATATCGATATTTTATAACTTTCATTGATGATTTCTCACGGTACACACATGTCTATCTTCTTCGACATAAGTCTGAGACTTTATCTATATTTAAACAATACAAGATAAGTGTGGAGCTTCAAACTGGATTCTCTATAAAGACTCTTTGCAGTGATAATGGCGGTGAATATGTATCCAATCTATTTGATGACTTCTGTAAGGATCAAGGTATTCATCATGATTTTACAATTCCTTATTCTCCTCAACAAAATGGTGTTGCTGAGCGCAAAAATCGCACTATTCTTAATGCTATACGTTAAATCCTTATACACTCTGGTTTGTCTTGAAAGTTTTGGACTGAAGCACTTCTAATAGCTGTTTTTATTCAAAATCATCTTCCAACAACTGCACCTGCTGGTAAAATTCCTATAACAATCTGGACAGGGAAGACACCTTCAGTCTCTCACTTTCGCACATTTGGCTGCATTGCTTATATTCATGTGCCCAAGGACACTTGACATAAGTTGGATCCTCCAGGTTTGAAGGTTATTTTTCTTGGTTATTCAAATGCAAGAAACATTGATAACCATTTGGCCATACACCTCACCCATTCTCTTATAATTAACAGGGCCAAGTACATTGATTTTTCTCTTGTAAACATAATCCTCGGTACCTTATTTTGCTAATCATATTTGCTATTTAAAAACTATTTTTAGCAAAAAATGGCCTAAAAATGATTAAAAAATCACCAAAAAATCACCCAGAAATAGCATATCATGATACAACGCGAAAAAGGGGTTCGAGGTCCGCACCCCTTTTTCATGCCGTATCACGATATGCTATTTTGGGGTGATTTTTTTGTGATTTTTTTATCATTTTAGGCCTTTTTTACTAAAAAATAGTTTTAAAATAGCAAACGAGCTCAAAAAAATCTTAAATTTTTTCTAAATTTTTTTCAGAGCCTAATAACCTAATAACATTTTTTGGAATTTTTTTATGGGTTTAAGGTCTCACAAAAAATAAGTCATTATAGGGAGTTGTGCTTTGCACGCGCATGTTTACTCCTCCAGGATACGGAGGGAGGACTCCTTCTATGGAGATTTCATTGTGCCACTCTCACACCATATCAGGTCATCCATGATACGGAGTGAGAAGTATAGTACCAAACATTATGCTTTGCCAAGTTCGCGCCGTATGAGCTGCTCCACAATACAGGGCGAATAGGACCCTGCGAAAATTCAGCTTTGCTGCTCTCGTGTTGTATCAACTTATCCTCTCTGTGTCGTATCGACCATACTAGCGAATAGTTTTTTATCACTCTTCATGTCATTTTCTCAGGCTCAATAGTGATGATAAGGACAAAGCAGATAACTGCCAAGGTTCCAATCTCCCCTACAGTACTTGATCAGTCAACAAATCAATCTAGATCCTCTTCTGCTCAAGGAAGTGAGCCTTCCAAGCCAAGGAGAAAGAATATATATTGCATTTTATTATAGCTTGATTTATAAAGGCATCTTTTTGTGGATTAAGGCGGAGCATCTTGTTATGCTTTGTAATCCAATGTGGCATTGGGGGGGGAAAGGGGATGAGGTATTGAGAGTGTATACATGTGAATCTTCCTAATGCTATAGAGGATAAGAGGAGCTGAGTGTGAATAGTCTTGAAAGAAAGGGAAAACCCTAACCCAAAAAAAGCACAAAGAAATCACAAAAAAAGGCCATCATGATATGGCGCGAATGGGGGGGTTGCATGATGACCCAACCCCCTATTCGCGCCATATCATGATGGCCTATTTTTTGTGTTTTTTAATACTTTTTTAGGGTTAGGGTTTCCCCTTCCCCTCAAGGTCACAAAAAATAGGCCATCATGATATGGCGTGAATAGGGGGGTTGGGTGATGTCATTTTTTTTTGTGCTTTTTCGGGGTTAGGGTTTCCCCTTCCCCTCAAGACCATTCACACTCAACTCCCCTTATTCCTTACAACATATAAGGAGGATCCTCTTCTTCTTTTTTTAAAAAAATAGCTTTAAAATAACAAATAAGCTAAAAAAACTCTTAAAAATTTTCCAAAACATTTTAAGTGTCTAATGCGTTTATGATTTTTTTGGGGATTTTTTAATAGGTGTAAAGTCTTATTAAAAATAAAGATTATAACATTATCAGAGAGTCACATGTGACTATTATCCTAAAGCTTAAAATCTTTTGGGCTATTCCTTTACTTTTTTTTCTACCTATCATTACATAATTTGGAACCAAAATAGACTATATTTTTTAATAGATATTGCATTAGTATATATTTGCTATAGATATTCTATCTTCTTTAAGAGCTTTAAAAATATATAAGAGATATGAATAGTTATATATTTTTGAGATAATATATATTTTTAATAAATAAATTGCTAATCATTCTATCAATTCACTAAAATATTTTTATTTTAGAGAGTGTATCTTCTTGAAGAGTTATGAAATATAATTTATCTTTATTAAATAGTATATTCTATCCTTTTGAGCTATAGAAAAATATTGAAGAGATATTGAATAATTATATCTATTATCATGGGTTTCATATAAGAATTTTACTATTAATGACTTATTTATTCAACTCCATTGATTTATCAACAGTTTATATTATTATATAAATGACTCCATTAATAATTTATTTATCTAACTCCATTGACTTGTCAAAAGTTTATGTTATTTCATGTAGAGAACTTTGCATAACATCATATAATACTCTTTAAACTATTTTTTAAAAAGAAATAAGATAATGAATGCTATAGAGTAAAGGAGATCTATAATCACAAAGATTATTTTGATAGTCATTTTTTGTGAAATTGATATATATTACATTTGAAAAAAGATATAAAAGGATAAAGCATTAATAATGTAGTGACACTTTCAATTATAAAATCAGTCTGCATTAGAATTAGAGTTATGAGAAAAAGAAATAGAGTCAAGTCCTTTCTATTTCTTCTTACAAATCAAGGAAAGAGATCTTAAGAGATTTGCTAGGATATGATAGCATATGCATTAGAATCAGAGTTCTAAGAGAAAGAAATAGAGTCAAGTCCTTTCTATTTCTTCTTACAAATCAAGGGAAGAGATCTTAAGAGATGTGCTAAGATATGATAGCATGAGTAGTATCATCCCATGACATCAAGCTACCCTTTAGGTATTGAAATCTGATAGTGCTAATAAGAATCACAGTTGAGGATATTGAAACTTGAAACCCCATAGTGCTAATCATAGTTGAGGGTATGATGAGAAAAAGACTCCCAAGAGATAATATCAAGTAAGAAGTTGTATCCTTCATATTCTTCGAAGCATCTTGCACACATAAAATCATCTTAGTCCTAAAGTTGATATGATACACAATATCACTAATACTTCTATCTATTACTTATTTAATGTTTTTATATTTTAAGAGACTAAAAAATTAATAATAAACATTTTTAATCTATTACTAGGTAAACATTTTTGTCTCCCAAAAATCAAAGTACTTCATTTCTTCTAATTATAATATATTATCCTTGTCTTATTCATTAGTGCTTGCTAAAAAGTTGATATTACAACACTGTATAATGAAGATATTCTATTTTAAAGTGCCAAGATCAAGGTGAAATTTTTCACTTTCTATTATATTATCTTGAGGATTATCCTTAGTATATCTATCCCTACCAATTTGTATCAACACCATGGGACTCTTTTACCCATTTTCTTATGAATCAAATTGAAGAGATTGAAGAAAAAGCTTGGATTTAGTTGAAACAAAGCCTTACAGAATGGATGTCTTAGGGGTCGAAGTAAAGATGCGGCTTGGATGTTCCAACCTAGTTGGGTCTGCTGAAAACTAACAAGATGATCTCGTCTCAGGTCCATGGAGGACCATATCTCTATAGCTCAATCAGCAAGTAAGTGGTATTGGTCCTCTGTGTAGAGACTCTTTTGATTGTTAATCACCTTCTCAAGATTTTGTGAAGGGAGACGAAGGGAGACAAAGGGAGACCAATGCTGACTGCTGGTAAGAACCGGACGTGATTTTGGTGAGAAATTTTACGACATAGTAAAATCTGCTCTAAGAACTAAGAAACAAAGTGAAGAGGAGATAACGATGATTCAAATAAATACAGACGAAAAAGGAAGCATGATTTTGGTGGGAAACGTGATAGTAGAATATTCAAAAAGAAAGAATAATGGTCGAAAAGTGACCTCTGACATGAGTTAACGTCCTTAGGCATTTAATGGATGACCTCCTAAATGAATAATAAATTCTGTCATTAATCACGTCTGAATGGGCAAATTTGGAGGGTTCATTATTTTAAAACCTCAACTAATTAGTAACTTAACCATTTTCTTACAAGTGCCATTTTTGAAATGTTTTTGGCCCTAATGGCAACTTTTAACAACCATCTATGCCTTCGCAGCAGTGAAGACTGACACTAGTTTACTGCACCAAAAAAAGAACACAAATTTACCCACCTAATACATCAGTTACAAACTAGGCCCAATACATTAGGAGCAAATGACCAGCAAAATAGACAGTACTTTTGTAATTCGAATCAATCAATAACCTATACATTTTATATCATATTGGATACCTTACAGAGCATGGGATGTTCAAGCCACTCTAAGGTTGAACCTGTATGTACATAAAAGTAATATGATGCCAGATGGCATCTGAACTAAAAGTCAATTACATAAGTAAAATGCTCATGAGTAGAGTAACTCTTTCCTTTCAACACCATATTGAGGAATATGGGAATTTCCTATAAGTTTGGGACACGTGGTCAAATCTTTGGATTTGTCATAACTTGAACACTATAACTCCAAATCAAGCGCTCTATAGCTCAATAGATCCCATTTTTCAAGCACTTTCTAACGATAGGTCACATCATATGGTTTTGAGAAACTTATGGGCATGTTATCTGGGTGCCACCTTTTTAGTATTCAAAAAATGGAAGTTGGGATATTCCCAAACTCACTAATATTGTGTTTTTCTGAGGGCTAGATGGTAAAATTGCTTACAAGCCAAATCAATGCAAGGATAGCTTGCATGTCCTAGGTCATCAATGGAAAAAACACTACATCCCTTAGAATGGCCAGATTATAGCTACAACCATAGGGATGTCCTGTGCACCACTTCTTATATGGAAAATACCAAAGGCCCAGAAGTTACAACTTGAATAGCGAGTCACAAGACATTGGTGAGCTCCTAACAAGGATGATGTAAAACCATTCAAAACTTCAGCCTTCTATCATTGTTCTTGCACGATGCCAAGGAAATAGGAAGGGATATTGTATAGAAGTGTGCTTACATACAGTACTCCTTGTCAAACCTTCTCTTTAAAACATTCAAAATGATAGATCTCAAGTTCTCAAGCTAGTAAACATCATGTCTTTCCTTTTACCCCCAATTTGTGAATGCTTCATGAAAGCTCATGGTAAACTCCTTGTGAAAGCCACATGCTTTCTGTGAAACTTAGCTTGAGGTAAGAAACTCCCTCACTCTATGTGCTCTTAAAAAGCAGGCATGAAGGGATACCGAAATGCACAAACAAATAATCCGATTTAGGTCTTGAAAAATAGAACCTAATGTACAGAAGTGGGACAAATCAGAAAGGAATTCATACACTCGAATGGCACAATGTAAGATGTAGTGATTGTAAGAAATAAAACAAAGACGCAAGCTTAAATATGACCAATTCATCAGACATTTTCTTCAAAGAAACCAAAATCTATGTACAAAACTAGTTTGGCACATAGGTTACAAGCCATCAGGGCAAACCTTTTGCTTCCATGGGTATGGATCGAGGATATGAAGGCACGACAATATGAGAGAGGTGAGGATGGAGAACAAAAAGGAGAGTTGGGGAAGAAGGAAATCAGAGGAGAAGGAGAAGGCAGTAGACGTGAAGAAAGGAGGTCAATAGTGGTAGGTGAAGGATGCACAAGTGATTTAAATTGATTGAAAATAAAAAGGCAGAAAAAAGAAAAGTGAGCACCAA
Source organism: Lygodium microphyllum (assembly GCF_053477565.2). Classification (NCBI taxonomy): domain Eukaryota; kingdom Viridiplantae; phylum Streptophyta; class Polypodiopsida; order Schizaeales; family Lygodiaceae; genus Lygodium; species Lygodium microphyllum. The sequence goes on from NC_141150.1 coordinate 62,293,100, forward strand.
TCAAGTCACCACAAGACCAAAAAATAAAAAGATAGTGCGAAGATGGGACCACTTTGGCGCCCACTGCTAAATTTAGCAAAGCATTTAATGAAACAAAAAGAAAGGGAGAAGCCACAACTAATAAAAGGGAGAAGCCATAGCCAAACAGCCAGACACGAAAAGAGCACGCCTCATTCTCGAGAATGAAAGAGGAGGGATCATCTTAAGGTAGCTACTGCCATATTCGAAGTTAAACTTAAAAGAGGAACTTGATGCAGAAGTAGAACTGCAGGAGAGGTGACGATTAAGAATGAGAAACAAGCAAAGTAAGACACACGATTACAATAAGAATTAATGCCTAGCGAAAACGCTTGTCGTGCATGCACAGATGCACAGACAAAGGTAGAAAGAGGCATCTTCAGAGTCTTTCAAATTACTAGATGAATGGTGTCGCCATACCTCATGGAGTAATCATCCTTACGCAACTATGCTCATCTCTCTGATCTTCTCACTTTTACCTTTGGCTCCATTTCTGCCAACTCATTAGCTCCTTCCTCCGTTTTTAATCCTCTTCCTTATTGATCTCTCCTGCTTCTTAATAGGCTAGCAATGGTAACAACGTACCTTCTAGGTACCTTGCAAGCATCGGCAAGTAATCTCCTCTCTCTCTCTCTCTCTCTCTCTCACACACACACACACACACACACAAAATGGATCAATCGGTTGGCTTGTCGATTGATCCAAGCAACGCAGGGAGTACATACTATAATAATAAAAAGCAAAAAAACTTCCTTCGACGCGAATAGTTTACACGTGGTCAAGTCTAAACTTGGAAAGGGTTTTGGGGAGAGTCATCGATGTGGGAGAATTTCTGGGGAAACCCCCGATTTTGAAACCCCTTCCCCCCCCCCCCATGTGGCTTGGAGTGGTTTTCGGTTTTATCTAAAAATTGTTGGAACCCCCCCAAAAAGAAACCCCTGCGTGGATAGCTCCATTGTGTTTGCACTTGCTTTTTTCATCATTTGAAAATTTTTGCGACCCTAATTTTTAGGGCCCCCACTATCACTATGGTAGGACACTTGAATAGTGGTAATAGCGGGGCCTCAAAAACCCCACTAAAATTGGGTGGGAAGAGGCTCTAAGAGCACCTTTCGACTTCTTAGAATAGGATAATGAACGTTATGATTTTCAACTTCACTTTCTCACACAATCAATTGATGGGGTGTTGAAGGTCATATCTGATTTTGTTGCAGCCATTACACACTACTATGGCTCCATTAACTGGCTATGGGCTGTTAAAGTTTGAAATGATCAGTGATGTTTCGTAACTTTTGCAAATATGCAAAAGTTACGAAACTCACACAAAGAGACTGACATTCGCCATAATTCCCTGGTGTGAGTTGGAGAAAGGGATTGTGGGAAGGTGCTATAAAAAAAGTAGCATATTTTCAACTACCAAATCCACAAATCTTAACTCAAAAAAATGGGACACTTAACTCCAACTAACCCTGGTTAAAATTTTTTGGGGCTTGAACTACCTTGTCACTGCACCATGTATAAGCATATACCCTAACGAGAAATGCTAATAAATTAAAGGTCTCAGATGCTGAAAAAATTATAGGATGCCATCTTTGGAAATTGAACCTTTAACAATATGCAAAAACTCCCTTGTTCCAAGTAAACCATGATACCCACATGCCCAACTTGCAATAGGAACTTCTTAACATTTATTAATTAAAAAACCCCTTTTGTAGGTTAACTTTTAGGCCTTAATTTTCACCCTTTTGTATTTGTAAATATGTAGATTCTAGGGATATTAAATACCCTTATTTTGAAATCACGTGCTAGAGATACATATTGTTGACCGACCCCCTTGAGATGAGACATAGATTGTAAGGTGCACTTTGCAAAATTTTAGAGCATTTTTCATGAATTGATAAAGTGTTTTTTGTCAAAAAAATAAAAGCTTCAAATAGGCTATTGGTGGAAAGCATTTGAAGCACATGACATGGGTCATTTTAAAGCTAAAGGCAAAGCAAAGCACAAATTTGATTCAACAAACAAGGAAAAGCATCCAGCTATCATTTGGAGATTAATTTCATGTGTTTGAGGCAAATTTTCATACCTAGAGACCTTAATTTGTGGAGGAACATGATGTGGGTAGCCAAAGAGGTAAAAAAAGGTCCAAGATTTGACGACATGGACTACTTTTTATGGAGGCACAAGCCAAAGACTCAAGGGGAATTAATCAAACATGAAGAAATGAGGAATTGTGCAGAGAGAGAACAAGCAACAAGAAAATAGGGCCCTATATTTCCATGCTTTTGTTAATCATTACGCACAAGATCTCCGTCATTTTTCATGTAAAACATGAGCAATGGATCCCTGATCTCTCCACCCTATACAAAATGATGTTAATTTCATGGCATGATTTGAAGAATAAAGCATGCTAGTTTTTCAATCTTTCTCTCTCGTATGCATTCTAGTGAGATTGTAGTCTCTCTCTTTCCTCCCTTCTTCCTACACACATAAAGTATGTTTCTATGAGAGAAGGGAGATGGGAGTGAGAGAGGGAAAGGTGAGAATTGTATGAAAAAGAATATTCATGGTATGTTGTTTGAGTTTGTGGAGGATTTCCCAAGCATATTATTGGTTATCTCAAGCATCAATGGCCTTGGATTCCACATGGTGTCTTATACATATTACGATGCATAAGCGGCCTAAGTGTAAGTGCACTAATTCTATACCAAACAAAATCCATATTAAAAAATATTTAAGAAGTGGATAAAGGAAGGCTTGAGCTTAATCTTTAGCACTTCACACATTTTGTTTGTAGTTCTTTTGATTCATTATGAAATAAAAATAGAAAAAGCCAATGGTTCTATCTCAACAGGCATAATGGCATCGATGGCATGGGTGAGTGCAAATGTACTTTGTTGTGTTGTCAAAGGATTTACTACAAAAGGGGTAAAGATATTGGGTCTCTCCGAAGAAATTTTAACAATAGGAAATTCAAATGCAAGACAAAAAGAAGAGGAGAAAAGGGTCTATGGATGGTAGACAGGGATTCAAGTAGTTAACTGTAATCCAATTTATTTATTCATGTATATAACCAAGCTAGCAACAAGAAAATACAATCTTGAAACCATATTTCATCAAGGTTCCAATTGTGTTCAATCTCGAGAGCATAATCGATGGAATGATAGTTTATGAACATCATACATCAACATGTGTTTTTCATTTAGCCCAAAGCATACATGAGAATATCATGGGGTTTATTGATCCCGCACATCATTCGAAATTGTGCTTTGGATTGCTTAAGGACCCTACTTTCACTTGCTTAAATACATCTATGATAGAAGACTTATGTGATATAAACGATTTTAGTCTAGAAAAATAAGTAAACCCTACTCTTGAACTTAGTAAAAAAATATTTTTTTTCAGCCCATTGATGCAATCCTTTACTGTAAGAAAATTAAAAAACAAGTATACCTCAAAATAGACCCCTAGTACTCTTGATACGGAGCTCTAGAGAGCTTCAAGATATCATAGTATATTATGACCACATAACATATTATGAGTGCATAGCCAAAGTAAAGTCTCCATTTTTCTCATAAGTCAAGTATCATTCATAAGCTTTGGTAGCTCTTCTCTTTGAGCTTATAGATGACTTAATTGTAGCCTAAAAAAGGACTAGATGCCACTATTGTCCTAATAATATATGAATACGAAAATACTAAACCAAACACCAAACTAAATATAGATAGTTGTACCTTTGATTACTTGATGATACCACCCTTTTGCCTTTTCTTTAAGAACTAAATAAGACAAATGATGCAACCTACACACATAAGAAATTAGTGAAAAAGTTACAAAAATATGCGAGCAAAAAAACACTTGCTATTGGAGTTGAGGCCAATGCCATAGGAGTACCTCCTCCAACTGTGTCTTGATTTTCCATTGAGCTTGATGTCTCAAGGAATCAAACAGATCTAACACTCTGAGAGGTGGGGTGAGATGTTTGCAGCAAGGCTTGTTGCAACAGAGGAAAGGCACCACCAAAGGACCCCATGAGACAAAGATTTAGACAAAGATTTAGACAAAGAAGACCACATCAACATTGTCGTCATAGGGCATGGTGACTTTGGGAAGTTCACTATTATAGTTTTGCAATAGTAGTGAACACATCAAGTAGGCCTAAAGGTCATGTAATCTAGCTTGAAATGTACCTCATTTCATGTTATGCATTAGTAGTGATGAATGGTAGCCCATTGCTGATGAATGCCATACTTGTGGAGAGTATGATGGACTAAGTAAAATACTCATGGATAGGTTAGCAATGCTGGGAAAATTTTGAATGTATTTGAATAGTCATTTGAAGGGATACTGAGTATCTAGCTCTGCATCTATTGGATCTTGTGTAGTCACATAAGTTGGAATCTCTAGAATTCCAAGATTGAATATCCTTTGTGGAGTCTAGGGTGTTGAATACATGTATGTATTAAGGTTTAGTGAAGGTAATACATGTTAACGATATCATTAAGCTGATTAGGCTATGTCACAAATTGTTAGGCCTATTCACTATTGGACAACTTGATTGAAAAATGATTATGAAGAAGATACTGTCTACAAGTGATGAAGCTGAACCTAAGCTTCCAGTCAAACATCCAACTCCTAAACAATAGAAGGCACACTGTGCTTGGCTTTAACATGCTCAAAGAGTCCTACACTGGCTCTCATTGTGCATTACAGATGTAATGATCATGCAGATAATGAACTGCACATCTCCTAAAGATGCTTGGAAAATCTCGATGAGATACTATGGTACTACCACTAGTGCTATAAAATTCCGTTGAAGCAAGAGTTTAACACAATGGATAAGAAAGGACGGTCCATTCAGGACTATGTGACTAAGATAAAGACTATTCTAGATCAGCTAGCATCCATTGGAACTGAGGTAGATAATGAGGATTTGGTGCTTGTGACATTGAATGGTCTAAGGTCTGAATACAAGTCTTTTGATACATCAATTTCAGTCAGGGCTAAAATTCCTAACTTTAATGAATTGGTATCCTTTCTTATCTGTGAAGAAGTGAAATTGAGTTTGATTACAAGCTTGAGTAGCCCTAAGAATAAATATGCATCTTTCTACTCTAATCACTGAGGCTATGGTCATCATGGAAAAGGTTCTAGGTGTGGTAGGGGAACCTAGTAGCATGCATCTTAGCATGGGCAGAGTCAATAGGGATTTGCTAGTAGAGGTGGTGGATACTCCTTTGCGAGGGGGATATCTTACTCAGGGGCAGAGGATCTTGGCACACTCGGACTATATAACTCATGAGAATACAAACAAGGATAAAGATTTCCATTATTGTAGCAAGAATGGCCACATTGCAAAAGAGTGCTTAAAAAAGTAGGCTAATCAGAAGCGTGGATAGCATGGTCACTATGCATCATCCAGTCATGCAGAGCCTGAGACTGGTGAGAGACTGTTTGCTATGATTTATGTGTAGAACAAGGGCAAGTAACAAGAAATTTTTGATATATATTGTATATAGATTCTTGTGTCTCAAACCACATGGCACCATATAACACACTATTAGTGAATTTGAGAATTTTTCACAAGTTTAGAACTCATGGTCAAAACTTTCTCTTTGCTATAATTCTCACATCCTTGCTTCAAATTTATTATTAAATAGCTCAATAGATTCCATTTTTCATCAATTTCCAATTATGTGTCACATGATATCTTTGGAAAACTTAAATATGTCATTTTGGAGTCCTAATATTCTAAATAATGAAGAATGGGATTTGAAAGATTCCCAAATTCATTAAAATTGTGTTACATGGCAAGTGGTTTGATGAGCTAAAAATAGGTGCTAATGGTTATGTCTATACATTGGAGATGATTCTCAACATGACGTAGCACACATAGGGATTGTTCCTTTGGTTATGCCTGATGGTAGGGAAAAAAATATTTGCATGATATCTTGCATGTTTCGTCGATCACCAAAAATCTGTCATCTATTGGTCAAATGGTTGAGAAAAACTTCTAGTTACAATTTAATAGAGATGGTTGCCTCATATAGGAGTATGACAAAGGATATACGTTGGTTGCTAAAGGCCAAAAACATGGTAGGATGTTAACAATGGATGCAAATATCCCTAACTTGAATGGTGCTATGTTTGGTCATAATAGGGCAAGTATCCAAGACATTGATACATGATATAAATGTATTGGACATATAAATATCCAAAAGCTCAAAACTATGCAGCATAAGGATCTTGTTATAGGGCTACCAAGATCTAAGTATGCTGATTTTGGACATGTATGCTTAGCATGGCAGTTTGGGAAACAAGCCAAGTTTCCATTTGCAAAGAGGACACGGAGTAGCAACATGCCATTATAGCTTGTGCACTCATATGTCTAGGGACCCACTCATAATATATCACTTGGTGGGTCACTATCTGACCTTTGTGGTGGATGACTATAGCAGGTACAGATGTCTATACATACTAAAGCATAAGGATGAGGTTTTGGACAACTTATGGATTCTAAAGCTCATGCAAAAAAAGAGATTAATTGTTATGTCTCATGCGAGGCCTTACGATCTAATGATGGTGGAGAGTATGTCTCAAAGAAGTTTGACAGATACTTAGTAAAGCATGGGATCAGGGGAGGCAATTGACTTGTAGCTATACTCCTTAGTAGAATGGAGTGGCTAAAAGAAAAATAGGGTGATTATGGATTCAACCAAGTCTATGTTGAATGAGAAAGATGTGCCTTTGTCTTATTGGATTGTAGCAACACTTATGGCTCTGTATGTCATGAATAGAATACCTACAGCAAGAATACATCAAAATACACCTCATGAATAGCTTTATGGCTACAAGCTTGACATCTAACATTTGAAAGTATTTGGTAGTATTACCTATGTTCATGTTCGAGATGAAAAATCGAAGAAACTTGACCCTAAAGCAGTGAAGTGTGTTTTCATTGGGTACTCATGATAGGAAATGAAGAGTATTATGTTTTGACTATACATGAAATATTGCTTAGCCTCCATGATATAGTGTTTGATGAGTTAGAACCTTGGTATGGTGCTAAGTAGGTTACATTACATGATGACCCTTCACAAGGCATGTATGCTAAAAATGGACATCAAGACACGATTTCTAGTATTGGACCTACTCAAGATGCATCTAACAATCTAAGTCCTTGGATAAGAAGGCAATGGAGCTATGGTTGTCCATCCATTGACATAGATATGTCACTGAGAGGGAGAGATAAAGGAAAAGAGAAGGGTTTTTATGATGTTACAGGTCCATTGAATTCGGGATATGACTTTGCTAAGAGTCTAGATAGCAAGTTTGGCATACTTGCAATGGTTACCCTATAGTTAAGCATATATATATACCGCCTCTCATGAGAGAGTGGAATCTATTTCACCTTAGTTGCAAAGATTGCAGAGATAAAGGAAGGTTGTGGATATGCTTTTACTTTACTACCTACAGTGGATACTCAATGAGACATTATGCATACATGACAAAAGTGCAGAACTACAAAGAGCTTACATCTTTTGTAGAAGCAGTTAAGGATGAGAACTAGTGGAAGGCTATGGATGATGAATATGAGGCTCTACTGAAAAATAGAACTTGGGATTTGGTTGAGTTGCCTCAGGGCAAAGTACTTATTGGATGCAAGTGAGTCTATAAGGTAAAGTATAAGTTTGATAGCTCACTAGAGAGGAACAAAGTCAGATTGGTAGTGGAAGGATATTCCTATCAATATGGGATGGATTATAAGGAAGCCTTTATTCCAATTGCTAAGCAATTGTATGGACACTTATTGCATTGGCTGCATCCAAAAGCTAGAATCTTTATTAGATGGATGTTCAAAATGCATTCCTAAATGGTGATTTGGTGAAAGAGATTTATATGGTTCAGCCAGAGGGTTATGTGCATCGTGACTATCCATCATATGTATGCAGATTGAAGAAAGTATTGTATGGCTTGAAGTAAGCTCTACGATCATGGAATGCAAGGATCCGTTTGTACTTATTGCAAACACTTGGATTTTAGATGGGCAAAGCTGATCATAGTTTATTTACCAAGAAAATAGAGACAAGATATGTGATTTTGGTGATCTATGTAGATGATTTGGTGATCATAGATGATGACATATAGGGCATTGATGACATAAAAGCCATGTTGCAGAAAGAATTTCATATTACAGACTTGGGAGAGCTGAAATTTTTCTTAGGGATTGAAGTTATGTGTACATTTCATGGGATCTGGATGCTATAGGAGAAATATGCATAGAATATGTTGAAGAAGTATGCCATCCTAGAATGCAAACCCATGGACACACCACTGGAGAAAAATGTAAAGTTGGTTGTTGATACAAGAAATGTGATAGAGAACATGACTATATATAGACAGACGGTTGGTAGTCTCATATATCTTACTATCATTAGACCTAACTTGAGCTATGCAATTGGATTGATTAGCTAGTTTATGCAATAGAAGCCAAGGAAACCTCATCTAGATGCTATGAGAAGGATCTTGAGATATATGAAAGGTACATTACCTTGTTCAATGAGCATGGTAAGCCTATTGAGATTACAAGTTATAGTAATGCAGATTGGGTTGGTTGTGTGTATGATAGAAGATCAACCAATGGATATACATTTGGTCTTGGAAGTAGCATGGTCAATTGGAGTAGTAAGAAACAACTTAATATCGCTCTTTCTCAAGTATGAAAGCAGAATACAGGGGTGCAACATTAGCTACATGTGAGGCTGCTTGACTGGTTAAGTTGAAGGATGACTTGGGGATTTATGTGGATAAATTAGTCAAGATATATTGCGATAACATGAGCAGTGTGCTTTTGGAAAGCAATCTAGTTTATCATGCCAGATCAAAGAACATAGAGGTACATTACCATTTCATAAGGGAAATGGTACTCTCGTGAAAGTTACTAGCTCTAAGTTGGGTTTACAAGCTAGCTATAGTTAGAAGGCATGGTCACTCTAGACATAGTTGAGTTGTACTTTGACTTAGTGTGTGTAATGAATAATGAAGACAAGAAGAGAGTATACTACTCTCTTTGAGCTTATGGCCCCTATGTCTGTCTGTCTCTCTATCTAAACATAATCTTCATGAGATAGAGCTTTTCAAGCCTAAAAGAGAATATTTATATGTGGGTAATGTTGAAAAGTGCTCTTGTTTGAGAAATAGAAGGCAAATTGTTTTGAAACACAACTCTTGATTTTTTCCTCAAAGTGCCTAAAGTTCAAAAGCGTTGAAAGGTCATGCTTTCATTTGACTATTTACCTATTAAGAGTAAGCTACAACTTTTAGTAAAAATTCAAAGCTTTTGACATGGGTTTTTACAAATGTGGTGAAACATAGACAAATGGCTTGGGCAAGCCATTTCTATGCATCCAAATTTGTCCTTTGAATTTTGGGATGGATCAAAATGTCATAAGGTTTAGCACTTCTGGAATCCAAATGTTGAATACGAGCTACCTATGATTTGCCCAAAATCATTGTGCAATACTGTGTACTTCGCCTTTCCAAAGAAATAAAAAATACTTCAATAGGGATGGAATGAATCTAGCAAGAAATACAAATTATATGCAATAAGTGTTGTGCTATGAATAAACACTATCAACGATTATGCAAGGTAAATATATTTCACCAACTATCTCCACTAAATTGTTTTTTTGTTGGGGGATCCTCAAAACTTTACTATTCTTCTGCATTGGGAAGGGTTTCAAGCTTCTTTCAAAACTCCAAAATATTGTGGTGCAATAGAAATTATGATCTTAAATGGGGGTAAAAGATAGACTAGGGTTGGAATTCTTCCTATGCAATTTTCGCTACTAAGTAACATGAAGCTGATTCATAACTCAAGTTCTACCTTTGGAATCTTTTTGAGACCGTTGATAAAGAAGGTTCAACAACTCTTCCTCAAGGGAGTAGATGTGTTTACAATTATCTAGTTGAACATATATTTAAAAATCCACTTCAACAAATGCAATTTTGCACGATATGTCCTATGTTAATAATGGCCACATGTGACCACCTAGACTAATGAAAACTTGAAATGTTTAAAAATGGAGAATAGTCTTTTTGTTGAAGGGACAAGCTCAAGATGTCCTAAATAATAATAACTCATCATTTCAAGGTCACTATGTTTTTTATGGAAATAGATATCAAGCTGGATATCCTTGAGAAAAACATAGCATAGAAGAACTGAAAGCAGCAATTTTACAATCTAAGAGAGCATTCACACATGCTAAATGAGAAGATATACTCAAGAAAGAAAGATTATCAAGAGAGTTTGTATTGTGGAGATTGTATGATATGTATGACTTCAATTTATCTTTGGATTTGGTTTATGATTCAATGGATATTTTTTCATTGAATATATTCAAAAATACATAAGTGCTCTTATGCAAGGTGCATCAAATGCGACAAAGAGAGATATAGATACTTGTGTTGATGTGACGTGTCCCATAGTATTATCCAGAACACGTCTTAGCAGTCCATCGGAAAGGATGTCTAGAAAGCTCCGCCCGGCACTTCCATGGAATGTTACGGGTTTTGCGATCTAGTTCTTCCTGCGTCTGCCACGTAGCGGAAGTATCCTGGCCGTTCCCACTTAGGATCGATCGGAATTAGGGTTTTCCTAATGGGTCATTAGCTAACAGCAACTAGCGTCACACCCGAGCGAACTACTTTACGCAGAAACGCCAGGTCCGAAGCGGATTCACGCTGCACTTGGTTCAAGGAGAATGGGAAAGGAGAGGGATGCAAAGCTCAATCTCTCTGCCATAAGGCATAGTCCCATTCCGTTCCCCTAAAACAGCGTAAATCGGGTAAGACATAACTCTAGGTCATCGTTCTCGTTATTCTTTTTGATGATGATGATCATTCCGTTGTTCCTCGAGATCTTTGAGAAAAGTTCCCGGCTAACCGGGACCACCCAACCGTAGGACGGACCCATGGCCCATCCTCCGCACTTTCCTCGGTTTGTTTTAGTTATGTAATTATCTAACACATTAATTTGACATATAACAATCAGCTTCTTTAATTAACCTTGTTAAGCACTGGTTCCTTCACGTAATCTTATCACGATACATAGAAAAACAACATCAAGCAAGTTCTTTTAACATTTCATCATTTTATCTTTGAAATACAAGGAGTTCCGCCCGTAGGCTTTTCCATAATCTGCCCGGAGGCTAACCAGTAATCTCCAGGGATCACTATTCCAAGCTTCCGCTCGTCAACTAGTATGCGGGCCTCGAGATCCAATCCCGAGTCACGTTAGCCTCTTGTGCAGGACCCGGAAGGTGAGGGATTTACGGCCAGAGCCCCCCTGGCACCCAAGCGTCCTCCTACTCCAAGTAGAGCTTAATGGAAAAATCTCTCGCGGGGGTTCGGTCCACGTTCCCGGCGCGGTCAACAACCCCCTTGGTTAGGGTTAGGCAGGCAGTCGAGGGTAACTGAAGCTGCCTCTCCCTTCAGGCCTTTAACCTGAAGTATAGGTACTCTTTTTTTTAAATTTGTAATTAATAATTCAAACAGAGCCCTAAAAATCTCTAGCAAGCACAAACATTTCCGTTAATCAACCCAGTTGTATGGCAAACTGCTAAGGAAGTGTTCTTTCCTTTTTGAGTATATCAGCAGTCGTTCTCAAGATGTCTTGTAACTTGGCAAGATCCCTTATATTCGGATGTAGGGTATACCCAACTTGGTTAACCCTAAGGTACCTTAGATATGCTAGTTTCTGGTTTACAACTTTCCTTATTTAGAAGGATACCCAAAAATACGTCTTTTTGCAAGATAGCTTGCGTAAGGATCTGCTGTCCTTGATGAGGGTTTTTTTCCCTTTTTTCCTTGTGAATCAATCACAAAATGATTTCATACATGTTGCGCAAGTCCTGCGATGGAATAACCTGTTTAGATTCCTTAAGCTGACGTATGTCAGGCCTAGGGTTTCCTAGTTTCTTATCTTTATGAAATTATTGTCCTCACGGTAAGGAAAGTAGTCAAGTGTTTAGGGTATGAATGTTTCTATGTTTAGATTGGTTCGGTTAGCTTTTGAAAAGATTGGTTCGGTTAGCTTTTAGAAAGTAATCTTACTCGTCTTGTCACAGTTTTACTATCCTTGTGACAATTAACTTTCCCAATCAATATAGTTTAATTTGGCATATAGCATAATGCCAAGATGATACAAAGAGCGACGATACTTCTTGGGACAAAGGCCTAGCTGAGAAATTGGTGTATACACACTTTATTAGTCCCAAGTCCTCAAATAGCAGGGGAAAAGTGTTAATAGAGTGTCATCCAGCAATTCCCCATTACATTTTCTTTCCAAATGAGTTCGTATATCTAATTTTTATACTTATTAATTCCTAACATTTAACTTCCGTTTTCTTTAAAGATGAACTCATGCCAAATAACAACAGTTGCCTTGCTAAGATACGCAACTAGCAAAGATAACTCCCTAGTAATTTGAGCATCGAAAGAAACCTTTCACGAATTTAGCCATTTTACCTTGATTCGTTGCGAAAGGAATAAGACTAATGGTGCAAGATATAATTTCTACACTTTAGGAATATATTACTATAGTAAATGGTTAATCTTGCCTATAATTTTATAATGCTTGATGCAATTTGAAGAAAGCTAATTTGTATACATTGTCATTCATAAGCTAAATCCTTCGTTAAAAATAACTCGAACAAATATATCTTTTCTTAACAATTTTCCTTTGCATGATTGACTTAAAACCGAATTAACATCAAGAAGAAAAACCTGGCTTTGAGGTGAGATATCCACATGGATACCGGGAGATGACCCTCCCGCAGCTACACCTTGGACTTTCTTCGGCGGCATCGTAGTTCGAATGTGAGATAGCCTTTTCCTTTTTCTTATTGGAATTCCACCGTCTTCTCCTTCCTTTTCTTTTTCCTTTTCTTTTTCCTTTTCCCCACTCTTCCTCCTTCACTCCCTCTTTTCACTCCCTCTACTTCCCTCCCTATCTTTTATCTCACGGCTATTTCTTCCTTACGGGATACCATACAAAGCCATTGGATTTTTAGGACATGGGAGTGTGTGGACACCAGCTTGTTTGATAAGACTAAGAACACAAAGCTCAACTACAAGAGTACTTGCACAAAAAGATTTAAAAGTGAGTGAAGGAATTAATGCAAGAGAATGGAAGTCTGCAAGGTAGCCTAAGGACAATGGTAGGCCTATGGGTGTGACTTGAATAGTCTAAAGAGCTAAGAGGGGAAAAAAAAAGAACAAGGGCTTTGGGGGAAAATTAAAACCGGAAGGGGAAACAAGGGGGCTTAGGGGGGAAAATTTAAACCCGGGGGGGGGGGGGGGGGGGGGGGGGGGGGTAATAAGGACTTTTGGGGGATTAAAATCCGGAGGGGAAAAGAACAAGGCTTAGGGGGGGATTATACCAGGAGGGGGGGGAAAACAAGGCCTTACGGGGGTTTTAAAAAAACCCGGTAGGGGGGGAACAAGGCCTTAAGGGGAGGTTTAAAATCGCGAGAGGGGAGGGGTAATAAGGACTTTAAGGGAAGGGTATAGGAAGGGGGGCTTAGATGACCCTCCCCCTTAGAAGCTTCTCAAGAAGCTTCTGAGAGCTTCTGTGGGCAGCCACGTGGAGAAAAAAAAGCCACTTAATGGATTACGAGGGCGGCGTCAATAGCAACTGGTCGTGGCATAGTGACAAGCGGCGCTGGCGGCGTAATCTAGCTCGGCGGCTGACGGTTTGGACAGGCGGTGACCACCATTCTCCCACCACGACGATCTCCGAAGCCTCCCTCAGTCTGGCATGCAGCACGATAGCCCCTCCCTTCATCATGGCTCCGCCTCCTCACGCTTTATATAGTGGAGGGAGGGGGATCTTCACTTCGTGCGTGTCGACATGTATGTCCTCCCTCCCTCCATAGGCTCCACCAAGGAGCCTAGTGTCTCCTTCTATTCCCCTCCCCCTCCAGCTCGTCAGTCGGCTGGAGGGATAAGGGGGGGGAATAAAAAAATTTCAAAAGTCCGATTTATTATTATTTTTCCACGCGGAATTTTACATTCTCTCCCCCTTGGAGGAATCGAGATGTCCTCATCTCGAGATAAACTGGGGATATTGATGGTTGAGAGTGCCTTCATCTACCGAAGTGGCATCCTCTTCGGGATAATCTTTCCACTGGACAAGGCATTCTTTCAAGGTTCTAGATCTTAACTGTCTTTCCGTAACATCTAAGATCCTTTCTGGCCTTGGTTCAAGGACTCCTTGATTAGGCATTACAATTTGTTGGTCATTAAGTACATGATTAGGATTGGGTACATATTTTTTCAATAGGCTGATATGGAATACATTGTGAACCTTTAGGTTCTCAGGGAGTTGCAATCTATAAGCATTGGGTCCTAGGCATTTGAGGATTTTATATGGCCCACAATACCTTGGACTTAGCTTCCTGCATTCTCCTAGGGATAGAGAACTCTTTTTAGGGCGTACTCGAATGAAGACCATGTCTCCTTCTTTGAAGACTCTTTCTTGACGTTTCAAATCTGCATATTCCTTTTGTCTATCCTTGACTGCTTGTATGTCTTGTCTTATTGACCTTATTTGATCATCCATGTCCTCCAACATTCGACAGCAGTATGCCCTAAGCATATCCTCAATGATTTGATTCACTCGCTCTGTTTGTCCATCCGTTTGGGGATGGTAGGCAGTGCTAAAACAGAGTTGAGTCCCAATAGCTTCAAAGATAGCTCTCCAGAAGTGTGATGTGAAGAGAGAATCTCGATCACTAATGATTCTTTTAGGTAAACCATGTAGCTTGAATATCTCCTTGATAAACAATCTTGCAATGTCAGAGGCTTTATAGTTTGTCTTTACTGGAATCAGGTGTGCAATCTTGGTAAGCATGTCAACCACAACCATAATGGAATTGTATCCTCCTTGGACTTGGGGTAAGCCCACAACAAAATCCATACTGATGAACTCCCATTTCATTTGGGGAATGTCAAGCGGTTGCAGTTTGCCTGGCATCATGACATGTTCGGCCTTGATACGTTGGCAAGACAAACATTCAGTGACATACTTGAGAACGTCACCTTTGAGCCTCTCCCAATGGTAGCTCTTCCTAACTGCATTAAGAGTTTTTGCATAGCTAGGATGTCCTGCATGTTCGGGAGTTGACCATGTAATACAAGTTTGCTTCTTTAGTAAGTCTGTAAGAGGTGCTGCAATCAAAGCATAGTTTTTTATAAAGACCCTATACCATCCTGTCAAGCCAAGAAAGCTACGTATTTCTTTGACGGATACTGGTATTGGCCATTCAAGCACATCTGTGACTTTGGCTGGGTCTACTGATATTCCCTCTGATGATACTATGAATCCCAGATATTCAATCTGACGCTTGAAGAATGCACACTTCTTCATTTTTGCATACAGCTTATGGGACCTCATTGTCTCAAGGACAATCCGAAGTTGAGGTTCATGATCTTCTTCCTGTTTAGAATAGACTAAAGTGTCATCGAAGAAGACAAGCACGAAATCATCAAGATATGGTCTAAAAATATCCTGCATTAATCTATTGAAGGTGGCAGGTGCATTTGTAAGCCCGAATGACATAACCAAGAACTCAAAGTGCCCATATCTTGTATTGAAGGCCGTTTTTGGAATATCTTCTTCCTTGATCCTTATTTGATAGTAACCTGACCTGAGATCAATCTTGGAGAAGATCTTTGCACCTTGAAGACGGTCAAGAAGCTCATCTATTCTAGGAATAGGATACTTGTTCTTGACTGTTGATTGATTCAACCGTCGGTAATCAATACATAGTCGAAGTGTCCCATCTTTCTTTTTCTGGAATAGTACTGGAGCTTCCCATGGTGAGTTGCTAGGCCGGATGTAACCCTGATCCAACAGTTGCTTGAGTTGTTCCTTCAACTCAAATGCTTCAGGTATGGACATTCTATAAGGTCTCTTTGCAACTGGTGCAGCTCTAGGCACTAGCCTAATTTCATGATCTACTTCTCTTGGAGGTGGAAGTTCAATCAATTCCTCAGGGAATATGTCAGCGTATTCCTTTAGCCAAGAAGGTCCTTCATGAGACTCTTGCTTTTGATCTAACTTGTTGAGTTTGATCAGGTAAACGGGTAATCCTTTTCTGACTCCTTTTATGATCCGAGATACTTTGGCTAATTGGATTCTTGGCACTCCTGCCTCACCTTGAGTTGTGACAAACTCCCTTTCAGAGTTTCGAAAGGAAACTTGATCCTTTCCACAGTGGATGTGGGCGTCATTAGGCTTAAGCCAATCCATCCCGAGTAGACACTCATGGATACCTAAATTCATGACTCTGAATTTGACTAAGGTTTTCTTTCCTCCCAGGAAGAATTCTTCCTTAGCAGTTTGCCTGGTACAAGTTACCTCACGACCGTTTGCCAATTCCACAAGCAGGGTAGGTGCTTCTACTGTGGCTATTCCTAATCTTTTTGCAAATGCTGGTGAGATAAAGGAATGTGTACTGCCACGATCAATCAAGG
The DNA here is from genome assembly GCF_053477565.2 of Lygodium microphyllum. Classification (NCBI taxonomy): domain Eukaryota; kingdom Viridiplantae; phylum Streptophyta; class Polypodiopsida; order Schizaeales; family Lygodiaceae; genus Lygodium; species Lygodium microphyllum. Next base: position 62,309,657 of record NC_141150.1, read on the forward strand.
TTTTGAAACCTTTACCTTGATAGTCCGACGGTGTTTGAATCACCGAGAACTGGCGATTCAGCCCTTTCTTGTGTAAAACGGCATGGACTGCTGCTCTTTTGAATTTTGCTTCCATAGTCGGATCTTCCTCTTCTTCTTCTTCGCATCTTTTCCTATTGGCAATGCAGACAGTTCTTCCTCTTCCACGGGTGGCGGCTCCTTGACCACGGCCTGCACCTTGGAAAGGCATTTGACGATGTCCCCCGCTGAGCTTGGGACATTGCCTCTTGAAGTGACCGAGTTCGTTGCAGTGGAAACATCGGAGGTTTCGACTATTACTTTGAGTAGGAACAAAGTTGTTGACATTATTTGTCCTTGCTTTCTTCCTTTGTCCCTGATTGTGACCTTGAACTCTCTTCACTTGAGGTCTGAATGCTCCTCTGTTCGGGTCACTATAGGACCAAGTTTTGTTACCCCTTGGTCTAGCTTGCACCTCCTGAATTATAGGCGCCGCTCGAATGAGTGCATCCTGTAGATCTGATGGACGCATAGATTCGAGACGGGTATTTACAAGTGGATTTAAGCCTGCGCAAAATTTGGATACTTACTGCGTCATGTCCATCTGTGGCGCATACATTAAAAGTGAGACGAATTTAGAGTAGTATGCGTCCAGAGTGAGTCCTAACTGTTTTAGCTCGTAGAACTCATTCATTTTCTGTGTACGATATGCAGGTGGCAAATATCTCCCCTGCACGGATTTCTTTAACTTCTCCCAGGTAACGAACCCCTCTGAAGTCCCTTGATCCCTGCACCATTGTTTCCACCATAGTCTAGCTTCGCCGGTGAGTTTTAACTTGGCGAGCATGGCCTGATTGGTAGGTGCAATACCAGCTGCTTCAAAGTAATCCTCCATAGATTCAATCCAAATTTCAGCATCAGACTGGACGAATCTGCCTCTCCCGTCAAACTCGGATGGCTTTATCTGCTCGAGGAGGAACTTCTTTTCCTGGGTCACAGCAGTACTTGATGTAGGGGTGAATTTGGAACCTGTACCGAGGGTTGTGCCTGGATAAAAGTTTTCTTAACGTTATTATATGATAATTGACGTTAGCTTAACTTTAGTTCAGCTATCTCGTAAATAATGAAGCTAATTAACTTTTTAACAACTCTGATGCACAGCCAGATATTGATAGAAGAAGTCTTTATTTATATTTTCATGGGCGTAGCCTTATACAACATCTCGTGTGATGGTAATCCAATTCATTACGTTCAGTTTGGGGAGAACAACGTTGTATTACATTTGTCTACAGGAACTGTGTAGTAGTAGGGTTTTTGGTCATGGATCTTTAGGAATCGATAATTCATTGGAAGTTCAGGATACCCTTTTTGTTGGAATCCATACTTCTCATGGCGGCCCAACACTTTGATCCTGTCGGCTGGGATTACACGGGTTACTTCCTCATATACATATGAGTTCATTTCAACCCTTCGACCTTGAATATGTAAAGTCGAATTTACGTGAGCTTCCACAAAAATGAACAGCTTCAGGACTTTCAAGTCTTCCAACCACTTGATCCTCTTTAGGTTGGTCTGTAGATAAGCGAACCGGTGGGCAGCTATGTAGTAGATTCCTGAAGACCCCGTCCATCTTCGTTCTATGTATAAAGGTGATGGATTATAAATCTGCTCCAGGATGTTCATCATCCCAATTCTTTGTCTATAAAGCGGAGAATGCATTGCAGTCATAAACATGACCTGAAACACCAAAAACTTGTTCCACGCTTCATAGTTCTGCAAGACAGCATTGAAGATGAGGAAATGTTTAGACAGCAACAATTTCTTTATTTCATTTTATTGAGATCTCATAAAACAATTCCGTTGTTGGTCGGCTCTGATACCAACTGTGACGTGTCCCATAGTATTATCCAGGACACGTCTTAGCAGTCCATCGGAAAGGATGTCTAGAAAGCTCCGCCCAGCACTCCCATGGAATGTTACGGGTTTTGCGATCTAGTTCTTCTCGCGTCTGCCACGTAGCGGAAGTATCCTGGCCGTTCCCACTTAGGATTGATCGGAATTAGGGTTTTCCTAATGGGTCATTAGCTAACAGCAACTAGCGTCAGACCCGAGCGAACTACTTTCGCAGAAACGCCAGGTACGAAGCGGATTCACGCTGCACTTGGTTCAAGGAGAATGGGAAACGAGAGGGATGCAAAGCTCAATCTCTCTGCCATAAGGCATAGTCCCATTCCGTTCCCCTAAAACAGCGTAAATCGGGTAAGACGTAACTCTAGGTCATCGTTCTCGTTATTCTTTTTGATGATGATGATCATTCCGCTGTTCCTCGAGATTTTTGAGAAAAGTTCCCGGCTAACCGGGACCACCCAACCGTAGGACGGACCCATGGCCCATCCTCCGCACTTTCCTCGGTTTGTTTTAGTTATGTAATTATCTAACACATTAATTTGACATATAACAATTAGCTTCTTTAATTAACCTTGTTAAGCACTGGTTCCTTCACGTAATCTTATCACAATACATAGAAAAACAACATCAAGCAAGTTCTTTTAACATTTCATCATTTTATCTTTGAAATACAAGGAGTTCCGCCCGTAGGCTTTTCCATAATCTGCCCGGAGGCTAACCAGTAATCTCCAGGGATCACTATTCCAAGCTTCCGCTCGTCAACTAGTATGCGGGCCTCGAGATCCAATCCCGAGTCACGTTAGCCTCTTGTGCAGGACCCGGAAGGTGAGGGATTTACGGCCAGAGCCCCCCTGGCACCCAAGCGTCCTCCTACTCCAAGTAGAGCTTAACGGAAAAATCCCTCGCGGGGGTTCGGTCCACGTTCCCGGTGCGGTCAACAACCCCCTTGGTTAGGGTTAGGCAGGCAATCGAGGGTAACTGAAGCTGCCTCTCCCTTCAGGCCTTTAACCTGAAGTATAGGTACTCTTTTTTCTAAATTTGTAATTCATAATTCAAACAGAGCCCTAAAAATCTCTAGCAAGCACAAACATTTCCGTTAATCAATCCAGTTGTATGGCAAACTGCTAAGGAAGTGTTCTTTCCTTTTTGAGTATATCAGCAGTCGTTCTCAAGATGTCTTGTAACTTGGCAATATCCCTTATATTCGGATGTAGGGTATACCCAACTTGGTTAACCCTAAGGTACCTTAGATATGCTAGTTTCTGGTTTACAACTTTCCTTATTTAGAAGGATACCCAAAAATACGTCTTTTTGCAAGATAGCTTGCGTAAGGATCTGCTATCCTTGATGAGGGTTTTTTTCCCTTTTTTCCTTGTGAATCAATCACAAAATGATTTCATACATGTTGCGCAAGTCCTGCGATGGAATAACCTGTTTAGATTCCTTAAGCTGACGTATGTCAGGCCTAGGGTTTCCTAGTTTCTTATCTTTATGAAATTATTGTCCTCACGGTAAGGAAAGTAGTCAAGTGTTTAGGGTATGAATGTTTCTATGTTTAGATTGGTTCGGTTAGCTTTTGAAAAGATTGGTTCGGTTAGCTTTTAGAAAGTAATCTTACTCGTCTTGTCACGGTTTTACTATCCTTGTGACAATTAACTTTCCCAATCAATATAGTTTAATTTGGCATATAGCATAATGCCAAGATGATACAAAGAGCGACGATACTTCTTGGGACAAAGGCCTAGCTGAGAAATTGGTGTATACACACTTTATTAGTCCCAAGTCCTCAAATAGCAGGGGAAAAGTGTTAATAGAGTGTCATCCAGCAATTCCCCATTACATTTTCTTTCCAAATGAGTTCGTATATCTAATTTTTATACTTGTTAATTCCTAACATTTAACTTCCGTTTTCTTTAAAGATGAACTCATGCCAAATAACAACAGTTACCTTGCTAAGATGTACAACTAGCAAAGATAACTCCCTAGTAATTTGAGCATCGAAAGAAACCTTTCACGAATTTAGCCATTTTACCATGATTCGTTGCGAAAGGAATAAGACTAATGGTGCAAGATATAATTTCTACACTTTAGAAATATATATTACTATAGTAAATGGTTAATCTTGCCTATAATTTTATAATGCTTGATGCAATTTGAAGAAAGCTAATTTGTATACATTGTCACTCATAAGCTAAATCCTTCGTTAAAAATAACTCAAACAAATATATCTTTTCTTAACAAATTTCCTTTGCATGATTGACTTAAAACCGAATTAACATCAAGAAGAAAAACCTAGCTTTGAGGTGAGATATCCACATGGATACCGGGAGATGACCCTCCCGCAGCTACACCTTGGACTTTCTTCGGCGGCATCGTAGTTCGAATGTGAGATAGCCTTTTCCTTTTTCTTCCTGGAATTCCACCGTCTTCTCCTTCCTTTTCTTTTTCCTTTTCTTTTTCCTTTTCTTTTTCCTTTTCCCCACTCTTCCTCCTTCATTCCCTCTTTTCACTCCCTCTACTTCCCTCCCTATCTTTTATCTCACGGCTATTTCTTCCTTACGGGATACCATACGAAGCCATTGGATTTTTAGGACATGGGAGTGTGTGGACACCGGCTTGTTTGATAAGACTAAGAACACAAAGCTCAACGACGAGAGTACTTGCACAAAAAGATTTAAAAGTGAGTGAAGGAATTAATGCAAGAGAATGGAAGTCCACAAGGTAGCCTAAGGACAATGGTAGGCCTATGGGTGTGACTTGAATAGTCTAAAGAGCTAAGAGGGGAAAAAAAAAGAACAAGGGCTTAGGGGGAAAATTAAAACCGGAAGGGGAAACAAGGGGGCTTAGGGGGGGAAATTTAAACCCGAGGGGGGGGGGGAGGGGTAATAAGGACTTTTGGGGGATTAAAATCCGGAGGGGAAAAGAACAAGGCTTAGGGGGGGATTATACCAGGAGGGGGGGGAAACAAGGCCTTACGGGGGTTTTAAAAAAACCCGGTAGGGGGGGGTGAACAAGGCCTTAAGGGGAGGTTTAAAATCCCGGGAGGGGAGGGGTAATAAGGACTTTAAGGGAAGGGTATAGGAAGGGGGGCTTAGATGACCCCCCCCCTTAGAAGCTTCTCAAGAAGCTTCTGAGAGCTTCTGTGGGCAGCCACATGGAGAAAAAAAAGCCACTTAATGGATTACGAGGGCGGCGTTAACAGCAACTGGTCGTGGCCTAGTGACAAGCGGCGTTGGCGGCGTAATCTAGCTCGGCGGCTGACGGTTTGGACAAGCGGTGACCACCATTCTCCCACCACGACGATCTTCGAAGCCTCCCTCAGTCTGGCATGCAGCACGGCAGCCCCTCCCTTCATCACGGCTCCGCCTCCTCACGCTTTATATAGTGGAGGGAGGGGGATCTTCACTTCGTGCGTGTCGACACGCATGTCCTCCCTCCCTCCATAGGCTCCACCAAGGAGCCTAGTGTCTCCTTCTATTCCCCTCCCCCTCCAACTCATCAGTCGGCTGGAGGGATAAGGGGGGGAATAAAAAATTTTCAAAAGTCTGATTTATTATTTTTTTTCCACGCGGAATTTTACAGTTGAAAAAGTATCCGAACTTGCTCCACAATCCATTCAATATGGTCGTTGGCCATCCACTCAAGGAAAATATCATGACATTTTTAAGGCAAAGGAGAATCAAAAGTTTATCCAATGGCGTTTACCATATATCTTATTGTGAATCACTAACTTGCATATGGAAATTCATCACTTAGGGATTATTCTAGCTGATATTTCTAATCGCTTTTATAACTGGAGTCATGACAAAGGATGGTCAAAGAATTGCAGAGAAATGATGTGTTCCTTGCTTCTTTCATCATGGAGAGTAAGAAAGGAAGAGTCCATGGGAGCAAATTCTTCCCCTCTCAAACATGTTGCAGGTATGCTCCTTTATTAAAATCGTATACTACTTATTCTTCATATCTTATAATATTTACGAATGACCCATGTAGCAAGCTACACCAAGTAGGAAGTGAAGAATGACCAGTTTGTAGGGATATTTTTTTATTTATAGGGTTTAAAGAAATATTGGATGATGTTTCTAGGCATGGAATGCATGATATCTACCCTAGTACATGGTAGTCCCTTTGAATTGATAACCTTTAAGCTCACCATGTAGCCAAATTCAACATTAAAAGGCGTTTCTAGAAGTCACTGTTTGATTCTAAATTAATATAAAATGGCTAGATATTAAAATAATTAATTTTAATGGCATGGGTAATTTGTAAAGATACATTATTTTGTCAAAGAATCTAACAAATGGAAATTGAACCTTGCTATGGGTAAGCTGACTGGTTTGCACATTGCTTGGGATGAACTACTTGGCCTATGCCCAAGTGCAAGTTTTCTAGGTAAATTGGATCCCATGTAGTGTAAAATTGGGAGGATTCCATTAGTGCTATTTTAGGGGAAGATATTTACAACACCTATTGTGAAGTCAAAACATCATCAAGACTCCATGGGGTAAACTAGATTGAGTTGATTTGTACATGTAGTTTTGACTTGTATGTGTTGTGGCTTTGAAATGTATAGTATGATCTGGCTACACAAGCATCAAATCAAAATAAATTGCTTCAGAACAATGGATTTCAAAAGGCACGAAACATCTTTGATACACAAAGTATAAGTACATTATCACATAAATCTATAGGATAAATGTTTAGCATGGAAGCATGGAAAAGTATCCTTACACACTTTATATCATTTATACATATTTTTGTAGATATTTATGGAGTGCATCCATTCAAGGTTGTTTTCATTTGTTGATTGTTCAATCGATTTTAGATGTATTTAAGAGCAAGTGAAGACACCCAGGGGACATCCAAGAAACAACACTTCCAATAAGAGTAAAGACACAGGCAGAGGCGAACTTCCTATTGTATACATGTCGTGCATAGTCAGAGTTAGTGTAACCCACAATTGTAGTATCATGGCCACCATAGAAAATACTCATATCTATGATGCCTTTTAGGTTCCTCATGATACCCTTCACACCATCCCAATGTCACCAGCCAAGTGTAAGAATATAGCATGCCACAACTCCCACACTACAAGTTCAACTACACATTTCTTATTACAAATTTTTTTGTATAATACATCTTATTATATACCCATGATCCTTGCGTAGAGGGAATCAATAACTTTGATAGAGCTAGAAAGCTCCCCGATCAAAGCTCGCATTGGAGGGTTACAACCACTTTTGTGTGCAGTGGTCCTGTGGGATAGGTTGTAGTCCACTTTTGTACATCCATAGAAAATTGTTCACAACAAATTTTGAATATTTTTTGTAATATTTTTGCTCAAAATATTGAAGAACTTTGGTCATTGCACACCGCGTAAAAGCTGTGCAAAGTCATCTCCCACGTCAACTAATGATAGTGGCCAAGTGGTTACCCCGCACGTGCAATAACGAGTCCATCCGCATTGTGCAAATGAGGCCGGGGATTAAAACCGCAAAGTCCCGTGAGAACTCTCTTCTAGGGAAAAAGTGGAAATGGAAAATGGTGGGAATTTAGGCAAATTTTTCTACTAATTATCCCTTCCCCCAACCGATGCATGGCTAGAGGGGAGGGAGTGGGAGAAGGAGGTGGAGTGCATGGGGAGAAGAGAGGAGCATGAGAACTCCATGTGTGTGGAGTCTCTCCCCCCCCCCCCCCCCCAGCACTATATAACCTCCCCCTTAGGCATTGCGGGGAGGCACGAAAAAGGGAGGATAAGGGGAGGACTGCTACCGTGTTGAGAGAAGGATGCCACCTGCCGTGCTGCAACCGCCAAAATCTGCTACCCTACTACGCCTAGTGCCGGGCTACCGCCCATACTCCTTGCCATCAGCACCATCAATCATTACTTTCCCCCCCGTCATCAATATTTTCCCTCTTCCCAATCATTGGGGCCCTTCCTCGTTGACTCTGCTGAAGATCAAAAGCTTCTTAGAAGCTTCCTTAAGAAGCTTCTAAGGATAAGACCCATAAGCCTTGTTCCTACGTGCCTTCCCTGGTTTCAAAAACTGGGCTCGTAAAGCTCCAATTCCTATGCAAGGGAGAAGGTATCGACCTACGGCCAGCCTCGGAGAGCGAGAGTAAAGGCTAGAAGGAATCCACAGAGTCCATAAACACACTATGTCTACGATGGCTCCCAAGAAGATGTAAGGCGCACCCGCAAGAGGTTCTTCCCCGAATATACACGTGGACATTCCCACGAGCCCTCAAGCCCAGGTTTTATGATTTTAATTACACGTAAAAGAAATGCATTAAGCATGAGAACTTTCATGGAAAGGAAGCACTTGTGCATGTTTCTAATTCACGTAGTCTAGTTAAAATGCATTTAGGGAAACTTACCTACTCGAACGATTTATTAATGCATGACATGCAATTGGGTTATTTGCATTTCCAATGTTATGAATGTAAATTACCTATCCATTTTACAAGCTTAATAGATTGTTGCCTTGCCATGCATTTCAAAGTGACAAGCCTAAAACGCATATTGCCTAGCTTTAAAAATATGAAAACTGTTAAGTGCATCTTTGTTTGGCCGTGAAAGTCGCATGGAAAGAATTGTTAACGTCTGTTGCATAGCATGGAAATGGGACCATAGACTTGCACATTGCATGCGAAGATGTTTGTCAAATGGATTAAAGGTTGCATGTCACATGAATTTCATTAACAGTGTTGTATCTAGGAAAGGGTTGCATGTTACATATTCATCATGCGAAAAATTCATTCATCAAGAGATGCATTTAGGAAAGGTTGCATGGCTTATCAAAGCATGAAATTCAAAATCTTAGACAAAAGGTTGTAGGTATAATTCCTTGATGTAAATCCTAGTAGATCCTATGTAAGTTATTCTCCAAATTATCATGTGTAATTACTTTAGCAAGTAAATATAGGGTTATTGCAAAACTTTTGGTGCGTAGAAGTATTGAATCGCATGTTTACATGTATGTGATGTCTTAGAACTATTTACACCTTTAGAACAAGTTTACCGTCTTTAGGAAAGGAACGTCCTTGTCACAAGACAAGTATATCAATTTAGCCAAATCAATTGTAATAGCCATTGGGGATTCGTATAGGCATAACTAGTTGATACGATAAACACCTCAAGTACTAGCTAGGGCTTGGCACGTTAGAAATGCAACCTAGTATCGTACTTCGATGCCAAGTCGAGATCCTCAAACCCAAAGGTCCTACCCACATTCACGGAATGTTTGGGTTAATTGGACGCCCATGGAAACAATGATCTAGGGTTTCTACCCTAAGGATCGATCAACATAATGCTAAAACTTGGATTGAGTTTGGAAACCCTAGGACCGAACATTGTCAGTCTAGTACAATTAGGGTTGGGTTGGGTAAAAAGACACCCCAAACCCTACATCTTGACTAAACCATACTCCTTGATAAGAAGTGTCGTTGATGGGTGAAATGGTCCCATGAGTTAGATGCAACACTTGTGCAATAAGTTGCAACGTCGCATGGCTTTGTGGTTTAACCACAAGATAGATTTTCCACTCCTTGGAATAAGGTTGACAGGTTCTAGCGCAAGTGTAACTTGCAAGAGGATGAGTAGTCATCCTGTTACATCACCTTTCTTGGGCTGATTTGCCAAGTTAAGGGAAGCTATGTATTGCCTGGTAAGCAAAGGATCAATCAAGTTAGAGCGACATGCTCACCAGGATTTACTGTCTTAATTTAAGAAACACCAAGGTGTTGGTTAATTTGGGTTAACAGGGTATAACCCTAACCCAAGGATACGAGGATACACAAACATCGAAACCCTTGGGGATCTTGCCAAGTCGCAATCGATCTCAGATCGAATGTTGGATGCATTCGGAGAGAAGGATTCACTCCTTAGCAGTTGGCTAAATAAAATGACCACTGGATTGATTGTGTTTGTAATATTTTAGGAGCACTGTTTGCATTGTTTACTCAAGGAACTAAAGATGGAAAGATAATTAATGCTTTAGGTTGAAGGCCTGAAGGGAGAGGCAGCATCACTTACCCCCAACTATTTGCCTGACCCTAACCAAGGGGGTTGTTAGCCGCGCCAAGAACGTGGACCGAACCCGCCGCATGAGCTCTCTCTGTTGGGCACTACTTGGAGCAGGAGGACGCTTGGGTGCCAGGGGGGATCTGGCCGTAAATCCCTTGCCTTCTGGGCCCTGCACAAGAGGCCAACGCGACTCGGGATTGGATCGCGAGGCCCGCATACTAGTCTACGGGTGGAATCTTGGATTAGTAATCCCTGTGGATTGTTGGATTGCCTTCAGGTGGATTATGGATTGCCTTCAGGTGTATTATGGATTAGCCTACGGGCTGGATTATATGATGTCTTCCAAAGATAAATAATATCAATTGATGTAAAGGAATTTGTTTGACACTACTTTTCTATGTCAATGCTAAGATTACGTGAAGGAACTGGTGTATAATTGGCTAATTAAGTAAGCTGTTTTATGCGTGTCCAACTAAATATGGTAGATAATTAGACAACTAAAGCAACCCTGTGGAAAGTGCGGTGGATGTGGCCATGGGGCCGTTCTACGGATGGGTGGTCCCGGTTGGCCGTGAACTTTTCTCAAGCAGAATCGAGAGCAGGGAACTTTTCTCAACGGAAATGAACAGTAGGCAACGTTGACCTAGAGTTTAGGTTACTAAAATCCCGATTTATGCTGTTTTAGGGGAACGGAATGGGACTATGCCTTATGGGCAGAGAGGTCGAGCTTTGCATCCCTCTCGTTTTCCATTCTCCTTGAACCAAGTGCAATATAAATCCGCTTCGACACTGACATTTCTGCATAAAGTAGTTCGCCTGGGGTTCAACGTTAGCTGCCGTTCTAGGAGTTTGACCACTAGGAAAACCTTGATTCAAGTCGGTCCTAAGTGGGAACGGCCAGAATACTTCGGCTACGTGGCAGACTCGGGAAGACCTAGATCGCAAACACCGTAACATTCCATGGGAGTGCCGGCCAGAGCTTTCTAGACCCTCTTCTGATGGCCTGCTAAGATGTGTCCTACAAGCAAACAGGTGGTCATGTTACATTTTTTTTTTGTAAAACTTTTTGCATACACTTGTAGTGGGCACTCTCCCCTGAATTTTGAATTAGAAAGTTCGTCGATTGAGCTCCCTAGCCAAAGTTAGCTCAAATTTTATGACTAGGGGTCTATGTGGACGGTATGCCTTCAATGGTGGGGGGCAAGGGTAAAAGAAATATTAGTTGACCAAGAATGTAGAGCTTTTCTCCACACTTCATAGTGGCTTGATGCAAGGGATGCAGAAAGGCATAAGGACTTGATGGATAAAATGCACCAACAAAGAGACAATAGTATCTGCAAAAACAAATTAGTCATGGCTCGTAGTCCCAATTCGTTTTCTCACTCTTGGTATCCCCTTATGAATGAATTGCATGCTACTTTATGGTGACAAGAAACTTTTTCGGATGAAAGCCACAATCAACTACTTGATCAACACAGTTAGTTCATGTCTAAGATGGACCGAGTGATCTCAACCATCTCAATCACCAACATAGAAACCAAGTCAATCAATGAAAAACTTGTAGCCCTTACGACTAAAGGTGCTCAAATGGCTACAATTCAAAGTACAGCTCAACATGATTATGAGCATCAGCATGGAAATTCTCATCAAAATTATGAGTACCATGACCACTATCTATGGGTTCGATGCAGAAAGGCAGCAACATGTGCCTACTTATAGTTAGCATCATGCATTTGATGATTGTGCATATTTTGAGCAATAGTATGCATTTGATGACTATGTATGTTCTTATGATCTACATTCTAGTCACATACATGGACAACCATCTAGACATCCTTATGTACATGGGCAACATCATGCCAATGGAGTGCTCGATATCACTATGAGCAGCATGTGCATCTTTATGAGCAACATGATACTTCTCACAAATGATGCTATGATGAGAGCATCTCACTGCAGCTTCATGAGCAAGTGCCCCATCAGCCCAAGGCCCTTAACTTTGAATACCCAGTAGCCATGAATGTGGGGCTCATGGATATGCAATGCCCAGGGGTTGATGCAATGATTGCAGTAGTGATTATAACCTCATCTGCTCCAGTTCTACATGGCACAGTGACTCCTAATGAGTTTATGGACAAGTCTGTGCATGCTATCGTGTGGGTCATTGATGATCTTGTGGCACTGCTAGTGCTTGAAGATGACACCATAAATCACTTCTATGCTACATCCAATGCATTGTATCAAATTATCATTTTGACCTTGATGATAGTACGGTGATCCATGTTTGTATGGGTGACCCTTATGCTCTTGATGCTTATTATGTAGGTTATCTATTACATCTCAAGGAAAAGAATGGTTTTAGAAAAGGCCTAACACGATCAACATTTCACTACTGTAGCCCTCCTTCTACTTCAAGGGTGCAATTTTGATTGAGGATTAGCTAACTTTGCCCTAATCTACATTGCAGAAAACTTGAAAATAGCACCCTATTTTAGAATAGTTTTTACCCTGCATTAATGACAATAAAGTGTCACCTATATAGGTTGAAAATATGCTTCATGAGATTTTTTTGACATGTCACATGCCTCAATTGGAGCTACCTATAGGAAGTTATGACTAGTTTTCTCCAATAAGCCAATTCTAGACAACATGTTGTCCATTGGTTATTAGCCCTAATTGTCAAGAATTGGTGGCCAAACTCACACACTATCAACTTGCACATGTTGTATGCATCATTTACACATTTTTATGCCCCAATTCCACATGAGATTGTACTTCCCCATACTTATATTCTCCTTTGCAATGCTGAACGGAGTAGTACTCAACAATCCCCCTTCCCCTGTGAGCCACATGAATAAGTCATCTTTTTTGTTTTTGAGGGAATAAACCCTTGGGGTCAAGATGGAATATAAAAGAGTGGGGATAGATTGCTAGGACATACTATCACATGGAATTTGCGCGGGGATTCATGAAAGTTGCTCATTGCAGGGACACTTTGTGATGGGAGAATTCAATGAAATAAAACTTATCTAGAAGAATTTTTGAATGGGAAAACAAATTCTTGATTAACAATATAGGCAAGTTAGAGGTTCATAAGACTTTCGGATTAGATCAAAAGAATTATGGGAAAGACAATGATGAATTCTCAATCTAAAAGAGAAAGAGAATAAGGTGGAATATCAGATTTTATGGGAAAAATTTCAAGGAAGGCGAGGAGCATCAAGCTCGAACTCAAGCAACTCTCGTAGAATTGATAATGAGAATTGCAAAGAGGGCAAGGAGCTTATATCTTGACTTGAAAGCAAATTTGCGGATCTTGATGAGGACCTTCAAAAGTAGGCAAGAAGCTTAAATCTGAACTCAAACCACCTTCATAAACTACTCACGACGAAAACTTGAATGTAGGTAAGGGGCTTAAAGCTGGACCTCAAGCCTTCTCTCCCAAATTTGATGGTAAGATCTTGAAGAGAGTGAGGGATACAAGCTCCACCTCTAGCCTCTCTCACTTCATTTGATGGCCCTTCAATGAGGTGAGGAGCTTAAGCTCAAATTCAAGCCAATCTTCATACATGACTCACAATGGAAACTTCAATGTAGGCGAGGGGCTTATAGCTGGACCTCAAGCCATCTCTCCCGAATTTGTCGACAATCTTCGAAGAAAACGAGGGATACAAGCTCCACCTCTACCCTCTCTCACTTGATTTGATGGCCTCCCAAGCTCTCCTAGTCCTCCTTTTATAGTTTTTCCTCCTCTTTCTCTCACGTTGTGCTTTTAGCTTTTTTATGAAAGCCTAAGGCTTTTAAAGCCTCAGCTTTTCCTTAAGGCTAAAACTCAAGTGTAAAAGGCCATAATCAAATAGCTTTTCCACCTGATTTATGTCGTCGGCTCTCATTATCCCAGCCCTTAATCAACGCAATCTTAGAGTGGTCATTGGATGAATTGCTTGGTTTTGCAATTTGGCCAATTGCAATAGGCCATAATTCACCAAGTACATGAAACAAAGAGCTTTTTCTAGCCCCATTACTTGTAAACATTTCCATAGCAGCTTGTCATGCCAGCATCCCATGGCATAATGTTGCGGCCCCCAGTTGTGACCACCACGTCCCTACTATTGCATCTCAGCCCAATGCCATGTTGTATTATGATAACAACTCCTTTTTGCCACCATCACTTGGCTTTCCACCACACATGTGTGCCATCCTTCTTCTCATCAGGTCGAACTGCATGCGCACCGTCACCAGGCAGTTGATGTGCTACAAGATCACCACCAATTGAATGGGAACTGATGCCTTCTCTCTTAACAACATCATCGTCTTCCCCAAGCGTGTTGTCGCTATCTAAAAATTCATCCAAGGGAGGTGCCAACATATCATACTTAGGCATACATTTCTCCTGGAACTATAATATGGATTCCTCATTTGTTCTCTCTTGGATGCTCCAAACAAGATCCTTTGCCTCAAATATATGAGGATGTATACCTACTTTGCTTCACATTGTTCAGAAGTGTCTTGATTAGTGCCATGGTTTGGAATTTCCACACCTTTAAAGTAGGCTTTCTTCATTCCTAGATATATCCGATTCTTCTCATCATCAATCTTCAACACTTTTGTACGAGCTTTGTCATCAGCTTCATAGTGTGCTTCCAAGTTTTTAATAGTCCAAATGATTCCATCGGCCGAACCACACCAACTATGGAATCCCTAGTATTCATGTCATTTAGTACTAAGGATTTTGAGTCCTTTATCCCTTCCATTGTAGATATTTAAGTCACACGTCCATTCCTCCAACATTTGGGTCAAGATCCACAACCCTTCCTTTCACAAGCTTCCCAAGAGGAAAACAACCAGTTGGATCATCTATGAAGGTGTCAGAGCTCTCGCATCTATATGCCGTAAAAGGGTTATGAAGCAACCTTTCTTTGTCACATTCTTGACAAAGCCTTGCACTTGCATCTCTATCCTCAGATCTTCTAGCTTCTCCAATTCTAAAACCGAATCAAACCTTGTTAGATTGGAATTCTGATTAAGTCTTCGATTGATTTGAGATTGAAGAACAACATCAGATAGATCAGTAATGCACACTTTGCCAAACAGTTGTGGACAATGCTATACTTTGAATTCACCAGATCCTAGTAGCATCTTTGATACTCTTCCCCCAACTATATCACCCTTTTTCATGTCAATTCCATCATCCCTCTGCTCCACTGAAGCACTACTTGAGCTCGTCTCCAAACCATACAAAGACATATCTAGAGCCTCTTTCTCATGGTCAATTTTCATCACTCTATATTTTACACCTTGTTCAATTTGGAAATGGTTTGTAAAGTTTGCAATGGTCATCATAAGAGTCCAAAGTAACTTTGCAATGGTGGACGCATAGTGTCATGACATCCGTCCCCTCCAAATGGCATGTGCCAACTTGTTTACCACTTACAACATTGTTCCCACAAGGATCATATGGGTAATATGACAAGTAGGTAAGTTGACATATGTTAACACAGCATCCACTTGGGTCATATGGATGAATCAGTATGTCTTTGTAGATCATCACTGCATCTAGTGGCTTGCAATAAACCGAATCAAACCTTGTCAGATTGGAATTTTGATTAAGTCCTCCATTGATTTGAGATTGAAGAACAACATCAGATAGATCAGTAATGCACACTTTGCCAAACAGTTGTGGACAATGCTATACTTTGAATCCACCAGATCCTAGTAGCATCTTTGATACTCTTCCCCCAACTATATCACCCTTTTTCATGTCAATTCCATCATCCCTCTGCTCCACTGAAGCACTACTTGAGCTCGTCTCCAAACCATACAAAGACAGATCTAGAGCCTCTTTCTCATGGTCAATTTTCATCACTCTATATTTTACACCTTGTTCAATTTGGAAATGGGTTGTAAAGTTTGCAATGGTCATCATAAGAGTCCAAAGTAACTTTGCAATGGTGGACGCGTAGTGTCATGACATCCGTCCCCTCCAAATGGCATGTGCCAACTTGTTTACCACTTACAATATTGTTCCCACAAGGATCATATGGGTAATATGACAAGTAGGTAAGTTGACATATATTAACACAGCATCCACTTGGATCATATGGATGAATCAGTATGTCTTTGTAGATCATCACTGCATCTAGTGGCTTGCCATAGACCATCACAACATCCATTTCTTCTTTGGCTTGTTTATCTTTATACAATCTCATGACTCCAATCTTTCTTTCCTCCTTCAATGGAATAAGTCTTATTTGTTCCTTGACCATATTGACGCCTACAAGAATAACTCCACTTTCTCCGAGTTCGGAACTCCTTGCTCTAGTGTTTCCAACTAGTTGTATCGCTCTTCAAACTCTCGAAAAAGCTCAAAAGCAACAAGTCCTTTGTTGGGATGATAGACCCACTCTCTGACTGTCTTTCACGTAGCAATACCATAATCCTCTAGAAATATTCATATCTGAATGTATTTCGTGTAGCAATACCATAATCCTCCAAAAAATATTCATATTTGAATATCTTTTGTGTAGCAATACCATAATCCTCCAGAAAATATTCATCTTTGAGCGTTTTCTTGAAAACATTCCAGTTAGAGTCTTGCACAAATAAATCTGTCACTCTAACCTGCATAGCAAGCATGACAAGCCGTAATGAAATAATTGCTCCAGTTGGTCGAAACTATGAAGAAGCACATTTGGCTTTCAAAGTCTTTAATATATGCTAGAACATTCCGGCCATCAAATAATTTTCACTCACTAACCACAGCCTTGATCGCTTTGGTCGCACCATGCATATGATCTTATTATTGATGCAACTGTCATTGTTGATCCAATAGCTACTGATGTAACTGCTACTACTGTTGCATAGATAATTGCATCTATTGATTGTGCATCATAATGACTGAAGAAAGATTTTGTAATAAAGTCTTCATCTCATCAATTGAAAAGGAAGAAACAGTCAATGACATAGGTGGATTAGTCGAAGAGTCTCCCATCTCAATGATCAGAAGCAACACTTTCATGTTGGGTTTACTAGATGTCACACGGAATTTGCGCGAGGGTTCGTGAAAGTCGCTCACAGTAGGGACGCTTTGTGATGGGAGAATTCAATGAAGTAAAACTTATCCAGAAGAATTTTTGAATGAGAAAAGAAAATATTGATTAACAATATAGGCAAGTTACAAGTTCATAAGAATTTTGGATTAGATCAAAAGAGTTATGCGAATGACAAGGATGAATTCTCAATCTCAAAGAGAAAGAGAAGAAGGTCGGATATCATATTTTATGGGAAACATTTCAAGGAAGGCGAGGAGCATCATGCGCGAACTCAAGCCACTCTTGTAGAACTCATGATGATAATTTTGAAGAGGGCAAGGATCTCATAGCTCGACTTGAAAGCCACTCTGCGGATCTTGAAGATGACCTTCAAAAGTAGGTGAGAAGCTTAAAGCTCAACTCAAACCACCTTCATAAATGACTTGCAACAACAGAAGATTCAATGTAGGCAAGGGGTTTAAAGCTCGACCTCAAGCCTTCTCGCCTAAATTCGATGGTAAGATCTATGAAGAGGGCGAGGGGTACAAGCTCCATCTCTAGCCTCTCTCACTTCATTTGATGGCCCTTCGATGAGGCAAGGAGCTCAAGCTCAAAATCATCATAAACAACTTGTGCGATGGAAACTTCAGTGTAGGCGAGGGGCTTAAAGCTCAACCTCAAGCCTTCTCTCTCGAATTCGATGACTATGTTTGAAGATGGCGAGGGATGTAAGCTCCACCTTTAGCCTCTCTCACTTGATTTGATGGCCTCCCAAGCTCTCCTAGTCCCTCCTTTTATAGTTTTTCCTCCTCTTCCTCTCACATTGTGCTTTTAGCTTTTTTATAAAAGCCTAAGGCTTTTAAAGCCTAAGGCTTTTAAAGCCTTAGATTTTCCTTAAGGATAAAACTAAAGTGTAAAAAGACATAATCAAATAGCTTTTCCACCTGATTTATGCCTCCAGCTCTCATCATCTCAGCCCTTAATCAGCACCATCATAGAATGGTCATTGGCTGAACTGCTTGGTTTTGCAATTCAGCCAATTGGAATAGGCCATAATTCACCAAGTACATGAATAAAAAAGATTTTACTAGCCCCATTACTTGTAAGAATTTCCGCAATAGTTCCTACCCGATAATACCTTACTGCCCAATAACTTGCCTTGCCAGCATCCCACGGCATAGTGCTGCGGCCCCCACTTGTGACCACCACGTCCCTACTATAGCATCTCAGCCCAATGCCATACTGTATCATGATCATAGCTCATTTTTTCCACCATCACTTGGACTGCCACTACACATGCATGCCATCCTTCTCATCAGGTTGAATTGCATGCGTGCCATCACCAGGTGGTTGATGTGCTCTGAGATCACCACCAATTGAATGGGCACTGATGTCTTCTTTCTTAACAACATCATTCTCTTCCCCAAGCTCCTCGTTTCATCCAAGGAAGGTGCCAACATATCATACTTAGGCATACATTTCTCCTCAAACTGTAATATGGATTATCCATCTGTTCTCTCTTGGATGCTCCCAACAAGATCCTTTGCCTCAAATATATGAGGATGTATACATGCTCCTGCTTTAGATTCTCTAGAAGTGTCTCAATTGCTGCCATGGTTTGGAATTTCCACACCTTTAAAGTAGACTTCCTTCATTCCTAAATATATTTGATTCTTCTCATCATCAGAACATTGTTGTATGAACTTTATCATCAGTGTCATAATGTACTTCCAAATTTTTTATATATTTATTTAATATTTCTAAGATGTGGCACAACCAACAATGGCTCGATTATCAATAGAAATAAATATTCCAAATGATTCCACTCATCAAACCACACCGGTTATGGAATCCCCAATATTCATGTCATTCAACAGTAAGGATTTTGAGTCCTCTATCCTTTCGTTGTAGATATTTAAGTGACACGTCCATTTGGCCAACATTTGGGTCAAGATCCACAACCCTTCCTTTCATAAGCTTCCCGGGAGGAAAGCAGCTAGTTGGATCCTCTATGAAGGTGTCAGAACTCTCGCATCTATATGCAATGAAAGGGTTATGAAGCAACCTTTCTTTGTCAAATTCTTGACAGAGCCCTGCACTTCCATCTCCACCCTCAAATCTTCTAGCTTCTGCAATGCTAAAACTGAATCATTAGACCTTGTCAGATTGGAATTCTGATTAAGTTTTCCATTGATTTGAGATTGAAGAACAACATCTTATAGATGAATGATGTGCACTCTTCTAAATAGATGTGGACAAAGCTGTACTTTGAATCCACTAGATCCTAGTAGCACCTTTGATACTCTTCCCCCAGCTATATCACCCTTTTTCATCTCAATTGCATCATCCTTCTACTCCACTAATTGAGCTCGTCTCCAAACCACACAAAAATAGATCTAGAGCCTCTTTCTCATGGTCAATTTTCATCACTCTACATTTTACACCTTGTCCAATCTGGAAACTGTTTGTAAGGTTTGCAAGGGTCATCAGAAGAGTCCAAAGTAACTTCGCAATGGTGGACGCGCAACGTCACAACAATGCATTAGCATGGGAATTTCCAATTATCCTATTGGGGTATTTAAGGTGTTGAGAGACCTAATTAGGGCATCACTTATCAATAATGAAGTCTCTTTTACTCTTCCTTCCAACTTTCATGGCTTCCCTTCCCTTTCTCTCTTTTCCAATCTTTCTCTCTCTTTTGCTAGTATTTCTCTCTCTTCTTCTCTCATCTTCTCCCTTCTCTTTCTCCCTTTTCCAATCTTTCTCTCTATTTTGCTAGTATTTCTCTCTCTTCTTCTCTCATCTTCTCAATCATTCTCTCTCCTCTTTGTATAGTATCTCCCTTCTCTCCTCTCTCGTACATCTCCTTCATTACAATATACAAGGAGTTGACGCCTTAATAAGAAAATATCATGGCACCAAAGAGATAGATCATGTGTGGGACGAGAAGTAGTACATTGAAACAATATCCCTATCCCAGCAAGTCAAAGTTAGATGCCATTTCTTATATCTTAAGGATACCTTTGATATGATGGAAAATAGTTGTGATTCTCTTGAAAGGATAAAAATAAATCCATTACATGGTTTAGATTAAGACATACAATGGAAATTAGTTGCTATTCTTCCATGGATTAAAGCAACCATTGGATATATCTTTAGATTCACTAAGGCTAATTGACTTGCAAGATGCACATATATGAGCCCTATCGTTGATCAGGTCAAATGGAGAATAACTTCTTGAAGATAACTATCTCATAGCAAACCTCGATGAAAACTATTATGACTCAAATGACCAAGGAAGTATCATGTGTGCGGTGAGATAGGCCACATTCAAAAGAGATACCCCAATCATTGATGCTTCCTTTGCAAAATGAGCTAGCATATATCCAAGATGATTCCCTTGAGATGGATTAACAGGAGGAGGAACTAGAAAGAAAGAAAATTTTCACAACTTAAGTATTTGGCTTTCCTCAAAAATCAAATAATGGTAAAGACCTAGAGCCCATTGAGACCTTGAAGTTGATTAGAAATCATAAGATCTTCATCAAATGTAATAATCCTTATATTGAATCTCACTTTTGCAATAGCGATGGAACCATCATATATTGCAATAAACTAACATTTGATTTCATTATGTTGCTTCATTACAACTTACATATGATCATGATTGACTTGCAGATTGACATGACTAATCAATACAAGTGTTGCAATCATTTGGCGAGTCAAATGTGCATGTGGTTTATGGACATTATATTGTGGTTAGTAATCAAAATACTATTTTTGAAAATTTAGGCTCTGTCTCATGGCTGCTTGCACCTTGTGTGCTGCATACTTCTTGCATTTAATAAGAGTTGGGTATTATGTCTATTAAAGCACCTGGTGTGCAGAATGCACAAGAGGATACTAAATCACTTGGTAGCAATTGAGCTCCACATAGATCAAGTAGAGTAAGAAAGCCAATGCAACAATTGACATATAATAGCTATGCAGCTCATCATTATGCATACATAGATAAGATTGTGTAGGATGTGGAACCCACTTGTTTTGAGGATGTAGTAGGTAATGAGTATTAGGTATGTGCTATGGATGAAGAAATGGTTGCACTTATGGATAATGATACATGAAAGTTGGTGTCTTTACTTGAAGGCAAGAAAGGTACTGGCTACAAATGAGGTTTACGAGGTCAACAAGCATAAGTCAAAGCATAAGTCAGATGGATCTATTGAGTATTATAACACACGATTGTTTGCCAAAGTATATGCACAAACTCATGGTATTGAATTTCACAGGTTGCAGGTCAGGAGACATTTGGTACACTTGGAGCCATAGTACAGAGTAGGACAGGGACTCGTTAGGTTGGGTTTCTGACAAATCGACATGTTGTGGTTGATTTGGACTACCCCAACCAGAAGATGTTCCATCCACTGCCTCCAAATGTTGGACCTGGTGTTTATTTGGGTGCAGTGGAAAGGGCAACGTCTTTTATTACAGATGAGCGGTGGTATGGCATTTTTACAAGTGTGAATCCAGGTTTCCCTCTTTGCTACTTGTTTTTGAGCTGTTTGCTGTTAAGGCATTCTGTATTGTCCATTTTATAAACTTCTCTGTGAGTTGAAAGGAGAGTTCTGGTTTCCGTTTCTTGATATGACAATATTGATGATGCTTGCTCATGCGGCAAAGACATTTGTGCGAGCTGATGGTGCTTTCATTCCATTCGGGGACAGTTTTGATGTCTCCAAAGTCACAACTACTATCAAAGGGTAGGTGAGATGGGAGATGTTATAACTATTGACTTGCAAGCAAACATCAACAACATCGTGGGGAGAAGGGTAATAAAAGTTGGAAGAAGCTCAGGGCTAGCAGAAGGAAGCATCATGGCATATGCCTTTGAGTACAATGACGAGAAGGGCAATTGCTTTTTCACTGATTTCCTGATTGTGGGCGAGAACCAGCAGGCATTTGACAAAAGTACAGTTGTGGGCAAAAGTACAGATGTTAATGGCGAGGAGCTATCCAGTTGTGGGCTGGATCTTTATGGCAGGGATGCAAAAAGAAGATGGCTCTAATCCTTACAAGGAAGTGAGCTCATTCCTTTACACAGAGTTTAATCTTGTCATTTGAATGAATATGTACTTGGAATGGGCAGAGATTAATGATGCATTTGCTTTCCTTTCCAGTTCAACATCTTAACTTTGCGAGAATGTAGTGTAGCTCCTGAAGCGGTTTTACTCTGCGCCTTAGCAGTATTTTGTTAACTAACTTGTGGGGTATAATTGCTGGTGCAGATGGTGGAGCTTCTTGTCCAAATGGACTGTGTCGATTGTGAGAGAAGTGTGACAAAGGCCCTGGTTAACCTCAAAGGTACAGGCAGTTTGTTCACTTTAATATGTTATGCTGCATGTGAATGTAAAGAGATTTAAGGTGTTAATGAAGACTGTGACTTATGACGCTCGTTAATCAACTGAACTGATTTGGAGATCAACAAGATTAGCTAACCAACTGATGAGATTAGGGACGTTTATGTTGAATGGATCAGCCCAAACATTTCTGAATCCTCAAGTGGTTATTACCTATCAATAGAGCTGTTTGAGGTGTGTTAAATCAAATGGGCCAGAGCTTGAGGATGGGTATAATATAGTTTGCCTCTCCCATGTAGGTTAGCAGAATCATACAATGCTGCCCTTGCTATACTTCATGTTATTTCCATCTGGGTCTATGGCTTTTAAGCATAGGTCAGATCAATAAATTGTACATGTCTTATCACTATTAGGATGTTGCTAATAGGCTGATTTTTCTGCATGTAGGGAAATGTGATTGCTCGTGGGATTCTTGAATGGTGTGATGGAGCGCCTCAGGTAAGGAATTCTATAGTTGGCAAATGAAACTTGAATCTGCTCAAGCTAGAAAGAAGACATCTCTGAAAGAGTTGACTAGTTTTTTTTACCATTGTAGTTCAAGGTACAATGCTGCACTTGTTGCACATTAGCAAGAAATGGATCCCTTTTAAAGACTTTAAATTAGGCTTATTGGCCACTTGTTGCTTAAAGGCTTTACAAATAGCATCTCAATAATATCAGATGCTCTTTAAATCATGAGAGGAAGTGTAACTCTGCCAAGACCACAGCAAAGACATATTGTTTTTTGTATTTTAGATGACTCATGGAGTTAGATATAGAAATAATGAAAATCTTGAAGGAGCTTGAAGGAGACTGATGATGAAGTACTGAAACAGCAAAACACGGATCCTGAAGTGATGTAATTTGCAGATGAAGTAGGGCAGATCTGAAATGCAGCAATTGAGATGCTACATGGCAGTCCACAATAAGTGGTCAGCAGGCCTGCAGTGGAAATGCAGCAGCTCGACAGGTCATGTTGGTTGTAGCTGACTTGAAAGAGCTCAAACAGTAATACCTGAGGTGAGGATGATGAATTAGGAGAAAAACTAGTAGATAGAACCACATGTAGACTATCATCAATAGGTGGAGGGCAAGGAATAGGTTGCAGCAACCCCTGGAGCAGGTTGTGATGGTTGGCTGAGAGAGGAGCATCTTTGGCTACCAGCCCAGGGTGGGGGACAGGAGGCCCTTACCCTCGATTGCAACTAGTGGCAACTAGCTAGATATGCGGTGGCTCCCAAGCAGAAGCTCATGTTATTGAACACTATTAGGGGAAACCAAGGGAAAACAATTCCCTTTTCCACATGGGAAAATTATGTCAAAAAAACTTCTTGTGATTGACTATATTCCATCTTTGATTTGTAGGCTGCAGGAATAGAGAGATCATGAAGAATTTGGTCACTTCATGCGATAATCATGGCGAATTTGGTCAAGATATTCTGAACATCAGCAACCTCCTCGAGATTAAGGCCAACATGACTGCAAAGGATTCTGATCCATCTGATCAACCTGGCCATATCATGAATCAAGTGAATCAAGCTGATATTTCAAGGTCAGGTGGTATGATTAGCATATCCTTAAATTGGCCATGGACATCCATGCTACTTAGCGGATCAAGCCTAGGCAGCACTGGTTAAGAGCATGTGCTCCAGCTCAACAACATGGGTGGATCAAGAGGCATGATTGGTGATGATGATCTGCATAATTTGCATGATAACTTCAATTTGGTATCTTCTGTTGTTAGACATGTTCAAGTTTATAACTCAGCAAATCTGAAGGCTCCAAGGTAAGTGGAATGGAGGTTTCTTGTTCTTTTAGTAAAAAGCTTTCTGGGTTATGGGTTGAGGGTTGTTATACAAAACATTAAAAAAAGATATGATAGGGAAAGGAGAAAGCTTATCATGCTTTTGATGCATCTTTTTATCCCCATTAGTAAGTATGATACAATATGGTTCCATGAGCAAATAATTTAAATATCATTTCATTATTTGTCTTGTTGTGGATCATCAGACAACAATGACACCCACAGTCACAACATCGTCAATGGATCATTAGATTGTGACGAGGAGGATAGACTGGATGAGGAATCAGATGCAGCAGCTATTAGGAAATGCGTTGAAATTCAGCAAGCCATATCCATAGGAGCCACATCGTTTTTGCTGCAAGTATTTGGTTTATTTCATGGGCATATTTGTTGCTGTCATTTTCTTGTTCCTGGGATCTGTGAAGGGGTTCAGTACTAAGCCCCAGCCTTGCAGATACGATCCAAAGCAAGAATGTGCCCCAGCTCTCTTTACAGCGATTTTCACTACAGTTGCATTTATATTGGGAGCTTTGACGTCCATAGTGTCGGGATTTTTGGGCATGATGATCGCAACATATGCGAATGCTCGCAAAACTTTGGAAGCCAAAAAAGGGATAGGCAAAGTATTCAAAATCGCCTTCCAATCAGGTTCGGTGATGGGTTTCTTACTTGCTGCTAATGGCCTCATAGTTTTATACATCACTATAAAACTGTTCCAGCTTTATTACAAGGATGATTGGGAGGGGCCTTTTTGAGACCATCACTGGCTATGGGCTTGGATGCTCATCCGTGGCTCTATTTGAAAGGGTTGGAGGTGGAATCTATACCAAAACTGCGGATGTTGGAGCAGATCTTGTTGGAAAAGTAGAAAGGAATATCCCAAAGGACGATCCGCAAAATCGAGCGATCATTGCTAACAATGTGGGTGATAATGTGGGAGATATTGCTGGAATGGGTTCAGATTTGTTTGGCTCCTTTGCTGAAGCTTCTTGCGCAGCTCTTGTTGTGGCTTCCATGTCATCATTTGGCACAAATCATGATTTCACTGCTATGTGCTTCCCTCTACTCATTAGCTCTATGGGCATTGTGGTGTGCCTCATCACAACCTTGTTCGCAACTGATGTGTTTCAGATCTCAAATCTAAGGTATATTGAATCTACACTGAAGAGACAGTTGCTGATATCCACCATCTTAATGACATTCGGTGCAGCTTTTGTTTGTTGGCTGGCACTACCATCCACGTTTTACATATATGATCCTAACGGTGGTGCAAAGATGGTTCAAAACTGGAAACTATTTTTTTGTGTTGGAGTAGGGCTTTGGGCAGGGTTGGTAATTGGCTACGTTACAGAGTATTTCACCAGCAATACATACAGACTAGTCCAGGATGTTGCTGATTCTTGCAGGACAGGAGCTGCTACCAATGTCATCTTTGGTTTGGCACTTGGCTACAAGTCTATAATTGTTCCAATATTTGCTATTGTTGTTGCTATCTATGTCAGCCATACCCTAGCAGCCATGTATGGGATCACAGTTGTAGCTCTTGGAATGCTTTGTACCATTGCCACTTGTCTAGCCATAGATGCATATGGTCCCATAAGTGATAATGCTGGTATCGCAACCGGTCTCTGGATGACCATGATACTTTTTACACCTCTCTCCACAAGAAGTGCAGCCGCAGTATAGACTATGAGGCCGTGAAGGCTTTCAAGATGGACAGATTCCTCAACCATAGGACTTCTTCAAAGTCTAGCTTGCGGCATCAACAGCCCCTAGTTGACAGCACTTTGGGGGAGCGCTTTCTCAGATTGGTCTCCGTGATCCGCACTTTGGTGGAGCGCTTTCTCAGATTAGAAGAGATGAAATTGCAGATGCAGAGAGAGTCTGAGCGATTTTGTGATGATCTGGAGGCCAGCCGTACAACGATGTTCCTAGAGTCCCAGAAGTAGATTACTGAGATGTTTGCTTGGGCTCTGAGTAGCAGTAAGAAAACTGATGAGCTCTTGCTGATGATTGTCGGTATTTTGTTCATCATTTGATTATTCTAAATGTTTCTTTCTTCGAGCTGATTTTTGACTCTTAATGCTACGTTTCATATCATTTTATCTATATTACAGCTAATGCGTTGAAATTATTCCACGCTTTTTTTATAAGAAATGTTGATGGGATGATATTTCATTTCATTCTTATTCCAGCTATTGAAATGTTCCAGCTGATGTTTCATTATTATTCCAGCTGTTGAGTTGTTCTAGCTGATGTTTCATTGTTTCCAGTTGTTGTTTGTCTATTTTCAGTTGATTCGTCTGTTCAAGCTTATGTTTATTCTACTTGATGTTTTATCTATTCTAGCTAAGGAGCTGATGTTGCAGCTAATGTGTGCTCACTTGATGCACTTCTGGGGTTCCACTTCCAGTGTCTCGTGTCTCTCTTCTCTTCTCTCTTCCTCCGTTCCTCGTCTCCCTCGCGCACTGTTCAACAGGAAGTCTGTAAGATGCTTCAAACTAGAAGGAGAAGTTGGTGAGCCCATAAAAGTATGAACAATGAATTCCTTGTTTTCACCTACTCAATTTACTATCATATGGTGTAAAGAACAGGGCAAAAAAGGTATGTGTGTTTTGATGTTTTGATGTTTTACAAATGCGTGTTTTGATGTTTTACAAATGTCTCTTATGTTTCTAAACTTTGGTTTATTACGTGTACATAAAGGTAACAAAATCACAAACGATGGTACAAGAGATAATGGAACAATGAAAGCTAAGGAGGTCATTGGCCCTAATGTCTCTTCAAATCACGATACAGGTATATGTCTTTATTTCTACTAAACTTTGAAAATTAAAATTTGTGCATATTTTACATCTTGCTTTATTAGGTGATTCATTTTGAGATTAACTAGCTTTAATTAGTCTCTTTGTCTAATTCAAAATGTTCATAGTTATTCATATTTTTAAACTTTGAGTAATTGTGTGTATATATATAAATATAGATTAAAGAACAACAAAAGGTGGGAAAAGAGGTAATGTAAGAAAGGGAGATCAGGAGGTTACTCGCAATAATGTTTCTTCAAGTCAAGATGCAGGTACCAACTTTAAGGATAAAAAACTTGTACAAATTTGGTGACCCAAATTGATACAAAATATCTAATTACTTTCTTTTGTGTTATTGAAATTTTTCATAACCTTGTATTATCGTGAGCTTTGGTTAACTCTATGTATATATAGGTAAACAAGTTACTAAAGATGACACAAGAGACAATGCAAGAAAGGAAGACATTGAGATTGCTTGCCTTAACACTTCTTCAAGCCAAGAATCAGGTATTACTAGCTTTCTTACGTTGATAATGAGTCATTTTTTGAAATGGTTATACTAACTAATGATATTTGATCACTTGAGTATCAATAGGAGTGATACACATACCATCATATGATGATATCTATCGGCCACCCATGTTGAAATTTAGAGAAGAGGGTAGACAAACATTTATTACTTTGCAACATATTGGAGATTTAAGGGATAAAACAATCAAGACACACATGTGGCTTAATTAGTTTTTAGTTCTATGCTCCTTTAAAATTATTTTCATTTTTCTTTTGGTTGCTAGAAGTAGATGTTGATGTCTTAATTTGTTTAATCTATTTTGATCATTAGATGTATGTTATTGATCCTTAGAAATGATGACATTCTCTATATAATTTTCTAGTTAAAAAATTATTGTGCAATTTCTTGTTTGATATTAGCATGTCTAAGAGGAAGGGAAAAGTAGATAAAGTGATAAGGAAAAAAGAGAATTTCCACGGAATTCCCTAGTTGAAAGTACATATAAGTAGGGAATGTAAAAAACAGGAAAAAGAAGAGATTTCCTAGTGAGAGTACCTAGGGAATCACCTCTAGAAATTTTTTCCTATATATGAGATATTTCCTATATAGGAATTATTCCCTACATAGAAAATTTTGTATTTTCCTATGTAAGAAATATTTCCTATGTAGGAAATATTTCCTACATAGGAAAGGTCTTATGTGATTCCCTACTTATTCTCACTAGGAAATGTCCCATTTTCCCTAGTTTTTACTTTCCCCACTTATATGTATTTTCAAGTAGGGAATTCCATGGGGAATTCTCTTTTTTTCCTATATCGGGATCGATTGAAAGTTCCTTGTGAAGGGATGCAACCATATATTTGGTATTTTTTGTAAACAAAGCTAAAAGTTCTACTTCTTTCTGCTCCAATAAATAGGAGTTCCTCCTATGAGTAGGATGTAGCCAATATTAGACCTTTGAGTAGGGATGCCATCCCTAATCAACATCACAATATGCTTTAAGAGAATCTATAGAATGATAATGATACTTAAGACTGATATGATTGGTAATACCTTTTGTATAGTAGATTTGTCTTGCTAAGGTCTTCTAATGATCTTAGCTTGTATGATGCAAAGTATTTAGAGAGGATATGACCCATAAAGCAAAGATGGGGAGAGTGCAAGTAATAAGTTATTGGATGTGATCTAGGGTTTGAGCATGAAGTTCTTATGAAAGGAGTACACTAGAATACTTGAAGCAGTAATAAGAGGGGCATTAGTAGAAGAACAACATTTAAAAGAAAATTGATGTAGAAATAAATTGATTTACCTTTCTTCATGTATTCTAGCATAATGATGGCTGTATTTCACTTGGACATAAGAAAGACAAGTACTTTCCATATTGGAATGTGTAGCACTAATAAATTATTTGGTATAGAGAGAAGCTTGTTCATAAGAAGCTGTAATAGAGATATCATCCACAGAACACCCCAAAATGATGAGGAAGTCATTTTTGTTAATTATATAGAGACTATAATTAGTCCAAACGTAGTGGAAATTGTTTTCTTTAAGATAGTGGTGAATCTTATAGTATCACTACTTTAGGTTTTATTTCAAGCCATAGAGAGCTTTGTGAGCTTAAGGTCCCAATGAATAAAGGCCATATCAATGTGAGGAGAAGATTAGGTTCAATAAAGCAATGGTGATAGAAGGAAGTAATGCTGAGAGTACAAGAATATGCATTTGCATGATCAATACCATGTGTGTGTGACCAAAACCTCAAGTGACAAGTTGAGCCTTAAACTCTTTCGTAATACCATTTGGATTGTAGTTTTTATGTAGAATCCATTTCCTAGACTTGACATTCTTGTCAAAGGTAACAAAACCAAGTACCATGTATTTTTATGGTGGAGGACATCAATTTTATCATGCATTGCCGAATGCTAGTCCTCATGGTGTGGTGCTTCTAGAGCTTGATAGATATTTGGACTATCATCGTCTTGGAGAAGAGATGGTAACTCAACATCCAGGCTTTCTAGGCATGTGTATAAACTGACTGACAAGGCCAATGGCATAACTTAAATCTGACCTTATGATAGTCATATAAATCAGACTTCCTATTGTTCTC
The DNA here is from genome assembly GCF_053477565.2 of Lygodium microphyllum. Classification (NCBI taxonomy): domain Eukaryota; kingdom Viridiplantae; phylum Streptophyta; class Polypodiopsida; order Schizaeales; family Lygodiaceae; genus Lygodium; species Lygodium microphyllum. The sequence goes on from NC_141150.1 coordinate 62,339,241, forward strand.
TTGAACATGGTAGGTCTTCTATATGATTCCTAATATCAGCACTCAACTTCACATTTTCCTCCAATGGCATTGAAAGAGGCTTACATGCTATCATACCATCCTTGGACGACATATCCGCGCTATACGACCTTTGGGACAGCCATGTACGACTACTACAAGGATATAGAGGTATAGCAGCATGCAATTGTGACATATATTAGCAGTGTCTCAAATGGGACGCAAATAGCGATTGTACTCAAAGAAAAAAAAGGCAGGAGTGCGACATTTTTCATGAAAGAGCGAAAGAGATCGTGCTTTGGGAGAGGGGGAGGGAGAGGAAGAGAGAAAGAGAGAGAAGGAGAGCTTCTCAATGCCATCGCCGCTGTGGCCACCGTTCGTGAAGAAGAGGAGGAAGTGCACGAAGGAAGAAGAGGAGCCATCACAAAGAGGAGATGAAGAATACATCATCGAGCATTTGCAGTGATGAGTACATTGCCCCCTCTTGTTTTGTTCTTGTTCTTTCCTATTTGTTTTGCTTGTTTTTATTGAGAGTGAGGCGCATTGAGGGAGAAAGAGAATAAATGAGAGAGGGAGAAGAAGAAAGGAAAAGGAAGAGAGAATGAGAGAGAGAGAGAGAATGAACATGGGAAGATAATAAAGAAAGAGAGAAATAGAGAGGGAGGGAAGGAGAGAGGAGAATGAGTGAGAAAACATGAGGGGTGGAGAGAAATAAAGAGAGGGTTTGTTGCGAAGAGGAGACGAACAATCCATCCTCCTCTTATTGGTTTGTTCTTGTTTTTTTTTCTTGAAAATGAGGTGGATTGAGGGAGAAAGAGACGAAATAAGAGAGGGATAAGAAGAAAGGAAAAGGAAGAGAGAACGAGAGAGAAAGAATATGCATGAAAGATAACAAAGAGAGAGAGAGAGAGAGAGAGAGAGAGAAAGAGAGAGAGAGGGGGAGGGAGAGAGGAGAATGAGTAAGAAACATGAGGGCGTGGAGAGAAACAAAAAGAGGGTTTGTCGCAAAGAGAGAGAATAAACATAAAAGATAACCAAGAAATGGAGAAAGAGAGAGACAGAGGAGAATGAGTGAGAAGAAACGAGGGGGTGGAGAGAAACAAAGATAGGGTTTATCTCGAAGAGGAGACGAACAGACCATTCTCCTCTTATTGGTTTATTCTTTTTCTTTTTCTTTTTCTTTAGAATGAAATGCATTGAGAGAGAAAGAGAGGAAATGAGAGAGGGAGAAGAAAAAAGGAAAAGGAAGAGAGAACGATAGAGAGAGAGAGAGAATAAACATGAAAGATAACAAAGAAAGAGAGAAAGAGAGAGAGAGGGAGGGAGAGAGAAGAATGAGTGAGAAAACACAAGGGGGTGGAGAGAAACAAAAAGAGGATTTGTCACAAAGAGAGAAGAAACAAAAAGAGGGTTTGTCGTGAAGAGAGAGAATAAACATGAAAGATAACCAAGAAATTGGGAAATAGAGAGGGAGAGAGAGAGAGAAATGAGTGAGAAAACACGAGGGGGTGGAACGAAACAAAGAGAGAGGCAACAAAGAAAGAGAGAGAGAGAAAGAAAGAGAAGGGGGAGACAATATAAAACAACAAGCACAAAGAAATATGCAAAGAAAGAGGGAGAAACAAACAAAGGGGGAGAAAACCAAGACTTTTGTTTTGTTGAGTTGCAAGAGAGGAAATCCCTTCTCAAACAAATTAAGAAAGAAAAAGAGAATGAAGAACAAAAACCAATTGTTTGTTGTAACGTAGAAAAAATGGAAAGCGATGATGGTCATGATGTTCAAGATCGTGAGGCGTATCTTAATCAGCATGTCCCGTGTCCTTCCTCTCAATGCAAGTTGGAATTAGACAAAAGCCTCCCTTGTCTATAGAACACATTGTCATAACACTGCGCTTCTACCACTGCAATCTTGAGGGTGGAGTTTTTTGCCAAGATTTTAAACTCTTTAGTCAGCTTCATTATGAATTTATTTTCCATTGTGTGTATCTTTTGTGTTTGCATTTGCATGACACATGAGCGCATGTAGTTATGCTAAGCACAATTTCTTCAATGCATTCATAATTTTTTTTGTGGGAGCATTGCTCAATTGATTGCATAGCATGGTCTCCAACTTGCAAACTGCATGGTGATTGGGCATGAGGTTCTTTTTAAAATCATGTTCTTGATAAAGCACAAAGCATGGAAAATCGGTCCACATGAAGGTTTCTGTTTTGAAGACTCGTGGATTTGAGGAAAAAAAAGTAATTCAAAGTTGTGAGTGCAGCAAAGTGCATGGTGATTGGGCATGAGGTTCTTTTTAAAATCATGTTCTTGATAAAGCACAAAGCATGGAAAATCGGTCCACATGAAGGTTTCTGTTTTGAAGACTCGTGGATTTGAGGAAAAAAAAGTAATTCAAAGTTGTGAGTGCAGCTGATATGGCTCTTCATAAGCAACATTGGATCAAAATTTTAGCAGTTTATGAAAGCTAAATTTATCCACTCATTTCATGGATATTTAAGATACAAGATATCTTGAAAGAAGACTGGTTTTGGCCAAAGAGACAATGTGTGCATTGATTATGTCATGTACACAACTTGCAGCATTGTACAAATTTATATTCAGTTTTGACAAAACTTATTGGGATTATACATATATCTCTTTTGGTATTAATTGAAATACGAAGAAAGAGACTGGTCTGAATTTCCACCAAAAAACATGTTGTTGTACTTCGTGTAATGGAAAGGTGTTTAATACCCATGGATAATTTAAAGACAAATACTAAGATGTTATACCTACAAAAGTGTCTTGAAATCTGACTAAACATGTCAACCCTTAGGAAAACAATCTTGATTGTTAGCAAGCTAAAAGCTTAGATGGAAACGAGTATGATTAGTAATATTGAAAGCTACTTCAACCAAAGAATAATCCGATGGGAAAAAGTGCTGCTGACCAAACTGATGCAGGACTGACATAATCAACGATGTCAGAATAGCAATGTTTAAAGAAGCATGATAAAAACGCAAAAAGCTTTGAGAAAAGCCGAGAAAGAAAAGCTACATGAAAGTTAGATATGGCAAAGGTTATAAAATCATAAAGAAGATCATCGACGGGAAAAGAGGGTGACAGAGGATGAGGACGAGGAGGAGACGACATGGAGACCATTGTCATTGCCCTGGACGAGGTAACACTCGTCAAAGAGACTGAGGGACTTACTGTCTAATAACAGGAAGAGAAAAAAGAATAACAGCGCTCACCACATATAATGGTTGACTCTTCTACTCCATTGAAATTTGTTGTCCCAAGTACATCCTCGGACACTAGTGGCCTTTGATTTGGTTCTAAATTTTCAGAAAAGCTCACAACCAGTGCTCCGTTTGGTGGTGAGCTTCTCAGAATTACAACATACAAGCCATCAATCTCTTAGGCCTTATTCATCTATTATATATCATCATAACAGCTCTAGTACTATTGGCATCTTTTATAAGATAAAGCCCTAGCAAAAACACCGGTAACCTTGTAGATTCTCGTAATGTTGCAGCATAGTATCTCCATCGCTAAATCTATCAAGTTTGCAGTGCTTGCCATTGCCAAGGTCCTCGTGATGATGTGTGGAATGGGGTGCTTGCTTTCCACCAACTGTGTTGGCATACTCAGCCTAAGCGGGATCAAGTTGCTTAGCAAGCTGGTGTTTATGTTGTTCTTACCATGCCTCATATTCACTGCCCTTGGATCAACTACTATCACATTAGATAAGATGTTGGATCGACACCTTCCTCAACAAGCTTCTCCGCTTAATTGTTAAGATAAGGGACAAAATTTTTCATAAAGCTTCTAAAGATCTATACATTGGAGTCTAAAAATTCAATATCCTCTTATATTGATTGTTTGTATATGGCAGTTTACCACTATGAGGTAAAATCTTCTTCATTGTCACCTTCACGAAGATAAATAAAGGACATGAATATGAGATAAGGCCACAACAAGGCCAAGGCTTTAGCAAGTTCAAAACTTTCACCAAAGCATTAAAACAAGGATGCTTTGTCATTGTACTAATCGTCCAATTGATGCATATCAAATTGCTCCCGCATACTCATCACATGTCATCTTACAATTGTGTTATTCTCTATCCACACCTTCTCTATAATACCACTTTACTTCTACATTTTTGTGCTTATACCATGGAGTGGATCTCTTACCTTGGAAGATTGTTTCTTTGTACCTTATTCCCAAATACAAAGCAAGTTTGAACATTTACATGACTTCTTCCAACATACCTTGCCCACTAATGTATTTGATTATTCTACTCCATGTATTTGCCTTAAGTTGAGTACTCTTCATCATTCTTTGCTTCCATCTCAGGTAGTGTCCTTGTGGCGAGCGACATTCACAAACCCCTATGCGAATCCCGTGGGACACGTAGTGAACCTAACGTGAAAGTGTCACTTCTGATTGTTGAGATAGGAGACTCTTCAAAAACTCCACCCACTTCATCATCAAGTGCTTCTATGCTGCATCAAGAACAAGAGCCCATGCATGGTGCAACCAAGGCGATTGAGGATGTGGTAAGTGAACATAAATTATTTGATGGCCGGAATGTCTCAGCTTATCTTAAAGCTTTTGAAAGCCAAATGCACTTCTTTGGAGTTTCTACCAACTAGAGTAACTATTTCTGGCTTGTTATGCCTGCTTTGCAGGCCAGAGTGACTAATTTATTTGTGCAAGATTCAAATTGGAATGTCTTCAAGAAGGTGCTTAAAGATGAATATTTTTTGGAGGATTATGGTATTGTTATGCACAAGACATTCAGAGAATGGGTCTATCAGCCCAACAAATTACTTCTTGCTTCCGAGTTATTGTGCAAGTTTGAAGAATGTTACAACTAGTTGGATGTACTTGAGCAAAGAGCCCTAAACTCGAAGATAGTGGAATTATTCTTGCAAGTGACTAATCCTACACTTTAGGATGAGTTGGGAGAGCTTATTAAAGACCGTATGCAACCTATGGGGTTGAAGACAGATTAGAAAGATGCTATTGATGCAGTTTCCACATTGTTGAAGAGGTGGAGATGGAAGGATCACTTACAAAACGATATGCAAACACCTCTAGCGATGTCTTCTCCCACCTCAACTTCTCCTACTTCTCTTGTTGCTCCTTCCACTTCTTCTCCTACTTGTCATCCTCTATCTATGCCTACTTCTATGCGTATGCCTATGCTTATTCCTATTGTGGTTGTTAGACCATCTGCCAAACCAACTGTCGAAGACATGGTGGAGGAAATTTCAAAGAACTTGAAATATCTTCAAATTAAGATTACTAAAAGAGAACTAGAACCACTTAACCTAGCTCCAACTTCTATCCCAACCTCTTCTACTCTTATGAATTCTTCTAGAAATGATCTTGTTCACCATTGCATATGGTACGATAGTCCAAACCATGAGTGCAAGGACTATCAAGATTTTGAGGGGATGAAAAGACTGAAGTTGGTGGTCTGAAGGACAGGATGATATGTGTCGGAGATACAGAGCAACCGCTTAAAACGAATTTTGGCAGAGGAGGTATGAAGAAATTATTGGAGGAATTTCTTTTGCACTCTACTTATGTGAAGAAAGAGGTGGTAAAAGAAGCTATTGCCTATGGACTTCAATTGGAGTAGTTGCCGAAAGATAAGTTTCCTTTATAGTCCTATGCACTACATGCACAAAAGAAAGGTAAAGCTTCATCATCTGAACTTTTAACCATAGGAGATGAAATAAAAAAAGGGAGTGGATGGAATGATTGCGTAGATGTCTTTTCTATCTATCCTTACATTGCAAAATCTCAAGGATTTAAAGCACTTGTTGAAGAAAATCGAAAAAGAGATAATGATCAACCTGAAGGATCAAAGAAGGCGAATAGGAGGAGTGAGCGAGTTCTTCTGCCTTCTTCTTCAAGACTGGAGCAAAGTATGACTGATGTACAAAAGCCAAAAGTATAAGAAGACCGAAAGGCCTCAAAGACAAAGAAGCCGAAAAAGCAACATGGTGTCAAGCTACTATCGGACATCGAGACATCCATAGACTTGAAAAAGGTACTTGAGGATCGAATTCTTAATTGCAAAATTGAATTTACACTTGGAGAAGTCTTGGGTATTTCCAAAAGAGAGTTTCATCATGTTATTGTTGACATCATAAAAAGAAAATGACAAATCATTGAAGAGCGTGTGCAGGATATGATCCATCGAGAGGCTTTAGTTGTAGCCGAGGCTATTCTCTATGCATTGCACATTGAGGAGATTGATTCTGAAGAGGAGACTATTGAGAAGTCTATAGATAGAGCTCTATGCATGCAGTCCAAGAAGTCTCTTTATCCTTTTCTTCAGCTCGTATAGTATGATGAGAGCGAAGATGTGCCTAGATTGGTACCTTATAGCCATTTTTCTTAAAGTCACTGAGCTCGTGCAACTACAGAAATTGTCGTCAAGCTTCGTGAGACTGAGACTCCTTGTGTTTCTCTTTTGGATCATGGCTCCAAGATTAATGTCATAGTGTGAGGATTATATGATACTGGTAGATGGCCAGTTGATGTGGATCATGGTTGGCGCATGCGTGTGGCCAACAACACTGCAGGAGATTTGTATGCTGCTTGTTGAAACCTGAAGATTTCTATTGGAGATGTGGCTGAGTCTTATCATTTCTTTATACAAAACTCTTGCTCTTATCCTATTATTTTGGGGAAACCATTTATTGCTGAGTCTCAGATGGAGACTAAAGTTATGGATGATGGGTCTGCCTATGCACGGATTCGAAGCAAGGATGGGAAGAGAGCCGTCTAGTTCATGACCATTTGTATCAATCATCAACGAAATAAGGATTCTTTGAGGGATTTCCCTCTTCCAACAGGAGAGCCGGATTTTTGCTAGGTACCTCTATGTTGTGAGATGATGGTGGTATGAGTCAGGGAAAGTTCTCACCTCCTGGTAGCGGCAGTTTTCCTCATGTTTTTATGGTGTATCCACTGAAATTACTTTGTGTTTTTAGCATATTTTTGATATGCCTAGAGATGCCAAGAAGTATGTAAAAAGAAAAAAAAAGAATTGATGATTGTAGGTGTTTTGCAGAAATAAGGTCGAATAGATGGTCACTATGATGGCCTTTCATGCTGAAATACCGTGGAAGAACTTTTGGTATTGCTAAATGCTAACAATCAAGAGTTGTCATTCTCAAGCGATGTATTGTGAAATTACTGATTTCATACTTCAAAAGAACTTGGGTGCTGAGGATTCTCAACAAAAAGTATTCCTTGCTGACATATTTCAGCAAAAAGATTTGGGTGTTGTTGTTTATATACAAAAAACTTGTGTTTACTATGGTATTTCCAACAAGGGTTGAAATTTGCAGGTTGTAGCAATGAAGTTAGAGTTCAAACAAAATATAAGATAGTTGAAAAGAAGGTTAGACCAGTTGCAGGACCGCTAGCTTTGGACAGTGATGAGATGATTAGGAGAGCTGCTATGCAACCTCCTTTGCGGGATCCTATAGGAATCGAACATAAGTTTTGAGCTGAAACATTGAAAGAGATGAAGATTGGGACGAAGATTTTTTGCTTCCTGAAGAGGTAAGATGTTTTGAAGACATGTTATGGAGACATGAAAAATCTTTTGCTTTCTTTCCACATGAGATTGGATGCATTGATCCTAGGTTTGTGATAATCTATGGCCTATTCATGTGTCGAGAACTCAATTGCCCAAATTGGTAGGGATTTTGAATGAGTGGATCAAGATGGGGATTCTAGAACCATCTAAGCTCCATATTCCAAAAAATGGTTCATAGTTCCTAAGAAGAATATGACACTTCGATTCATACAGGACCTACGACTAGTAAACAAGGTCACTATTCGAAATGTTGGTGCAGAGCCTATTATAGATGAGTTTGTAGAAGCTTTTGTTGGACGTGCTATCTATTCACTTGGAGATCTTTATTCTTGATATGATCAGTTCCAGCTTGTCCTTGAGAGCATAGATTTGACTATGATGAAGACACCTCTAGGACTTGTTCGAATGTGTACGCTTCTGCAAGGAGCTACTGATTCAGTTGCCCATATGATGAATGGGATGAACAAGGTTCTACGAGATTTTATTCCTGAGCTTACTATGCCTTTCATTGATGACTTACCTATCAAGGGTTGTTTGGAAGAAGAAAAAGATGAATCTTTAGACGACCTTGGATGCAGTTTCTTTGTGGCTTTACATATTAGAGATGTTGAGAAGATTCTTTGCAAATTGGAAGAAGTGAATTTGACCTTGTAAGGGTTAAAGTCTATTTTTGGAGGTAGAGAAGTTTTGATCGTTGGACATATGTGTGGATATTATGACAAGAAGCCTTCTCCTGCGAAGGTTGATGCCATAGAGAAGACTACAAAGAGTTGTTCTTCTACTTCGGAGGTTCACAGGCTTCTTGGAGCTTGTGTGTTTTATCTTATTTGGATTCCTCATTTTGCTCATATTGCAAATGATCTCTACTAGCTCTTGAGGAAAGGGCAACGTTTTTCTTGGGAAATAAAACATAATAAAGCCATGAAGAAACTGAAAAAGTTATTGAGAGCTGCTTCGACTCTTCGAAAGGTAGATTATGAGTATGGGAGACCTATTGCTCTTACTGTTGATACTAGTCCTATTGGTATTGGATGGGCTATTGGCCAAGACAATGTTCCAGATATTGCCATGTTTTGGTGGATTGGGTACATAAAATCCATGAATCTTGAGTTCAGGCACATAGCATGTAAAGACAACCCGATGGCCGATATGCTTTCACGAGCAAGGTATGATGATATGGATTTTTCTTGCATTGATGATGCTGATGATGGGGTTGATCTTTCATCCATGCATGCTGATCCTATTTGTCATGTGTTTGCTTTGGAAAGCTTTGATGAGACTTTGTATACATGAAAGTATTTGCGGACTAGCCATTATTTAAGTACTATGTCCAGATAGGATGGATGGAGTGATGCAAACTTCAAGAAGATTAGAAGAAAAGCTTATGTTTTCTTCTTGTGAAGTGGGCTACTTTGGAAGCATCCATGAAAGCGAGGAGGAGAGCCATTGAGAGTTGTTTGTGATAGAGCCTCACAGGTGGGGATCATGAAAGAATTCCATGAATTCCATGAAAGTCTTTGGGTTGAGCATCGAGCTGTTTGGGCAACCTATGAGAAGATCAAAGAGCGCTATTGATGGAGAGGTAGGTACAGAGATATCTCAGAGTTTGTTGAGACATACCTTATTGCCAATTGTTCTCTTCAGTGAGGCATAGAGATGAGCTTCATCCTACCCACTATGTATTCATTATAAGTGGATTCTTGACTTGATTACTATGCCTGTTGGTTTATGGAAAATGAGCTATATTGTTTTGGCAGAAGAAGATCTCACAAATCAAGTGGAAAGAAGAGCATTACGGACAAAATCCACTTCAGTGGCTTGTAAGTTTCTTTTGGATGATGTTATTTGTATGTATAGATGTATTGAAAAAGTTACTGCAGATAGAGATGAGTTAAATGCCGATGAGGCTAGGGAGTCTTTCTCTTGCCTTGGCATTAAACTTGCTTTTACTTTGGCATATAATCCAAAGGGCAACGGGAAGAGAGAAAGAGGCCATCCGCCAATTGTTAAAGCCTTGGCCAAAGCATGCAATGGACAAATTCGAGGGTGGCCTAGGATGTTGCCTTAAGCCTTATGGGCCGATCATGCTACTCACAGTGTGACTACAGGTTATATGCCAGCTGAATTGATGTATGGAAAGAAGCCAGTCATGCCTATAGAGACTTGCACACTTACTCGGAGTGCCTTACCATGGCAGCAAAAAGAGACGAGAAGAGAAGATCTTTTGGATCTTCATATTTGTCACTTGGAGAGATTACCTGAAGATATTGAGAGAGCAATTCAAAAGCTTAAAGAGGCTAGAATTTGCAACAAAGACCACTTTGATAGCAGACAGATTGAGGCGTAAAGAGATTAAAGAGGGAGATTGGGTGTTGGTCTATGACAACAGTCTAGACAACTAGTATAGTGCTATCCACAAGGTTTCTAGATGATAATTTCTTAGTAGAGCTTGATGGTATAGCCTTGCAGATTTCGATTGTAGGGAAGAGAATCAAACTATTCAAAAGAAGAGATGATGCAGGCTATGTAGTCGAGGAGTTGGATAATGCAATTAATGATGGACTTGAACCAAGAGATGATGAAGAGGAAGATGTGGACATTGCAGATACTTTTACAAAAGATGAAGAGATTGCATTGACTGTCGAGCTTGGCAGTGATGATGATGGGTAGTTGTGGCCCATCTAGAGGATGTGCAGGTTTGGAGGGGGCAGATGTCGTGATGCTGCATGTCTACCACTGCAATCCTAAGGGCATAGTTTTCTACCAAGATTTTGAACTCTTTGGTCAGTGCTATTATGAGTTTATTTTCCGTTGTGTGTATCTTTTGTGTTTGCATTTGCATGACGCATGAGCACATGTAGTTAGGCTAGGCACGATTTCTTCAATGCATTCATAATTTTTTTTGTGGGAGCATCGCTCGATTGATTGCATAGCATGGACTCTAATTTGCAAACTGCATGGTAATTGGGCATGAAGTTCTTTTTCAAAGCATGTCCTTGACAGGGCATAAAGCATGGAAAATCAGTTCACATAAAGGTTTCTGTTTTGAAGACTCATGGACTTGAGGAAAAGATTGTAATTCAGATGTTGCGAGTGCAGAAGATATGGCTCTTCATAAGAAAAATTGGATCAATATTTTAGCAATTTATGAAAGCTAAAAGTTATCCACTCATTTCATGGATATTTAAGATACAAGATATCTTAAAAGAAAACTAGTTTTGGCCAAAGAGACAATCTGTGCATTGATAACATGTAAACCACTTGCAGCATTGTAAAAAGTCATATTCAGTTTTGAAAAAACTTATTGGGATTATACATACCTTGAACAAAGGTCTCTTTTGGTATTAATTGAAATATGAAGAAAGAGAGGGGTCTGAATTTCCACTAAAAAACATGTTGTTGCACTTCGTGCAATGTAAAGGTGTTTGATACCCATGGATAATTTAAATACAAACACTAACATGTTATACATACAAAAGTGTCTTGAAATCTAACTAAACATGTCAACCCTTAGGAAAAAAATCTTGATTGTTAGCAAGCTAAAAGCTTGGATGGAAATGAGTATGATTAGTAAGATTGAAAGCTACTACAGCAAAAGAATAATCTGATGGGAAAAAGTGTTGCTGACCAAACTTATGCAGAACTAACATAATCAACGATGTCAAAATAGCAATCTCTGAGGAAGCATGATAAAAATGCAAAAATCTTTGAGAAAGGCTGAGAAAGAAAAGCTACATGAAAATAGATATGGCAAAGGTTATTAAAGCATGAAGAAGTCATCAACGGGGAAAGAGAGTGATGGAGGATGAGGATGAGGAGGAGACGGCATGGATACCATCATCATCGCCATGGACAAGACAACACTTGTCAAAGAGGCCAAGGGACTTACTGTCTGAGAGCAGGCAGAGAAAAATGAAGAGTAGACCTCATCACATATAATGGCTGAGTCTTTTACTCCATTGAAATCTGCTGTCCCAAGTACATTATCAGCCAGCATCGGCCTCCGATTCAATTCTAACTTTGCAGATCAACTCACAACTAGTGCTCTTTTTGTCGGTGGCGAGCTTCTTAGAATTACAACATACAGGCCATCATTCTCTCAGGCCTTATTCGTCTAGTATATATCATCATAACATCTCCAGTACTATTGGCATCTTTTATAAGATAAAGCCCTAACAGAAACACCGGTAACCCTGTAGACTCTTGCAATGTTGCAGCACAGTATCTCCATCGCTAAATCTATTGAGTTTTCCGTGCTTGCCTTTGCCAAGGTCCTCGTGATGTGCGGTATGGGGTGCTTGCTTGCCACCAACCATGTTGGCATACTTAGTCCAAGTGGGATCAAGTTGCTTAGCAGGCTGGTATTTATGTTGTTCTTACCATGCCTCATATTCACTGCCCTTGGATGAGCTATATCACATTGGATAAGATGTTGGATTGACACCTTCCTCAACAAGCTTCTCCGCTTAATTGTTATGCTAAGGGACAAAATTCTAATAAAGCTTCGAAAGATCTATACATTGGCGTCTGAAAATTCAATATCCTCTTATACTAATTTTCCGTATATGGGAGTTTACCACTATGAAGTAAAAACTTTTTGATTGTCACCTTTGCAGAGATAAACAAAGAACATGTAGATGACATAAGGCCACGACAAGACCAAGGCTTTAGCAAGTTCATAACTTTCACCAAAGCATTAAAACAAGGATACTTTGTCATTGTACTAATCATCCAATTGACACATATCAAATTGCTCCTGCATACTCATCACATGTTATCTTACAATTTTGTTATCCTCTATCCACACCTTCTTTATAATACCACTTTACTTCTACATTTTTGTGCTTATACCATGGAGTAGATCTCTTATCTTGGAAGATTGTTTCTTTGTATCTTGTTCGCAAATACAAAGCGAGTTTGAATGGTTACATGACTTCTTCCAACATACCTTTCCCACTAATGTATTTGATTCTTCTACTCCATGTATTTTCCTTAAGTTGAGTACTCTTCATCATCCTTTGCTCACATCTTAGGTAGCGTCCTTGTGGCAAGTGACATTCATGAACCCTCACGTGAATCCCGTGCAACAACATACGATGCTTGGGCAAGTTTCAATCAAAGATCATAGATTAGGTGATCTCAGACTTTGCACAAACGGTAAGAAAAATGTGTATCAATCATGTCTTATCTTTGCAAACTAATTGAATATCATATACAAAGCATTAGACGTGGTCATAAAATTTATAGAGGGAGGTGATGTCTCGTCCCAAGGAGGAGGGCGCCTATTGTGGCTAGTTAGAAGAGTTCGTGGGCGTGCAATGGTTGGAGTGCCTGAGCCAATCCACCACTTGGAAGGTACAACCCAATCTATATCGTCAATACCAAAGGAGACATGTAGCCTTTCAAACTTTCCTATAATCTTGGAGCTTTAGATGGAGGCAATGAGCAATGCATTAATATCCATGGATGCTGAGACATTTGATCCACTAAGAGTGGAAGTATCCATACCATTATATGATGGGTGTTGAGTATCTCACCTAAAGACATTGCTTACACTCCTAAGTGTGCAAGCAAAATACGGATGAAGTTGTGAGTGTGATCGAGTTGTTTTAGGTACCTTCCGCGTATGCTTCGTTTATTTCTTTTTGGCACCATTATGAAACAAAATTGTGCTTTTTCAAGGTGTTTTATGATTTCTTTCAAGTTACTAAAGTATCATACATTACCACTTGGAAATACCATACCTGAGTCTCATGATGATGCGTGACATGTTTTACGAAAGCTTGGCATGGACTACAATGACATCCATGCATGTGTTAACAATTGCGTGCTATTTTGAGGAGAGTAAGAGACTTTGGAGACATGTTCAAAGTGTGGTTCTCATAGATATCGACAGAACTTGCAAGGGCAAACCATCCCTCAGAAAGTTCTTAGATACTTTCCACTTATCCTCGGTATACGTCACATATTTTGTATATCAAACATGGCGAGCTTGTCAACGTGGCTTGCACAGAATAGATCCAAAAATTGAATCCAACGAATATCAATGGCTTCACGCGCACGGAGCCACATTGACTCTACCTTTCCAAGCTTTGCATGAGAGCCAAGGAATCTTCGGATCGGTCTTGCTATGGATGGCGTGAACCCATTCAGTCTCTACTCAACTTATTATAGTATGTGGCATGTAGTCCTTGTTAACTACAACATCCCACCAAGGCTTTCTAAGAAGAAATGACACTTGATCCTTAGCTTGCTCATTCTCGACCGCTACAAAGTTAAGAATATGGATATTTATCTATGTTCATTAGTTGATAAGCTTAAGATTTTGTGGGAGGAGGGGGTCACCATGGAAGATATGAGCAAGCGCGATGGTCAACGGTCCACCAATATACGATCCATTTTCACATTGTGGACCATGCATGACTTTTCGAGATTCGGGGAGGACTCACATAAGTAGTCTTCCATTCTTGTTGGTCATATCTATCATAGCTCATTCAAGTTTGTGTTCACTAAATATAGGTATTGGTACAGGTTTGGTTACCTCAGGTTATCATGCATGTCTATTGTGTGGGCCACAATTAGACTCTGGAAGGTTATGAACCGTGAACAATATGGTATATAAAGGACACGCCTCTTTCTTGCCAAAGCTTTGGTCATGAACTGAGGGAAGGTTTTCTTAGACAACCTCCAGCAGGAATGAACTCCCAAAGCTCCTACGAGTTGAAAATTGTCCACACGAAGTCGTATCCAAATAGAATGCAACGGTTCTTGGTTTTCTATGAGTTACCGTACTTACAGATCAACCACTTGCTGGATCTCATGCATATTTTCAAGAATGTGGGTAGCTTACTAAGGGACCACATCACAGGAAAGAGAGACACTGTAGGGATATGAATGGATTTGAAGGAGGTAGACAAGATGGAGGCACTTTGGTCACAGTCAATTGGCCACAGTCGAGTACTGATGGTTGCTTGCAATTACCTCACGGTCCTTGGGTTTTGTCCACTAAAGAAGAGCGCATTGTGAAGAGAATTATTAGGTCTATTTTCACAGGTATGATGCGTTCTCTTAGATCCACTTTTTCTAAAGATGACCAACTATAAGGGCTAAAATTCTATGATTGGTATAAGATATATTAGGTTTGTACTACAAATAGATTGTAAATGGCCTGCATATTTCACTATTTGGAGTCTAGTCGGTGTTAGTAATGCTTTTTCATTTGTGGCAATTTATACTACCGATCGTGATCATAGGATGCCTTACTTCGGAAATACGCAGGGCGATTTATAGGTTGTGAAATTTAGTACAATGAATTTCACAAAAGGAGATCAAGACATCCTTTATTGATTTTGTAAGGCAAGGAGCAGTGGAGATAGTCTGTCTCTTTGAGAAATACGTGGCCACCAGCATGCTCACGATACAAACTTACCTCGTGGTGCATCTTGTAGATGAAGTGGAGATTCTGGGACCCGTCCATATGAGATGGATGTTCTTCTTTGAGTGATTCATGAAAACCCTAAAAGGCTTTGTGCGACAACGAGCTCAACCAGAAGGTAGCATGGTTGAAGGTTGGTTGGTGTCTGAGGCGTTAGTGTATATTTCATAGTGGCTACCAATGGTGGATTCAGACAACAATATGCTATGGTCATTGAAGGATGATGATAGACTGATTGGAAATGTGGTGGTTGGAAATGGGGTAGAAAAAAGGATGGATGCTATAATGGAGGAGAAAGTGAATCATTTTTGTATGTTGCACCATGTATCCATGGAGACGCGACAAAGAGGTTTTCCACAAGCTGGATGATGGAGTGCATGCGTGCGTACATTGTTAATAAACATGGATCTAGAGCTATGCTAGCTATGACGGATTGAGCTTCCAACACCTTGAGACTTAGGATTTGAAGCTCTTCTAATCCAAGAGAGACCAAATTAAGGTGTGCAGGGGAGTCTAGGGTCAAAGTACACATCCAAACCTTAAAGAGAGAACTACCATACCAAAAAGAAAAGGGAGACTTGAGTGCCATCCCACTATTAGCATCATAAGTTACATTGCAAACCGTCGCTATCCCCATACTTTTTTAAACTATAAAGAAACTTACAAGTGTCTCTATAGTTCTGTTAACTACAGTGTTAATAAACTCACTTATAATTTTACGTGTAGTTTATAAAAGCTAAAGTGTGAACTTTTATGAATATCTAAATGTGATCCTTCTACAACTTTTACGTAGTTTCGATGTTATAATATGCATGCTCTAGCAATTTTCACGTTGAGATGGGCTTTTCTATTTTTCACCAATACCCAGCAAGCCACCAAAAGGAAAATATAAATTAGGGATCATGGGGCTTAATGAAGACTATGGACACTATGAATAATCTCATAGTATCAGACCCTCTTGTTCAAAAACCCAACTTAGAACAACATACTATCTTTGATATGCATCTAGCAACTCCTCTTTACATACTACTATATTTACGTATTGTTTAACTAGTAATATTTGTCATACCTACATGTCTAAGCCCAAAGCACAATTGAGGCACAAGTCGAAGCTTTAGAATCTCTCTTCCTATCTCCTAAGCAAAAGAAACACATTTTGTGGAAGAAAATGCTCAAACTAAACTACTTTAAAGAATTAAAAGATGGTATCTTCATTAATAAAGAGATTAGTCTAGGGGATATAAATATCCTCAGTATGCATGGCTCTTTTATGATGTTTTGTGATAATAGTTTTCCCTCTATAAACTAACCAATCCACAATAGACTTTCTCATGGCTGGCAATGTTTGCTCATTGCATCCTCCTAAAAAGCTAGGGTCTCTCTTAATAACACTATATGTCGACTTTAATGATGCATATAGCTCATAAACACAATGTAAATATTGTGCTACTACATCATCAATTAATTAGCTACTTCATCAATTTAATATTTAAAACATTGATTTACCCATGAAGTTCCTAATGGCAATTCAACTTAGAAGAATCCACAATTTTTGACACATCAATATGATTCAAAGGCTATGTTATAGACAAGAAACTAAAGTTAACAAAGTAAAATCATATTACATTTAGTAAAAGAAAATGCAAAGAAGTATCTTAAACAAAATTTTCTATTTTTCCTTACTCTCCTTTTGGTATTGCTTGCTCTACTGCATTTTCTCACTCATTTTATCATAAAAATTATGTAATTATATATAATTTATTAATTATTTTTTTAATAATTAATTAAGAGATGCCTGAGTATACCTTTCATAAACGAATACATTTTTGTATAGCTTCAAACTCCTTAGGATATTGAAATGTATCTTGAGGAAGAGATTCTTCACTACATAAATCCAACAATACAAGAAAAATAAAAGTTAAAAATACAATATATTTTCATTTATAAGTATAAAAAATCTACACACACACACACACACACAATCCTCATACACATGGAATTTGTTTTAGTAGCTCCATAAATGTATGAATTCAAAAAGTCCTAAAACTTAGCTTTAGTATTAGGGAGAATCAAATGGAAAAATACTATGAATCAAATTATACCAACAATTTCATTATCTTGTTTATGGTTGTTGGAAGTAGAAACTAAAAGAAGGGATGGGCCATCATTTTATGATTCGAACCAATATAAGCAAGGAAATTGAAGTCAATATCTAACTTAAAATTTTAAACATCAAAATATATTAATAAGTGAATAGAGTACATACATGTATTGTACTATTCTATGAAAAAATACATTGATCTTCCACATAAGCTATGGATAATACACCTCGCCATTTGTATCCTAAAATTTTAGAGAAAACATATATAATGAAATGTAAATATATATAAGCAACTTAAAAAATGTAAAGTAAAATATAATTAAAATCATTTTAAAATTTCTACACTTAAGATAAAAAAGGATAAATCTTACCCGTTCACCTTGCATATCTTCTTGCTCAATGCTATGATTCTCCTATAAGGAAAACATAATCATGCCCACTAGTATCAATTTACTACACATACATACATACACACACACACACACACACACACACACACACATGTTTGTATGCATGTATGTATGTAGAATCTATACTAAGAAATTTTTAATAAATAGAGAACTTACCAAATATATATTCGTTAAAGATGATATTTTTCTCTTTAGTTGCCTTTTGAGATTTTGAGCAATAGAAAGATAGTATAGATAAATATCCTCCTTCTTCCAATAAGTAGCACCAGGAAACTCAAGGGGTTCAATTTGATCATAGTTTTGATCTATGATCTCTGAAATTCTTTGTTTGTCATCTTTATTATTATGAAATCATAGATCCTTGCCAAACTCATGGCTCTTGACCCAACTGTACACTTTTCTATGATTAGGATAATATCTAACATTTTATATAACTCTATAGTACTTCAGTAAAAATGGTTTTCCAGACTCATCTTTGTCATCTTGACTAATCTTTTTAGGTGGCTTGAATAGTTGGTCATATATAGGGGTCTTCATTAAAGACACATCTCCTATTTGTATGCTATTGATTTCCTCAATGGTTTTTTGCAAAGTGATGATGGCATGTATCATTGAATCTAGAGTTTGTTGATGCGTTGGGGAGGCCATGAGATAAGCTAAAAGTAAATTGAAAAAGACTATGTCACTGATTTTCTATATATATATCTCAATGATTGACTTTTAATAAATTATTCTTTGTGTTTAAAAAATAATATATAGCAATAGACAATATAATTATATACATCATAACTTGGAGAGGCCATGAAACAAAGCTAAAATCAAACATAAGATTTTATATGTTACTAGTCATAAAAAAAGAAATTATTTCATTATTCTTAAAATTAGGGTACAACATAATAATCTCTCTCTCTCTCTCTCTCTCTCTCTCTCTCTCTCTCTCTCTCTCTCTCTCTCTCTCTCTCTCTCTCTCTCTCTCTCTCTCTCTCTCTCTCTCTCTCTCTCTCTCTCTCTCTCTCTCTCTCTCTCATGTCCATGAACCTTGAACATGGGATAGAACTCAAGCTATATCTATGAAAAAATGGACAATGGACACCAAACTCAGCTCCCAACCATAGAGCCAAAAGAGCTCACCCTTGAGCTTGGGAGCTAGTAGCACATTGGGTCACCACCAGTCCACATCGTCCTGGAGTACAAACATCCATAGATAAAACACAACGATATGCACAATAGAATGGTGATTGGACAATGATATCCATTGTGACCAATGCTACTAGCACCAACCTAGATGTCCAAGCAACACACACACTCTCACTGAGGTAGTCAAGATACTTCACATGATCTCCATACGACCGGTACATCCATAAAATCTCCAATTGATAGAGAAATAAACTTATCTAAAGGTAGAGAAATAAACTTATGCAATGAAGGACTTAGTGGTCTTATGCAATCCCAAGTAAATGGAAGTCATTGAGTTTGTAGTATACTCATTCCCATGATTGGATCTATAAGTAAGCACTCTTCATTTACTTTTATATTTATGCATTGCTTGTAATCCTCCCCACTAAAAAATATGTAATACTCTCCATCCCATTTAATAGAAAAAAAAGTGGTGACTCTTGCTTTCCAATTACCTACATTTTCTAACATGCTACAAAAGGTAACTATTTTTGCCACTACATCATCTTCAACCTTGTATGTTTCTCCATTATAAAGAATTATTTTATTTGTGGTAACTAGACATCCTTCTAGTGAACTCTCTTGAGGACAAAGAAATTCTGCAACACATTTTTGTTCTTCTGATGAAAGAGGCCTACAATCTCTTCTCTGTTTTGCGATTAAAATGCCTTTTTCATGCATCACTATGTGACAAGGATATTGGAAATTAACTCTTTCAAGAAATTTCCATGACTCCTTTGCTTTCTCAATTGAAGAATCCTCTACAATTCCATTTTCATGAAATGGATAATAGTAGGGTGTCTGATAATCAATGAGAGCATAACCATAATGTAAATAAGACAAGAGTGAACTTGGATAAGCATTCTTTCATGTGGTAAAAGCCCATCTACTTCCATTTCTAATATTGAAGTAAAAAATGTTCTTTTATAGTAACTTACATAAGATATCTCATTAAAAGGATTATTTTCCTTCACTATAGTAT
Organism: Lygodium microphyllum; assembly: GCF_053477565.2. Taxonomy (NCBI): domain Eukaryota; kingdom Viridiplantae; phylum Streptophyta; class Polypodiopsida; order Schizaeales; family Lygodiaceae; genus Lygodium; species Lygodium microphyllum. Next base: position 62,358,954 of record NC_141150.1, read on the forward strand.
ATAATGCTACCATTTTCTCAAAGTCATAACACCAATAGACATCATGTGAGCCATATCTTAATATGACATCTAGTATTTGTCCATTTCTTGTAATATGTTCTAAGGGAGAAGAAGTAGCAACAAAGGCTTCTTCCGTTCCAACTTTCCAAGAAAAAAAAAAACTACGTTCAATGCCTAAATATTCTTATGACCAACCAATACCTTTACTATAATTATAGAAGGCATGTGTAATATCTATGAGCAACAAACCTAAATCAAAATTGGCTTTGGTATCTCATCAACTACATGTAAAACATATGATAAGCACCATTGAATGAAAATTTGGTTCTCAGCTGCTTTAAACCTCCCACAATACTTGCTTGGTTTGCAAGGCCATTATCCATGATGAATTGAGGGTGGAGAAAGCCTACAAGCCTTTTCACAATTAAAAAAACTCTCACATTTTTGTTTTCATTAGATATAGCTCTCATGAGTACTTGTATGTATTTTTGAAATACATTTAGAGATAACACATGCATTGCATCATATACCAAGTCTTTTGACAAGTTGAAAACATACAAATCATATAGTTTCCATAGAATGGACTCTCCAGGTAACCCTGCAATCTTTAGCTTTCCTTCTTTTTTGGCTCGTGTGAAAGCCATATTTGAACTTGATAAGATATCAATCATTTCACCTATGGACCATTGGACTGAAGGATATCTTGCTTGATATCGACTACCATTATAAAGATAGCATCCTAGTATCTAGAGTTGCTTGGGCTTTGTCTCTATGACAAAAGAATTGTCCACCATCTTTGAAAGATCCTATTTCACATTGTGCTCGATGATCACCCATAACCATCATCAATATCTAACAACACAAATTTTTGATTGTCCCACTAGATTATCAAAAATCTTTTCCATAGGGTAGTTGTATGATACTTGTATACCATTTATGTAAAGGTCTTACAACTCACTAATAAGAGGTCTTAAAAAGATTTGAAACACATCAGGAGTATTTCGAATAATTTTAGAGCAACTAAAAGGTATGAATAAAACATGAATGCCCACTACAGCGGAGCCCTTTCCACCATTAAGAACCATGATTAATCCTTTTGAGTTGTATGAGAGACTTGAAAGCCATCCCATTGTAAAAGAAGTGTCAAGTTCAAAGGATCACCTCTATGTAGGATACTTTGTTTCATCCCAAAACTCATTTACAATTTCTAGTTGCATATAGATATATTTTCCCAACCATCTTGTTCTATCACACTACATGCGAAGAAAATCATGACAAAGTCATTGGGATCACATTAAAAGCTCTAACTCTTTCTTAAGAGGAAAATAATCAATTGCTAACATTTTCTTCCTTGGTTTATTACATTTTTAACACTTGTCACAGCATCCATCACAATCACAGTTTAGCATTATTTTTCAAGAACATAGGACTACACCTTTGGTATAAGAATATTCATTTCTAGGTGCAAGAAGCTCAACTTCATGATCATTGGATTTACTTTCTTTACAAAATCCATAGTGCTCAAGTTGGACCATGCCAAGACCATGATACATGGAGTCTAGTTGCTCCCAAGATGTAGGGACTCTTACTCCATCAAGATCTCCACCCTATGTATCAAGTAATTGAACTAATAGCTAACTTAAACTTGGCTTGCACTCTTTTTCTCTTTGCTCCCTAACCCTTGGATTGCCTACATATCCAAATAATAGTTGGAGCATCTTCTCTTGTGCACTAATTGATATTTATTCCTCATCCCAAAGAGCATGAAGCTCAATTATTTTTTGTAGGGTTGGCACCTCCATCTTGTGGTGAGATCATTGCTAGGTTTGGATAGTGCTCTGCATTTGAGCGATGCCATGATGGGGCATGAGAGACTCCCCAAGCCACAAAATAGCATGGGCAAAGTTTGGAAAAACTGTGATTCCCTCCAACCCTTCCCTCGCACCTTCGGCCAAACGGCTATCTTCGACTACAACATCACCTCCGCACTGGACGCGGCATCTTCCCGGCAGCTGGGTTCCATCCGGGCCTTTGAAGCGTACAACGGCGTCGACCCAGCCTTCGCCACCATCTTGGTCCTTAATACGATCACCTACGATGGCACTTACAACGGCACCTTCTGCCATCGTCAGCGGCACCGGCTCCTTCGTTGGTGCCTCCAGCTACTCACGGCTACTCACACGTCACTAACCTTCGCACCCCCGACGACGACCACGTCTTCAAGCACATCGTCCACTTCTTCATTTAGCTTCTTCTCTCAGGAGGTGTATTTCACATAACCATTTATCAATAAGAAAATAAAGCTCTTCTAACTTCGTCTCCATGAAACCTCATAAGAGGAGTACGATAAATAGTGGTGTTCTGTCAGCCATCGGGCAATACTCTCCTATCTCTCTCTCTCTCTCTCTCTCTCTCTCTCTCTCTTTTGCTTTGACTCGCATAAATTGAAGATTCAATATGAAATATATCCAATGCCCCATTAATGGGCATAGTTTGTGGTCCTTCAATGACTTGTTGTCCTCCACTTTTGTCATCGTTTAGTATATGATGTGCAAATTCTGTCATCTCATTTTATACGTATTCTCTCAGCTAGATATGTCAAATTTTATAATCGTCAATGGATTTCCTTTTGGACAATGTTCTACCTCTCACTTTAAAGGACAAAGATTCCTTAGATGGAAAGTAAAGATGTTGCTAATTCTTGAAGGCGATGTCTTGCATGATATTGTTCTTGGTAATTATGAATGTCCGCCTCAACTAATTGATTAGGCTCATGATAATACCCTTGTAATTGAAGGACCTATCTTTGAAGAATGGCAAACTTCTTATAATAAGTGGGTTAGACATAACAAAACAACTTGTTAGTATATTTTTTCAGCTCTTCAAGAATTTCTTATGCTTGATGTATGTAATCTTTCAATCTCACAAGCTATATGGGAGTTTTAATAGCAAATTTTGAGAAGAAATCTATTACATTGAATAGACTCTGCAATATAAATAACCAAAGACTAATCCATAATACATAATGAATCACAAAAAAGCTAATAATTGAAAACACTACAAGATATAGACCTTATACCGACGTTAAAAGCGACGAAAATGTACATAACAAAATTTGCCCCCGTCGTCGCAAAAAGTGTTCTTATTGGCGATGCCATAGAATAGTTGGTATCAGCGTCGGTATCAGCATCGGTATCAGCGTCGTTATTTGCGTCGGTATCAGCGTCGCAGTTGTGTCGGTATCAACGTCGTTATTTGCGTCAGTATCAACATCGGTATCAGCATCGCATTTGCGATGCTCATACCGACGCAAATAACGACACTGATATCGATACTCTGCGACACTAAAAATGACACCAATAACAATGCATGTATGTCGACGCTAATAGCGACGGTAACAGGGAAAAAAAATTGTGGCAGGGCAATAAGCTGCCTTGCCACATATAGCACTATGTGCTTTATTTGGGCCTTACAGAATAGTTTCTGCACTAGATACAATGCTCATGTCAACAAAAACAAAGTATACTAAAATCATAATACTGATACATGAAATAAATACATGATCACATAATGAAAGTGACTGGTACAATCATAAAAAGATATCACTACTACATAGAAAATGTCTACACAGATCAAGCGACCAAAAAAGAAGGCTCTGTGAGCTCCAGGGATCCAAGGGCGAGCTACATATCCTCACCATTCGAAAGCTCGTCCCGTCGCAAAGGAGCATCAAACGGACTCTGCAAAAAAAAAAACCAACACATCAGTCCACCATACAATAATGCATTCTAATTAAACATGGTAACTACAGACAAGAAAGATGAGTGACTTACAAGGCCGCCGCGTCTATACAATCGGTCGATCAATGCAGTGAGACCGTGCCTCTCTGCATACCGAGTCTCAAGGCCGGTCGGATCGGGATTTGTAATGGAGTACTGCAAAGAAAACAAAATACTAACTGTTAGAAACATGATTGTCAATACAAAGGATATTGTAAAAAAAAAAGCAAGCAAAACAAAAGAAAAACTTACAAAGTCCCCCAGATATGTCCTATGGCCGCCACTCCCAAGATGATGGACCACTCCGGCCTCTAGTCGTGCCCTCGCTGCCTTGCATTGCTGACTTCAATGTCTTAGAGAATCTGTAGCCTCCTCCCTCAGTCGGTGCTAGTCGTCCGCATCTAGCCACTCGGGCTTTGCATCCGCACTCTGGAGTGCCTTGCGTGCATCCGATCGTCTGTGTAACATATATGCACACATGCAGTCCATCATCCAGTCCATAGAGAATCTATCTGTTGAGGCTAGAACCAGAAACTCCTCATGCAAGGATGCTACTATGTAGTCCTTGCTCCCCCCTGGTATGTTTTTCCAATGATCTAAGACATTGTGCCGAAAAACTTGTTGGCACAACTCTCTCATGCGAGCCATCACCCTCCTTCCCTCATCATTCATGATGATGGCTCCTGACCTATCATCGACAAGATAGGCATATCCCCCAAGGGTATACCTAAGATGGGTCCTCTCCCACCTGCATCCACGCTCTTGGGTATATCCAGGAGACCCTTGTACATCCAGTGTATCGACCTGGTTAATATCGATCAGAGTAGCACCCATAAGGGTGCCACTTGCAGACGGATGAGCAAAAGCGGAGTAATTGTAGTACACGTTCCTACAGGTGTGACAAATCCTAGAGGTGATGCAACTCTAGCAGAACGATGAGATGGAGACACCGCGTCCGTACCTCCGCAGCACCCACTTGAGCCACGCTCCCTGGAACCGCCATGAGAGCGAGGAGTCGCACCTGTATCCTGTGCCGACCGCGGGCTCACTACCTCTGTATCTCTATAGCATCCCCCTGACCCTAAAGCACTTCCTCCCTCTTACCCAAGTCTCGAGCGTCCACCTTGTCTACAAACTGCCACAAATGAGAAAGCATTATAAACAATGGCTACACTCCAAATAGCAAAATGTGCACACCAATTACAATCCATTCGTAGTGCAAACCTGACATATCTTATGCCAATGATCATGGGATTTCAACCCTGATAATTGGTCATCTTTAGAAAATATAGACCTGAGAGAACGCATCATACCTGTCGGAGTGCGGATAGACTTGACTACTTGCTTCACAATGCGCTCTTCTTTACTGGAAAAAATCCAAGGAGCGTGAGGTAGTTGCACGCGACCATCAGCACTCGACTATGGCCAAAGTGTAATATATATCAAATATATATTTGCCTCCTCATGTGGCAGCACGTCGTGCTGGAAGGAGGATGGGGGTAGGGAGCCAGCAAGCTCCTCGCTGGAGCTTGCTCAGGCCCATCGCCATGCAGGTGGACACATCAAGGGGGGGAGAATTCCCTCCCCTCCCCTATATAAAGAGGGAGGGCCGCAGGGTTTTGGAGGGAGGAAGGACGGAAGGAGATACGCCGCCGCCCTGCCTTCGAATGCTGCCTGACATCGTGTGGTGAGGAGGATAGAGCCGAGCTGCCATCGCCTCTGCAGACTACCCCCATCGTCGCCATCTCCAAATTCCTAGCCGCCGTCAACAGATTTTCAGAAGCCTTAAAGCTTCCAAGGATTGGGCCTCCTAAGCCCCCTTTCCTGTGGCTTAGGACTACCCCCATGAATTCCCTTCTAAAGGGGACCACCTCAAGCCCCCATCCTATATCCATATCCCTTCTACTCTTTCATTTCACCCCAGGGTTTTTAAAACCCTCAAGCCCTTCCTATACTTTACCCTTTTCACCCCCTCCCCGGTTTTCTTAAAACCCTTTCACCCCCTCCCGGTTTTACCCCCTTTGGAATCCTTTTACCCTGCCCCGGTCGTAAGGCCTTAACCCCTTCCCGAGAGCCGTTAAACCCCCACAACCTTTCGCCTCATTAACCCGCAAATCCCTTTCCCATGCCTAAATTTGTAAAGTCCCTTCTTGTGTTTCCTTGAAACCGTGTTGCATCCCCCCCCCCCCCCCCCCCCTCATATTCCTTTTAACACACCCCCTAAGCTCTTTCTAACCCCGTGTTCCCTTTTCCTTACACACCCTTTTCTCTCTTTCCCCCTACTATAGGCCTTCACCCTTCACCTTTCTCTCTCACTTCCAGTTAAAATCCCAAAAACCTTTACTACTCTAAAAATTCCCTTTTCTATACCTTTTATCCCAAGCCCAAAGTTCTCCAAAGGTTCATGTGGTTGCAAAGCCACACTCACCCATAACCTTTTTGCCGTGTATATACCCTATAGGGCCTTCTTAGGCTTTATAAACCTTTTCCTCTCCGAAGAAGCTAAGAACCTAAAGGTCGTATTATTCCTTCTTATGGTCAATCATTTAAGCGGCTCCTTGCCTCGAAAGAAAAACGGTGGAAATCCGAAAGAAAGAGTAAAAGCTACCTTCACGTTCGAACTACGATGCTGCCTAAGAAAGTCCAAGGAGTAGCTGCGGGAGGGTTATCTCCCGGTATCCATGTGGATATCTCACTCCAAAACCAGGTTTTTCCTTCTTGGTTTTATATCAGTTTTAAGTCAATCATGCAAAGATGAATTGTTAGGGATAAGATATATATATATATATATATATATATATATATATATATATATATATATATATATATATTCTGAGTTATTTACGATGAAGGAGTTTTAGTTTAATTGAACATGCAAAAATGATAATGTATAAAACATAGTTCCTTCGAATAGCATCATGCATTGAAACGAATTACGAGCAAGATTATCTACCTACTATAGTAGTATATTTCGGTTAAATCTTGAAGGTATAAAAATTGCATCTTGCACCATTAGCCCCTATTCCTTTTTGCAATGAATCATCGTAGAAGATGAAATTCATGAAAGGTTTCTTACGTTGCTTGAATTCTAGGAAGTTATCATTGCTAATTGCATATCTTAGCAAGGAAAAGATTGTTATTTGGCATGAGTTTCGTTTGCAAGGAAAAAGGAAGATTAATTGAATTTACCTAACCTCAAAGCATTAAAGTTTAGGACTGAAAAATCAATTGTCACAAGGATAACAAATCGTGCCGAGGTGATCTCAATATTACCTTCTAAAAGATAACCGAATTAATGTAAACTTAAAAATACCTATGCTACAAAATATGCCTTGGGAATAATTTAAAGACCAAAAAACGTTTATACCTTAAACACTTGACTATCTTCCCTGATTGTAGGGTCAATAAATTCGTAAATGTAAAAGAACTAGGGTTTGTCCTTGAGGTTCTTAAAAAGAGACCCTAGGTCCGACAAACGTCAGCTTAAAGAAACTAAAACGGATTATTTCATCATATATTACGATACAGGACTAGCGCAGCAAGTACGAAATCATATAGTCTTGTGATTGATTCACAAGAAGAAAGGTTGAATACCCTCAACAAGGATGGCGGATCCTTACGCAAGTTATCTTACAAAAGGATGTATTCTTTGATATCCTTCTAAAGAAGGAAAGTTAAAAACCGGAAACTAAAGTATCCAATGAACTTTAGGGTTGACCAAGTTGGGTTAATAAGGTACGCCCTAACCCAGAATATAAGGGATCTTACCAAGTTGCAAGACACCTTGGAACGAGTGCTGATGCATTCGAAAGGAAAGAATCATTCCTTAGCAGTTTGCCAAACAACAAGGTCGATTAATGGAAATGTTTGTGCTTGCTAGAGATTTAAGAGCATTGTTTGATTTATGAATTACAAATTAAATGAATATCTATACTTCAGGTTGAAGGCCTGAAGGGAGAGGCAGTTTCAGTTACCCCTGACTGCCTGCTTGACCCTAACCAAGGGGGTTGTTGACCGCGCCGGGAACGTGGACCGAACCCATCGCGAGAGGTCTCTCCGTTGAGCTCTACTTGGAGCAGGAGGACACTTGGGTGCCAGGGGGGGCTTTGGCCGTAAATCCCTCGCCTTTCGGGTCCTGCACAAGAGGCTAACATGACTCGGGATTGGATCTCAAGGCCCGCATACTAGTTTACGGGTAGAAGCTTGGAATAGTGATCCCTGTGGATTACTGCATAGCCTTCGGGCGGATTATAGACAAGCCTAAGGGCGGAACTCCTTCTATTTCAAAGATAAAAATGATAATATGTTAATAAAGAACTTGTTTGATATTGTTTTTCTATGTCACGTGATAAGATTACGTGAAGGAACCAGTGCTTAACGGATTAATTAAAGAAGCTGATTGTTACATGTCAAATTAATGTGTTAGATAATTACATAACTAAAACAAACCAAGGAAAGTGTAATATTCCCGCAGATGAATCTCCTCTTAAGTTAGATAATAGCAATTTTTTTTAAAATTATCCCCTCCTTTCCCCAGCCGATGGTCGTGCTGGAGGAGAGGGGGAGGAGGCACGATGATTGTGCACCATGCTGGAACTCATGGAAGGCTCGATGCTCATGCAGCAGGCCGCGTGGGGGACGGGAGGTATCTCTCCCTCTCCCTATAAAACCCATCGCCATGGGAGTTGGGAGAGGGGGGAGAAGGTAGGCATAAGAAAAAAGGAGGCTGTGATACGACGGGGTGCTGGTCAGGCCAAGGAAGAACGAGATTGAAGAGAGCCGGGATGCCGCCGTTGAAGGGGAGAAGAGAGTCGCGCTGCTCTACTAGCCGAGGAGTAGGGTGTGATAATCGCCTGCTAGCCATGAGGGGGGAGAGCGTAACGCTACTGGGCGTGAGGAGAGAAGAGAGCTGTGTCGCTCTGCTGGCTGAGAGGGAGGAGGAATCTCCTGAAGATCCGCTGCTCCCATATTTTGCCTCCTGCCCACCAACAGTTGTCGACTATAGCCATCCCCTCTCCCCCCCCACGTGAATACTGAGACCACAGAAGCTTCCAAGAAGCTTCTTGGAAGCTTCTAAGGGATCTTCTTTTAAGCCCCCCTTCCCGTGGTCCATTTAAACCCCCTTCCCGTGGACCTTTTATTATTGCCTTCTCAAGTGGGTTTTTATCACTTCCCGGTTTTCAAAAAAAAAAAAAACCATTGTCCATTTTCCCTTCTTGTGCGGTCTTACACCCCCGGAATTAAGGTCTTTCCCCTTGCATCCTTGTGATTTAAGCCTTTCCCCCCCTTGGTCTCCCCATAAGTCATCTAGCCCGGGGTTTTTAAGGCCTTTTCATAGCATTTCCACAAGGCTAGTTAACCCCCGTTTCCTTTTGAATCCTCCCCTTGCATTCCACCAAGCCATTTTTTAAACCCTATCGTGGATTTCACCCACCCAAGTTCTTAAAAGGCTCCCATGGCATTCCTACACAAGCCATGCTAGCAAGTTTTAAACCCTCTTTCCATTGGTTCTCCTTAAGTTCACTCTAACCGACGGATTCAAAAACCATCTTTTCGATTGAATCTCCCACAAGTTTTTCTAACCGAATTAAAAAAGGGCCTTCCCTTTTGAGCTCTCTGAAAGCCCAAAATTCTTTTCCCTCTTAAGCTTCGAGAACAAAGCCTATAAAGCCTTCCAAAGCCCAATTCCGCAAGACGGTGCATCGGTCAAGGAAGCCGAATCTCAAAAGGAATTGCACGTACAAGGGAGACGGGCCAAGATCATAAGTCTACGGTCAAGGCAAGAAGGTCCAAGTCACGATGGCTCCTAAGAAGGCACAAGGCGCAACCGCAGGAGGATCATCTCCTAGCATTCAGGTGGACATTTCACTGAACCCACAAGTACAGGTTTTCTTCCTATTTCTTGATTTACGTTGAAGTATTACAATCATGCATGGTTAATTCATGGAATTAGGATACACTTATGCTTGTCAAATCCACCTAGTTTGATGAGAAAGAATTATATTGGCTATTTCAAAAAGAAATAACTCACGATTAAAGATTGGTCATTTGTAATTTTCCAACGAAATGAACGAAATATGTCTATGCATTTTTAGCAAGTTGCTTTTGTATATTACAAAGTAACGAATTTAGAATATTTAATGACTATCATTACAAAGTCGAGATTATTGTTGTACACCTTGGATTGGGCATGGAAAGATTAAACATTGCATGTCACATTATTAGACAAATCCTTCTTCGTAATAATTCATTAAGAAAGTTGCTAACAATTGTAGGAAATTGCAAGGCATGGAAATGATTCTAGGTTGCATAAAGTAGGATTAACTCTAGTCAATTGGCATAAATCTCATTCAACTACGTAGTGGTTAGGAAAGATTGTGTAATTCTCAATCAACGTACAAATATTTCATTCAGAAATGAAGTTAGGAAAAGGTTGCATGGGTTGTTTAACATAAAACCTTAAAAGCTTAAAAGCATAAGTTGTGAATGCATATCCTAGTAGAATCAATGGAAGTTATGCGAATTTTAACATGTGCTTGGTCTTAATAAGAAATGTTAGGGATTACGAATCTAGAGGATATGAATCGCATGTTTACATGATTTATGATGTATTACTACTAGTTTTTTCCCTCTTCGATCAAGACAATATCTTTAGGAATAGTTCGTCATTATCATAAGACAAGTAAATTGGATTACCCAAGACACCTAAACCACAAAGGATTCGCTTAGAAATGATTAAATCGATACAATATACTCCAAGTGCTAACTAGGGTTTAGCACGTTAAGGACTTGACCTAGATTCACGCACTTGTTACCAAGACGAACCCTTGAACCGAAGGTCCTACCCACATTCACGAAATGTAGGGACAATTGGACGCTCATGCATAAAACGATCTAAGGTTTCTACCCTAAGGATCACTCGTTCAAATGATGAAACTCGGATTGAGTTGGAATTCCTAGGATCGAACGTTGTCGGCCTAGTGTAATTAGGAATGGGTTGGGTAAAAATATAACCTAAACCCTGCTTCTCGTCTGGAGATAATTCCGTGACCAGAAAATGCTGTTCAATGGGTGAAATGATCCCATGGAATAGATGCGACACTTGTGCAACAAGTTGCAACGTCGCATAGACTTGTGGTTTATTCACAAGAGAGTTTTGTCATTTCTTGAAATGAGGTTGGCAAGTTCTTGCGCAAGTTTAACTTGCAAGAGGATGAGTAGTCATCCTGTTATATCACCTTTCTTGGGGAATAATTACCAAGTAAAGGGAAGTTAGGTATTTGCTTGGAAGCAAATGATCAATCAATAAATTGGAGCGACATGGTCGCCAGGATTTACTGTTAATAAAACCTAAGGTATTGGTTAAGTTGGGTTAATATGGTATGGCCCTAACCCAAGGACAATAGGGTGAACAAACAAACCCTTAAGGATCTTGCCAAGTCGCAATTGATCTCGGATCGAATGCTGGATGCATTCGGAGAGAAGGATTCACTCCTTAGAAATTGGCCAAATAAACGACCACTGGAATTGATTGTGCTTGTAGCAGTTTTAGAAAGCACTGTTTGCATTGTTTGCTCAAGGAACTAAAAAATGAAAAGATATCTAAAGCTTCAGGTTGAAGGCCTGAAGGGAGAGGCAGCTTCAGTTACCCCCGACTGCCTGCCTGACCCTAACCAAGGGGGTTGTTGACTGCGCCGAGAACGTGGACCGAACCCGCCGCGAGAGGTCTTTCCGTTGAGCTCTACTTGGAGCAGGAGGAGGCTTGGGTGCCAGGGGGGGCTCTGGTCGTAAATCCCTCGCCTTCCGGGTCCTGCACAAGAGGCTAACATGACTCGGGATTGGATCTCGATGCCCGCATACTAGTCTACGGGCGGAAGCTTGGAATAGTGATCCCTGGCGGATTACTAGATAGCCTTCGGGCGAATTATGGACAGGCCTACGGGCGAAACTCCTTGTATTTCAAAGATAAAAAGATGAAATGTTAAAAAAACAACTTGCTTGATATTGTTTTTCTATGTCACGTGATAAGATTACGTGAAGGAACCAGTGCTTAACAAGATTAATTAAAGAAGCTGATTGTTATATATCAAATTAATGTGTTAGATAATTACATAACTAAAACAAACCGAGGAAAGTGCGGAGGATGGACCATGGGTCCGTCCTACGGTTGGGTGGTCCCGGTTAGCCGGGAACTTTTTTCAAAAATCTTGAAGAACAGCGGGATGATCATCATCATCAAAACGAATAATGAGAGCGATGACCTAGAGTTACGTCTTACCCTATTTTATGCTGTTTTAGGGGAACGGAATGGGACTATGCCTTATGGCAAAGAGGTTGAGCCTTGTATCCCTCTCGTTTCCCATTCTCCTTGAACCAAGTGCAGCGTGAATCTGCTTCGGACCTAGCATTTATGCGTAAAGTAGTTCGCTCGGGTCTGACGCTAGTTGCTGTTAGTTAATGACCAAATCAAGAAAACCCTAATTCAGGTCGATCCTAAGTGGGAACGGCCAGGATACTTCCGCTACATGGCAAACGCGGGAAGACCTAGATCGCAAGTCCCGTAACATTCCATGGGAATGCCGGGTGGAGCTTTCTAGACATCCTTTCCGATGGACTGCTAAGACGTGTCCTGGATGATTCTAGTGGACACGTTACAGTTGGTATCAGAGCGAACCAACAAAGTACTTGTTTTTAAGAAATTTTAAAGCAAATGTTATTGTCACAAGCATTTCCTTACTTTCAATGCTGTCTTGCAGAATTTTGAAGCATGGAACAGGTTCTTAGTGTTCGGAGTCATGTTTATGACCCCGATGCATTCCACGGATTATCGACAAAGGGTTGAGATGATGAACATCCTAGACCGCATTTACAATCCATCGCCTGTGTACGTGGAACGGAGATGGATGGGTGTTTCAGGGATCTATTATATAGCTGCCCATCGACCTGCGTACCTTCAAATTAACTTGAAGAGAATCAAGTGGATGGAGGATTTGAAGATCGTGAAGTTGTTCTCTTTGTTGAGGCTCACACAAACGCGACCCTACAGGTCGGAGGTCGAAGGGTTAACTAGAATATGTGTACGGGGAAGTGACTCAAAGAATCCATGCCGACCGAATCAAGGTTTTGGGACGTCATGAGAAGAATGGATATCAAAGGAAAAGATACCCTAATCTTCCAATGAACTATCAATTCCTGAAAATCGATGACCCCAATCCATACTACTACTCAGTTCCTGTAGCTGAATGCAACAACATCTTATTCTCCTTGAATTAATGTATTAACTTGTTCCATCGCCCCAAGAAATAATTGTACCTCAAAAGGGCTATGCTGATATGAATGGAATAAAACTTTTCTTTTCTTAAATCAACGATTGTCTTGACTATGAATATTGATAAAAAAGTAAAGTGATTTGGTCACTTAGCTAAAGGAATACGCGGACGTAGTTCCTGAAGTGTTAACAGAACTCCCGCTTCAAAGAGAAGTAGATCATGAGATCAAGCTAGTAATAGGAGCTACGCCAATTGCGAAGAGACCCTATAGAATGTCTATACCGGAAGAATTGAGCTGAAGGAACAACTCAAGCAACTGCTAGATCAGGGCTACATCCATCCTAGCAGTTCACCATGGGGAGCACCAGTACTGTTCCAGAAAAAGAAAGATGGAACACTTCGACTATGTATTGATTACATAGGGTTGAATCAATCAACAATCAAGAACAAATATCATATTCCTAGAATAGATGAGCTTCTTGATAGTCTTTAGGGTGCCAAGATCTTCTCCAAGATTATCTTAGGTCTGGTTACTATCAGATAAGAATCAAGGAAGAAGATATCCCAAAGACGACCTTCAACACTAGATATGGACACTTTGAGTTCTAGTTATGTCATTAGGGCTTACGAATGCGCCAGCCACCTTCAATAGGTTAATGCAGGATATTTTTAGACCATATCTTGATAATTTCGTGCTCGTCTTCTTTGCTGACACTCTAGTCTAGTCCAAACAAGAAGGAGATCATGAACCCCAACTTCGGATTTTCCTTGAGACAAGGAGGTCACACAAGCTGTATGCTAAGATGACGAAATGTGCATTCCTCAAACATCAGATTGGTTATCTCGGATTCATCATATCAGCAGAAGGAATCTCAGTGGAGCCGGCCTAAGTCAGAAATGTTCTAGGATGGCCAAATACCAACAACTGTCAAAGAAATACGCCGCTTTCTTGGTTTGACAAGATGGTATAGGGTCTTCATAAAAAACTATGCTTTGATTGTAGCACCTTTGACAGACTTACTGAAGAAGCAAACGTCCATTGCATGGTCAACTATACCGAACAAACTAGCTTTGATAGGTTGAAGCAAAGTTTGGTATCAGCACCGATCCTAAAACTCCTAGACCACAGTAAGGAGTTTGAGGTAGTAATTGATACTAGCATGCTTGCCTTAGGATGTGTGCTCATGTAGGAAAGTCATCCTATAGCATAATCTTCAAGAAACTGAAGAGCCATGAGAAGAATTATGCTACGCATGATCTTGAACTTTTAGTTGCCAAGCTTTGGAGACACTACCTGCTGGGTAACAAGTCTACATTAGTGACTGATCATAAAAGTCTCAAGTGGAACTTTACCTAGAACAAGCTCAACATAAGGCAATGTCAGTGGATTGAAGTGATGGAGGAGTATGACCTTGAAATCAAATACCGACCTGGAAAGGAGAATGTAGTTGCTGATGCACTCAGTCGCAAGGCATTCCTTAATTCTCTAATCTTGCAAAATCCATCAATAGCTAGATCTCTAGCCACAAAGTTGTCCATGCCAAACAAATCCAATACTTGAGCTAGCTAGAAAGGAAGGATTCCGCGATCCAGCCTATCAAAAGATGCTAAGGGAAATCTCTATCAAGGACCATGAATAAAAGCTACATGCTGAGTATCATGAATTCTCTGTCAATAGTGGACTTGTCTACTATAGAATGAGAGCATGTATACCGGCAAGCCAGTCACTTAAGCAGAAGATATTGTACGATGCTCATGATTGCCCTTTCTCAGGACATCCTGGCTATGCCAAGTCTCTCAATGCAGTTAGAAAGAGCTACTATTGGGAGAGTCTGAAAGGTGGCATTTTCAAATATGTCACTGAGTGTTTTCTTGTCAACGTATAAAAATCGAACATGTCAAGATGCCAAGGAAGTTGCAACCACTCGACATTCCCCAAATGAAATGGAAATTCATCAGTATGACTTTGTTGTTGGCCTACCCCAAGTTCAGGGAGGATACCACTCCATCATGGTTGTGGTTGACATGCTGACTAAGGTTGCAAAGACAAACTATAAAGCCACAGACATTGCAAGGTTGTTTATCAAGGAGATATTCAAGCTACATGGGCTACCCAGAAGAATCATTAGTGGTCATGACTCTCTCTTCACATCACACTTCTGGAGAGCCATCTTCGAAGCCATTGGGACTCAACTCAGTTTTAGCACAGCTTACCATCCCCAAACTAATGGCCAAATAGAGCAAGTCAATGAAGTCATTGAGGATATGCTAAGGGCACATTGCTGTCGTGAGCCAAAAAGGTGGATTCAGTACTTGCCTTTAGTTGAATTTGCCTACAATGCTTTTTACCAACAAAGCATTCAGATGATCCCTTTTCAAGCATTGTATGGTCATGACTGTTGAAGTCCCCTAAACTTCTCAGATCCAACCTTGAGGGTTTAAGCTTCAAGGCAGATGTTGGAAGAGATGGATGACCAAGTAAAGTCAATAAGACAGGACATCCAAGCCGCCAAGGATAGACAAAAGGCATACGCAGATTTGAAGCATCAAGGTAGAACCTTCGAGGAAGGAGACATGGTCTTCAATTGTGTACGCCCAAAGAAGAGTTTCCTATCCTTAGGAGATTGCAAGAAGCTAAGTCCAAGGTATTGTGGACCATACAAGATCCTTAAGTACCTAGGACCTAATGCTTATAGACTGCAACTCCCTGAGAACCTAAAGGTTCATAGTGTATTCCATATCAGCCTACTGAAGAAGTATATACCTAATCCTAACCATGTACTTGATGACCAACAAGTTGCAATACCTAGTCAAGGAGTCCTTGAGCTACGGCCTGAAAGGATCCTAGATGTTAGGCAGAAACAACTGAGATCCAGAACCTTGAGAGAATGCCTCGTCCAGTGGAAAGATTATCCCAAAGAGGATGCCACTTGGATAGATGAAAGCACTCTCAACCATCAATATCCCTAGTTTCTCTCGAGACGAGGACATCTCGATTCCTCCAAGGGGGAGAGAATGTAATATTCCCGTAGATGAATCTCCTCTTAAGTTAGATAATAGCAAATTTTTTTTAAAATTATCCCCTCCTTTCCCCAGCCGACGGTCGTGCTGGAGGACAGGGAGGGGAGGCACGATGATTGTGCACCATGCTGGAACTCATGGAAGGCTCGATGCTCATGCAGCAGGCCGCGTGGGGGAGGGGAGGTATCTCTCCCTCTCCCTATAAAACCCATCGCCATGGGAGTTGGGAGAGGGGGGAGAAGGTAGGCATAAGAAAAAAGGAGGCTGTGATACGACGGGGCGCTGGCCAGGCCAAGGAAGAACGAGATTGAAGAGAGCCGGGATGCCGCCGTTGAAGGGGAGAAGTATTGGGCGTGAGGAGAGAAGAGAGCTGCGCTGCTCTGCTGGCCGAGAGGGAGGAGGAATCTCCTAAAGATCCGCTACTCCCATATTTTCCCTTGGGGAGACCAAGGGGGGGAAAGGCTTAATTCACAAGGATGCAAGGGGAAAGACCTTAATTCCGGGGGTGTAAGACCGCACAAGAAGGGAAAATGGACAATGGTTTTTTTTTTTTTTTGAAAACCGGAAAGTGATAAAAACCCACTTGAGAAGGCAATAACAAAAGGTCCACGGGAAGGGGGTTTAAATGGACCACGGGAAGGGGGGCTTAAAAGAAGATCCCTTAGAAGCTTCCAAGAAGCTTCTTGGAAGCTTCTGTGGTCTCAATATTCACGTGGGGGGGGGAGAGGGGATGGCTACAGTCGACAACTGTTGGTGGGCAGGCATCTAGCCCGGGGTTTTTAAGGCCTTTTCATAGCATTTCCACAAGGCTAGTTAACCCCCGTTTCCTTTTAAATCCTCCCCTTGCATTCCACCAAGCCATTTTTTAAACCCTATCGTGGATTTCCCCCACCCAAGTTCTTAACAGGCTCCCATGGCATTCCCACTCAAGCCATGCTAGCAAGTTTTAAACCCTCTTTCCATTGGTTCTCCTTAAGTTCACTCTAACCGACGGATTCAAAAACCATCTTTTCGATTGAATCTCCCACAAGTTTTTCTAACCAAATTAAAAAGGGCCTTCCCTTTTGAACTCTCTGAAAGCCCAAAATTCTTTCCCCTCTTAAGCTTCGAGAACAAAGCCTATAAAGCCTTCCAAAGCCCAATTCCGCAAGACGGTGCATCGGTCAAGGAAGCCGAATCTCAAAAGGAATTGCGTGTACAAGGGAGACGGGCCAAGATCATAAGTCTACGGTCAAGGCAAGAAGGTCCAAGTCACGATGGCTCCTAAGAAGGCACAAGGCGCAACCGTAGGAGGATCATCTCCTAGCATTCAGGTGGACATTTCACTGAACCCACAAGTCCAGGTTTTCTTCCTATTTCTTGATTTACGTTGAAGTATTACAATCATGCATGGTTAATTCATGGAATTAGGATACACTTATGCTTGTCAAATCCACCTAGTTTGATGAGAAAGAATTACATTGGCTATTTCAAAAAGAAATAACTCACGATTAAAGATTGGTCATTTGTAATTTTCCAACGACATGAACGAAATATGTCTATGCATTTTTAGCAAGTTGCTTTTGTATATTACAAAGTAAGGAATTTAGAATAATTAATGACTATCATTACAAAGTCGAGATTATTGTTGTACACCTTCGATTGGGCATGGAAAGATTAAAACATTGCATGTGACATTATTAGACAAATCCTTCTTCGTAATAATTCATTAAGAAAGTTGCTAACAATTGTAGGAAATTGCAAGGCATGGAAATGATTCTAGGTTGCATAAAGTAGGATTAACTCTAGTCAATTGGCATAAATCTCATTCAACTACGTAGTGGTTAGGAAAGATTGCGTAATTCTCAATCAACGTAAAAATATTTCATTCAGAAATGAAGTTAGAAAAAGGTTGCATGGGTTGCTTAACATAAAACCTTAAAAGCTTAAAAGCATAAGTTGTGAATGCATATCCTAGTAGAATCAATGGAAGTTATGCGAATTTTAACATGTGCTTGGTCTTAATAAGAAAAGTTAGGGATTACGAATCTAGAGGATATGAATCGCATGTTTACATGATTTATGATGTATTACTACTAGTTTTTCCCCTCTTCGATCAAGAAAATATCTTTAGGAATAGTTAGTCATTATCATAAGACAAGTAAATTGGATTACCCAAGACACCTAAACCACAAAGGATTCGCTTAGAAATGATTAAATCGATACAATATACTCCAAGTGCTAACTAGGGTTTAGCACGTTAAGGACTTGACCTAGTTTCACGCACTTGTTACCAAGACGAACCCTTGAACTGAAGGTCCTACCCACATTCACGGAATGTAGGGACAATTGGACGCTCATGCATAAAACGATCTAAGGTTTCTACCCTAAGGATCACTCGTTCAAATGATGAAACTCGGATTGAGTTGGAATTCCTAGGACCGAACGTTGTCGGGCTAATCTAATTAGGAATGGGTTGGGTAAAAAGACACCCTAAACCCTGCTTCTCGTCTCGAGATAATTCTGTGACCAGAAAACGCCGTTCAATGGGTGAAATGATCCCATGGAATAGATGCGACACTTGTGCAACAAGTTGCAACGTCGCATAGACTTGTGGTTTGTTCACAAGAGAGTTTTGCCATTTCTTGAAATGAGGTTGGCAAGTTCTTGTGCAAGTTTAACTTGCAAGAGGATGAGTAGTCATCCTGTTACATCACCTTTCTTGGGGAATAATTGCCAAGTAAAGGGAAGTTAGGTATTTGCTTGGAAGCAAATGATCAATCAATAAATTGGAGCGACATGGTCGCCAGGATTTACTGTTAATAAAACCTAAGGTATTGGTTAAGTTGGGTTAACATGGTATGGACCTAACCCAAGGACAATAGGGTGAACAAACAAACCCTTAAGGATCTTGCCAAGTCGCAATTGATCCCGGATCGAATGTTGGATGCATTCGGAGAGAAGGATTCACTCCTTAGAAATTGGCCAAATAAACGACCACTGGAATTGATTGTGCTTGTAACAGTTTTAGAAAGCACTATTTGCATTGTTTGCTCAAGGAATTAAAGAATGAAAAGATATCTAAAGCTTCAAGTTGAAGGCCTGAAGGGAGAGGCAGCTTCAGTTACCCCCGACTGCCTGCCTGACCCTAACCAAGGGGGTTGTTGACCGCGCCGGGAACGTGGACTGAACCCGCCGCGAGAGGTCTTTCTGTTGAGCTCTACTTGGAGCAGGAGGAGGCTTGGGTGCCAGGGGGGCTCTGGCCGTAAATCCCTCGCCTTCCGGGTCCTGCACAAGAGGCTAACGTGACTCGGGATTGGATCTCGATGCCCGCATACTAGTCTACGGGCGGAAGCTTGGAATAGTGATCCCTGGCGGATTACTAGATAGGCTTCGGGCGAATTATGGACAGGCCTACGGGCGGAACTCCTTGTATTTCAAAGATAAAAAGATGAAATGTTAAAAAAAGAACTTGCTTGATATTGTTTTTCTATGTCACGTGATAAGATTACGTGAAGGAACCAGTGCTTAACAAGATTAATTAAAGAAGCTGATTGTTATATGTCAAATTAATGTGTTAGATAATTACATAACTAAAACAAACCGAGGAAAGTGCGGAGGATGGACCATGGGTCCGTCCTACGGTTGGGTGGTCCTGGTTAGCCGGGAACTTTTCTCAAAAATCTCGAAGAACAGTGGGAAGATCATCATCATCAAAACGAATAACGAGAGCGATGACCTAGAGTTACGTCTTACCCTATTTTATGCTGTTTTAGGGGAATGGAATGGGACTATGCCTTATGGCAGAGAGGTTGAGCCTTGCATCCCTCTCGTTTTCCATTCTCCTTGAACCAAGTGTAGCGTGAATCTGCTTCGGACCTGGCGTTTCTACGTAAAGTAGTTCGCTCGGGTCTGACGCTAGTTGCTGTTAGTTAATGACCAAATCAGGAAAACCCTAATTCAGGTCGATCCTAAGTGGGAACGGCCAGGATACTTCCGCTACGTGGCAGACACGGGAAGACCTAGATCGCAAGTCCCGTAACATTCCATGGGAATGCCGGGCGGAGGTTTCTAGACATCCTTTCCGATGGACTGCTAAGACGTGTCCTGGATCTAGTGGACACATTACAGAAAGTACGAAGGATGGGCCATGGGTCCATTCTACGGTTGGGTGGTCCCGGTTAGCCGGGAACTTTTCTCAAAATCTCGAAGAACAGCGGGATGATCGTCAAAGAAAACGAATAACGAAAGCGATGACCTAGAGTTATGTCTTAACCGATTTAGGTTATTTTAGGGGAACGGAATGGGACTATGCCTTATGGCAGAGAGGTGGAGCTTTGCATCCCTCTCGTTTCCCATTCTCCTTGAATCAAGTGCAGCGTGAATCCGCTTCAGACCTGGCGTTCCTGCGTAAAGTAGTTCGCTTGGGTCCGACATTAGTTACTGATAGGTAATGACCAATCAGGAAAACCCTAATTCCGGTCTATCCTAAGTGGGAATGGCCAGGATACTTCCGCTGCGTGGCAGATGCGGGAAGACCTAGATCGCAAATCCCGTAACATCCCATGGGAGTGCCGGGCGGAGCTTTCTAGACATCCTTTCCGATGGACTGCTAAGACGTGTCCTGGATAATACTAGTGGACACGTTACAGTTGGTATCAGAACTGACCAATAACGGAATTGCTTTTATAAAATCTCAATAAAATGAAGTCAAGAAATTGTTGCTATCCAAACATTTCCTTATCTTCAATGCTGTCTTGCAGAATTACAAAGCGTGGAACAAGTTTTTGGTATTTCGAGTCATGTTTATGACTGCAATGCATTCTCCGCTTTATAGACAAAGAATTGGGATGATGAACATCCTGGAGCAGATTTATAATCCATCACCTTTATGCATAGAACGAAGATGGACGGGTGCTTCAGGAATCTATTATATAGCCGCCCACCGGTTTGCTGATCTACAGACCAACCTAAAAAGGATCAAGTGGTTGGAAGACTTGAAAGTCGTGAAGCTGTTCGTTTTTGTGGAAGCTCACGTAAATTCAACTTTACATATTCGAGGTCGGAGGGTTGAAATGAGCTCATATGTATATGAGGAAGTAACTTGTATAATCTCCGCCGACAGGATTAAAGTGTTGGGCCGCCATGAGAAGTATGGATTCGAACGGAAAGGATATCCTGAACTTCCAATGACTTATCGATTCTTGAAGATCCATGACCCAAAACCCTACTATTACATAGTTCCTGTAGATAAATGCAATACAACGTTGTTCTCCCCAAATTAAATGTAACAATTGACTTATCATCACAGGGAATGTTGTATTCGAAAGGGCTATGCCCATGTAAATACAAATAAAGACTTCTTTTTATCAATGTCTGGCTGTGTATAAGAGTTGATAAAAAGTTAAGTAGCTACATTGTTTACGAGTTAGCTGAATTAAAGATGCAATATAAGCTAACGTCGATTATCGTATAATAACGTTAAGAAAACCTTTATTCAGTCACAACCCCAGGTACAGGTTCCAAACTCGCCTCCTACATCAAGTACTGCTGTGATCCAGGAGAAGAAGTTCCTTCTCAAGCAGATTAAGCCACCCGAGTTTGATGGGAGAGGCAGATTCATCCAGGCTGATGCTGAAATTTGGATTGAATCCATGGAGGATTACTTCGAAGCAGCCGGTACTGCACTCGCCAAGCAGACTATGCTCGCCAAGTTAAAGCTCACCGGCGAAGCCAGACTTTGGTGGAAGCAATGGTGCAGGGATCAAGGGATCATAGAGGGATCCGTTACCTGGAAGAAGCTGAAGAAAGCCGTGCAGGGAAGATACTTACCACCTACATATCGCACGCAGAAAATGAACAAATTCTATGAGCTAAAACAACTAGGACTCACTCTTGACGCATACTACTCTAAATTCGTTTCACTTTTAAAGTATGCGCCACAGATGGACATGACACAGCAGGTGTCCAAATTTTGTGCGGGCTTAAATCCACCAGTAAATATCCGTCTCGAATCTATGCGTCCATCAGATCTTCAGGATGCACTCATTCGAGCGGCGCCTATAATTCAGGAGGTGCAAGCTAGACCAAGGAGTAACAAAACTTGGTCTTATAATGACCCGAACAGAGGAGCATTCAGACCTCAAATGAAGAGAGTTCAAGGTCATAATGAGGGACAAAGAAAGAAAGCAAGGACGAATAACGTCAACAACTTTGTTCCTACTCAAAGTAATGGCCGAAACCTCCGTTGTTTCCACTGCAACGAACCCGGTCACTTCAAGAGGCAATGTCCCAAGCTTGGTGGAGGACATCGCCAAGTGCCTTTTCAAGGAATAGGCCGTGGTTAAGGAGTCGCTAACCGAGGAAGAGGAAGAACCGCCTACATTGCCAATAGGCAAAGATGCGAAGAAGAAGAAGAGGAAGATCCGACCATGGAAGCAGAATTCGAAAGAGCGACAGTCCATGCCGCTTTACACAAGAAAGGGCCGAATCTCCAGTTCTCGGTGATTCAGACACCGTCGGACTATCAAGGTAAAGGTTTCAAAACCTTGATTGATTGTGGCAGTACACATTCCTTTATCTCACCAGCATGTGCAAAAAGATTAGGAATAGCCATAGTAGAAGCACCTACCCTGCTTGTGGAATTGGCAAATGGTCGTGAGG
The DNA here is from genome assembly GCF_053477565.2 of Lygodium microphyllum. Classification (NCBI taxonomy): domain Eukaryota; kingdom Viridiplantae; phylum Streptophyta; class Polypodiopsida; order Schizaeales; family Lygodiaceae; genus Lygodium; species Lygodium microphyllum. Next base: position 62,381,665 of record NC_141150.1, read on the forward strand.
TAACTTGTACCAGGCAAACTGCTAAGGTGGAATTCTTTCTGGGAGGAAAGAAGACTTCGGTCAAATTCAGAGTCATGAATTTAGGTATCCATGAGTGTCTACTTGGAATGGATTGGCTTAAGCCCAACGACGCCCACATTCACTGTGGAAAGGGTCAAGTTTCCTTTCGAAACTCTGAAAGGGAATTTGTCACAACTCAAGGTGAGGCAGGAGTGCCAAGAATCCAATTGGCCAAAGTATCTCGGATCATAAAAGGAGTCAGAAAAGGATTACCCGTTTACTTGATCAAACTCAACAAGTTAGATCAAAAGCAAGAGTCTCATGAAGGACCTTCTTGGCTAAAGGAATACGCGGACGTATTCCCTGAAGAGTTGACCGAACTTCCGCCTCAAAGAGAAGTGGATCATGAGATTAGGTTAGTACCTGGAGCTGCGCCAATTGCAAAGAGACCTTATAGAATGTCCATACCAGAAGCAATTGAGTTGAAGGAACAACTCAAGCAACTGTTAGATCAGGGCTACATCCGGCCTAGCAATTCACCGTGGGGAGCTCCAGTACTATTCTAGAAAAAGAAAGATGGGACACTTCGACTATGTATTGATTACGGAGGGTTGAATCAATCAACAGTCAAGAACAAGTATCCTATTCTTAGAATAGATGAGCTTCTTGATCGTCTTCAGCGTGCAAAGATCTTCTCCAAGATTGATCTCAGGTCAGGTTACTATCAGATAAGGATCAAGGAAGAAGATATCCCAAAGACGGCCTTCAATACAAGATATGGGCACTTTGAGTTCCTGGTTATGTCATTCGGGCTTACGAATGCACCTGCTACCTTCAATAGATTAATGCAGGATATTTTTAGGCCATATCTTGATGATTTCATGCTTGTCTTCTTCGATGACACTTTAGTCTATTCTAAACAGGAAGAAGATCATGAACCTCAACTTCGGATTGTCCTTGAGACAATGAGGTCACATAAGCTATATGCAAAAATGAAAAAGTGTGCATTCTTCAAGCGTAAGATTGAATATCTGGGATTCATAGTATCATCAGAAGGAATATCAGTAGACCCAGCCAAGGTCAGAGATGTGCTTGAATGGCCAACATCAGTATCTGTCAAAGAAATACGCAGCTTTCTTGGATTGACAGGATGGTATAGGGTCTTCATCAAAAATTGCAACACCTCTGACAGATTTACTAAAGAAGCAGACTTCCATTACATGGTCAACTCCCGAACAGAATAGCTTCGACAAATTGAAGCAAAGTTTGATATCAGCACCTATTCTAAAACTTTCAGACCTCAATAAAGAGTTCGAGGTAGTAACAGATGCTAGCATTCTTGCCTTGGGGTGTGTACTTATGCAGGAAGGTCATCCAATAGCATACTCTTCAAGGAAATTGAAGAGTCATGAAAAGAATTATACCACGCATGATCTGGAATTACTAGCTGTCATCCATGCTCTAAAGCAGAACGAGCTCAACATGAAGCAACGTCGGTGGATTGAAGTGTTGGAGGAATATGATTTTGAAATCAAGTACCGACCAGGGAAAGAGAATGTAGTTGCCGATGCACTTAGTCGCAAGGCATTCCTAAATTCCCTAATCTTGCAAAATCTTGTAGTATCAGGAATTTTCCATTGATAATGGACTTGTCTACTACAGAACAAGGCTATGTATACCAGCAAGCCAGTCACTTAAGCAGAAGATAATGTGGGAAGCTCATGATTCCCCTTTCGTAGGACATCCTGGCTATGCTAAGACTCTTAATGCAGTTAGGAAGAGCTACCATTGGGAGAGGCTCAAAGGTGACATTCTCAAATATGTCACTGAGTGTTTGTCTTGCCAACATATCAAAGCCGAACATGTCATAATGCCAGGGAAACTGCAACCGTTTGACATTCTCCAAATGAAATGGGAATTCATCAGTATAGATTTTGTGGTAGGCTTACCCCAAGTCCAGGGAGGATACAACTCCATCATGGTTGTGGTTGACATGCTTACCAAGGTTGCACACCTGATTCCAGTAAAGACAAACTATAAACCCTCTGACATTGCAAGATTGTTTATCAAAGAAATATTCAAACTACATGGTTTACCCAGAAGAATCATTAGTGATCGAGATTCTCTCTTCACATCACACTTCTGGAGAGCTATCTTTGAAGCTATTGGGACTCAACTCTGTTTTAGCACTGCCTACCATCCCCAAACAGATGGCCAAACAGAGCGTGTAAATCAAGTCATCGAGGATATGCTTAGGGCATACTGTTGTCGAGAGCCGAAGAGGTGGATTCAATACTTACCATTGATTGAATTTGCCTACAATGCTTCTTACCAGGAGAGCATTCAGATGACTCATTTCCAAGCATTGTATGGTCATGATTGTTGAAGTCCCCTAAACTTTTTTGATCCAACCCTAAGGGTTGAAGCATCAAGACAGATGTTAGAAGACATGGATGATCAAATAAAGTCAATAAGACAAGACATACAAGCGGCCAAGGATAGAAAAAAGGCATACGCAGATTTGAAGCGTCAAGAAAGAGTCTTCGAAGAAGGAGACATGGTCTTCATTTGCGTACGCCCTAAAAAGAGTTCTCTATCCCTAGGAGATTGCAATAAGCTAAGTCCAAGGTATTGTGGGCCGTACAAAATCCTCAAATGCCTAGGACCCAATGCTTATAGATTGCAACTCCCTGAGAACCTAAAGGTTCACAATGTATTCCATATCAGCCTATTGAAAAAATATGTACACAACCCTAACCATGTACTTGATGACAAACAAATTGTAATGCCTAGTCAAGGAGTCCTTGAACTAAGGCCGGATAGGATCTTAGATGTTAGGGAGCAACAGTTAAGATCCAAAACCTTGAGAGAATGCCTCGTCCAGTGGAAAGATTATCCCAAAGAGGATGCCACTTGGATAGAAGAAGACACTCTCAACCATCAATATCCCCAGTTTATCTCGAGATGAGGACATCTCGATTCCTCTAAGGGGGAGATAATGTAATATATCTCAAATATATATTCGCCTCCTCACGCGGCAACACGTCGTGCTGGAAGGAGGATGGGGGTAGGGAACCAGCAAGCTCCTCGCTGGAGCTTGCTCAGGCCCATCGCCATGCAGGTGGACACATCAAGGGGGGGAGGATTCCCTCCCCTCCCCTATATAAAGAGGGAGGGCCGCAGGGTTTTGGAGGGAGGAAGGACGGAAGGAGATACGCCGCCGCCCTGCCTTCGAATGCTGCCTGACATCGTGTGGTGAGGAGGATAGAGCCGAGCCACCATCGCCTCTGCAGACTACCCCCGTCATCGCCATCTCCAAATTCCTGGCCGCCGTCAACAGATTTTCAGAAGCCTTGAAGCTTCCAAGGATTGGGCCTCCTAAGCCCCCTTTCCTGTGGCTTAGGACTACCCCCACGAATTCCCTTCTAAAGGGGACCACCTCAAGCCCCCATCCTATATCCATATCCCTTCTACTCTTTCATTTCATCCCAGGGTTTTTAAAACCCTTAAGCCCTTCCTATACTTTACCCTTTTCACCCCCTCCCCGGTTTTCTTAAAACCCTTTCACCCCCTCTCGGTTTCACCCCATTTGGAATCCTTTTACCTTGCCCCGGTCGTAAGGCCTTAACCCCTTCCCGAGGGCCGTTAAACCCCCACAACCTTTCGCCTCATTAACGCGCAAATCCCTTTCCCATGCCTAAATTTTTAAAGTCCCTTCTTGTGTTTCCTTGAAACCGTGTTGCACCCCCCCCTCATATTCCTTTTAACACACCCCCTAAGCTCTTTCTAACCCCGTGTTCCCTTTTCCTTACACACCCTTTTCTCTCTTTCCCCCTACTATAAGCCTTCACCCTTCACCTTTCTCTCTCACTTCTAGTTAAAATCCCAAAAACCTTTACTACTCTAAAAATTCCCTTTTCTATACCTTTTACCCCAAGCCCAAAGTTCTCCAAAGGTTCATGTGGTTGCAAAGCCACACTCACCCATAACCTTTTTGCCGTGTATATACCCTATAGGGCCTTCTTAGGCTTTATAAATCTTTTCCTCTCCGAAGAAGCTAAGAACCTAAAGGTCGTATTATTCCTTCTCGTGTCAATCATTTAAAGGGCTCCTTGCCTCGAAAGAGAAACGATGGAAATCCGAAAGAAAGAGTAAAAGCTACCTTCACGTTCGAACTGCGATGCCGCCTAAGAAAGTCCAAGGAGTAGCTGCGGGAGGGTCATCTCCCGGTATCCATGTGGATATCTCACCCCAAAACCAGGTTTTTCCTTCTTGGTTTTATATCAGTTTTAAGTCAATCACGCAAAGATGAATTGTTAGGGATAAGATATATATATATATATATATATAGAGTTATTTAGGATGAAGGAGTTTTAGTTTAATTGAACATGCAAAAATGATAATGTACAAAACATAGTTCCTTCGAATAGCATCATGCATTGAAACGAATTATGAGCAAGATTATCTACCTACTATAGTAGTATATTTCGGTTAAATCTTGAAGGTATAAAAATTGCATCTTGCACCATTAGCCCCTATTCCTTTTTGCAACGAATCATCGTAGAAGATGAAATTCATGAAAGGTTTCTTGCTTGAATTCTAGGAAGTTATCATTGCTAATTGCATATCTTAGCAAGGAAAAGATTGTTATTTGGCATGAGTTTCATTTGCAAGGAAAAAGGAAGATTAATTGAATTTACCTAACCTCAAAGAATTAAAGTTTAGGACTGAAAAATCAATTGTCACAAGGATATCAAATCGTGCCGAGGTGATCTCAATATTACCTTCTAAAAGATAACCGAATTAATGTAAACTTAGAAATACCTATGCTGCAAAATATGCCTTGGAAATGATTTAAAGACCAACAAATGTTTATACCTTAAACACTCGACTATCTTCCCTGATTGTAGGGTTAATAAATTCGTAAATATAAAAGAACTAGGGTTTGTCCCTGAGGTTCTTAAAAAGAGACCCTAGGTCCGACAAACGTCAGCTTAAAGAAACTAAAACGGATTATTTCATCGTATATTACGATGCAAGACTAGCACAGCAAGTACGAAGTCATATGGTCTTGTGATTGATTCACAAGAAGAAAGGTTAAATACCCTCAACAAGGATGGCAGATCCTTACGCAAGTTATCTTGCAAAAGGATGTATTCTTTGATATCCTTCTAAATAAGAAAAGTTAAAAACCGGAAACTAAAGTATCCAATGAACTTTAGGGTTGACAAAGTTGGGTTAATAAGGTACGCCCTAACCCAGAATATAAGGGATCTTGCTAAGTTGCAAGACACCTTGGAACGAGTGCTGATGCATTCGAAAGGAAAGAATCATTCCTTAGCAGTTTGCCAAACAACAAGGTCGATTAATGGAAATGTTTGTGCTTGCTAGAGATTTTAGAGCACTGTTTGATTTATGAATTACAAATTAAATGAATATCTATACTTCAGGTTGAAGGCCTGAAGAGAGAGGCAGTTTCAGTTACCCCCGACTGCCTGCCTGACCCTAACCAAGGGGGTTGTTGACCGCACCGGGAATGTGGACCGAACCCGCCGCGAGAGGTCTCTCCGTTAAACTCTACTTGGAGCAGGAGGACGCTTGGGTGCCAGGGGGGCTCTGGCCGTAAATCCCTCGCCTTCCAGGTCCTGCACAAGAGGCTAACGTGACTCGGGATTGGATCTCGAGGCCTGCATACTAGTTGACGGGCGGAAGCTTGCAATAGTGATCCCTGTGGATTATTGGATAGCTTTCGGGCGGATTATGGACAAGCCTAAGGGCGGAACTCCTTGTATTTCAAAGATAAAAATGATAATATGTTAATAAAGAACTTATTTGATATTTTTTTCTATGTCACGTGATAAGATTACGTGAATGAACCAGTGCTTAATGGATTAATTAAAGAAGCTGATTGTTACATGTCAAATTAATGTGTTAGATAATTAGATAACTAACACAAACCGAGGAAAGTGCGAAGGATGGGCCATGGGTCCATCCTATGGTTGGGTGGTCCCGGTTAGGCGAGGACTTTTCTCAAAATCTCGAAGAATAGCGGGATGATCGTCAAAGAAAACGAATAACAAAAGCGATGACCTAGAGTTATGTCTTAACCGACTTATGCTATTTTAGGGGAACGGAATGGGACTATGCCTTATGGCAGAGAGGTTGAGCTTTGCATCCCTCTCGTTTCCCATTCTCCTTGAACCAAGTGCAGCGTGAATCCGCTTCGGACCTGGCGTTTCTGCGTAAAGTAGTTCACTTGGGTCCGACGCTAGTTGCTGATAGGTAATGACCAATCAAGAAAACCCTAATTCTGGTCGATCCTAAGTGGGAACAGCCAGGATACTTCTGCTGCGTGCAGACGCGGGAAGGCCTAGATCGCAAATCCTGTAACATTCCATGGGAGTGCCGGACGGAGCTTTCTAGACATCCTTTCCAATGGACTGCTAAGACGTGTCCTGGATGATACTAGTGGACATGTTACACAAAGCGCCTCCATCTTGCCTACCTCCTTCAAATCCATTTGTGCCCCTATAGTGTCTCTCACTATAAGAGAAAGGCCCTATAGACGCACATTATACATACAAAATAATGGGCGCGTTTATCATCGCGTCTATTAGCGCTAATATATAGACACGAAAAACACGTCTATATACCCGTATTTTTAAACGTGCTTATAGATGTGAAAATAAACGTACATATTTTTCATTTGTCATAAAGTTCCCAAATATGATCAAACATCTTAACAACTAGTATTTTTTAAAATACATTACCAACTTTACTTCTTTCTGAATATTACAAATATACATCCAATCATTCAAAGCTAATTATATGCTACAATGAATGATCAATCTCATCTTCAATGAGATCGGCCCTTGCTAGACTATCTACCTCTAGGTCTATGTTACCAATAGGCAATGAAACAAATAAGTCTATCCCACTGTCAGATGTATTGCTATGCTCAATTTCTTCATCATCATTTGCAACCATATTGTTATCCTCTTTTGTGCTTCCTTGAACATCCTCACAGGGATCATCTTGCACTGCATCATGTATATCATCGATCATGGCATCATCATGTGCATAATCATTGATTGTTGGATTGTCATCAACTATCTTTGTGTTGGTAGAATTGCCATATATTGGTTTTGAACGATTAGATATGGGGATGACGTGCCACCATCGGTTATTGTTTAGCATTGGGTGATACATAACCTGCATTTAAAAAACAAAAAGTAAGAAACTTAGATATTTACTGTATTTTGAGAATGTATCAAGAAGTAATATATATGAAAATAAATAGCTTCTAATATACCTGCTCGCATTTTTGAGGTAGTACGAATGTGTCATTCTTGCCTTGGTGAAATTTTGTAGAGTCAATCACTACAAAACCACTTGGATGACGTCTAATTATGCAATGCTCACCCATTGTTAATACTTCTTTAAACCACTTCACATCTAGTACATATATAAAAAATTACCTAAATTCAAGCTTCAAAATATCTTGGATCAAGCCACAATAACCTTCCATGCTGCCATTGGTATCTTGGAAGTTTGCAAGGATACCACAATCCTGGGTATTTCTCTTATCATCTATACGTTGAGTTCGAAAATGTTTGCCTTCACACCAAATAGCATTGAACAATGTGCACTAGTAGTACATATTGAGATCATATTAATGATTTAGTTAAAGATGAAACATGTGAAATTCTTATATTATATATAACTAAAGATAATTTAATTATAAGTATGTCTCACCTTTGATAAGCAACCTAGTGCATATTCCCACTCCTCTTGCGATATATCCATCGCCTCCTCTTTCTCCATCTTCTCCATTTCTTCATGGAGCCAATCTATATCAATATGATGTAGAAGCGCACTTAAATGTTCTGGATATAGGACATTACGTCCATGTCTAGCACAAAATGCTTGCCTTTCGCTTACTCTTCTTGCTCTTGCTTCTTTATATAGTGTCACCCATTTGCTCATTACTTCGCTGTTAAGCACACAAAATACATTTAACTTACGAAGTTCCTCTTTCATTAGCACTTTTCTCCTTCCTTTTTCTTGAGGTATTATAGAGGTCATCCTCAAATCTTCATCATCTTTCCATAGTCGTGGTAAAGAGGGGCCCACTTTAGTAAGATATTGAGAGATTTGTATAAGGGATGATTGCACTAACCAACCCTCAGCCATGCTTCCCTCGGGCCGCGCATTTTCCTTACAAAATCTTTTAGGATTTTCAAAAAGTGCTCGAGAAAAAACATCCACCTTGCATGAACTACCCCACAAATTGTGATCTCATCAATCAGATGTACGAGTAAGTGTACTTGAGTAGTCAAAATGGAGCGAGGAAAAGTTTCCTCCACCAAACAAACCACCTCAATGGACAATACTCGAGCCTCTTGCAACGTATTTGGATCGATTTCCTTCAAACTCACAAATCTACCAACATGCAATTGAGAACGATGATTAGTTTTGTCCATAAATTCAAGCGGGTTTATTACGTAATCTACGTAATATGTAAACTAAAAAATAAGTATAATGTATACATACCTCGCGAGCTCACCTATCTTGTAAATGATATCATGCACATCTTTCGAAACACAATGGGATATGCTAGTAGGAAGGATGAACTGTATGTAAATATTCATACATTGTTAATTAGTGTATATAGTTACTCCACTAATTAATATATTTATCGCTATGAAAATCCTTACCTGAATAATTTTGTGCCAATTGTGAGACTTCAAACCAGATAGTTGCTCCACGTCTCTTTTATTTTTCTTTATGAAGGCTCCCTTGAGGCATCTCATATATCCTGTGGGAGTTTGAAAGCTACAGATCTACTACTTCACCATCTTTTCTTCAATCTTCGACAACATCCAAGGTGCACGCGGTAACTCGATCTTTCCTCTGGGTCCGATGCATGGCCAAGCTCATCTCATACGTCCAATGCTACATGAATCCTCCCTTACATTGACAGAATCACGAGCCCCGATTAAGTGATCCCATAATGTAGAGGTAACATTCTTGAATATATGCATGGGGTCCAGCAGGTGATTGATCTTGAGTTCAGTCCAATATGGAAGACGAAAAAATATAGAGAATATAAGGCACAAACAATATATTATTTCTCGTTCTCATAATGGAGTGTACTTTAAAGACAAACAAAAGAAGTAAACTAGTTACCTACTCATGCCGAGTGGAGGATGATCATTGGCGTGTGTCCAAGTGTCCTTCCAATCTTGAATGGTCAGAGATTGTGGAGTTCTTCCATTAGTGAGAGGTGCATATTTGGGGTGGTCAATAGGAAGAAAACCATGATGATTGTCATGGATAACCTTCTTCAAGTGTGTCGGTCTAGAAGAAACCAAAGAGGGACCGCAAATTGGACATGCATTGTATCATGATGTAGTTAAACCTGTAAAAACAAGTGGGTTAATGATGACATATATTTGATTAAGGGTAAGAATGAATAAAATAGAGTACGCAACTACCTGAACACTCTCCATAGCCTCGAAAGTCATGCATGGTCCACAATAACATGTCCTTTAAAGTGAAATCTCTAGAGAACAATGATGCACTCACATCTTGCACCTCAATACCTCTCCATAGCATTTCTAGCTCCTCGATCAAAGGCTCTAAGTAAACGTCCATGTTTTTTACTTTGTGTTTTTCAGGGATCAAAAGGGACAACATTACATGCTATTTTTTTATTGCCATGGACGAAGGGATATTATAGTTCACCAATACCACTTGCCATACACTATATGAGGTGCTTTTGATGCCAAATGGATTTATTCCATCTAATCCTAGACCAAATCTCAAATCTCTAGGCTTTTCTTTGAAAGTAGGCCACAAATTGTCTACATGTTGCCAAGCTGGTGTGTCTGAAGGAATTCTTCACTTTTCATCACTTGAATGGTGACTAGCATCCATGACATGAGTCTCACAATAGATTCACACTTAAACATAAGTTGAATATGTGGAATAATAGGAAAATGTCGCAAAACCTTACGAGGCACATCCATTGATTTCATCTCCTGGTTGTATCTTGGTTCACCACAAATAGGACACTGTCGTGCAGATGCATAATCCCCACGAAATAAGATGCAATCATTGACACATGCATGGATTTTAACATAATCAAGACCTCCAAGAGATGTTAAGAAACGCCTTGCTTGCTCCCTTCTAGTTGGTAATTTATTTCCATTTGGAAGCATTTGTAACAATAACCTGCATAAATTATGCAAACAGAGTTAACAAACCGGGAATATTGTTTAGAAGCATTTATGAATCAATATCAAATGATACATATTTCAATAATGCATTCAAGCTAGCATTACTCCATCCATAAATGTTTTGTAAGTTCAGTATCTCAAGAGATGCACGTAGAACGGAGTATGTAAAACCTTCGTACAATGGAGTTTTTGATGCTATGTGTAGCGGGTCATCTGTCTCTCTAGTGGCGCCCTCCCCTTGAACCTCATGGGAAAATAAATTGTGCACCATGTTGTCCAAAATCTCTTCCTCCAAAACTTGATGGGGCATTTGAAGAGGGCTACTATCGTCGTCATCAGTCTCTACTCTTCTTAAGGACTCTGTCTCCTCACGTCGATGCTTCATAGCCTCTCGATGCCCTGGAGGGACCATTTGAGGATGTGGTACCGCATTCTGCTCAATAAAAAAAAGGAGGTTTTGTTTAATGGTGAAGACACAACATAGACCAATAATATTTGTGCAAATAAAGTAGTAAAAATTACTAGGTCTTTTTCTTGGTCCCACTCTCCGTACATGCTGAGGTGTGACATTGTGACTCGATGTGCTCGAAAAAAATATCCTCGACAACAATCACACATACATTTAATTTTTCGTCGTTGCCAAGTGTCTCGATTGTGAAGACGCAATGTCTCATCCTCACTGGAGGATGTACTGTTTGTTGACTCAGCATGTCCCATACTAGTAGAAGATGATGACATAATTACACCTAAATCATAAGGACATATATGTTTTGATTCGGTATATATGTCATATTCCCTAAATATTTTGATAGCACCATATAATTATAAGTACTAACTATGAATGAAAAGTATGATAAATCAAAAGCTAAATATAAATAATTTTGACTATGAAGGACAAAATTTCATGTATTCCTATTGGCAACCCACACATTATTAGGAGAAATAGTATGTTAAACAGAGAAATGGAAAGTTAAACATAGATAATTCTGACTATGAAGGGCAAAGTCTCATTCGCTCTATGTTGACCACTTACACATAATTGTTTGCTTTACGTGTTTTATGCATCCTGACATTAGAATTTACAATGCACATTTATGGGTCCCCTAATTGAGTGAAGACTGATTGATGTTGTATTCACATGTATGCTTTATATACAAATGCCCCATTAGGAGGTCCATGTGATAGATGGGAAAAGTATCCACTTGGTAGCTAGGACAAAAAGGTGGAAAAGAGGATAAGAATATCCAGAAATGAGGAGGTGGAAGAGGAAAGTAAGATGCTTAAAAGAGATTGACATTTCAAGCTCATACATGACAACATTAAATGCTTTCCAACATCCCCTCTGAAGCTGAGATGGGTCAACAAATAAAAACTACAATTGAATGAGGTTGGTAAGACTAGATCTCCCCTCTAACAAAGAACTGGGTGCAATTATCTCAATAATATTACGAGATTTTAAAAAAATTAGGCTAGTATAATTTAAGAAAAGATTCTCATAAGATATGATCCTTGTGAGAAAACCAACCTAGTTATTCAAGTTGGATACATGTTCCAAATCTAGAAAGCCTTCTTAATACAACTTTTATTTAAAATAATAGTGAAGACTTGTATGCTTGTGCTTGTCAATAACAAAATCACCTAAGGCAATGATAGTAATAGAGGATTGATTATCACAATATAGAGTGAATGAAGAGTTGGTGGTGTAAAAGCCAACCTCTTTCATAATTTAAAGTATTCAATTGTAGTCTTTATTGGCAAGGGATTCAACCATATATTTGGTATTTGTTGTAAAGAAAGCTACAAAGTTCTACTTCTTTCTGCTTCAATACATAGGAGTTCCTCCTATGAGTAGGATGTAGCCAATATTGGACCTTTGAGTGAGGATGTCACCCCTAATCAACATCACAATATGCTTTAAGAGAATCAATAGAATGATAATGATACTTAAGACTGATATGATTTGTAATACCTTTTATATAGTATATTTTTCTTGCTAAGGTCTTCTAATGATCTTAGCTTGTATGATGCGAAGTATTTAGAGAGGATATGACCCATAAATCAAAGATGGGGAGAGTGCAAGTAATAGGTTATTGGATGTGATCCACGGTTTGAGCATGAAGTTTTTATGAAAGAAGGAGTACATTGGAATACTTGAAGGAGTAATAAGAGGTTCATTAGTAGAAGAACAACATTTAAAAGAAAATTGATGTAGAAATAAATTGATTTACCTTTCTTGATGTATTCTAGCATAGTGATGGTTGTAATTCACTTGCACATAAGAAAGACAAGCACTTTCCATATTGGAATGTGTGCCACTAATACATTATTTGGTATAGGGAGATGCTTGTTCAGAAGTTTTAATAGAGATATCATCCACACAACACCCCAAAAGGATGAGGAAGTCATTTTTGTTAATTATATAGAGACTATAATTAGTCCAAAGATAGTGGAAATTGTTTTCTTTAAGATAGTGGTGAATCTTATAGTATCATTACCTTAGGTTTTATTTCAAGCCATAGAGAGCTTTGTGAGCTTAAGGTCCCAATGAAGAAAGGCCATATCAATATGAGAAGGAGAAGATTAGGTTCAATAAAGCAATGGTGATATAAGGAAGTAATGTTGAGAGTGCAAGAATATGCATTTGCATAATCAATACTACATGTGTGTGACAAAAACCTCAAATGACAAGTTGAGCCTTCAACTCTTTCGTAGTACCATTTGGATTGTATTTTTGATGTAGAATCCATTTGTTAGACTTGACATTCTTGTCAAAGGTAACAAAACCAAGTACCATGTATTTTTATGATGGAGGACATAAATTTTCTCATGCATTGCCAAATGATAGTCCTCATGGTGTGGTGCTTCTAGAGCTTGATAGATAATTGGACAATCATTCTCTTCGAGGAAAGATGGTAACTTAATATCCAGGCTTTCTAGGCATCTGTATAAACTAACTGACAAGGCCAATAGCATAACTTAAATCTGACCTTGTGATAGTCATATAAATCAGAATTCCTATTGCTCTCTTGAACATAGTAGGTCTTCTATATGATCCCCAATATCAGCACTCAACTTTACATTTTGCTCCAATGGAACTAAAAGAGGCTTACATGGTATCATACCATACTTGGACAACATATCTGAGCTATACGACCTTTGGGATAGCCATATACCACTACTACAAGGATATAGGGACATAAGGCAGGCATTGCGATGTATATTAGCAGCGTCACAAATGCGACACAAATAGCGACTGTACTCAAAGAAAAAAAAAAGTGGGAGAACGGCATTTTGCAGTAAAGAGCGAAAGAGATCATTCCTTTGGGAGGGAGAGGGAGAGGAAGAGAGAAAGAGAGCTTCTCACCGCCGTCGCCGTCGTTGCCACTGTTTGCAAAGAAGAGGAGGAAGTGCACGAAGGAAGAAGAGGGGCCGTCGCGAAGAGGAGATGAAGAATGCATCCTCAGGTATTTGCGGTGAGTACATCACCCCCTCTTTGTTTGTTCTTGTTCTTTCTTCTTTTCTTTTTCTTGTTTTTGTTGAGAATGAGGCGAATTGAGGGAGAAAGAGAGGAAATGAGAGAGGGAGAAGAAGAAAGGAAAAGTGAGAGAGAATGAGAGAGATAAAGAGAGAATAAACATGGGAAGATAACAAAGAAAGAGAGAAAGAGAGAGAGAGGGAAGAAGAGAGGAGAATGAGTGAGATAACACGAGAGGGTGGAGAGAAACAAAGAGAGGGTTTGTCGCAAAGAGGAGATGAACAATCCATCCTCCTCTTATTGGTTTTTTCTTTTTTTTTTCTTCAGAATGAGGTGCATTGAGGGAGAAAGAGACGAAATGAGAAAGGGAGAAGAAGAAAGGAAAAGAAAGAGAGAACAAGAGAGAGAGAGAGAGAGAGAGAGAGAGAATATGTATAAAAAATAACAAAGAAAGAGAGAGAGAGCGAGAGGGAGGGAGAGAGGAGAATGAGTAAGAAACATGAGGGCATGGAGAGAAACAAAAAGAGGGTTTGTCGCGAAGAGAGAGAATAAACATGAAAGATAACCAAGAAATGAAGAAAGTGAGAGAGAGAGAGAGAGAGAGAGAGGAGAATGAGTGAGAAAACATGAGGGGGTGGAGAGAAACAAAGAGAGGGTTTATCGCAAAGAGAAGACGAACGATCCATCCTCCTCTTATTGGTTTATTCTTGTTCTTTTTTTTCTCTTTTAGAAATAGGTGCATTGAGAGAGAAAGAGAGGAAATGAGAGAGGGAAAAGAAAGAGAGAATGAGAGAGAGAGAGAGAGAGAGAGAGAGAATAATCATGAAAGATAACAAAGAAAGAGAGAAAGAGAGAGAGAGAGAGAGGGAAGGATAGAGGAGAATGAGTGAGAAAATACCAGGGATGGGGAGAAACAGAAAGAGGATTTGTCACGAAGAGAGAGAATAAACATGAAAGATAACCAAGAAATTTGAAAATAGTGAGAGAGGGAGAGAGAGAGAGAGGAGAATGAGTGAGAAAACACGAGAGAGTGGAGCGAAACAAAGAGAGAGGGGACAAAGAAAGATAGAGAGAGAAAGAAAGAGAAGGGGGAGATAACATAAAATGACGAGCGCAAAGAAATGTGCAAAGAAAAGGGGAGGAAACCAAGACTTTAGTTGAAGTTTATTTTGTTGAGTTGCAAGAGTGGAAATCCCTTCTTAAAAATTTTAAAAAAGAAAAAGAGAATAAGAACAAAAACCAATTGTTTGTTGTAACGTAGACAAAATGAAAAGCGATGATGGTCGTAATGTTCAAGATTGTGAGGTGTATCTTGATTAGCATGTCCCGTGTCCTTGCTTTCAATGCAAGCTGGAATCAGATGAAAGCGTCCCTTATCTATAGAACACATTGTCGTGACACTGCGTGTCTACCACTACAATCTTGAGGTCTGAGTTTTTTGCCAAGATTTTAAACTCTTTAGTCAGTGTCGTTATGATTTTATTTTCTGTTGTGTGTATCTTTTGTGTTTGCATTTGCATGATGCACGAGCATATGTAGTTAGGCTAGGGAAGATTTCTTCAATGCATTCATTTTTTTTTTTTGTGGAAGCATCACTCAATTGATTGCATAGCACTTTAATTTGCAAACTGCATGGTGATTGCGGCGTCACAAATTCGATACAAATAGCGACTGTACTCAAAGAAAAAAAAGCGGGCAAAACCCGAGCGCGGTATTTTGCAGTAAAGAGCGAAAGAGATCATGCCTTTGGGAGGGAAAGGGAGAGGAACAAAGAAAGAGAGAGAAGTAGAGCTTCTCACTTCCGCCGCCGTAGCCGTCGTCGTTTACAAACAAGAGGAGGAAGTGCACAAAGAAAGAAGAGGGGCCGTCACGAAGAGGAAATGAAGAATCCATCCTCGGGCATTTGCGATGAGCACATTGCCCCCTCTTGGTTTGTTCTTGTTCTTTATTCTTTTCTTTTCTTTTTATTTTATTGAGAATGAGGTGCATCCAGGGAGAAGGATAGGAAATGAGAGTGGGAGAAGAAGAAAGGAAAAGGAAGAGAGAATGAGAGAGAGAGAGAATAAGCATGGAAAATAACAAAGACAGAGAGAGAGAGAGAGAGAGAGAGAGAGAGAGAGAGAGAGGAAGAGGGAGAGGAGAATGAGTGAGAAAACATGAGGGCGTGGAGAAAAACAAAGAGAGGGTTTGTCGTGAATAGGAGATAAACAATCCATCCTCCTCTTATTGGTTTTTTCTTGTTATTTCTTTTTTTTTTAATACCATATTTGAGAATATGGAAATTTTCCATAAGTTTGGGACACATGGTCAAATATTTGGATTTGTCATAACTTGAATGCTATAACTCCAAATCTAGCACTCTATAGCTCAATAGATTCCATTTTTCAAGTGCTTTCCAATGATAGGTCACATCATATGGTTTTGAGAAACTTATGGGCATGTTATCAGAGTGCCATCTTTTTAGTATTCAAAAAATGGGAATTGGGAGATTCCCAAACTCACTAATATTGTGTTTTTGAGAATGAGATGCATTGAGGGAGAAAGAGACTCCTCTTATTGGTTTTTTATTATTCTTTCCTTTTTCTTTTTTGAGAATGAGGTGCGTTGAGGGAGAAAGAGAAAAAATGAGAGAGGAAGAAAAGAGAGAATATGCATGAAAGATAAGAAAGAAAGAGAGAAAGACAGAGAGAGAGGGAGGGAGAGAAACAAAAAGAGGATTTATCACGAAGAGAGAGAATAAACATGAAAGATAACCAAGAAATGGAGAGAGAGAGAGAGAGAGAGAGGAGAATGAGTGAGAAAACACAAGGGGGTGGTGAGAAAAAAAGAGAGGGTTTGTCACGAAGAGGAGACGAACAATCCATCATCCTCTTATTGGTTTGTTCTTGTTCTTGTTTTTCTTTAGGATGAGGTATATTGAGAGAGAAAGAGAGGAAATGGGAGAGGGAGAAGAAGAAAGGAAAATGAAGAGAGAACGAGAGAGACATAATAAACATGAAAGATAACAAAGAAAGAGAGAGAGAGAGAGAGAGGAAGGGAGAGAGGAGAATGAGTGAGAAAACACAATGGGTGCAGAGAAATAAAAAGAGGGTTTGTCACGAAAAGAGAGAATAAACATGAAAGATAACGAAGAAATGGGAAAAGAGAAGGAGAGGGAGGAAGAGAGGAGAATGAGTGAGAAAACACGAGGGGGTGGAGAGAAAAAAAGAGAGGCAACAAAGAAAGACAGAGAGAGAAAGAAAGAGAAGGGGGAGATAATATAAAACGAAGAGCGCAAAGAAATGTGCAAAGAAAGGGGAAGAAATAAAGAAAGGGGGAGAAAACCAAGACTTTAATTTACATTAATTTTGTTAAGTTACAAGAGAAGAAATCCCTTCTCAAACAAATTAAGAAAGAAAAAGAGAATGAGAAAAAAACTAATTGTTTTTCGTAACATAGACAAAATGAAAAGTGATAATGGTCGTGATGTTCAAGATCGTGAGGCATATCTTAATCAACGTGTCGTGTGTCCTTGCTCTCAATGCAAGTTGGCAATCAGATGAAAGCATCGCTTGTCTATAGAACATGTACGACGCTTGGGCGAGTTTCAATCAGAGATCATTGATCAGATGATCTCTGACTTTGAGCAAACGGTAAGAAAAATGTGTTTTAATCATACCTTATCTTTGCAAACTAATTGAATATCATATACAAAAACATTAGACATGGCCGTAAAATTTATACAGGGAGGTGACGTCTCATCCCATGGAGGAATGCACCTATTGCATCCGGTTAGAAGAGTTTATAGGTGTGCCAAGGATGAAGTGCCTCAGCCAATCTACCACTTAGAAGGCACAACCCAGTGTATACTGTCAATACTAGAGGAGATAGGTAACCTTTTAGACTTTTCTACAATCTTGGAGCCTGAGATGGAGGCAATGATTGATGCATTGTTTCCCATGGATGTAGAAATATCTGATCTGATAAGAGAGGAAGAATCCATGCCATTATATGATGGGTGCCAAGTATCTCGCCTCAAGAGGCTACTTGCACTCTTAAGTTGTTCAGGTATCTTCTACATATGATTCGTTGATTTCTTTTCGGCACCATTATTAAAAAAATTGTGCTTTTTTAAGATGTTTTATGATTTCTTTTTAGGTTGCTAAAGTATCATATATTACAAACTGAAAATACCATGCTTGAGTCTCGTGATGATGTATGACAGGAATGAACTACAATAGCATCCATGCATGTGTCAAAGATTACGTGCTGTTTCAAGGAGAGTATGAGACTATGAAGACATGTCCAAAGTGTGGTGCTCATAGATATCGATACGACTTGCAAGGGCAAACTATCCCTCAAAAAGTTCTTAGACACTTTCCACTTATCCCTCGTATATGGCACATATTTCATATATCGGGCATGGCGAGCTTGACAACGTGGCATGCCAGAATAGATCCATGGATGGAGTCCAACGAATATTAGAGGATTCATGCACATGGAGCCACATTGACTCTATCTTTCTAAACTTTGCACAAGAGCCAAGAAATATTCAGCTCGGTCTTGCTATGAATGGCATGAACCAATTCAATATTCACTCAACTTCTTACAGTGTATGGCATGTGGTCCTTATTAACTATAACATCTTGCCATGGCTTTCTATGAAGAAAGGGCACGTGATCCCTAGCTTGCTCGTTTCTGGCTGTCGCTACAAAGTCAAGAATAGAGACGTCTACCGCCGTTCATTAGTCGATGAGCTTAAGATTTTGTGGAAGGAGGGGGTTGTTGTGGAAGATATGAGCAAGCACGATGGTCAATGGTCCACCAAAATATGAGCCAATCTCATGTGGACCATGCATGACTATCTAGGATTCGGGAGTATTGAGGTAAGTAGGCTTCTGTTCTCATTGGTCATATCTATCATAGCTCGTTCAAGTTTGTGTTCCCTAAATAAAGATGTTGGGACAGGTCTGGCATTAAGGGAGTTTTGAGGTCTCGAAAATGCCTTTTAGGAGATAGAAAGAGAGTGCTCTAGACCAACAGGAGCAAAGCCTTTGTAACACAGAGCTTCTATTTTAAAAAATGAGAGCGGAATTTAGGTGACGGGAAGTGCTTAAAAATAGCTAAAAATTATGAATATCAAGGGAAAAATATTCACCGTCAAAGGCGGCGGCTCGATCTAGGACGATTTTAAGCGCCAAGATACTTTAAAGGCACCTGAGCGACACTTGTTGATTTTTCATAATTTTTCAGACAGTCGTGCGGGTTGACAAGAGCTACTGGCCAATGCAGAATGTTAAGCCGGACGCCCAGGATTTTTTCAGAGCTCGATTCCGAGTCTGGACGGGGAAATGGCCAAGAAACCGGTCAAGATGCGAAGGGGTGGACAAAATTTGGCCCAAAAGAGTAAGTGACTCTTGGGAGCCCAAGATTAAAAGTCACATGAAATGAAACATGCAAAATCGTGGTGAGAAAAAGAAGAGGATGAAGGCGCCTTCACGTCCGAAAAATGCGCCATCATGCTTGATGATCAAGCATGCAGCCTGCAAACAACCCATGCAGATCATCATTGCCCTTGCTTCCCTCCTGGATGCTGGTATTATCGCCGCCCTTCGCTCGCGCAATGATGCTCTCTTTGAAGATCTCTGATTTCAGTCTTTCTCTCTCCTCCCTCTCTCTCTTCTAAAGGCAAGTTCATGTGGGAAGAAGAAGGAAGAAGAAAGAATGATGGAGGCTTGTCCGGCATGGATCGGATTGCTCCACGGTCTGGAAATGGTGATTGGTGATTGTGCAAGACATGAAGTGCTGCTGATTTCCAAATTTACAGCCATGGACATGAAACCCGAAACACGCAAATAAGCGGTAATTTAAAATTTTCAAAGGAAATTTGAGCTTTTATGGCTTTTGATTGATGAAATGTTGTTCATGTGGGATAAAAATTGTTCATGTGGCTATTTTCCATGAGTTCTTGCTGGTCATAATCAGAAAAACAGAAAAATATGCATCTTGTGGTTCAAAATAACATGCTAAAACACGTAAAATATGAAAAATCAAGAAGAAATGATGGTTTTTTGGCATAAAAATGGGAAAGTAAATAGGAACATCAACTAAACTTTCATTTTTCTGCAAGAATGAACTAAGGGCCACAGCCCATAACCTGTTTTGAATTTTCAGTAATTAAATAATGCATAAAAATAAGGAAAAATACAAGAAAAGGGTGAAAAAACCCTAAAAAATAGGGGAAAAATGCATTTTGGGTTTCGAAAAATAAGGATAAATAAGAGCAATGTTTGTGAATGGTTGTGGGGACTGAAGCATGAGGATTTTCCTCAGTTCAACCCCACCTTCTTGTTCTAGTGTGTCTTTTTCCGTTTTTTTCCACATAAAATGATGGTAAAATACCCTATAAATCTATCCAACGATGCAATATTTAAACGGGGAAGGGTAGAGGAGTTGAAATATGTCTAAATGCCATGTGAGATGATGGAAAAGTTGTTTATTTTTATGCATAGCATTTAGGACGGATAATAATTAAAATTAAGAGCTTAGTAGCACGAGGATCACCTCGGTGCTAAGCCCATGCAACAAAGCACGAACGGTAGTTGGAAACCATTAAAAGAATGTTTTTGCACTTGTGCACCATACTGTTTTGCTAAATGTTTGAGCACGTGGTATCCACACTATGCATAAATCATGGAAATGTTAAAAGGTATCAGAAATCCTGGATGCACAGCAATTGTTTTCATTAGGATCTTGACCCACGTTGAGTGAGAGGCAGGACACCCTAAGCCATAGGCTAGTCGTGGGGGTCAAAGGGAAAGAGAAGTAAGGACAATGGTACATTCCTGGACATGTTTATTTGGTACCTTGAACGACGTTTGTGCGAAATGTCTATATGTTGAGCGACGCATCGAGGGGCCAATCCCCAAGGTGTAGGAGAGTCGCAGAGGGTTGACGGCATTCAGCCGTAGAAGGAACCCCATGTGTATGTGATTCGAGCCTTTTGGCTATGTGAAAGGAACTCCCTCTAAGGAGTAATATTGGGTTAGGATCAGTTGGACTACAACGTATTACAAACGCAATGTTTAGGAAGGCAGAGATTTTGATAGACGCTCCTGGCCGCGAGGCCGAGGGGTTGTCTTGTGCGTAGTGACGAGGCCCGGCTAGTGCATGAGCCAGTGCCGGCCCGTGTTTAGGTCCATCAGTGGTGCGTCTGCCGGGAGCCGCTTAAAAGTGGCGGTTCTCGAATCCTGGTTGTTTAGGGACCAACTAGCAGTTTATGCCAAAGGATACTGAGATTGATCCGTTATTTATTGATAAGCATCGTCTAGCAGAAATCCAAAAGCAATAAAGAGACGAAAGAGCTAGGCGACGTGCTGAAATTTTTAGGAGATATTCTCCTAAGTGTAGCGGTGCTGAACCCTTACGAGGGAGTGGATCTAGTGGCCTTGGGGCCACAAGCAGTAAGTTAGGAGAAGGCGGAAGCTCTAGTGCTCCCCTTTCTGCCATAAGCCAGTCCACGTCAAGTACGGGAGGTGTAACCCCACCATCCCCTATTCCTAGTGCAAATCCAATCCTCGTCATGGCGCAGCCTATTGCAATTCCAGCAGGAACGACGGATTTGCTGGCTCTAGGTTACGCGCTACCCATTTTTAATGGGTTAGTTGAGGAAGATACAGAACTCCACATTAGGGAGTTTCAAAAGCTGATGTTTAATTGTCGCATTCAAGAGGAAGGACATTTAATGATGTTCTTCAATATGACTCTCAAAGAAAGAGCCGCTATATGGTATCATGGTTTAGAAGTCGGAACCATATTGAACATTGATGCATTTTATGGAGCTTTTCGAAGGGAGTTTGCCCCTGAAAGGGGTGGGCAATATTGGTTGCGTGTACTTAACGTGACCCGCCAAGAACCACACGAGGATATTCGTGCTTATGCAAAGAAAATAAAAGAGGTTTTCCGTAAGTTGGACACCTCTATTCCTATCCCCGCAGCTGCCCAATTGCAATATTTCCTACATGGTTTGGACTTTAATATCCAATTGCAGTTGAGTAGTGTCCCCTTGGGGGATATAGATACTGCCATTACACGAGCACAAGAGGTGGAATCCCGACTACAAGCGGCCTATGCTTCTCGAGGCAATTCGAATATGGGTTTAGTATTGGGAAACAATGTGGCGATGGCCAATGGCAGTAGTGGCCAAGGGATATCGATGGCTAACCCTAATGGGAGAGGGAACATGATGCAGAATGTGCCTTTATTACCAGCTCCCCCTAGCATGTCGATGCCTACGGGCAGTCAAATGGCTCCAAATGGTGGAGGCCAGGTGGTTAATTCTAATACCATGCCTGTGGCTCAACAACCAGTGCCTAATCGAATTGTTAGGCCGATGGAACGACATGGTAATGACCAAGGCTATGAGTCGAGTTCTTCCAATGTTCTTGCCGAGGTTAAGGACAGGATGAAGCATTATACCGACATGATTACGGAGCAGTATCGGCAAATAGCCGTTGATGTCAACTTCCTTAAAAAACAACAAAATTTGATAGGAAGTAGATACCCAGAGGAGGGTGCGCCTTCGAGGTTTAGTTGCAAATGGTGTGGCAGGCAACACTATCCAAGGAATTGCCCAAATGTTAAGTGCGCCATTTGTGGAAAATCCGACTATTTAGCAGCTACTTGCTGGAGTAAGATCAGTTCCCTCCAGCGAGGAAGTCGGCAACCAGGGCCTGTTAATCATCGCGCCCAAGGAAATGATTCCCAGCGAGAGGACGGGCCTAAACAAATACTTCAACGACCAAAGACTACAGTGGAGGAGCTACCAAGTGGTAGTGGGGTCAGTTTAATTGAGGCTGTACGCGTGAACGATGCTGAAACCTCTAATCTGCGAGCTGTTCTTACAAGAGGTCAAAAGGGTAGAGGAGCCGACAAGGATAAGCTTGTCGACGGAAACCCTAAACAAGGCGACAAAGGAACGCAAGTTTTGGATCCTGCCATGGAAGGGGGACCTTTGAAGCCCGTAGAGAGTAAAGCCAATAAGGAACCATCAAAGAAGAAGGTGAAAGTTAAAAAGGAGGCATTAAAGCCGGTTCAGCGACCTAAAGAGCGGATGGTTTGGCGTGAAAAGCGAGCTCTATCGAACTATCATGAATTCGATTTGGTGAGCTCTCTTTGCGAAGTCAAGCCGGATGTGAATCTTTTACAGCTTATTAAGCTTTCCCCAGGAGTACGTAAGGAATTTAGAAAGATCCTATGTACGGGGTATATCGTAGAACCTTTGGGTATTGCGCGAGTTGGTAATGACTGGTTCGAGCATGCTGAGAAGCATTGCCCAAGGGTTGCAGCCTATGTCGATGGGATATTAGTAGATTATGCCATTGTCGACACGGGATCATCGGTTAACATTATGAGTTCTGAACTGATGGAAAGGTTGGGTCTTGCGATTCAGAAAGATACCTCCACAATTCTCAGAATGGCAGATGATAGTTTGAGACAGCCAGAAGGTTGCATTACTAAGGTCCATGTCACTGTTGCAAATGTAGAATGCCTGTTGGACTTTAGGGTGATTCGTTTTGCAGGCCGTCCAAGTTACCAAGTATTACTCGGACGACCTTGGATCTTGTAAGCGGACTGCCAAGTAGATATACCCGCCGGTCGACTGATATTCGGCAGAGGTGCCCAGCGTGTGGTAGTTGATGCTTATCCTGAGTCCCCGCAGAGTGAGAGAGCTCCTCTATCTTCTACAGAATTGGAGACATTAGAAGATTTATCTACTAGTGAGACATCATCGAGTGATGAGTCCAAAGAGGGATTCACCACGGAAGACATCTATCAGATCACTTTGAACGAGCCGATAGAGGGCCAAGATCGTATAAGAGATGCAGATGTTATTGAGCTAGACCTTGGTACGCTTGATGATTCGCGGCCAATCAAATTAGGTTCTATGCTCAGCTCAGCAGAAAGGGAGGACTATGTGGCCTTGATCCAGGAATTCCGTGACATCTTTGCCTGGAGTTATGATGAGTTGAGAGGCATCCCTCCTAGTCTTGCTGTTCATACAATTTCGTTGAAAGAGGGCAGTCGTCCTGTACGGCAGAAAGTAAGGCGTATGCCTTTCGAATTGAGGGACGGCCTGTTTGAAGAGTTACAGAAGCTTCGAAAAGTGGGTTTGATTTTTCCTGTGCAACACACGAAATGGTGTTCGCCACTTGTGATTAGAAAGAAGAAGAATAATCAAATCCGATTATGTGTAGACTTTAGAGAGCTGAATAAGCAGACAGTTAAGGACTACTACCCGTTGCCATTTATTGACCAGATTTTGGATCAATTAGCGGGTAGGGAGATATATTCGTTTATGGATTGCTTTGCAGGATATAACCAGATGGCAATTGCAGAAGAGGACAAGTTGAAAATAACTTTTATTACTGTATTTGGTACTTTTGCGTACCATGTGATGGCCTTTGGTTTATGCAATGCGCCTGGTTCGTGGCAACGAACAGCAGATAAGACATTCGGTGACATATCCCCTGAAGAGTTGAAGGTGTTTATTGACGACTTAGGGGCTGCCACCGTGAGAGAGAGGCAGTTGATCATTTTAAGAAAATGCTTTGAGCGCTGTAGACAATTCTGCATCGCCTTAAACCCACGGAAGTGTGTTTTTGGAGTACCTTATGGACTATTGCTGGGTCATGTGGTCAGTTCGGTAGGAATTGCGACAGACCCCGAGAAGGTCAAAGTTGTAGTTGCCATGGGTCCACCACGCACTCCGAAGGAAGTTCATAGCTTTCTGTCTTCGGTTGGTTACTACTGTAGATTCATCAACGCCTTCGCAGAAAGAACGTTGCCGCTTACAAATTTATTGTCCTTTAGCTGTTCGTTTGTATGGGGTGACCCTTGTAAGGTAGCATTCGAGAATGTGAAACAAGAGCTAGCAAGAGCACCCGTTTTAAAAGCACCTAAAAGAGGTGAGGTGTTTTATATATTTTCGACAGCCACCATGTATAGTATCAGCTGCTGTTTAGCCCAAATTTGGGAAGAGAAGTGGTACCACCCGATTGCTTTTGCTAGCCGGAAGCTGGGGATATCCGAAATCAACTATACTTACATGGAGAAATTGTGTCTAGCGATGGTCTTTGGGACCAAGAAATTCAGGCATTACATTCTCTATGAGAAAGTCGTGCTTTATACGAAGGCGGAGGGGCTTCGATTATTGATGAATAAGCTACAGCCGCCTGATCGTCTAGCAAAGTGGTTGATCACTTTGCAGGAATTTGATTATGAAATCAGGAGTAAGCCACCAAGGTTGCAAGGCATCGTGGAATGCCTTGTGGACTTTGGGGAGCCGAAAGAATCTGTGGCTGAAGGTAGTGACATGGAGTTGTTATTTAAAATAGATACGGCATCTATTCCCTCCTGGTATGCTGCAATAACGCATTATTTATCAACAGGAGAGGCGGGATCCGAATTATCTAAAGCTGAGAGAAGGAAAATTAAGCAGCAAGCGTTAAAGTTTGCTTTGATCGCAGGTACATTATATCGGCAAGGGGTTGATGATATCTATCGCCGGTGTGTGATGCCTGACGAGGTGCCATTCATTTTGGAAGAGTGCCATGATTCTGCTTGCGGTGGCCATTTTGCTGGATGGCTTACAGCACAAAAGGCTTTCAGAGCAGGTTATTGGTGGCCTGCCATCTTCCAGGATGCGTTTGCGTATGTTAAGCGATGCGATATTTGCCAATGACATGATAGTCGAGAGAATAGGAAACGACCACTCACCCCTATTATGGCGATACTTCCATTTGAGAAGTGGGGAATAGACTTTGTGGGTCCTATTACTCCGTCGTCGACTACGCAAAAGAGGTACATCATTGTCGCAACTGACAACTTTACAAAGTGGTTAGAAGCACGTGCAACAAGGAAAGATGATGCTAAAGAAACTGCTAGTTTCCTTTTAGAGCAGATAATATGCCGGTTTGGTCCGCCGAAAGAATTAGTGTCGGACCACGGAACCCATTTCCTAAATAAGGTGATCAAAGGTTTGACAGAGATGTGGCACATCAAGCATAACAAGACAACCCCCTATAACCCGCAAGCCAATGGGCAAGTTGAAAGCACCAACAAGCAGCTTGTGGGCATCCTGTCCAAAATTGTGTCGGAAAAGAAACGGGATTGGGATAAAAAGTTATACGTGGCAGTGTGGGCTTATAATACGACCTTCAAACGAGCCACTGGCCATACCCCGTTCAAGTTAGTATATGGGGAGGAGTGTGTCTTGCCTTTAGAGATTGAGCTGCCGACCATTCGGTTTGCCATCAATCATTCTTTGAGCGGTGAAGATGCACTTTTTGAGCGCTTGACGACACTGGCACATTTAGATGAGCTTAAGTTGTAGAGCTTATTGCACCAAGAAGTGGCGAAGCGCCGAATGAAGCAGTTACACGACATCAAAGCCAAGAAATACACCTTCAAGAAAGGACAGCTTGTTCTGTATTATGACGCACGACGTGAATTATTTCCAGGCAAGCTAGAGCCCAAATGGGATGGGCCCTATAGGATCGTTAGAATAGGAAAGAATAAATCCACAGTTTTGTTAGCTGACCTTGAGGGGATAGAATTTAAAAATAAGGTCAATCTTAATAAGATTAAACCTTATTGTTTCTGATTGCACTAATGCTATGACTGCCTTGCAGGTCTAGGAGGGATTGATCAAATATCTGCAAGGAAATCGTGATAAAGGTTGATGGGTCGTCTGATCCCTTATTTAGAACACCCATATTTAGAACAGAGGTATCATCAGGGAAAGCTCATTTGGTGGAGCAAAGGATACAAGGTGATTGAGCAAGAAGGCGGGACATTTATTTGGGAGATCAAGGTCTTCTGCCATCACTGCCTACAAATTTTGACGAGCATCCCTGTTGAATTCAATGATGATGGAGGGATGGAGCCTACAGTCCACCCGTTGAATATGCTGAATTTCGATTACCATAATTACGAGTAGAGTTCAGGATGGCGGGATATGTAAACCCTTTATGGACGTACACCTTGTACTTTGATGGGGCATCCAGGGGTGCATGCAAAAAAGGAAGTGTAGGAGGTGTCATCCGAGACCCCCCGACGACGCATTGTCATGAAGTTAGCTGCTTATCTCGGGGTGAATTTTACCAATAATATGGCCGAATACAAAGCCCTGATTATGGGTTTGAACATTGCAAAGAAGGGTGGTATCCGCTAGTTATTGGTGAAAGGGGACTCTCAGTTGGTTTTAAATCAACTCAATGGGACGTACATGGTACGAAACCCCATCCTTTGCATGTACCATCATACTGCCATAGCCCTGCTTGACGAATTTGTAGAGTGATTCCACGAAATTGGAATCAGTTTGCCGATTCATTGGCTAATGTAGCGTATGAAGAAGACCTCTTATTTAATTGCGGCCCTTGTCCCGATATATCCAATGATGGTGAGATAGGACCCGGTCGTTTGTGGGGTATGCTTTTTGAACATGCCCTCTTTGGCAGACGATGGTTGATTTGGGTGATGCAGAGGGTAAGCGAGACTCATCTGCCTTTATTATCTTGGACCCATTGACTGATTCGACGACATGTGATGCGAACACCTTTTGCAATATACGCAGGAGGGATAGGTCATAATCTAATGCACCTAGTCTAGGGGCTACGAGCCTTTGTTCCCCTGGGAATGGTATGCTTTGATGTCTATCATAGTTGTCTCCAGGAAGATATTATGTAGTATTGTTTTATTTCATTAGGCCAAGAGGGCCGATTCAGTTTTGTAGTGAAGTGTTTGATTTCATTAGGCCAAGAGGGCCATTTCCCTGTCTAGTGCGGGTGCGTTTAATGGGGGTTTTTGGTTTAAGTGTTGTGCTGGACAGGTTTCGCGGTTCATGGACTTTGGTGGAGCCTGGAGGAGCCTTTGTTGCGATGGAAGCTTCTTGTGGCCAATCCAGGTGATATCTCTCCTTTACGAGTACCTTTCTTTCCTGTTATATGTGTTTTTGTACTTGTCGAGGGGATATATTTTTGTTGGGGATCGGCAACCAAGGCATGAAGTCCCAGGTTTAGGCTAAGTATGTTTGAGGGAGGTCGGAGTAGTTATTGCCTCCTGTAAAGACATTGTCAGGCATCGAAAGACCTGTTTTAGAAGGACGTCCTAGTGGCCCTATTCTGCTAGCCTGCTAGGCAGCCGTTCTAGGAGTTCTTATTAGTAGTGAGGCAGTTAGCGAAGCCTGCCAGAAGATAATCATAATGATGCCAAGAAATCCTGAATATCCTAAAAGATGACTATAAATACGAAGGTGTGTAAAAAGGGGTTCTAACCCCTATCAAAGAAAAGAAAAGAAATGGAAATGTATAAGCAGTTGATCATTGCCTTGCGAAGGCCTGGTAGGTTCCTAGGGACGAATCAGACCCGGGGCCGATATCTTGTCTTCCTAGGGGTGGCTTCTTGCTGAAAAAATAATGACAAAAACAAGGAAGGTTGGAGCGAAAATAAAAGTGAGCGTTAAAAAAGGATTAAGTGTCGCCTTGCGAGGGCTTGGTAGGTTCTTGGGTGCCGAGACACGTCCTGAGGCCGATGCCCTGTTCTCCTTGGGTCACTACGCTCAGCTCCCTCCTTTTTACATGCCCAAGTATGTTCATCCAATAAAACCCTAAAAGGAGAAATGAACTGAAAGAAAATATTCTTTGATCAGGCTATAGGAGTCCTCGCCTTGTAGGAGCTCCTAGTTGTGTTGTCTTTAGTTGGTAAGTAGTGCAGACTACCACTTAGGGCAACCTCTTTGACAAGTTTTTTTAGTTTGGCTGTGTTGGAGCAGCTGGTTAGTGACTCACTTCGGATCTTCTATTAGATGATGCTAGGCCTATTCCTTGTGGATGTCATGCCTTGGTTCTGTCCAGGGGTAGGGGGAGCATTGTGCTGAGTTTGATTATATAATTGTTTTGTATCAGTTTGATGCTTCTTTGGTTGTTTATGTGCAGATATGTTCGTGGATTCGACGGGCTGAGTCGCCCTATCCCGTGGTCGCCAATGAGAGCGGAATTTAGGTGACGAGAAGTGCTTAAAAATAGCTA
This sequence comes from Lygodium microphyllum, assembly GCF_053477565.2. NCBI lineage: Eukaryota > Viridiplantae > Streptophyta > Polypodiopsida > Schizaeales > Lygodiaceae > Lygodium > Lygodium microphyllum. The sequence goes on from NC_141150.1 coordinate 62,410,449, forward strand.
AAAATTATGAATATCAAGGGAAAAATATTCACCATCAAAGGCGGCGGCTCGATCTAGGACGATTTTAAGCGCCAAAGTGCTTTAAAGGTGCTTTAAACGCACCCGAGCGACACTTGTTGATTTTTCATAATTTTTCAGACAGTCGTGCGGGTTGACAAGAGCTACTGGCCAATGCGGGATGTTAAGCTGGACGCCCAGGATTTTTTCAGAGCTCGATTCCGAGTCCGGACGGGGAAATGGCCAAGAAACCGGTCAAGATGCGAAGGGGTGGACAAAATTTGGCCCAAAAGAGTAAGTGACTCTTGGGAGCCCAAGATTAAAAGTCACATGAAATGAAACATGCAAAATCGTGGTGAGAAAAAGAAGAGGATGAAGGCGCCTTCACGTCCGAAAAATGCGCCATCATGCTTGATGATCAAGCATGCAGTCTGCAAACAACCCATGCAGATCATCATTGCCCTTGCTTCCCTCCTGGATGTTAGTATTATCGCCGCCCTTCGCTCGCGCAATGATGCTCTCTTTGAAGATCTCTGATTTCAGTCTTTCTCTCTCCTCCCTCTCTCTCTTCTAAAGGCAAGTTCATGTGGGAAGAAGAAGGAAGAAGAAAGAATGATGGAGGCTTGTCCGGCATGGATCGGATTGCTCCACGGGCTGGAAATGGTGATTGGTGATTGTGCGGGACATGAAGTGCTGCTGATTTCCAAATTTACAGCCATGGACATGAAACCCGAAACACGCAAATAAGCGGTAATTTAAAATTTTCAAAGGAAATTTGAGCTTTTATGGCTTTTGATTGATGAAATGTTGTTCATGTGGGATAAAAATTGTTCATGTGGCTGTTTTCCATGAGTTATTGCTGGTCATAATCAGAAAATCAGAAAAATATGCATCTTGTGGTTCAAAATAACATGCTAAAACACGTAAAATATGAAAAATCAAGGGGAAATGATGGTTTTTTGGCATAAAAATGGGAAAGTAAATAAGAACATCAACTAAACTTTCATTTTTCTGCAAGAATGAACTAAGGGCCACAGCCCATAACCTGTTTTGAATTTTCAGTAATTAAATAATGCATAAAAATAAGGAAAAATACAAGAAAAGGGTGGAAAAACCCTAAAAAATAGGGGAAAATGCATTTTGAGTTTTGAAAAATAAGGATAAATAAGAGCAATGTTTGTGAATGGTTGTGGGGACTGAAGCATGAGGATTTTCCTCAGTTCAACCCCACCTTCTTGTTCTAGTGTGTCTTTTTCCATTTTTTTCCACATAAAATGATGGTAAAATACCCTATAAATCTATCCAACGATGCAATATTTAAACGGGGAAGGGTAGAGGAGTTGAAATATGTCTAAATGCCATGTGAGATGATGGAAAAGTTGTTTATTTTTATGCATAGCATTTAGAACGGATAATAATTAAAATTAAGAGCTTAGTAGCACGAGGATCACCTCGGTGCTAAGCCCATGCAACGAAGCACGAACGGTAGTTGGAAACCATTAAAATAATGTTTTTGCACTTGTGCACGATACTGTTTTGCTAAATGCTTGAGCACGTGGTATCCACACTATGCATAAATAATGGAAATGTTAAAAGGTATCAGAAATCCTGGATGCACAGCAATTGTTTTCATTAGGATCTTGACCCACGTTGAGTGAGAGGCAGGACACCCTAAGCCATAGGCTAGTCGTGGGGGTCAAAGGGAAAGAGAAGTAAGGACAATGGTACATTCTTGGACACGTTTATTTGGTACCTTGAGCGACGTTTGTGCGAAATTTCTATATGTTGAGCGACGCATCGAGGGGCCAATCCCCAAGGTGTAGGAGAGTCGCAGAGGGTTGACGGCATTCAGCCGTAGAAGGAACCCCATGTGTATGTGATTCGAGCCTTTTGGCTATGTGAAAGGAACTCCCTCTGAGGAGTAATATTGGGTTAGGATCAGTTGGACTACAACGTATTACAAACGCAATGTTTAGGAAGGCAGAGATTTTGATAGACGCTCCTGGCCGCGAGGCCGAGGGGTTGTCTTGTGCGTAGTGACGAGGCCCGGCTAGTGCGTGAGCCAGTGCCGGCATGTGTTTAGGTCCATCAAAAAATAAAAAAATATATTTTATAAAAATATACATATATAATAATATTGCGAATTTATACTATGAATATCTATTTTTTAGCCTCTTATATTCCTGATTATGACATTATTTGCTTTATTGATATACAGCCCCGGCCTCTTTTATTTAATGATATATCTGAATTAATGATAATGACATGTTTACTCTTAATTCAAATTAGTAAAAATCTTGGCACATATTTTTTTGCCTCCTTTCTTTTTTTCCTCTCCTATTTTTCCCTCCTTTCTTTTGTCCCTCTCGTGGTAGCCTAGTCTTCTCTCTCTCTCTCTCTCTCTCTCTCTCTCTCTCTCTCTCTCTCTCTCTCTCTCTCTCTCTCTCTCTCTCTCTCTCTCTCTCTCTCTCTCTCTCGCTGTGCTATGGATATAGAAATTTGATCTTCAACAAGGCGTCCAAGCTCCCAAATCACATCCATATCAGTATTTAACTCATTCAAAAAAGATGGAAGATGGATTTCTACAATCATTAGCAAAGGCAGTTGGATCACCATGCAATAGGCAAAACATGGAAAAAGCTGAAGATATGAGAGCTCGTTCATCCCTGTTTGGAAGGGTAGAATCAGAGATTTCAAGCTTGGAGTAAATAAGAATAACATAAAAGAGGTTTTGGTGCAATATGTATTTATGCATAGAGAGATATATTTGGAACCTGGAAGTTCAAATCTTCCAATGCATAAACCAAATTGTAAGGATTTAATTCTTAAATTCTTTCTTTTCTTGAACTTGTTTTAAGTTTTTCCATTATAACATTTGTTCATTTGTCTTGTAGATGTCTATCCCTTTAATCTTGAGGAATGGCAACCGGTCGAGTCTATTGTTGATGTGATTGATGTGATGCATGGCTTGATTGGAGAAGAGATGTACAAAGGTAGAAAGAACTCAGAGCTTGTAGAGAATGGAATATTCTTCTATGACCATTCTTATATTGTCCCCATGCAACGTAGCCAATGGGGATCAATATCCCCCCTTCCTTTGCTAGATTTTTGAAGCTTTAAGTAGCCTTTGCCAAGTCCAGCTACTAGTGAGGGCTATAGATGTTAAATATTTTCTGAGATACAAAGAGCATTAAAACCGACTATCTCAAGTAGGCTAAGCAAAGTTACTTTGTTCATGCCACCATGCAAACCAATTGCAGATAAGACTTTTTCAATATTTGTTCTAGCTGATAATGGCTTCAGCTTCCATGGAAATCCAATATAAAGATGAACAAGCTTTTCAATTATCCTACAAAGCGCATAAAGTGTATAGATATAGGCATTCACTAAAGGAATATCTAGGACTGTCTTAAATTGTGGATCCTTGTTGTGCCTAGAGGGAGCTGTATTCCAATTGCTTGAGTTCAACTCTCTGATTGGGGACATGCAATATAGGCAAGGACATCTAGATTTGGCTCTCTTTGATACATTATACATACATTTAAGTATCTTTAAGTCACCAGCTATGTGCAACTCAATCTTATAGTTTCCAAATGACTGGCCAAAGACCAAGCCACTTTTACCCAGGTTAACAAGCCAACTCCTAAGAGTTGTTGCACTAAACAAGTGATTATTTGCACTAATTGTTTTAATTCGACTTAGCCTTCCCTAATATCTACAACGTTGTTTGTAGTAGTCCAACTGCAAAGATTCTAAACTTCAGTAAATTATACTGGGCACTAAATTGCTAAACCTAAGATGACTATGGTTTCTCCTCATTTCTCAGAGGCAGCTCCTCATAATGTTCTCCTGCCATGCTAGTGGCGGTTTATCCAGGAAATGTTTTTAATGTTTGACTTTGGAAAGGTTGTTTCAGGGATATAGATCTCTTAGATCTATTTGTATATCTCCATTTAAAATTCCTTTTTATGTTTTTCTCCACCCGATTAAAATTAATTCTTTTTATTTGTTTAATTTTAAACAAACATTCAAATCAAATTTTCTGGCGTACCATAAACCCCTAAATTTTAATCTCCCTTGGTAGACGTTTCCCACTCCGTATATAAATTTCGTCATTGCTTTTAATTTTTAAATATTTTTTCATTCCACGAAAATCACGTCCTTTCTTTTCTTCTTCTATAACCAGTATCAAGCATGATAAAACAAGTTCTTTCCACACTCTTATGGTTCACATACAACGTTCATTTTAAATCCCGTTTATCCCCTTAGTTTTCTTTAAATTATCCTAGTGGCCTTCCACTCCATGTATTTAAGAAGTTGGTTGTAAAATGAATAACATGTAAAAATTTAATATAGATGCTGAGGCTTTTTCCTCATGCCATCCAATCATCAAATTGTTTGATTTTATTTTGGTTTTAATTTAAACTAAATTTTATAACTGCAACCTAACATTATAAATTAGTAAAAAGTGTTGTCAAACTTTTTATTTGTAACTTCCCATGTTTCCTAAATGTTCACACCGTGTATAATCTCTCCTTTCAAAACCAAAACACCATATCTTTATACGAGCATTTCTTAAGTAAAATATTATTAAATCATTATTTCTTTTCTTTAACCCTTACAACAAAAATGCACTAACCAATCAAAGATTTTGTTTCCAATATTTCACTAAGAATCCATAGTTTATATCAATAAATAACACATTTTACGTAAAGGAAAACTATGCTTTTTCCCTAAATATAACTCTTTTCTAATTTTTAAATATAACAAAACATCTTTAAAAATCTTGATAGAAATTCAGTAAATTCCTTGACTCATAAGCTTTATAGAAAAAATATCAGAACTTATAAATTTTCAATCAGTAATTTTATAAAATTTTATTTATGATAATTTTGAGTCATTTTTTAGTGTTTTCGACTGTTTTTGATTTTTAATAAATAAAAACCAGTTCAGATAAATGCAAACAACCATGTAGCATGAGAAAACAGGTTTAAAGACATATTTTAAAAATATTAAACTAAAGAAGTTATCATGCCATATCATTTATTTTAGATAAACCAGTTAGACACTTACTTGGAAAACCCGTGAGTCGTGATTGCGTCTTTGGGGTCCGCGTCCTCTTGCAGTCGAGCCAAGGAGAGTCTTGTGTCCCGCCAGTCGTTGCAATCGTCAGCTCGTCAATTTTTCTCTCCCTCTCCATGAATATCATGACCCTCTCTCATCTGCAGCTGTTGCAGGAAAGCGTTCCGTCTCGTGCACGCATACACTTGGTCCATCATCTCATCGAGAGATGCCTCTTGTTGTGCAGCCTTGGTAGCGAGCTGCTTGCATGGGGCCTTGCCTCCTATCGACTTGCGTGCGGTTTGCTTTTGTGTGTGCCATCTCTCTCTCTCTCCGTCTCAGAATTCCAGGCAGTAGATTTTGCTCATGGCCTCATTCAACACGTCTGGCTCCTAATGGGACTTCTGTGCAGCCTCATTGGGGAAGTCTGCGTTGCAGGCGCTACAAGCCAGGACTGACATGTCGACGAGGCTAAATCAGAATGTGAGAGACGATGCTACGAAGCAAACGTTGTTTCTCCTCTCGGATCTCTCTAGCCTCTCTCTCTCTATCTATGTTGCAATGACGTGGTGCCTATACACAGAGAAAGAAGTGTGTGTATCCAGCCTTGACTACTTGCCTTGGCCATGGCTGATCATCGTATCGCAACGCAGGATGGTGAAGCCAAGAAGCTTTTTCTGATGCTTATTTATGATTGTGATGATGATGAAGATGACGATGGAGAAGAGCTTCTACCAAGTAGCCGCAGGAAAATGCATGCCTTGTCTGAACACCGCCAAGCATAGGCATTTCACTCTCTTCTCTTCGATGATCAACAGGCAATGGGCGCCTTCTCATCCTTCTCCCTCTCTCTCCCTGTGATAGGTGCATTCCGTTTCTCACGATGGTTTTTTTCCAACTGCTCTCTCACACTTAATATCTTTTTTTTCTTTTTCCTCCTCTCATGACATTTCCAAAGAAATAATGACGTTCCCCCAAGCTTGCAATACCATTGAAAGCACTTGTAAGAAAGCTTGTTATTGATGACAATATACTTGATATAAAGCTTGTACTCTCTATTGGATCTATGTCCTTATTTGCAAACTTTGATACAATGATGTATGTTGTTGCTGTAACCATGACCATTGTTGATACCTTGTCCAAAACTTCACCCCCTGAGTCCTTTAACCTAGCTACACATTCTATTAAACTAGCTTTATCACTTGTGGTGGTTAAAGCAAACTCATAAGTTTCTGGTTTGTTAGGTTGTAAGCTAAGTATCAACTTTGGGGAAGCCCTTATTCCAATTGAACAATTCATACCTAGATAAAAAAAACAGCTACAAGCTCCCCAACATTAGACACCACCAGCTTTGCAATTCCATCTCGTGAGAGTGCTTCAAATTTTGACGAGACCCCTGATATGATTTTCCTTGGACTCCTATTTATAATAAATTTGACATCATCTGCATTGAGTTCCAATGTGATAACAAATTTTGTGACATCTTAAAAAGGTAGAGGTAAACGTGTAAAAGCACCTTCATCCTTGAAACCAAACTCTACACCATACTATGTCACTGCATAACGAGGTTTTAGTCCCTTTAACACTCTTTCATAATCCTCCTCTATATAGTCTTGAATTTGAAATCTTAAATAGTTGAAGCCTTATGTACATCGATTTAACTGATCACAAAATGCATACTATAATGTTCCAATGTGATCACACAATTGCCCATTGAAGGAATATTTTAGCTTATCAATCAAAAGCCATTCTGATCCATTCAAAAGTCGTCTCACGTAATTAACTGGTTTTGACAGGTACACACTTGGAAAAACTGGAAATTGTGTATAGAACACAAGATCTCCATGTAGCCTCGCAATTACTGTTCTGTTTTCAGTTGTAGCAATAATATCTGATGGAGTTACTGTTATGCTGGACAGTAGAGTGTCAAAGCCAACAAATACTCCGATTGTGATATTGAACTCTATTGTTCCCAGTCCTATTGCATATGTTGAAAGCCACTGTGGATCCAAACCCAAACAGTGTCGAGTTCCAGCAACCTTCTTGCTAAATTGACTTTTTGCAGTCTCAATAAATAGACAATAATCACAATCATGATGCTGTGTGTTCTTCATAAGTAATTTAATCCTTGGAAGGTAGGAGGTAGTATAACTGGTGAAATCCCTCATCCCTTAAATTAATACTAAGATATCCTATCAACTTGTCCAGACCTTGCCAAGTCTAAAATTCCCCCGAAAACCCCTAATTTATAACAAGGTCTTATCTCCTCTAAGTAGTAATAATCCCTACAGTAAAATTTTAAATAGTCATAGCTGAGATTCACTAAGTAGACCTATCAAATTTTTATCTAAAACTCCACCTTCCTCTCATACAAGAACTTTCCCATAGATTCATCTCCTAGCTAGACTGCAAGGACACGGCCTCCAAAGACAGCAACAACGAACACCGCATCTGCATTGAATTCATGTAAAAATTTAGTAATAAGGTGTCAATTGTATACAGTTTTGCCAAAAAATTGTTGCAATAAATGGCATGTTTTTAGGTGTTGTCATTCTCCCCCACTGAAATGCGAAGCGTCCTCGCGAGCACAGCTACATCACGAACATTCAGCATCACCAACACTGCTACCACGAGCATTGCTACGCAACTTTGAAAGAAAAATATACTCTCCTCCACTTAATTGCGAAGCGTCCTCGCGAGCACAGCTACATCACCTGCATAATCGCACATGGACAACTAGTAGACACTAAAAAAAAATAGGAAAAAATACTTGTTTGTGTCATATTAAAATGCAAACAATATAAATGTTTCAATGAAAAGATGTAAAAACTTGTGCCAACTAACATTCTCCCTTACTCACTCTCCACACTGAAATGCATAACAGAGCTTCATCCATTGCATAGAATATACCAACTAGGAAGCTGTCTAGAGCCGCTAAACAACAATAATCCCTCTAGGCAAAAAATTGCCACACTACTATCCTACTAAAAATATTGCTTCTGAAATAGCATCACTGATAAGGTCGTTACTTAACAAAGAACCCAAACAAGGTAAACTAATACTACAACACTAAATAGGACTCCTAGGGTTTAGCTGCTAACCCTCCATGTTCTACTAGAACAACCAGCTAATGGTTCGTAACCTCTAATTGTCCAAGGCTCTTCTTTTAAGGTTATGTTTTAATGGTTTTTTTTTTTAAATGTCAAAAGAGTATATACATTGATTCTCTTTCCCAAAAGGTCCCACCCCAAAGAGATACAAGGCATCGGACACAGGGCACCCGTCAAGGAAATCCCTACAGCCTACCAGGACCTCAGAGGCGATGGTTATCTTCTTTTGGTTGTTTTTTTTCAAACCCTGCAGTCTCAGGGTGTTTTTTTTTCTTTTCTTTTCTTTTTCTTCTTGCTTTCTTTCTTTAAAAGAATAAATATATAGACTCTTCCGAACTTTTAATATTTGGATTGGATTTTAAGGATTGTTTTGTTGTTGTTGTTTTTTTTTTTTAAAGGATCAACTAAGAAGCTAAGAAGACATCACTTAATTGAACGGTCAAACATTTCAGCTCAACAACTTTGTTCGAGGAATCTAATCTAACGCATAATACTAGTCACTCTGCCTAGGCAAATGATAAGCAAAGAATACTCACCAGCTCAGCGTCTTTCTTCCACGCTACTCCTAGTCAAAATTTCGTGGAGAGAACCTTGTTATTCAGCTATCCCACATATCGCTAGAAAAGCGACCAAAAGATAGGGGAAAACTCTATAGGATTTCTAATCGGACACCCATACAATGAAATTCACTATGTTATGCACACATGTCACCCCTTTTTTAATCACTCCCTAATGCTAAGTCCCATCCCTTGTGAGTGGACTTCATATAGAGAGAATTGTGTATATATATCATTCTTATTTGTTTAAAATATTTATTTATAATTCCTCTGTAATTTACTTAAGTGTTTTTTCCTTTTTTTCTTCTTCTTCGACATCTCTAATTCCATTCCATCAATTTTTATTCATGTATTTTTTCAAAATGAATATGAAATAAAAAGTTTAGGTATGAAACAACCTTGTATGTTCGTGGATATTGCAACTCCAAAAATCAATCAGAAACATACAACAGTGTGTAACGCAAAATCATAGTCAAATCTGCACATGAAACATACACTAGCCAGTACAATGTTAAAGGGTTAGATAAATAATAAAACTTCTTCCTGTACAAAAGAATTGTCAAATACTCATGTCACAATCTCGATCAACTAGACTGTCGTAACGCTCCCACTGCTTGGTTGTTTAAGAAGCAGTATATTTCTCCACTTGATAACGATTCTTACATATAGAACTGTCCTTCTTACTAACTTAAATATCCCAAACTCCAGCACTGAAAGGAATATCCTGACCGTGCGTGCAACTAACTACCCAACTACGTGGAAAATAAAACTAAAGTGCATGAAAACCTACAGGATATCAATAACTCAAAGCATTGTATTTTTTTTTTAAACGATATATATATTTGTTCGTTTGTTTGGTTTTTTTTTTCAAAATGTAGAATAAAAGAAAAAAAAACATAAAAGACTAAGAAAACAAAATATCTAGACTAAAATCTTCAAAGTCTCTGAGATCTTCTAGTGAAAACAATAATCCTAATCCGAAATCATCAACTCCATCTAAGTCAAACCTATTAACTAAACTATCATCTATAGGATGCTCAAGAATAGCCTCTAGCGTAGACATATCAGAAGTCACAGATCCGCTATCAGGTGCATCGCTAAGAACCTCCATCACATCATGGAGCGAAGCCGAAGCTGCATCATCATAGTAAGGCATAGGGGCCACTGGTAAAGCATCTAAGGAATGCCCCTCGGTCGCATCCATGTACCAACAAATATAATCCTAACATGGGCAGGGAACACTAGTCTGCAAATCATGGTAAGATGGAGTAAGGCGGTAGACAGTGGAACGATATCTCGCAAATTCTGCTTGCTCTCGGCCTACCCTAGACTGACCAGCGCCGCGCTCAGGAGAAAAAACACTATTATAATCATGACGCTGGTAGGTATAACCAATCATTTCCTGCATGGCAGTGGTACCATAGCCAACACAAGAGCTGAGCACGCACAAATAAATGCCGTTGACAGGACCTACAACCAAAAGGTGGATGATACTGTAAACAAAAAATAATCACAAAAGAAGAACCACAACAGGCCTCCCCTCTCGGTGCATATAAAAACCTGTCATGCGTCTGAAAACGCGGAATATCGTAAGGTCCAGCATGAACAGGATCAGTACTATCGGCATCAATACGAGGGTAAAGCGCATCCATCCACAAAAAGGCCATACCTACATCCCATTTAAAAACCCCCCAAGAAAGAAAAGACATCCAAAAGTGGATTAGAAAAAATATTATTGTAACTACTAACCTAACTATACCTAGCTAGCCTAAGTCACAAAATGTTTAAGGCGCAGGCCATTAACCCTAAATATCTCATTTTCAGCATTAATATCCTGCACATCAAGAGAACCATTATCATAAACATTAATCACCTTAAAAGGTCCCAACCAACGAATTTTAAGCTTCCCAGGAAATTTATAATAACGACTGTCATAAAGTAAAACTAAATCGCCTTCTTTAAACTCCCGTACTTTAATATTCTGGTCGTGCCATGCTTTACGACGTTTTTGCATTGCTTCTAGACTTTGTAGGGCTAATAATCTTTCCTCATCCAACTTTACCAATTGTAAAACCCGTTGTTTCAAAGATTCAACCTCACCTAGTCGTAATGATAGAGCTACTCGTAAAGTGGGCAACTCTTGCTCAATAGGGAATATAGCATTAGTGCCATAAACTAAATTGAAGGGTGTATTTTGCACTGTCACCTTATAAGTAGTTCTATAGGCCCATAACGCTTCATATAAACGTTCATCCCAATCTCGCCTGTGGGAAGCAACCGTTTTAGTTAAAATCCCACATATAATGCGATTGGTTACTTCAACCTGACCGTTAGCTCTGGGATAATAAGGTGTTGATTTGCGATGTTTAATTTTATAGATTTCCATTAGCTCGCTGATAAGACCATTTAAGAAATGGGAACCTCGGTCACTTACTAATTCCAGTGGGCAACCAAAACGCGTAATAATATTCTCATACATAAACTTAGCCACATCAATGGCTTTATCCGTTTTAAGCGCTTTCGCTTCCACCCACTTTGTAATATAGTTAGTACAGACTAAGATATAACGATTCGATCGATATCTAGTAGGCGGATCAATTGGGCCTACAAAATCAATTCCCCATTTCTCAAAAGGTGCTAATGCTAATATAGGTGTCAAAGGCGTAGCAAAACTCTTAGAAGGACGACCAGTTCTTTGACATACATCGCATTTGCGACAATAATAATAAGTATCTTTAAATAGAGTAGGCCACCAATAACCAGCTAATAGAACTTTTCTTGCAGTCAATTCACCGACAAAATGGCCACCACACGGCTCATCATGCAATGCCTTAAGAACCACTGGTACTTCATCTTCCCTTACACAACGTCGATAGATACCTTCGCGTGAAAAAAGTTTATAAAGGTAACCCCCTAATAATCCATAGGAGCGTGATTGCATTAATATCTGACGTTTCCTGCGCTTATCGGCACCAGGTGGATATCGAGCAGTACTAAGAAAATTCGCAATATCAGCATACCATGGAACTTGTGTCTCCACAGTAAAAAGTGATGCATCCGGCAAATCATCTTCCACCCCTTCCTCCTTGTCTGATGTTAATAATCGTGATAGATGATCTGCTAGAACATGAGCTCTACCAGGACGAGTAACTATTTGAAAATCAAACTCTTGGAATAACAACATCCAACGAATCACACGTCCTGAAAGTTCTGCTTTATTAAGCAAATACTTTAACGCCTCATGATCAACATATATAGTAAACTTATTCCCTAATAAATAATGACGAAATTTCTCCACCGCAAATACCATTGATAGGCATTCTTTCTCAGTGGTGGTATAATTCCTTTCTGCATCACTTAAATTTCGACTCGCATAATAAATTGGATGATCCACCTTATTATCATCTGCTTGGCACAAAACAGCTCCTACAGCATACATAGATGCATCAGCATGAATATGGAATTCTTTTGTCCAATCTGGGGGTGCGAGTATTGGTCCTTCAATTAACTTATGTTTAAGAAATTCAAATGCTTTCTGGCAAACACCATCCCAAATAAAAGGAGTATCCTTTCGTAGTAGATTTGTCAAAGGTGATGCCACCTTTGCAAAATCGGAAATAAATCTCCGATAATAATTTAGATGTCCTAAAAATCCACGCAATTGCTTAAGATTTGTTGGAGGTGGAAGTGCATAAATCTTAATAATTTTAGCTGGATCCATGGCAATACCTTCTTTAGAAACGATATGCCCCAATAAGGTTCCTTTTGGTACTCCAAAAACACATTTATCAGGATTCAAGGATATACCTACTTCATCACTACGTTCAAATACTTGCGTTAGTAGCTCAGGCATTTCTTTTGCCGTACCATAGACACAAAAGTCATCTAAGAAAACTTCCATCCATTGACGTAGAAAATCTTGATAAGCTGCAATCATAACTCTCTGAAATGTTGCAGGTGCATTGCACAAACCAAAAGGCATTACTCTATAAGCAAATGTACCCCATTCAGTAGTAAATGTAGTTTTGGATTGATCTTCAGGATGAATTAGTACTTGGTTGTAACCGCTAAATCCATCCATGAAAGAATACAGCTCATGACCAGCAACCTTATCAAGTACCTGATCAGTAAATGGCAAAGGAAAATGATCTTTACGTGTTTTGCTATTCAGCTTTCTATAATCGACACAAATGCGAATCTTCTTACTATTCTTCTTGGGTACTACCACAATAGGAGATACCCATTCACTGTATGCAACAGGATAAATAAATCCAGCATCTAAAAGCTTAGTAATTTCAACTTTCACTAACTCTGCATACACAGGGTTTGTTCGTCGTTGACGTTGACATACAGGTTTTGTACCTGGTTCTAGATCAATAAAATGCTGACATAATTCAGCTTTGATACCCTTAAGGTCCCTATATGACCAAGCAAAAGCGTCAACATGCACTCGTAAGACTTCTTCGAATCTTTCACGATGTGGCGATTCCAATTGGTCTCCTAAATTTAAATATTTTCCTTCTGCCATTTTAAGCTTAACTACTTCAACTTCAGGCTCTTCAATAAATAGAGAGTCTATTCTTCGTGGCTTAATTGTGGGCACATCTTCGGATATCTGCATCAATACATTTTCAAGCAGGTTATTCTTAGTACTTGATTCTGGTGCTTCTTCTCCCACACTCACAGAATTTACTAAGGGTAAAGCCCTATAAGGAATAATAGCCAGGTTATCTTGCGTAGCACCATCAACTTCTACTCCATAGACATTTACTAACTCAGGAAAGGATTTTTCAGTATATCTCTTCCCACATTTATCTAAACCGCCATTATTGGCATTTACATTTTTACGATATTTCATGGTAAATGAGGTTCTTACAGAGTCAATTACGCTAGGTATCTGCTCTGAAGTACATGAATATTGAGCATATAACCTATGGCGATATCGACGTAAAATTTCGTTATTCTTTTCTAAACATTCCTGATCATCTAAACTCCAAACCCATTGATTATCTTTAAGCTTGAGAATTAATGAATGTAGATTCTCATCCTCCTCGCCTTGAATTCGACAGCCCAAATAATGTATAACTTGTTTCAGTTCCACAAAATTTCTAGGTACTGCAGGTTCAAACCATCTAAGTTGTGGCTCTTGCCCATCCCCATAAATAGTAAAATCCATTACTCTTTCTTTTGGATGAGGCAACACCACCACTTGCATATTGTGCAATTTAACCTTAGTAGGTTCAGGTTGGACTTGTTGATAACCAATTATCGGTCCCCTAGAACAGCGATAAATCTTCTGCGCAATTCCGGTCAAACGCCTAAAAGAATGACACAACCAGGGAACATTTGTAGGGTTTTTCTCTGGAGTCTCTGGTTCAAAAGTATTCTTAGATTTATTTTTTTCCAAAAACCTATCAGTGTTTTCATGTTCTTCCCAATAATTTGTATCCATAGATAACGCTTGGTCCATCTGTAACTCACCCCTACTGAATTTAGATTTCTCTTCTTCTAAATAAAATTCTAAAAACGAGATTTCATCTAGATATCGCCTTTCTCTAAACTGAAACTCTGCCTTTTCCTTTTGCAACTCAGTAATCTTCTTCATTGCTTCATTTACAGCAGTCAACGCTGCCTCACGCTCTACTTCCAATGCCTCTTCCAATTCTCTAATAATCCTAGTGTAATTATCATGATGTTCACGAGAAGTCTGTGAAAACCTGTTAAAAGCCGAAGCTGAATCATCCTCATCCTCACGAGATAGTGGTCTTTGTAAGGGTTTGCACCTATGCCTACTTCTCCTTTCTCTTTCCTTCGCTTCTAGCTGATAGTAATAAATCTTTTTAGCTCTATTTGGCAGTTGTCCAAATCCAAAGGGTAAAGCATTTTCCCCATAAGGAAGAGCTTCTAAAATCCTACTCTCCAGCATACTATTATGATTATCAGTAACATCATCTTCTCCCATACCTTCTGAAGAGGTTATTGAAATGTCAGCCACATCAGATATCATTAACTCAGGCATTTCTTCCTCCTCTAATTCATCCATAGAAATCACTTCCGACCTGTTGTAAGCAGAAAATACATCTTCTTGATTGAAAACATGTTTCAAGCGAATCATCAAGATACTCTACTTCCTCTGCTGAAAGCATTAAGCAGTCGAGAGTTGTATCTTCGGATGTGGATAACCACTGAGTAATATCACTATCCGAATCATTGTCAGATGAAAACGCTACAGCATATTCACCAATACCCATCTGTTCTACCTTGTGAGGCTGATGTACTATATTGACCTCCACTTTCTCTGCTCCTGCTGGGTGTGGTGTTTTAAATAACCAGGCATAAGGCCCTTCATGATCAGTCCCCTCCATACCCGAATCATAAAACTCACTGTTGGATTTCTCATCCATTTCACTAACTGCCTCATCTCCTGAATCTTTCAAAAATCCTTTTGAAATAACTTGTATCTTAACCCTATCATTTCGAGGACCAATCACAATTGAACCTTTATACCAGTCCTGAATGCATCTTGCTTGGTATAACCAAGGTCTTCCCAACAGGACAGAATACGATGAAATGTTTGTTTGCGAACGAACGATCAAATAGTTCACATGAAATTCTAATCCAGCTACTACAGATTTCACATTTCGCAGTAACCCCAAAGGAGTTACTTTCCTTTGATCAGCCACACGTAAAACAATATGAGTAGGTTCTAGATCCTTCAACCCTAATTCTTGCATAGCTTGTTCTGTCATCAAATTAACTGCTGAGCCACCATCTAACTGCACTTCATGTAGCAAATGGCCATTAATAGTAGTATCGATAACTGGAGCTCCTGGGTCCACAAATAAATCTACTATTTTTACATCCTTAGTTGTTTTTCCTTTGGAAGAATTTTCACGGACTTTAGAAGCGTTTATCTCAATCCTCTTCCTTCGACGCCGAACTAATTTATGGTAAAGTTGTTTCCGACAAACAGGCGCTATTTCTAGCAATTGCCGAAGGTTAATAGTCAATGATATTTCTTCTAATGCAGCCCAAAGATCATAGGTCTTATTTACGGATTCTACATAATCTTTACTCCCTTCCTTAGGAGGAATCAATCTTTTAGGAAAAGGAGCTACTCCCACTTGAATCTTAGGATTTACTAAGGGCACAGGTAATAATGGATGGTCAGAGGAATGCTGCAGAGAATCCGATTCAGGTAGTTCTATATTAGGATCTATGTCCTTAGACTTATCCTTCACTGCTCCGTTTAATTGTGAACTCTCTTCCTCTAAACCTTGCTCCTTCTGTTGTTGC
The DNA here is from genome assembly GCF_053477565.2 of Lygodium microphyllum. Classification (NCBI taxonomy): domain Eukaryota; kingdom Viridiplantae; phylum Streptophyta; class Polypodiopsida; order Schizaeales; family Lygodiaceae; genus Lygodium; species Lygodium microphyllum. Next base: position 62,426,470 of record NC_141150.1, read on the forward strand.
TTTTGTGCCCGAGTAATAACACCAATCATAGGGTCAGCCCTAAAGGTCACCTTACGAGGTATAAATTTTGATTTAACTCCAATATCTTTCCTTATTGTTTCTACTTCAACTAAATTTGCAGCAGACGTTGAAGGTTCGTTAGAGGTTTGTTTCCCTTTGTCAGACATTTTATTATCCTCTCGCTTAGGACAATTCTCTTCATAGTGTCCTTCACCACTGCACCTCCTACAAAGAGGAGTATAGTCTTGATTTTTACGCGCATTTGGACAATATGTGGCTATGTGACCTTCTTGTTGGCATCGATAACAAATTACTGGTCCCCTAGGTCTTTGTTGGCCACCTTGTCCCATTGGATTACGAAAATTTCCATTATTTCTTCTAAAAGGAGAATTTCTCCCTCGATTGCCATCACTGTTGTAATTGTTTCGAGGCACTGGGGGTCTACCCTGGGTGGGCAATCCTCGTGGCCTAAAAGGTTGATTGGGTGGTCCAATCTCATAAGTCCTATTATTACGATCCATGTAATTGTAATTCGTTTGCATTGAACGAGCTTGTTGTTGCTCTTGACCTAATTTATGCCAACAATTTGTATCTAAATGACCAGTCTTGTGGCAAAAAGAGCAAAACGGTGGATGATCGGGCATTAACCTTGAAGGCGTCGGACACTCTGTAGCCACATGGCCGTAACCATGACACTTGCCACACCAGATATTAGATCGAGGTGGGTTTGAAGTCGAATTTCCCGACGATTGTTGAGCACTAGATTCTTGTGTCGTTATCGAATAAATTTCCTTCAAAGGCGCTTGTACTGCAGTCATAATTTCCTCCTTTAATTTTCCTAGAGATTTCGCAATAATATCTGCTACTTTTGCTTCATCCAGAGGAGATTGAGATTGCGGCATAGAAGGCATTCCTGTCTGCATCATATAGGCCGGAATTGAAGTGTACGGATTTAGAGGTACACTCGACATGTTTGAGCTTGCGGTTACCGAGGGATTTAAAGGAACGGTCACATAAGACACGTTCTTAGGTACCCCACCTGAAGTGCTTGGATATTCTGTCCGAGATTCTTTGAATAGATCTCTCCGTCGTTGTTGACTAAGCTGCACTTCTTCCCACCATCTAGCATGTGTTTTAGCATCTGCCAACGTAGCTGGTCGTTGTAAACTAACATGCTGATGAACTTCAGGATTAAGTCCATCAATAAACTTACGTTTTTGCGTGGGATCGTCAGGAGCAGGATTCATCTTACGAATGATCGTCTCCATGCGCTCAATATAATGTTCAACACTTTCAGTTGCTCCTTGGGACAGATAATCCAGTTGAAGAGCCAATCTATCTTGAAAACCTTGTCGTCTAAATTTTTCTAGAAAAGCTCTTGATAAGGCATCATAGGTCCCTTTATGTTGAGCATCTAAATTCCCATACCATTTCGCTGCTTCATCTTTTAATGTTGCAGGGAAGATATGAAGCTTTTGGTCGTCATCTATTATCTCATTGGCGACGCAAGTCACCTCAAATCTTTGCGAATGGGCATCGGGATCTTCGTCCCATAGCCCCCCGAATTGCGTGAAATCAGCTAATCTAACTGGGTTGCGAGCCATTGTTTCTCTAAATAGTAGCCCTAACCCTAAATCGTTGATAGTATCAAACCACGGAGGTTCCTGAGGTTTCTTAAATAATTGACGCAATCCGAAATTTGACTCTAAATCCCAGTCAAAGAGCAGTTCAATACTCCCGACCATAGCATTAGCTTCACTCTCCCTAGTTTCACTATTTTTCCTACCTCTTTCCCTAGTGACACTGCTAGTACTGGAGACAACTTGATCCCATTGATATGAAGCTGCTTCACTTTCCTTTGATAGTGTTCTATCAGTTGATAAGATAGGCTGAAGAGGTTCTACCGTTGAGTTAGACACAGCGTCTACTCCCAAATTCAGCAATGCGTTGACCCTCTCTAGCCTTTCTAATAACCAAGCCTCTTGTCGCACTGCTCGTTCTCTAACTCGCTGATCCCTAGCTTCGTTTTGCTGCTTCCGTCTCTCTTCTGAATTCATCCACGAGTACTAAACTAGCTTTTACTGTCATACTCCAAAATTACGCTCGTTTTATTTGAAGCTATAAAATTAGGTTGTCGCTTGTATGCGCACTTAGAAGGTTCAAAATAGTCGGCAGCTCTGGGTCTATCTCCCCAAAAGGTAACTTTTCTTCTTGCTCGGGGATTAAACCTAGAATTTCAGCAACCTCTCTAACGTCTTTCGTATCGAAAGCAATTTTTAAACCTCTGGATACACGTATCCAAGGCAACACATCATCCCACACTACTCTTCTAAACGTCCGATAAGCTGTGCGGTAATACCAATCAAAGTGGTACGATACACTGATTGTATTTATCTCTACCGCGTCTATTAACCCAAAGTGTGTCGCTAGTAGAACTATGGTTTGCGCACAGTCGTTATAACCCCAGCTCCAAGAGGATAATTGTTCAACGTCCACAGTTAATTGTGGCCCAAAATATGTGCCTCCCTCTACTAACTCTGTATCTCTCGCCCAGTCTAGCACTTTTCTTTGGCACTCCTAGGGCAAATTAGGAAAATAGTCCCTTAGAAAAGAGACTGCGTATTCACTCATAAATAACACTTAGGATCTAAAATACCCTCGGAAGATTTATCACTCGTTCGAGCGCACTTGGCTCCCGGCAAACGCACCAAAAATGACTGGCCAAAGACCAAGCCACTTTTACCCAGGTTAACAAGCCAACTCCTAAGAGTTGTTGCACTAAACAAGTGATTATTTGCACTAATTGTTTTAATTCGACTTAGCCTTCCCTAATATCTACAACGTTGTTTGTAGTAGTCCAACTGCAAAGATTCTAAACTTCAGTAAATTATATTGGGCACTAAATTGCTAAACCTAAGATGACTATGGTTTCTCCTCATTTCTCAGAGGCAGCTCCTCATAATGTTCTCCTGCCATGCTAGTGGCGGTTTATCCAGGAAATGTTTTTAATGTTTGACTTTGGAAAGGTTGTTTCAGGGATATAGATCTCTTAGATCTATTTGTATATCTCCATTTAAAATTCCTTTTTATGTTTTTCTCCACCCGATTAAAATTAATTCTTTTTATTTGTTTAATTTTAAACAAACATTCAAATCAAATTTTCTGGCGTACCATAAACCCCTAAATTTTAATCTCCCTTGGTAGACGTTTCCCACTCCGTATATAAATTTCGTCGTTGCCTTTAATTTTTAAATATTTTTTCGTTCCACGAAAATCACGTCCTTTCTTTTCTTCTTCTATAACCAGTATCAAGCATGATAAAACAAGTTCTTTCCACACTCTTATGGTTCACATACAACGTTCATTTTAAATCCCGTTTATCCCCTTAGTTTTCTTTAAATTATCCTAGTGGCCTTCCACTCCATGTATTTAAGAAGTTGGTTGTAAAATGAATAACATGTAAAAATTTAATATAGATGCTGAGGCTTTTTCCTCATGCCATCCAATCATCAAATTGTTTGATTTTATTTTGGTTTTAATTTAAACTAAATTTTATAACTGCAACCTAACATTATAAATTATTAAAAAGTGTTGTCAAACTTTTTATTTGTAACTTCCCATGTTTCCTAAATGTTCACACCGTGTATAATCTCTCCTTTCAAAACCAAAACACCATATCTTTATACGAGCATTTCTTAAGTAAAATATTATTAAATCATTATTTCTTTTCTTTAACCCTTACAACAAAAATGCACTAACCAATCAAAGATTTTGTTTCCAATATTTCACTAAGAATCCATAGTTTATATCAATAAATAACACATTTTACGTAAAGGAAAACTATGCTTTTTCCCTAAATATAACTCTTTTCTAATTTTTAAATATAACAAAACATCTTTAAAAATCTTGATAGAAATTCAGTAAATTCCCTGACTCATAAGCTTTATAGGAAAAATATCAAAACTTATAAATTTTCAATCAGTATTTTTATAAAATTTTATTTATGATAATTTTGAGTCATTTTTTAGTGTTTTCGACTGTTTTTGATTTTTAATAAATAAAAACCAGTTCAGATAAATGCAAACAACCATGTGGCATGAGAAAACAGGTTTAAAGACATATTTTAAAAATATTAAACTAAAGAAGTTATCATGCCATATCATTTATTTTAGATAAACCAGTTAGACACTTACTTGGAAAACCCGCGAGTCGTGATTGCGTCTTTGGGGTCCGCGTCCTCTTGCAGTCGAGCCAAGGAGAGTCTTGTGTCCCGCCAGTCGTTGCAATCGTCAGCTCGTCAATTTTTCTCTCCCTCTCCATGAATGTCATGACCCTCTCTCATCTGCAGCTGTTGCAGGAAAGCGTTCCGTCTCGTGCACGCATACACTTGGTCCATCATCTCATCGAGAGATGCCTCTTGTTGTGCAGCCTTGGTAGCGAGCTGCTTGCATGGGGCCTTGCCTCCTATCGACTTGCGTGCGGTTTGCTTTTGTGTGTGCCATCTCTCTCTCTCTCCGTCTCAGAATTCCAGGCAGTAGATTTTGCTCATGGCCTCATTCAACACGTCTGGCTCCTAATGGGACTTCTATGCAGCCTCATTGGGGAAGTCTGCGTTGCAGGCGCTACAAGCTAGGACTGACATGTCGACGACGCTAAATCAGAATGTGAGAGACAATGCTACGAAGCAAACGTTGTTTCTCCTCTCGGATCTCTCTAGCCTCTCTCTCTCTATCTATGTTGCAATGACGTGGTGCCTATACACAGAGAAAGAAGTGTGTGTATCCAGCCTTGACTACTTGCCTTGGCCATGGCTGATCATCGTATCGCAACGCAGGATGGTGAAGCCAAGAAGCTTTTTCCGATGCTTATTTATGATTGTGATGATGATGAAGATGACGATGGAGAAGAGCTTCTACCAAGTAGCCGCAGGAAAATGCATGCCTTGTCTGAACACCGCCAAGCATAGGCATTTCACTCTCTTCTCTTCGATGATCAGGCAATGGGCGCCTTCTCATCCTTCTCCCTCTCTCTCCCTGTGATAGGCGCATTCCGTTTCTCACGATGGTTTTTTTCCAACTGCTCTCTCACACTTAATATCTTTTTTTTCTTTTTCCTCCTCTCATGACATTTCCAAAGAAATAATGACGTTCCCCCAAGCTTGCAATACCATTGAAAGCACTTGTAAGAAAGCTTGTTATTGATGACAATATACTTGATATAAAGCTTGTACTCTCTATTGGATCTATGTCCTTTTTTGCAAACTTTGATACAATGATGTATGTTGTTGCTGTAACCATGACCATTGTTGATACCTTGTCCAAAACTTCACCCCCTGAGTCCTTTAACCTAGCTACACATTCTATTGAACTAGCTTTATCACTTGTGGTGGTTAAAGCAAACTCATAAGTTTCTGGTTTGTTAGGTTGTAAGCTAAGTATCAACTTTGGGGAAGCCCTTATTCCAATTGAACAATTCATACCTAGATAAAAAAAACAGCTACAAGCTCCCCAACGTTAGACACCACCAGCTTTGCAATTCCATCTCGTGAGAGTGCTTCAAATTTTGACGAGACCCCTGATATGATTTTCCTTGGACTCCTATTTATAATAAATTTGACATCATCTGCATTGAGTTCCAATGTGATAACAAATTTTGTGACATCTTAAAAAGGTAGAGGTAAACGTGTAAAAGCACCTTCATCCTTGAAACCAAACTCTACACCATACTATGTCACTGCATAATGAGGTTTTAGTCCCTTTAACACTCTTTCATAATCCTCCTCTATATAGTCTTGAATTTGAAATCTTAAATAGTTGAAGCCTTATGTACATCGATTTAACTGATCACAAAATGCATAGTATAATGTTCCAATGTGATCACACAATTGCCCATTGAAGGAATATTTTAGCTTATCAATCAAAAGCCATTCTGATCCATTCAAAAGTCGTCTCACGTAATTAACTGGTTTTGATAGGTACACACTTGGAAAAACTGGAAATTGTGTATAGAACACAAGATCTCCATGTAGCCTCGCAATTACTGTTCTGTTTTCAGTTGTAGCAATAATATCTGATGGAGTTACTATTATGCTGGACAGTAGAGTGTCAAAGCCAACAAATACTCCGATTGTGATATTGAACTCTATTGTTCCCAGTCCTATTGCATATGTTGAAAGCCACTGTGGATCCAAACCCAAACAGTGTCAAGTTCCAGCAACCTTCTTGCTAAATTGACTTTTTGCAGTCTCAATAAATAGACAATAATCACAATCATGATGCTGTGTGTTCTTCATAAGTAATTTAATCCTTGGAAGGTAGGAGGTAGTATAACTGGTGAAATCCCTCATCCCTTAAATTAATACTAAGATATCCTATCAACTTGTCCAGACCTTGCCAAGTCTAAAATTCCCCCGAAAACCCCTAATTTATAACAAGGTCTTATCTCCTCTAAGTAGTAATAATCCCTACAGTAAAATTTTAAATAGTCATAGCTGAGATTCACTAAGTAGACCTATCAAATTTTTATCTAAAACTCCACCTTCCTCTCATACAAGAACTTTCCCATAGATTCATCTCCTAGCTAGACTGCAAGGACACGGCCTCCAAAGACAGCAACAACGAACACCGCATCTGCATTGAATTCATGTAAAAATTTAGTAATAAGGTGTCAATTGTATACAGTTTTGCCAAAAAATTGTTGCAATAAATGGCATGTTTTTAGGTGTTGTCACCAAATCCTTCAACAAATAGCTATTCTTCTGCTTGTTATCTCTTAATAACATCAGGTACTAGTGTTCAATGAAAAACCCAATACAATATATCAAAATCCTCTATATCTACTTCGAATGCTCCTAGCCACCATATGTTGTGTTCCAATTGAACACTGAATGACATTGAGTGATCATAATGATTTGATAAAAGTGCTCTATTCATCAAGGTAATAGAGACCCTCTGTAGTTTTGTACATTTTAGAATCTCACTTTTATCAAGTTTAACCACAAATCTAACCACTCCTTGTGCCTCTTCTAGTGACAAGTCATAGAATCTAATCATTAAGCATTGTAGGGTGGGCAAGTCAAGGAAAAGATTGTTAGATTCATTGAATACAACTTCATTTTTCTTGCCCTTGAAGCTAGCCTTGATATGGAAAGACTCACCAAAAATCTCCATTACCTTGTTAGTCACTCTCTGTCTAATAGTTCTAATCATAGATGGCCTTGGAAGTATGCAATTATGTACTTGTCCTTGCTTCATATTTGATTGTAAAAGCTGAAAAAGCTGTATATAAGCATCTCAACTGATACCACTATTATCTAGTGTCTTCTGTACTAACTCAGTATCCAAAGAGAGATCCTTTATAAATGACTCCAAGCATTGTTTCTTTGCCTTTTTAAATTTCTTATTCTCTAAAATATCTTTTAAAGCTACTGAAGGAAGAAGATGATAATAAAACTGAGATGCTTTGAAAGAATCTCTTTCACTTGCATTCAGTTGAAAAAGACACCTAAACAAAATTAATATCATAAATCAATACAATTAATTATAAACAAATTCATATTTCATATTTTTAAAGTGGAACAAAAATGTACCTTGGTGCTTGGATTCTTTTACTACAACCATCTCCTCCTTGCCTGAGACTCTCAATATTTCTAAGAGCCTTTTGTCGATTTCGAAGTCCTAAAATAGTTTGCTTTCGTTGATAAGATTTGATACGTTTCTCCAACAAATGAATCTTCTGTTGATGTCCTTCTAGCTTCTATAGTAACTCGTTGTTATGTTTTGATAAAAAATAGTTCTCCAATTTGAGGACAACCAAGTAAAGTGTATAACATAGAAACCCATTATAGCCATCACCAATGAACTTCAACAATGAAGAGCTATTATAGAAAGGCAGAGTGCTATTTTTGCTAGGATCTTTGGGATATAGCGTGCCATCTAACCAAAGATCAATATTCTTCTTTCCTTCAAACCTGAGTATATGTTTCGTACACTTTATAACGGTAATGGGTTTTGTTCTCCTCCTTATTGGTTCATACTCACTATCCAACTTAATATGAAGATGATAGAGAGGCCTTTTACTAGAGCTGCAAAGATCATTGGATGACTGATCGTTAGCTAAGGATATAGTTAGAAGATTGGATTGAAAAAGTATGGGAATTAGAAACAAGAAGGAAAATGAAGAAAAAACTAGTAAGGATGGGAAATAAAGAAGAGAATGAGAATGGAGGGAAGTAATCAAACATCGAACAAAATTCAAATTAAATATTAGTTTTCACTTTAATGAGGATGACTAAAATCTTGATTATGACAATCTTTGTCACCTTTATGGCAGCCTAGATTTCTAGGTTTGATGTGACCATGAGAATGACTTATTAACAATTTTTAATATATTTACTTATCAAAATATAAAATTTTTAAAAAATAAAAAATTATTTTATTTCTTAAAATATTTTCTTTCTCTAGGATCGCTTACAAGGCATTTTTGAGACCTCAAAACTCCCCTAATGTTACCTCAGGTTATCATGCATGTCCATTGTGTGGGCCATAGTTAGACTCCCGAAGGTCACAAACCATGAATAAGATGGTATATTAAGGACACACCTCTTTCTTACCAAAGGGTCATGAATTGAGGGAAGGTTTTCTTAGAGGACATCCAGCACGAATGAATGCCGAAAGTTGGTACGAGTTGAAAATGGTCCACACGGAGTCACATCCAAACAGAATGCAATGGTTCTTGATTTTCTACGAGTTTCCATATTGAACCTAGTTACAAATCAACCACTTGTTGGATTCCATGCATATTTTCAAGAATGTGGGAAGCTTACTATGGGACCACGTCACAAGGAAGAGAGACACTGCAGGGGCACGAATGGGTTTGAAGGAGGTAGGCAAGATGGAGGCGCTTTGGCTACAGTCGAGTGTTGATGGTCACTTGCAACTACCTCACGCTCCCTTGGGTTTTTTCCACTAAAGAAGAGCACATTGTGAAGCAAATTATGAGGTCTATTCGCACTTTGAGGAGTATGATGTGTTCTCTCAAATTCGTTTTTTCTAAAGACGACCAACTATTAGGGCTAAAATCCCATGATTGGCATAAGATATGTTAGGTTTGTACTACGAATGGATTGTAAGTGGCTTGCGTATTTTACTATTTGGAGTCTAATCACTGTTTGTAATGCTTCTTCATTTGTGGCAGTTTATACTACTGATCGTGATCGCAAGATGCTTTACTCTAGAAATATGCAAGGCGATTTATAGGTTGTCAAATTTAGTGCAATGGATCTCATAGAAGGAGATCAAGACATGCTCTATTGAATCCGCAAGGCGAGAAGCATTGGAGACAGTCTATCTCTTTGAGAATTACCTACCCACCAGCATGCTCACAATACAGACCCACCTCCTAGTGTATCTTGTAGATGAAGTGGAGATTACGAGACTTGTCCATATGCAATGGATGTTCTTCTTAGAGCGCTTCATAAAAACTTTGAAAGACTTTGTGTGACAACAAGCTTGGCCTAAAGGTAGCATGGCTGAAGGATGGTTGGTGTCATAGGCATTAGTGCATATTTCAAAGTGGCTACCAATGGTGGATTGAGACAACATTATGCTATGGTCATTGAAGGATGATAATAGACTGACTGGAGATGTGGTGGTTGGAAATGGGATAGAAAAAGTAATGGATGCTATAATGGAGGAGAAAGTGAATCGTTTTTGTATATTGCACCATGCATCCATGGAGACGGGACGAAGAGATTTTCCACAGGCTGGATGATGGAGTGCATGCATGCGTACATGTCACACAAACGATCAGATACATGCAAGGCACTCAAGAGTGGCACTTCGAAGCCTGAGTGGCTCAATGCACATGACTGGTGGAAACTCAGGGAGAAGATTGTGGATTCTTCAAGACATTGGAGACATCAGCACGAGACAACGAGGGCATGACTAGAGGCAATGGTGGTCCATCATCTTGGTAGTGGCAGCCACAGGACTTTTCTAGAGGACTTTGTAAGTTTTTCTTTTGTTCTTCTTGCTTTCTTTTTCGCAATATTGGTTTTACTAACAATAACACAATATTAGTGAGTTTGGAAATCTCCCAATTCTCATTTTTTGAATACTAAAAAGGTGACACCTGGATAACATGCCCATAAGTTTCTCAAAACCATATGATGTGACCTATCATTGGAAAAGCACTTTAAAAATGGAATCTATTGAGCTATAGAGCACTCGATTTGGAGTTACACTGTTCAAGTTATGACAAATCCAAAGATTTAACCACGTGTCCCAAACTTATGGAAAATTTCTATATTTTCCAATATGGTGTTCAATCTATTTCTAATAGTTGTATTTTGTTTTCTTTGCAGCACTTCATTACAAACCCTGATCCCATGAGCCTAGAGACTCGATATGCAAAGAGACACAGTCTCACTACATTGATTGATAGATTGTTTGTATGCATATGGCGGCCCAATAAGTCACTCATCTTTCTTGTCAGTAGTTACTATTTTTATTAAAATGCATTATGTATGGTGGACTGATGTGTAGTTTTTTCTTTTGCAGACTCCGTTCGATACTCCTTTGCATCAGGCCACACGAGCTTTCCGATGGTGAGGATCTATAGCTCGTGCTTGGATTTGTGGAGCGCACATCCTCTTTCTTTTTGGTCCTGTGATTTATGCAAGCATATTCTATGTACTATGTTATTATCATCCTTTGTATCTTGCCATGATTCCACGAGTTTTCATCAGCGATCTTGTATTCATTTTATGTTTTAGTCTTGTGAGTCCTAGTACATTTTGCGCTCATTTTGACATCCATTTTACACTTAACATATAATCCATTTGTATAATGCAAGCACAATTTTTTTTCTTTGTAACCCTCGCTATTAGTGTCATAACTTTACTGCACACATCACTATTGGCATTGCAATTTGCATCGCAAACTGTCGCTACCAACGCTGATAGCGATGCCAATAGAGATAGTTCTTTTGGAGATGCTAATACCGATGCGTTTAGCGACGACGAGGGTAATTTTTTAATGAACATTTTCGTTACTTTGAACGTTGGTATGAGCCTTGTTATATCTTGTAGTGTATCATCATTACATCTGATCACCTCGATACCGAGAAAGTACCTCAGCTCACCCAAATCCTTCATCTCAAACTTCTTTTTCAAAAAGTCCTTAACCTCAGCAATCCCACTATCTCAGTCACCTATAATAATCAAGTCATCCACATAGATAACTATAATGACCTAGACTAGATCTCCCTTTTATAGTTGATTTGTAGTGATGAAAGTAGAGGTATAAATGTTTTCAAGGGAATTACTGTGATGAGGGCGTAATGAAAGAGGACATCCACTAGAAACTTCCAAATGTTGTGAGTGTGAGGAGAGAGAGAGAGAGAGAGAGATGAAAACTTTTGAATGGAGAGAATATTGAGATAATTTGTGCATGAGACTATAAAGAATTTGACCCTTAGACAGCCTAATTAATATACTTTTTTAAACTATAAAGAAACTTATAAGTATATCTATAGTTCTGTTAACTACTATTGAGAATGGAAAAAGACTAAATTTTTATCTGATTTTTGTTGTTTTTTAGATTTGAATGATTGATTTTTGATGGATTTAGAGTGATGTATGGTTGTTAATGGAAGTGTTTGAGAGTGTTTTGGATGATATTGATTATGTTTTGAAAGCTCATGATAATTTTTAGTGGAAATATGAAGCTCTGTGATGTTTTGTTGAGGTTCTGATTGGTTCTGATACCTTTTGTATAGCTTCTGTTTTGTTTTGATTTTCTTGTGTATGAAGCATGGATTGATGATTGATGAAGGTTGAAATCTTTTGAAAGCTTATTGAATAGTTTTTGATAGTTTGAAATGGTTTTAGTTTGAGTTATGAGGATTTGATGTTCTTTGATTACCTTCTGTAACCCTCTGTAAACCTCCTGTAGAGCCTCTGTCTCTACTCTATCTCTATTATGTATCTGCTATGTTCTTATTCTGTGATGTTCTGCAGATCTTCTGTAAGTGTTCTGTAGAATGTATGTGTGACTTTGGAAAAGGTTTTTTAACTTTTTCAAAGGATGAATCTAACTTCAAAAGAGCTAAAACAAATGGAAGAAGCAGCTGGCTGAAGACTGAAGAGAAGACTGAAGAGACGGTGACAGTAGTGAGCTATGAAGAGACACTGTAGTGGCTCTGATGCCTCTTCACATCAGACATACCTCTTGGGAGGTGCATCCATGACCTAAGAAGTTTTATTGAGAGTCATTATGGAGTATGAGAGTGGAACTTAGGTGACGGGAAGTGCTTAAAAATAGCTAAAAATTATGAATATCAAGGGAAAAATATTCACCGTCAAAGGCGGCGGCTCGATCTAGGACGATTTTAAGCGCCAAAGTGCTTTAAAGGCGCCCGAGCGACACTTGGTGATTTTTCATAATTTTTCAGACAGTCGTGCGGGTTGACACGAGCTACTGGCCAATGCGGGATGCTAAGCCGGACGCCCAGGATTTTTCAGAGCTCGATTCCGAGTCCGGACGGGGAAATGGCCAAGAAACCGGTCAAGATGCGAAGAGGTGGACAAAAATTGGCCAAAATGGGCAAGTGACCCTTGGGAGCCCAACATTTAAATGAAGCATGACATTTCACATGAAATGTGGGAGATGAAATCGTGGAAGAAACGTGAGCAGACAGGCGCCGAAATTTGCGCCCCATGTTGATCATGGCTCCTCCCTGCCTGCAAACAACCCTCCTGTTTGACATTGGCCCTTGCCTACACTCTGCCTGCTGATCATATCGCCGCCCTTCGCTCGCGCAATGGTGGCCTGGTTTGAAATTTCTGATTCTAGTCTTTCTCTCTCCTCCCTCTCTCTCTTCTAAAGGCAAGATCATGTGGGAAGAAGAAGGAAGAAGAAAGAATGATGGAGACTTGTCCGGCATGGACCGGATTGCTACACGGGCTGAGAATGGTGATTTGTGATGTTGCTGGACATGAAGTGTTGCTGTTTTCCAAATCTACAGCCATGGACACAAAACCCGAAACACGCAAATAAGCGGTAATTTAAAATTTTCAAAGGAAATTTGAGTTTTTATGGCTTTTGATGGATGAAATGGTGTTCATGTGGGATAATAATTGTTCATGATGCTGTTTTCTATGAGTTCTTGCTGGTCATGATCAAAAAATCAGAAAAATATGCATTTTGTGGGTCAAAATAATATGATAAAACACGTAAAACATGAAAAACAAGGGAAAATGAGGGTTTTTGGCATAGAAATGGAAAAATGGGTAGGAACATCAACTAAACTCTCATTATTTTCTGCAAGAAGGAACTAAGGGCCACAGCCCATAACCTGTTTTGAATTTTTAGCAATTAAATAATAAGGAATAATAAGGGAAAATAGGGAAAAACCATGAAAAATAGGGGAAAAATGCATTTTGGGTTCCGAAAAATAAGGATAAATAAGAACAATGTTTGTGAATGTTTGTGGGGACTGAAGCATGAGGATTTGCCTCAGTTCAACCCCATTTTCTTGTGCTAGTGTGGTTTTTTCCCGCTTTCTATACATAAAATGATGTCAAAATACCCTATACACCTATCCAACGATGCAATGTTTAAACGGGGAAGGGTAGAGAAGTTGAAATCTGTCTAAATGCCATGTGAAGTGATGGGAAAGTTGCTGATTTCTATGCATAGCATTTAGGACGGGTGATAATTAAGATTAAGAGCTTAGTAGCACGAGGATCACCTCGGTGCTAAGCCCATGCAACGAAGCACAAAGTGGTTAGAAAGAAAAGCATGAAAGAATGATTTACACATGCACGATACTGTTTTGCTAAATGTTTGAGCACTAGACATCCACCAAATGCATAGAGCATGAAAAGACTTTAAAAGTATCAGTGATTAGCCCCTGGACATGCATTGCAATTGGTTTTGGATATGACCACCGTTGAGAGGCAGTGAGATACCCATGCTGTAGGTTAGTCGTGGGATCATAAAGGGGAAATCAAGTAAGGACAATGGTACATTCCTGGATACGTTTATTTGGTACCTTGAGCGACGTTTGTGCGAAATGTCTAAATGTTGAGCGGCGCATCGAGGGGCCAATCCCCAAGGTATAGGAGAGTCGCAGAGGGTTGACGGCATTTAGCCGTAGGAGGAACCCCATGTGTATGTGATTCGAGCCTTTTGGCTATGTGAAAGGGACTCCCTCTGAGGAGCAATATTGGGTTAGGATCAGTTGGACTACAACGTATTACAAACGCAATGTTTAGGAAGGCAGAGATTTTGATAGACGCTCCTGGCCGCGAGGCCGAGGGGTTGTCTTGCGCATAGTGACGAGGTCCGGCTAGTGCATGAGCCAGTGCCGGCCCGTTTTTAGGTCCATCAGTGGTGCGTCTGCCGGGAGCTGCTTAAAAGTGGCGGTTCTCGAATCCTGGTTGTTTAAGGACCAACTAGTAGTGTATGCCAAAGGATACTGAGATTGATCCGTTATTTATTGATAAGCATCGTCTAGCAGAAATCCAAAAGCAAGAAAGAGACGAAAGAGCTAGGCGACGTGCTGAAATTTTTAGGAGATATTCCCCTAAGCGTAGCGGTGCTGAACCCTTACGAGGGAGTGGATCTAGTGGTCTTAGGACCCCAAGCAGTAAGTTAGGAGAAGGTGGAAGCTCTAGTGCTCCCCTTTCTTCTATAAGCCAGTCCACGTCAAGTACGGGAGGTGTAACCCCACCGGTCCCTATTCCTAGTGCAAATCCAATCCTCGTCATGGCGCAGCCTATTGCAATTCCAGCAGGAACGACGGATTTGCCGGCTCTAGGTTACCCGCTACCCATTTTTAATGGGCTAGTTGAGGAAGATGCGGAACTCCACATTAGGGAGTTTCAAAAGCTGATGTTTAACTGTCGCATTCAAGAGGAAGGACATTTAATGATGTTCTTCAACATGACTCTCAAAGGAAGAGCCGCTATATGGTATCATGGTTTAGAAGCCGGAACCATATTGAACATTGATGCATTTTATGGAGCTTTTCGAAGGGAGTTTGCCCCTGAAAGGGGTGGGCAATATTGGTTGCGTGTACTCAACGTGACCCGCCAAGAACCACACGAGGATATTCGTGCTTATGCGAAGAAGATAAAAGAGGTTTTTCGTAAGTTGGACACCTCTATTCCTATCCCCGCAGCTGCCCAATTGCAATATTTCCTACATGGTTTGGACTTTAATATCCAATTGCAGTTGAGTAGTGTCCCCTTGGGGGATATAGATACTGCCATTACACGAGCACAAGAGGTGGAATCCCGACTACAAGCAGCCTATGCTTCTCGCGGCAATTCGAATATGGGTTTAGTATTGGGAAACAATATGGCAATAGCCAATGGCAGTAGTGGCCAAGGGATAGCGATGGCTAACCCTAATGGGAGAGGGAACATGATACAGAATGTCCCTTTATTACCAGCTCCCCCTAGCATGTCGATGCCGACGGGCAGTCAAATGGCTCCAAATGGTGGAGGCCAGGCGGTCAATCCTAATACCATGCCTGTGACTCAACAACCTGTGCCTAATCGAATTGTTAGGCCGATGGAGCGACATGGTAATGACCAAGGCTATGAGTCGAGTTCTTCCACTGTTCTTGGCGAGGTTAAGGACATGATGAAGCATTATACCGACATGATTACGGAGCAGTATCGACAAATAGCCGTTGATGTCAACTTCCTTAAAAAACAACAGAATTTGATAAGAAGTAGATACCCGGAGGAGGGTGCACCGTCGAGGTTTAGTTGCAAATGGTGTGGCGAGCAGCACTATCCAAGAAATTGCCCAAATGTTAAGTGCGACATTTGTGGAAAATCTGGCCATTTAGCAGCTACTTGCTGGAGTAAGATTAGTTCCCTCCAGCGAGGTAGTCGGCAACCCGGGCCTGTTAATCATCGTGCCCAAGGAAATGATTCCCAGCGAGAGGACGGGCCTAAACAAATACTTCAACGACCAAAGACTACAGTGGAAGAACTACCAAGGGGTAGTGGGGTTAGTTTGATTGAGGCTGTACGCGTTAACGATGCTGAAACCTCTAATTTGCGAGCTGTCCTTACAAGAGGTAAAAAGGGTAGAGAAGCCGACATGGATAAGCCTGTCGACGGAAACCCTAAACAAGGCGACAAAGGAACGCAAGTTTTGGATCCTGCCCTAGAAGGGGGACCTTTGAAGCCCGTAGAGAGTAAAGCCGATAAGGAAGCACCAAAGAAGAAGGTGAAAGTTAAGAAAGAGGCAATAAAGCCAGTTCAGCGACCTAAAGAGCGGATGATTTGGCGTGAAAAGCGAGCTCTATCGAACTATCATGAATTCGATTTGGCGGGCTCTCTTTGCGAAGTCAAGCCGGATGTGAATCTTTTACAGCTTATTAAGCTTTCCCCAGGAGTACGCAAGGAATTTAGAAAGATCCTACGTACCGGGTATATCGTAGAACCTTTGGGTATTGCGCGAGTTGGTGATGACTGGTTCGAGCATGCTGAGAAGCATTGCCCAAGGGTTGCAGCCTATGTCGATGGGATACTAGTAGATTATGCCATTGTCGACACTGGATCATCTGTTAACATTATGAGTTCTGAACTGATGGAAAGGTTGGGTCTTGCGATTCAGAAAGATACCTCCACAATTCTGAGAATGGCAGATGATAGTTTGAGACAGCCAGAAGGCTGCATTACTAAGGTCCATGTCACTGTTGCAAATGTAGAATGCATGTTGGACTTTAGGGTGATTCGTTTTGCAGGGCGGCCAAGTTACCAAGTATTACTTGGACGACCTTGGATCTTGTAAGCGGATTGCCAAGTGGATATACCCGCCGGTCGATTGATATTCGGCAGAGGTGCCCAGCGTGTGGTGGTTGATGCTTATCCCGAGTCCCCGCAGAGTGAGAGAGCTCCTCTATCTTCTACAGAATTGGAGACATTAGAAGATTTATCTGCTAGTGAGACATCATCGAGTGATGAGTCCAAAGAAGGATCCACCACAGAGGACATCTATCAGATCACTTTGAACGAGCCGATAGAGGCCCAAGATCGTATAAGAGATTCAGATGTTATCGAGCTAGACCTTGGTATGCTTGATGATTGGCGGCCAATCAAATTAGGCTCTATGCTCAGCACAGCAGAAAGGGAGGACTATGTGGCCTTGATCCAGGAATTCCGTGATATCTTTGCCTGGAGTTATGATGAGTTGAGAGGCATCCCTCCTAGCCTTGTTGTTCATACAATTCCGTTGAAAGAGGGCAGTCGTCCTGTACGGCAGAAAGTAAGGCGTATGCCTTTCGAATTGAGGGACGGGCTGTTTGAAGAGTTACAGAAGCTTCGAAAAGCGGGTTTGATTTTTCCTGTGCAACACACGGAATGGTGTTCGCTAGTTGTGATTAGAAAGAAGAAGAATAATCAGATCCGTTTATGTGTAGACTTTAGGGAGCTGAATAAGCAGACAGTTAAGGACTACTACCCATTGCCATTTATTGACCAGATTTTGGATCAATTAGCGGGTAGGGAGATATATTCGTTTATGGATTGCTTTGCAGGATACAACCAAATGGCAATTGCAGAAGAGGACAAGTTGAAAACAACTTTTATCACTGTATTTGGTACTTTTGCGTACCATGTGATGGCCTTTGGTTTATGCAATGCGCCTGGTTCGTGGCAACGAACAGCCGATAAGACATTCGGTGACATATCCCCTGAAGAGTTGAGGGTGTTTATTGATGACTTAGGGGCCGCCACCGTGAGAGAAAGGCAGTTGATCATTTTGAGAAAATGCTTTGAGCGCTGTAGACAATTTTGCATCGCCCTAAACCCACGGAAGTGTGCTTTTGGAGTACCTTATGGGCTATTGTTGGGCCATGTGGTCAGTTCGGTAGGGATTGCGACAGACCCTGAGAAGGTCAAAGTTATAGTTGCCATGAGTCCACCACGCACTCCGAAAGAAGTTCATAGCTTTCTGTCTTCGGTTGGTTACTACCATAGATTCATTAACGCCTTAGCAGAAAGAACGTTGCCACTTACAAATTTATTGTCCTTTAGCTGTTCGTTTGTATGGGGTGATCCTTGCAAGGTAGCATTCGAGGACGTGAAACAAGAGCTAGCAAGAGCGCCCGTTTTAAAAGCACCTAAAAGAGGTGAGGTGTTCTATATATTTTCAGTAGCCACCATGTATAGTATCAGCTGCTGTTTAGCCCAATTTTGGGAAGAGAAGTGGTACCACCCGATTGCTTTTGCTAGTCGGAAGCTGGGGGTATCCGAAATCAATTACACCTACATGGAGAAGCTGTGTCTAGCGATGGTCTTTGGGACCAAGAAGTTTAGGCATTACATTCTCTATGAGAAAGTCGTGCTTTATACGAAGGCGGAGGGACTTCGACTATTGATGAATAAGTTACAGCCGCCTGATCGTTTAGCGAAGTGGTTGATCACGTTGCAGGAATTTGATTATGAAATCAAGAGTAAGCCACCAAGGTTGCAAGGCATCGTGGAATGTCTAGTGGACTTTGGGGAGCCGAAAGAATCTGTGGCTGAAGGTAGTGACATGGAGATGATATTTAAAATAGATACGGCATCTATTCCCTCCTGGTATGCTGCAATAACACATTATTTATCAACGGGAGAGGCGGGATCCGAACTATCTAAGGCTGAGAAAAGAAAAATTAAGCAGCAAGCGTTAAAGTTTGCATTGATCGCAGGTACATTATATCGGCAAGGGGTTGATGATATCTATCGCCGATGTGTGACGCCTGACGAGGTGCCATTCATATTGGAAGAGTGCCATGATTCTGCTTGCGGTGGCCATTTTGCTGGACGGCTTACAGCACAGAAGGCTTTAAGAGCAGGTTATTGGTGGCCTGCCATCTTCCATGATGCGTTTGCGTATGTTAAGAGATGCGATATTTGCCAACGGCATGATAGTCGAGAGAATAGGAAACGACCACTCACCCCTATTATGGCGATACTTCCATTTGAGAAGTGGGGAATAGACTTTGTTGGTCCTATTACTCCGTCATCGACTACGCAAAAGCGGTACATTATTGTAGCAACTGACTACTTCACAAAGTGGTCAGAAGCACGTGCAACAAGGAAAGATGATGCTAAAGAAACTGCTAGTTTCCTTTTAGAGCAGATAATATGCCGGTTTGGTCTGCCGAAAGAATTAGTGTCGGACCGCGGAACCCATTTCCTGAATAAGGTGATCAAAGGTTTGACAGAGTTGTGGAACATCAAGCATAACAAGACAACCCCATATAATCCGCAAGCCAATGGTCAGGTTGAAAGCACCAACAAGCAGCTTGTAGGCATCCTGTCCAAAATTGTGTCAGAAAAGAAACGGGATTGGGATAAAAAGTTATACGTGGCAGTGTGGGCCTATAATACGACTTTCAAACGAGCCACTGGCCATACCCCGTTCAAGTTAGTATATGGGGAGGAGTGTGTCTTGCCTTTAGAGATTGAGCTGCCGACTATTCGGTTTGCCATCAATCATTCTTTGAGCGATGAAGACGCTCTTTTTGAGCGCTTGACGACACTGGCACATTTAGATGAGCTTAAGTTGCAGAGCTTATTGCACCAAGAAGTGGCGAAGCGCCGAATGAAGAAGCTACACAACCTCAAAGCCAAGAAATACACCTTCAAGAAAGGACAGCTTGTTCTGTATTATGACGCACGACGTGAATTATTCCCAGGCAAGTTAGAACCCAAATGGGATGGGCCCTATAAGATCGTTAGGATAGGAAAGAATAAATCTACCGTATTGTTAGCTGACCTTGAGGGGATAGAATTTAAAAATAAGGTTAATCTTAATAAGATTAAACCTTATTACTTCTGATTGTACTAATGCTATGACTGCCTTGCAGGTCTAGGCAAGATCGATCAAACATCTGCAAGGAAATCGTGATAGAGGTTGATGGGTCGTCTGATCCCTTATTTAGAACACCCATATTTAGAACAGAGGTATCATCAGGGAAAGCTCATTTGGTGGAGCAAAGGATACAAGGTGATTGAGCAAGAAGGCGGGACATTTATTTGGGAAATCAAGGTCTTCTGCCATCACTGCCTACAAATTTTGACGAGCATCCCTGTTGAATTCAATGATGATGGAGGGATGGAGCCTACAGTCCACCCGTTGAATATGCTGAATTTCGATTACCATAATTACGCGTAGAGTCCAGGATGGCAGGATATGTAAACCCTTTATGGACGTACACCTTGTACTTTGATGGGGCGTCCAGGGGTGCATGCAAAAAAGGAAGTGTAGGAGTTGTCATCCGAGACCCCCGACGACGCATTGTCATGAAGTTAGCTGCTTATCTCGGGGCGAATTTTACTAATAATATGGCCGAATACAAAGCCCTGATCATGGGTTTGAATATTGCAAAAAAGGGTGGTATCCGCCAGTTGTTGGTGAAAGGGGACTCTCAGTTGGTTTTAAATCAACTCAATGGGACGTACATGGTGCGGAACCCGATCCTTTGTATGTACCATCATACTGCCATAGCCCTGCTAGACGAATTCGATAGAGTGTCTTTTCAGCTGATTCCCCGGAATTGGAATCAGTTTGCCGATTCACTGGCTAATCTTGCGTATGAAGAGGACCTCTTCTTTAATT
Organism: Lygodium microphyllum; assembly: GCF_053477565.2. NCBI lineage: Eukaryota > Viridiplantae > Streptophyta > Polypodiopsida > Schizaeales > Lygodiaceae > Lygodium > Lygodium microphyllum. The sequence goes on from NC_141150.1 coordinate 62,447,103, forward strand.
GTGGCCCTTGTCCCGATATATCTATTGATGGTGAGACAGGCCCTGGTCGTTTGTGGGGTATGCTTTCTGAACATGCCCTCTTTGGCAGACGATGGTTGATTTGGGTGATGCAGAGGGTAAGCGAGACTCATCTACCTTTATTATCTCGGACCCATAGACTGATTCGACGACATGTGATGCGAACACCTCTTGCGATATACGCAGGAGGGATAGGTCATAATCTACTGCACCTAGTTTAGGGCTACAGCCCTGTTCCCCTGGGAATGGTATGCTTTGATGTCTATCATGGTTGTTTCCAGGTGGATGTTCTGCATAGTATTGTTTTATTTCATTAGGCCAAGAGGGCCGATTCAGTTTTGTAGCAAAGTCATGTCTGATTTCATTAGGCCAAGAGGGCCATTTCCCTGTCTAGTGCGGGTGCGTTTAATCGGGTTTTTGTTTTAAGGGTTGTGGTGGACAGGTTTCGTGGTTCATGGACTTTGGTGGAGCCTGGGGGAGCCTTTGCTGCGATGGAAGTTTCTTGTGGCCAATCCAGGTGATATTTCTCCTTTACGAGTACCTTTCTTTTCTGTTATATGTGTATATGTACTTGTCGAGGGGATCCATTTTTGTTGGGGACCGGCAACCAAGGCATGAAGTTCCAGGTTTAGGCTAAGTATGTTTGAGGGAGGTCGGAGTAGTCATTGCCTCCTGCAACGACATTGTTAGACATTGAAAGACCTGTTTTAGAAGGAAGCCCTAGTGGCTCTGTTCTGCTAGCCTGCTAGGCAGCCGTTCTAGGAGTTCTTGTTAGTAGTGAGGCAGTTAGAGAAGCCTGCTAGAAGATAATAATAATGATGTCAAGAAATCCTGAATATCCTAAAAGATGACTATACATGCGAAGGTGTGTAAAAAGGGGTTCTAACCCCTATCAAAGAAAAGAAAAGAAATGAAAATATATAAGCAGTTGATCATTGCCTTGCGGAGGCCTGGTAGGTTCCTGGGGACGAATCAGACCCGGGGCCGATACCTTGTCTCCCTAGGGGTGGCTTCTTGCTGGAAAAATAATATCAAAACAAGGAAGGTTGGAGCGAAAATAAAAGTGAGCGCTAGAAAAGGATTAAGTGTCGCCTTGCGAGGGCTTGGTAGGTTCTTGGGTGCCGAGACAGGTCCTGAGACCGATGCCCTGTTCTCCTTGGGTCACTACGCTCAGCTCCCTCCTTTTTACATGCCCAAGTATGTTCATCCAATAAAAACCCTACAAGAAGACATGTACTGAAAGAAAATATCCTTTGCTCAGGCTATAGGAGTCCTCGCCTTGTAGGAGCTCCTAGTGGTGTTGTCTTTAGTTGGTCAGTAGTTCAGACTACCACTTAGGGCAACCTCTTTGACAGTTCTTTTTTGTTTGGCTGTGTTGGAGCAGCTGGTTAGTGACTCAATTCGGATCTTCTATTAGATGATGCTAGGCCTACTCCTTGTGGATGTTATGCCTTGGTTCTGTCTAGGGGTAGGGGGAGCATTGTGCTGAGTTTTATGATGATAATTGTTTTGTATCAGTTTGATGCTTCTTTGGTTGTTTATGTGCAGATGTGTTCGTGGATTCGACGGGCTGAGTCGCCCTATCCCGTGGTCGCCAATGAGAGCGGAATTTAGGTGACGAGAAGTGCTTAAAAATAGCTAAAAATTATGAATATCAAGGGAAAAATATTCACCGTCAAAGGCGGCGGCTCGATCTAGGACGATTTTAAGCGCCAAAGTGCTTTAAAGGCGCCCGAGCGACACTTGGTGATTTTTCATAATTTTTCAGACAGTCGTGCGGGTTGACACGAGCTACTGGCCAATGCGGGATGCTAAGCCGGACGCCCAGGATTTTTCAGAGCTCGATTCCGAGTCCGGACGGGGAAATGGCCAAGAAACCGGTCAAGATGCGAAGAGGTGGACAAAAATTGGCCAAAATGGGCAAGTGACCCTTGGGAGCCCAACATTTAAATGAAGCATGACATTTCACATGAAATGTGGGAGATGAAATCGTGGAAGAAACGTGAGCAGACAGGCGCCGAAATTTGCGCCCCATGTTGATCATGGCTCCTCCCTGCCTGCAAACAACCCTCCTGTTTGACATTGGCCCTTGCCTACACTCTGCCTGCTGATCATATCGCCGCCCTTCGCTCGCGCAATGGTGGCCTGGTTTGAAATTTCTGATTCTAGTCTTTCTCTCTCCTCCCTCTCTCTCTTCTAAAGGCAAGATCATGTGGGAAGAAGAAGGAAGAAGAAAGAATGATGGAGACTTGTCCGGCATGGACCGGATTGCTACACGGGCTGAGAATGGTGATTTGTGATGTTGCTGGACATGAAGTGTTGCTGTTTTCCAAATCTACAGCCATGGACACAAAACCCGAAACACGCAAATAAGCGGTAATTTAAAATTTTCAAAGGAAATTTGAGTTTTTATGGCTTTTGATGGATGAAATGGTGTTCATGTGGGATAATAATTGTTCATGATGCTGTTTTCTATGAGTTCTTGCTGGTCATGATCAAAAAATCAGAAAAATATGCATTTTGTGGGTCAAAATAATATGATAAAACACATAAAACATGAAAAACAAGGGAAAATGAGGGTTTTTGACATAGAAATGGAAAAATGGGTAGGAACATCAACTAAACTCTCATTATTTTCTGCAAGAAGGAACTAAGGGCCACAGCCCATAACCTGTTTTGAATTTTCAGCAATTAAATAATAAGGAATAATAAGGGAAAATAGGGAAAAACCATGAAAAATAGGGGAAAAATGCATTTTGGGTTCCGAAAAATAAGGATAAATAAGAACAATGTTTGTGAATGTTTGTGGGGACTGAAGCATGAGGATTTGCCTCAGTTCAACCCCATTTTCTTGTGCTAGTGTGGTTTTTTCCCGCTTTCTATACATAAAATGATGTCAAAATACCCTATACACCTATCCAACGATGCAATATTTAAACGGGGAAGGGTAGAGAAGTTGAAATCTGTCTAAATGCCGTGTGAAGTGATGGGAAAGTTGCTGATTTCTATGCATAGCATTTAGGATGGGTGATAATTAAGATTAAGAGCTTAGTAGCACGAGGATCACCTCGGTGCTAAGCCCATGCAACGAAGCACAAAGCGGTTAGAAAGAAAAGCATGAAAGAATGATTTACACGTGCACGATACTGTTTTGCTAAATGTTTGAGCACTAGACATCCACCAAATGCATAGAGCATGAAAAGACTTTAAAAGTATCAGTGATTAGCCCCTGGACATGCATTGCAATTGGTTTTGGATATGACCACCGTTGAGAGGCAGTGAGATACCCATGCTGTAGGTTAGTCGTGGGATCATAAAGGGGAAATCAAGTAAGGACAATGGTACATTCCTGGATACGTTTATTTGGTACCTTGAGCGACGTTTGTGCGAAATGTCTAAATGTTGAGCGGCGCATCGAGGGGCCAATCCCCAAGGTGTAGGAGAGTCGCAGAGGGTTGACGGCATTTAGCCGTAGGAGGAACCCCATGTGTATGTGATTCGAGCCTTTTGGCTATGTGAAAGGGACTCCCTCTGAGGAGCAATATTGGGTTAGGATCAGTTGGACTACAACGTATTACAAACGCAATGTTTAGGAAGGCAGAGATTTTGATAGACGCTCCTGGCCGCGAGGCCGAGGGGTTGTCTTGCGCATAGTGACGAGGTCCGGCTAGTGCATGAGCCAGTGCCGGCCCGTTTTTAGGTCCATCAGAGTATTGTAGTGAGGAGTTGATATACTATTGAGAGAGAGAGAGAGAGAGAGAGAGCCAGAGATAGTCAATTCTATCAAAAAAATGTATCTCTTTATGAGAGATTGAGAGAGAAAACTATGAAGAAATTAAAGATGAATACTATGTGATTGATTTGCATTCAAAAATGGTTTATTATTTTAAATTCCTTGTTCTATTGAAGGATTCTATGAAGATGTTGAAGATTATGGTTGATTCTATCAAATCCGTGGGAGATATCTACTATGATGCTGCGTGAAGATTTGTTTTTTTCTTTGTTTTGGTCATCAAAAGAATGAAATAAATCTTGTTGATATTACAAGATAGATTTTCTTGCAGTAGAATCCCCTTTTCCTTGGTGTTCCTCTTGGGGCTCCATGTTTTTTGTGCGCAACCGGGGAAACTTGCCATCAATAAGCATTAGAAGAGGCTAAAAATGAAGGAAATGGCATTGCCAAGAAGAGAAGAATTCAATGGATGTTGGCAAAGTTCCTTCTTCCATTGAAGAGTTGGAGATTCTTATTGCCAAAGCCACTTTCTTCTTCCATGGATGCAAGCTCTATGTGGTGGACTGTTTTCTCTTTCTGTTGAAGCAGCAAAAACTTGCATCTTGGTGGCAAATTGTTTGGGAACAAACTGAAGAGCAGAAGCAGAGAGAATCACTATCCATGGAAGATTTGGTATTCATTGAGAAGTTTCCAGACATCATCAAGTGGGAGATCATGAAGAAGCTTCAAGAGTCGTGGTCTATGGAGGTTCACGAAAACAAGCAGGAAAAGAGTTGGAATTTGTTCATGGATGCTCAACAACAAGATACGTGGGATGCATGGTGCACTGAAAATCTTCTATTTGTCCAATTAGAAACCCACTAGAAATTGGTAGATAGAGTGTTTTTCACAACATACACTATTGAAACCCTCAGAAATTGACAATATTATAATGGCACAACAACGATCCTAAGAAGAATGAGTTTTGATACTTTCAGAACGGAATATCTCCCTCTGTGTAGTGGTTTGAAAGTTGAATTTAGAGATGTTGAAAAGAAGGAAGTAGAGGAGATGTTGGCATGAGAATTCCCTAGAGACTGAAGCCCCTCTCTAATTCTATTGTGTTGAGTACAGACCAACTGGTTGGAGCCAACCCCTTGCAATCAAGAGGCAAGAGTTAGAACGAGTCCAGAGGTACATGAGAAGAGAGAAGGCAAAAAACAAAGCAGAGAACGAGCTCACAACAGAAGCCTCCTTTGATGCCCTAAAAGCACTCTTTATAGAAGTCTCCATGGCAACTCAACGTCCCCTTCCTAGTCAAATTTGTCCTAGAAATATTGATGAGGACAGGCCAGCAAATGTAGTCCCATTGCCAATTTTTAAGGAAGAGTACAATGAAAACCCTGATTTTCATGTAGCTGAGTTTATGGTAGCATGTGTGGCTAACAATGCTAGAACCCCTGAGCATTGGTTAGTAATATTCATGGCCACTTTCAAGGGCATGGCATTTCAGTGGTATGAGAGACAAGCAACATGAACTTTTGGCACTTGGAACGACGTGAAGTTGCCATTCATCACTAAATTCAGGCATGAAGGTTTTGAAGAGCGGATGCGAAAGGAGCTCATGAACCTAAGTCAGCCCTCTGGAGAAAGAGTAGAAGCTTATGTCTCGTGAATGGAATCCATCTTGAAGGGATGGACTAACCATCATTTGGACAAACGTATCCAGAAAGGAGTGTTTCTCAGAGGCCTACAACTAAAAGTTCACAAGTTCGTGGAATTGAGAAGACCAGTCAATGTGCAGTCAATGTGCAAGCTACAATGGAAGGTGCAATATTGTATGAAGAAGTTGAAGCAAGGCTATCAATGACTCCAGGAAGAGGAGTCTTACCTTCTCCCATGCCAGGAATGGTATACCCACCAAATGCAGTTCCAGGGACAGTTCCCTACCCCTATCCCTAGATGCAAGTAGTGCCGCAATATAATGCAACTAATCCACTCTGGTCACCACAAACGACAGTTCCTCAAATGATGGTTCAACCATAACAACATTGGCCTCAAACAATTCCTCCAATGGCGACTCAACAATAGTGAAACCCTGCCAACTGGAATCAACAATCCCAAGTCTCAGCAGGAGCTCTGAATCACAACTAGAATAGAGGACCTTCTGGATCAACCCAACTAGTGTATGTAGTAATTACAAAAGCCTCACGAAATCCTACTACAAGCACTTCAGGAGGTGAAAATCTGAAGGACTACTTATCCAACTCAGTTGCAAGTATCAAGAAAGAGCTTATGGATGTGATTACAGAGCAGTATAGACGCTAAAGGTGAATATCGCCAATATATTCACTCCTACGGAAGCGGGGAAAGATGTGATGCATTCTAATACATGGTGCAAAAAGTGTCATCAAGCGGGACATTTAGCCACTGAATGTACCCGAAAACCAACCATTCTTGGATCCTTCTGTTCCTATTGTTTGCAAAAGAACCATACATAGGATATTTGCTCTCTGAAAGAGATGCACGAACGAAGACAGAAGGATGTAAATGCAAGATTTAACTTGCTGAAATCCAAAATGAAAACACAAGGTATTGGACCAAAGCCTAAGGAATTCGGTCCTAATTTCGGTCCAAGGAGGTTTCCCTCTTAAAGTTATAGAGGATGACAGTCTGGCGGTGGTCAGAGATCAGAGGTGGAATGTTATAGGTGTGAAGAAAATGATCATATCTCCCCGAATTATCCAAACCCTAGACGATCTATGGATTACAAGCCCTTATGCAGCCGATGCAAAGGAGAAGGCCAAACTACAAAGGACTATCCAAGTCTAGCCCTTGTAAAGGCCAATGGCACTGTGATAGCCAACAGAAGGTACAAGAGCCTGCCTCCAATTTGGTAGAGTTGGAAGTTGCCGATGTCACGCGCACCAAGAAGAAGGAACCAGTTGTTCAGAATGAAAATAATTATTCTGCTAAGACTGTGAAGTTCAACCTGCTAACAAAGGAATAGAGAGAAATACAGGACAGAACAGTGCAGTACAGAGCACTGTAGTGCCACAGAGAGTCACAAAGACAGTCCCAGAAACAGGACCAGAGGTCTAGGAGATAGACAATGCAGAAGCACCTCCAGAAATAGAGGAAGTGCCAATGCTGCCATTGCTAGAAGAAAAAGGAAAGATGAAAATGGTTGTAGCTCCATTCCCAGCAGGCTAGAGAAGCCTGTGGATCCTATCAAAGATTATGACTTGGTAAAAGACCTAGACACTTTTAAACCAAACTTAACATTCCGACAATTGCTGATGCTATCTCCCAGCTGCCGAAAGAAATTCAAAAGCATCTTGACAAGAAAACGTGGACTAAGGATTGGTCCTTGAACAGTGACCAAGATCATATAAGACCCCGAAGCCTGTAAAGGAAGTAGATGTGGCTAACGCCTTCCTAGATCGTGGAAACCCCAGAGATTAGTGTATGGATATAAGGATGTTTTATTTCAAATGCATTGATTGATGGAGGCTCATCAGTAAACATAATGACGGATGTGACAATGATGGACTTAGGGTTGCAAGGAATTTAACCTACACAATGGCTTATCAAATTGGAAACCAAAGCACAATTAAACCGTTGGGCATCCTCCCATACGTAAAAACAACCCTTGCATGGAGAGACTATTGGGTGACATATTTGCTGGTTAAACCAAATTCTTATGGGGCCTCATACCCTCTACTGTTGGGAAGACCTTGGCTTTTTGAAGCGAGAGCCAGGACGGACTGGTTCAAAGGAATCCTAACCCTAGACAGAGGACCCAACAAGGTGGTGTTGAAATTGTATGAATTGCAAAAAGGCAATGGATCCACATCCATCAAAGTCATAACAGACTCCTCCAACGAGGTAACAGATGGTACATCAGGAGACGAGGAGGCTATTAAACAGATCTTTCCCAAGAAAACAGAGGCACAGTCCCTAACAGTGGGCACTGTAAGTCAACTACCAAGGGAAGCAAAGTCCTTGTCCATGGGAGAATACCTCCTGTCTCAACTAGAATTGACTTCTGAAATCACCTCTGATAGTGAAATAGAAGCATGGATATACTATTCTCCTTGTTTACATGGCAGTAACAAAGACAGTAACAGAGACAAAGACAGAGCCAGAGACAGAGGCAGAAGCAGAAGCAGATACAGAGACAGAAGATCTGTTCTTCTCCTACAGAGCCCCTACAAAAGCAGAGACAGAGTCTCTAGAGCAAGAGGATGAAAATGATAAGGAAGAAACAAAGCAAGTTATGAAAGTGCAGTTGGCGAAGATCCTCTGATAGTGGATTATCTTGTTGATGGCCCTATAGAGACCTCAGAGGTCGAAGATCTCAAGGTGTTGGATGGAATGACCATGGTTCCATTTGGGTTGGCCAATGGATCACAAAGTATGCAAAATCTGCATAAGCAATGGATTAAAGGCATAAAAATTAAGTTCACTAGTGGCTTCTGTCGCCTTGACCGTTCAGTCCAGAGAAAAGATGATGATAATGCCCCCTGCCAACAACAGAAGCCAGAGCTATCAAGCCTCGGCTTCTAGAAGGTCCGTGTTATGTGACACATCTTCTGAATATGAATCCCTAAGTCCAGAAGAAATCACCACTCACATCGAAGCAAACAAAGCTCTAATACCCTTCCAGCAATCTAAAACAGACAAATGAGTCATCTATTCAGAAGGAGAACACTCGTTCTAGTGGAACATCAAACGAGAATACGACTCCCTTGAAAGAGTTAGACCTATATCCAGAAGCAATCCGTGGAACATTCATTCGCAAAGTGGAAGGTGAAAGACAAGTAATATTCCTGGATGCTGACAGTACTGAACATCACCTGAAAGTGGGTCTCAATCTTCCAGAAGAAGAACTAGTGGTCCTGCGAGACTTATTAAAGGAGAACTTAGATGTGTTTGCTTGGTCATATAAAGATCTAAAGGGGATTGATCCCACAGTATGCCAACATCACATTGACCTAGAGCCCAATGCCAAACCTGTAGGGCAAAGACAAAGGCATATGAATCCTAGTTATTCTGCCTTGGTGAAGGCTGAATTATTAAAGCTCCTTGAAGTGAGTTCATTTATCCCGTGGCTAACAGTGAATGGGTTTCACCCATTGTGGTAGTACCCAAGAAAAACGGGAAACTTCGAATATGTATGAACTTTTGAAAGCTCAATTCGAAGACAAAGAAGGATCATTTCCCTATCCATTTTATAGACCAATTGTTGGACACAGTGGCAAGCCATGAGCTCTATTCCCTCTTGGATGGATTCAGCAGATATAACCAAGTCCAAATCACAAAAGAGGACCAATCCAAAATAACATTCACCACAAAATGGGGGACCTATGCCTATAGAGTAATGCCATTTGGGCTTTGTAATGCTTTTGTCACATTCCAATGAGTAATGATGGATGCCTTCCAGAATCATTTGCATGATTTCATTGAGGTGTGTCTTGATGAATTTTGTGTCTATAGCTTAATTCGTGATCACTAGGGACACATAGAACAATGTTTTGATAGATGTCGAGAGTATGGGATTTCTCTCAACCTTGACAAATGTGTCTCTGGCGTCTCATCAGGAGTTATTCTGGGCCATATTGTCTCTGCACAAGGGATTGCAAAACAGACTCGGCAAAGATTGAAAAAATTGCCACCTTGACAGCACCAATAAACCTCAAGCAATTGAGAGGATTTCTTGGCCATGTGGCCTACTACAAAAGATTTATTATACATTTTGCAACCAAGGTGGCCCCTCTGCACAAGCTCCTAAGGAAAGTTGTGGATTTCATTTGGATTGATGATTGTGAAGAAGCCTTTAATACCCTAAAAAAGTGCCTTATCCAAGCACCTATTTTGTAGCCTCATGATTGGACGAAGGAGTTTCACGTGCACACAGATACATCAGTCGAAGGGCTAGGTGTTGTCCTATGTCAAAAGGGCCCCTCTAAATTAGATCAACCAATATATTATGCAAGCCAAAAGGTCATTGATAGGAAACGGAACTACACAGTGATAGAGCTTGAGTGCTTGGCAATGGTGTTTGCACTAGAGAAGTTTTGACACTATCTACTATCAACACATTTCAAATTCTATGTGGATCATGAAGCCCTGTCCTTCCTGATGAACAAAGCAGATGTTAAAGGACGACTGATGAGATGGTTGCTCCTATTCCAGGAGTTCGATTTTGAAGTGGTCACTAAGCCTGGCAGTTCCCATGTCCTAGCCGATCATCTATCACGGATCCCTCAAACTGCAGAAGAGGAACAGGATGATCCAGACCTTCCAGATGCTTCCTTGTTTCTAGCTGAAATAGTTACTCCCTGGTATGCAAACATAGCCAGCCTCTTGGAAACTCAACAGTATCCTCTTGGCATCTCAAGCCGTGAGAAGAAGAAGCTTCTGTTAGAATCAACCCCCTACACTTTGCTAGGCGGTGCGCTGTACAAGAGAGCCAAAGATGAAGTGCTGCGAAGATTGTTGCAGATGATGAAATCAGCATAGTATTGAAAGCATGCCATGATGAACCATGTGGTGGACACTTCGAAGGAGAAGCGACAGCCAGCAAGGCTCTGTTAGCAGGATACTAGTGGTCAACCCTCCACAAGGATGCATATGACTATTGCAAGAGATGTGATGCTTGTCAGCGAATGGGGAAACCCACCAAAACAAGTGCCATGCCACTGTAACCTATTCTTCCCCTAAAGCCATTTTAGAAGTGGGGGATTGATTTTGTGGGTCTCATTGATCACCCACCAGAGCAAAACAGATACATCTTAGTATGTACAGATCATGTCACAAAGTGGTGTGAAGCTAAATCTCTGAAGCGGGACGATGGTAACAGCGTAGCTCTGTTCATGTACGAGAACATTATCACCTGTTTTGGCAGTCCCCTCGAGATGGTAAGTGACAAAGGTACTCATTTCCTTAACAAAATCATGGAGGAGATGACAGAGCTGTATAAGATCCGCCATCGCAAATCCACTCCTTACTACCCCAGAGCCAACGGCCAAGTTGAAGTCACCAATCGCATCCTGTGCTCGATCTTGACAAGAACAATTGTCGCACATCGTCCCGATTGGGACGATTGACTTACAGAGGCCCTCTGGGCATAGAGAACCTCCCACAAGGCAGCTATAGGATAGACCCCTTTCCAGTTAGTGTATGGTATAAAAGCCGTCTTCCATGTTGAACTGGAATTGCCCTCTTTGCGAGTGGTAGTTAAAGAACGCTTGGGAGATGATGAGTCACTGCAATGCCGCCTCCTACACTTGGAATGTTTGGATGAGATACGGTGGATGGCCCTACAGTGTATGGAAACCATTCAAGCGCGACGGAAGGCCTATCATGATAGTTTCATCAAGCACAAGGAGTTCAAAGAGGGTGATCTTGTCCTAGCCTATGATTCGAGATTTGGCAAGCTTCAACAACTGTGGATGGGCCCATACAAGGTACTTGCTATCAATCCTAATGGCTCTGTTTAGGTGCAGACCATTGATGCCTATGATGATCCTTTCCTTATCAATGGCTATCGTCTGAAGAAGTACTTCCCTTCCTTGGGGATCTTGACAATCACAGTCAACCTACCCTCTCCCTTTTGGGTGTCGCACCGTTCTTCTCTTAGTGCTTCTGATAGCCCTTATGATTCTCCTCATGAGGCGGTCTCGTTCTGCTAGCCCCTCGCAGATACCTCTCAACCCGTTCTCTTCTCGTCTGATCCAACAACGGTGGCGAGGTTGGTCCTGCCACATGGTATTTCTACCATTCTCTTTCTTAACGGAAAAAAAAAGAAAAAAAAGAAGAAAAAGAAAGAAAAGACAAAACAAAATTGTTATGGGAGAAAAGGAAGAAATTCCCTATCATAACAGGCCTCGTTCCAAGAAAACATGGAAACACCCTTGGGTGGGAAGCTGGCTGTGGAAAAGGTGGTAACACCCCGCAGTTCAGGATAGCTGACTCACTAGCAACACCTTGTCAAGCACGTAATTTGAAGCCACCTCCCTCGGTGCGCTATCTCTGCAATATGAGTACATCTGCTCTTCTTAATAGATGACCTTTCTTACAAATCATTGAAGTACGAGACTTGTTGGTTACCTCCCTGGGTACGCCTCGTCTTCAACATCCTGATGACAACAACAGCCAACATGATCTTCATCACCAACCCCTTAAGTGATGTGAGCTTTCATCCTAACAGGATGGGACGTGAGTATGGGCTGCCCTATGTATCTATCAGAGAGTGAGACAAAGGGTGGGATGAGTGACCAGTTTTTCCCTTCAAATCAAATGAGAGGTGAGATGTGTGAATGGAGTGTTGCACACATGGGATGGGCCTCTCAATGCACAACACACAATCTGTTCCTGTGCAATGCACCATAAGGCTCCCTGACCTTGCTTCTTGCAGTGTATGCCAGCACATGGCGAGATGCACTGTTGCACCATCAAATGCGCATAAGGCATACAACCTCTGCACAAGTGACAGTGAGGTAATATGGGTTTCAGAAATGGAATATCCTCTATATCTTTCAACAGAGCGTGAGACAGAGGGTGGACTGAGTGTGATTGATGTTTCTTCAATCAAGTATTGAGAGGTGAGGATTGAGGGCTGTTACGACCATTGGAGTCAGGTGCATTTCTGTTTCCCTATGCACCCATGGGATGGGTCTCTGCCATCAGCACATGACATGTCACTCTGTTCTGTACACGATACTGCAAGGCTCCTTGGCCTTCCTACTTGCACCTATGCCAGATGGGTTGGATGCACTAATGCACCATCAATTGTGCACCCTGGCATACTCCCTCTACACCACCCCCTTGTCAATTCCTAAACCGGATGTGAGATTTGGGTTTCCATCAATATTACCTCGAGTGATGTAAGTTATGGGGTGAGCAACTGTTCGTTCATCCCTCTTTAGTGCCATTGAGTTGAGTGACTATCCTTCGTCAACGACACCTCCCCCGACGGGCTTTATCAACTAGCTACCTCCCTGGCTGCTGCTGCCTGGTCCCTGCCATGCTAGGTGAATGCTGGAGTGAGCCCTGGTACCTCTTCTGCACCCGACTCCAATCCTTCTATAACAGTGAGGGATCCTTCAACCATATGCGAAATGAACCAAGTGTTTCTAACCCTACTTTTCTGTTTGCAAGTGTATGTGATGTCTTAAGTGTGGGGATGCTAGAGTTGAGTCGGTGACGAGTCCTAGGCTATGTTGTTGCATCTACCCCTGCCCAATAAGGTCTTAAGTGTGGGGACGCGTCCCTGTGCATCAGTTCTGCATATCATCATGGAAATATATCTATCCATCTCCAAATGTAGAAATTCATTTTTTATGCTCTAATGGGGTCCCTTTTCCACTTCTCCGTTCTATTTCATCGTGTCCCCAGGGCTGTTCCTTGACCGTTTGCCTTTATCCTTTGTTTTGCGATTTTTTCATGTGAACGCACTCTACGTTCACTGAGACTCACATCCAACCTTACAACCTTGTTCGTCCCTTTGAATTGCCCATTTTTCCTTTTTACCAACCCCTGTTCCGACCGTTGGTTCTTGAGTTATTAATTTTTGAAGCAATTTCCGTAAATTAGATATTTTTCCATGTGAACACACTTTTATTGCTTCGGAAGTGTGATTCAACATGCTTCCCTAACAACCCCCTTCCCCTTGATATTTTTTGTTTTTACTTCATGTCCTTCTGATATGCAGTTCATCCGTTATTCAGTTTTTTGGGTTTTTGAGACATTTTCGTGCGTAATTTTCACATTTTTCCCATGTGAACCCCTCCTCATTCCCCCCAAATTGAGTTTTGATGTGTTAGCCCTCTAAATCCCCTTCCCTCAGACATTTTTCTTATTTATCGCACTTCATTCCGGCAATTGGTTCTTCCCGTATTAATTTTCACGTCTATTTTCGGGGTTCGTTTTTGGGGTTTTGCCCATGTGAACACATCCTATCTCAATCGAAACTGTGTTTTTCCATGATAGGCTTGTTGGCCATGTTATTCTGCATATTTTTTCTTCTTTCTGCACCGTTCCAACAAGCGGATTTTCCAATATTAATACACGTATGTGTTTTCGGGTCTGTTCTTTGCGTTTTTTCCATGTGAATACCTTGCTTTTTCCCCGGAACCTATGTAGCATTTTTTTATCATCTTCCCTCGTCTCCGGGTCCATTTTTCCTTTTTACGGTTTTTGGATACAATGTCTGATTTGTATTTTATTAATTTTTCTTCATTCACTTGTGCTACGTCCCACGCCTCGCACGTGACCGTGCACGATTTCGGGTTTAAGGGCCTCACGTTGCCTCGTGGTGTCTGCGACTCGCGTGTTGCCATCCTTGCCCTGTTTGATCCCGCCGATGCAAATGTTTTTCCTCTCGCCCCGCTCCTTTTTCCTGAAAAAACACACACAACACACAAATTTTAAATTTAAAAAAAAACAAAAAACAAAAAACAAAACGCTACCATTAAAAACACACAAAAACCAAAAACTAAAAAAGAATTTTAAATTTTTTTAAAAAATACACCCCCAACACACAACCCCACAACAAATAACCACACCTAAATAACTTATATATATATATATACACACACACACACACAAAAATAAAACACAAATACTAAAAACCACAACCAATAAAACACCAAAAACACCAACCAAAACACATAATAACACCCAAATTTAAAAAACAAAAAAAAACAAAAAAAAGAGAAGAAACAAAGAAGAAAAATAAAAAAAAACAATAATCATACCCCCACAATAAGAATAAGAAAAATAAAAAGACAAAGAAAACGAAAATGAAAATTAAAAAAAGAAACGTACTTGTTCGTTGTTCCACAGACCTCCTCCCCTCCTTCCTTTCTTTAACGATGTCCTCCCCTCCCTCCTTCCTTCAACGACGACCTCCTCCCCTCCCTCCTTCGACGTCCTTCTTCCCCCCCGCCCGCTCCTCCCTCTCTTCCCTTCGCCGCCTCCCTTGGCCCTGCTTCCTTCTCCACCGCCTCCTCTCCCTCCCTCCGCCTCTGCCGCGTCCTTCTCCACCTCCTCCTCCCCTCCCTCCCTCTGCCTCTGCCGCCAAATCCTCCTCCTCCTCCTCTCCTTTTTTCTTCGCCGCCCCGCCGCCTCTCTTGGGTAATTCTTAACTTCTTCGTTAACTCCCTTAATTAATTTCATTAACTCACTTACCTTAACCTACTTCACTTAAGTTACTTACCTACCCTTAACCTAGCTTACTTCACTTAATTTACTAACCTCACCTAATTAACCTACTTAACCTAACAAACCTAATTCACCTAATTCACTTACATAACTTAACACACTTACATCACTTACCTAACCTACCTACCTTACCTCACTTAACTAATTTAACTCACCTAACTTACTTAACTCATTTAATTCCCTTAACTAACCTAAGTTACTTACCCTAACCTAACACACTTAGATCACCTAATCAACTCACCTTCACTAATCCATGTTTCCCCCCATTTTAGTCCCCCTTTCCTGCCCCTTCTCCACTCTACCCCCCTCTCCCCACGCAGCGCAACCATCCCGATGTGCCTACGCGTGCAGGCATGGCCAGCGGGTGTTCACGCGCAAGGACGCGCATTTGGTCTTCTCCTTGCGGTGGTACGTACCGTCCCCGAGCACACACTGTTGTTCACACGCAGCCCGGGTATCTCTTTTGATTTTCCACAAACCCGAGAACAATACTTAAAAAATACCTAAAAACACTAAAAAATATTTTTAAAATTCATACAAATTCAATTTAAAAAACAAAAATTACTAAAAAACTCCTTACTAAATTGGATATTTTTTGGTTGATCTTATTGATTATAATATAAATAATTAACTTCAAAAAAAATATTTAAAATCCTTTTAAAATTCACTAAAAATTGAGAAAATTTCATTTAAAATCTCTAAAAATCAGAATTAAATTCAAAAAAATCACAAAAAAATCCATTAATGTATTTTACTGCTTTTGGAATATTTTAAAATAAAAACATATATCCAAAAGAAAAAATAAAAAAATAAATATAAAATACAAAATCAAAACACACCTAAATTAGTTTTTTTTTAAAAATCAAATTAGAATAACAATCTCACCTAAACATTAATCAACATTGCCTAAACCAAATATGATCTCCCTAATATTGTTTTGATATTTATTTTTTTAAAAAAAAACTAAGGTGCTTTATTTTTTCCAGTTAGTGGTTTTTTCTTTTTTGTTGGATTCCTTACATTTGGGATTACTCAGTGCACCCTCAGTCTCTTGCATACACACCCCTACCATGTATCTATTTTTCATGCTTTATTTATTTTTTGTCATCCCTTAGCCGTAGTTAATTATTAAAATGAACTTTATTCACCCACTTTTTCACGTGCGCTCGCGCTAAATATACATTTTTCTAATAACTTAAAATCAACCTGCTGTTCACTTTGCACGCGCTACGTGCGCTTCAGAGGCACTTTAATTTTTTAATAAAAACGAACCAGCTGTCAAAAAATGCATGCGCTAAAAAAGAAGAGCACTTCAGACACATTAAATTTTTAAATAATAAATATGCATTTAGAGACATGAGTTTGGGGATCGCACTCCAGGTTTTGTTAAAAGCATCGTTTCACATTAATAAATTGTAACTAGCAATTTAAAAATGAACCGTCGTTTTCTTATTAAGGTTTACAACTTAATAAAATTTCAATCATTGTTAATAATTTTTTTTAAATGAACCCTTCATTAAAATCATTCCCCTCACTGCACTTTTTCCTCTTTTTAATAAATACGCTTCGTGGAATGGGCATGTATAGTCCTTTAAGCTGATATTGCTTATCAAAGTCCTGGTTAGGTCTTGATTAGGTTTTTGAAGTATTATGGTTTGCTTGTGTGATACAATTATAGGTGCGGTTTGTAGTTTTCTTCTTTTTTGCCTGATACAGGGTCTCTGGGTGCCTGCTTGTTGCATAGCATGAAGCTTTCAATCGCATATGTGTAGGGTGTTGAGATATCGAGCTCCACTCGTGATATGCCAGGGTGACCGTTATACATTTATGTCACCGACTTGTTAGCCTGCAGATGCGGTTGGTACACCGCCTATGAATAATAGCTAGATGACAGCTATCCTTATCTACTCTAGTTCGTGACTCAGTTAGTATGCCACCTTAGTTAGTTGAGTTTGGTTTGAGACCCATATATAGGGTTCTTCTATTTCTCTGTACTTGAGTTCTTTTTGGCTTACACAACTAAGAAGAGGAAAACTGTTTTCAGCCTCCACTTGTGTGTGTATTCCCCCATTGTGCAAGCAAGAAAGCTACAAGTGAGACTCCTTCATTCTCTCCCACAATCTTGACATGGTATCAGAGCCTAGTTCATGATAAGGAGCTCAAGAAAGCAAACCAAGTTCGCGGTGTTCTGGTAAGAGGACCAATGTTGCTTTCATTTTTCGAGTTTGGGAGCAAGTCTCTGCAGGTAGCATAGCCGGGAAGTGCAAGAGTGCATTGTCTCAGATTGAGACGCCCTTCGCGGTGTAGCAAGAGGGCAGTATATGCTGCGGGTAAGAGCTTTAGCCCTTGGTTGCCCTATTTTTTTGATTTGAGGCCATTTCGGGGCCTGCTTTGGAGGCGGAAGTTTTCCGCACGCACTCAGGAAAAGGCCCTGTGTTTTGCTGTGCGACCACTGTTCTACAGATCGGTGAAAAGTTACTGTAGAAATTGCATCGTATGCCTGTGCGCAGAGACATTGGGAGTTATAGAATCATCCTTGTTGCCTCTTGATGCAAAAACATCACTAGGAAGTGACTGTGTGGTCAAATACCACTTTCGTCAGTTTTGCAGATTTGCCCTTGTGAGGCTAAAGTTGTGTTTTTTGCAGTGACAGAATTCTTTGCAGTGTTCTGTAATGGCGTCTGATTCTCTTTCACAGATTATCACTGAAAAGCTTGACAAGAACAACTTCCAAGCATGGAAGTTTAGAATGACGAATTTCCTTATGGGAAAAGGATATTGGAAATTCATTGTAGGAAATGAAGAAGAACCAGTTCTTCCTGATTTGGAGTTACAGAATCATCCTTGTTGCCTGTTGATGCAAAATCATCACTAGGAAGTGACTGTGTGGTCAAATACCACTTTCAACAGTTTTTGCAGATTTGCCCTTGTAAGGCTGAAGCTGTGTTTTTGCAGTGACAGAATTCTTTGTAGTGTTCTGTAATTGCGTCTGATTCTCTTTCACAGATTGTCACTAAAAGCTTGACAAGAACAACTTCCAAGCATGGAAGTTTAGAATGATGAATTTCCTTATGGGAAAAGGATATTGAGAATTCGTTGCAGGAAATGAAGAAGAACCAGTTCTTCCTAATGTTTCCAATTAACAGCAAATGCAGGCATTTAAAGGATGGCATGAGAGAGCCAGAAAAGTTATGCACATGCTGTCTATCAGTATTTCACACTCTATGATTGTGCATATTCAGGATGCAAGTACGCCAAAGAAGGCATGGGATACTCTGTAAAAAATGCATAGCACAAATACGCAAGCCAGGAAAATGCAGCTCAAGCAAGAGTTGCACAACGTGCAAAGAGAAAGTATGAGCATCAATGACTACCACATGAAGGTGAATAAGATTGCAGAAGAAAAGAAGAAAGAACAAGAACAAACCAAAAGGGGGTGATGTACTCACTGCAAATGCCTAAGGATGCATTCTTCATCTCCTCTTCGCGATGGCCCCTCTTCTTCCTTCGTGCACTTCCTCCTCTTCTTTGTAAACGGTGGCAACGACGGCGACGACAATGAGAAGCTCTCTTTCTCTCTTCCTCTCCCTCTCCCTCCCAAAGGCACAATCTCTTTCGCTCTTTACTGCAAAATGCCGTTCTCCCACTTTTTTTTTCTTTGAGTACAGTCGCTATTTGTGTCGCATTTGTGACACTACTAATATACATCGCAATGCCTGCCGTTATGTCCCTATATCCTTGTAGTAGTGGTATATGGCTATCCCAAAGTTCGTATAGCTCAGATATGTTGTCCAAGTATGGTATGATACCATGTAAGCCTCTTTTAGTTCCATTAGAGCAAAGTAAAGTTGATTCAATCCTCTATTACTATCATTGCCTTAGGTGATTTTGTTATTGACAAGCACAAGCATACAAGTCTTCACTATTACTTTAAATAAAAGTTGTATTAAGAAGGCTTTCTAGATTCGATCCAACTTGAATAAGTAGGTTGGCTTTCTCACAAGGATCATATCTTATGAGAATCTTTTCTTAAATTATACTAGCCTAATTTTTTTAAAATCTCATAATATTATTGAGATAATTGCACCCAGTTCTTTGTTAGAGGGGAGATCTAGTCTTACCAACCTCATTCAATTGTAGTTTTTATTTGTTGACCCATCTTAGCTTCAGAGGGGATGTTGGAAAGCATTTAATGTTGTCATGTATGAGCTTGAAATGTCAATCTCTTTTAAGCATCTTACTTTCCTCTTCCACCTCCTCATTTTTGGATATTCTTATCCTCTTTTCCACCTTTTTGTCCTAGCTACCAAGTGGACACTTTTCCCATCTATCACATGGACCTCCTAATGGGGCATTTGTATATAAAGCATACATGTGAATACAACATCAATCAGTCTTCACTCAATTATCAATCATTCTGCTTTCCATTGCATTGTAGTATTCTCTCATTCTCTATTTTCGCACACAAATTAGTTCAATCCCTTAGAAGTTAGATGCTCTACTCTTCTGTCCAAGCTTAGGGGGGCAATACAATCATACACCAATTGAAAGCTTGTTATCATCATGTCTTTCACTTTTTTCATATCTTGAGATCTATTTATTGCTCTATTTAATAGAGTAGTTATATGCTAAATCCTATGTTAGAACATTTGATCGTTTACAAGCATACCCTTGTTTGTGGGGGACCCATAAATGTGCATTGTAAATTCTAATGTCGGGATGCATAAAACATGTAAAGCAAACAATCATGTGTAAGTGGTCAACATAGAGTGAATGAGACTTTGCCCTTCATAGTCAGAATTATCTATGTTTAACTTTCCATTTCTCTATTTAACATACCATTTCTCCTAATAATGTGTGGGTTGCCAATAGGAATATATGAAATTTTGTCCTTCATAGTCAAAATTATTTATATTTAGCTTTTGATTTCTCATAATTTTCATTCATAGTTAGTGCTTATAGTTATATGGTGCTATCAAAATATTTAGGAAATATGACATATATACCAAATCAAAACATATATGTCCTTATGATTTAGGTGTAATTATGTCGTCATCTTCTACTAGTATGGGACATGCTGAGTCAACAAACAGTACATCCTCCAGTGAGGATGAGACATTGCGTCTTCACAATCAAGACACTTGGCTACGACGAAAAATTAAATGTATGTGTGATCGTTGTCGAGGATATTTTTTTCGAGCACGTCGAGTCACAATGTCACACATCAGCATGTACGGAGAGTGGGACCAAGAAAAAGACCCAGTAAATTTTACTACTTTATTTGCACAAATATTATTGGTCTATGTTGTGTCTTCACCATTAAACAAAACCTCCTTTTTTTAATTGAGCAGAATGCGGTACCACATTCTCAAATGGTCCCTCCAGGGCGTCGAGAGGCTATCGACGCGAGGAGACAGAGTCCTTAAGAAGAGTAGAGACTGATGACGACGATAGAAGCCCTCTTCAAATGCCCCATCAAGTTTTGGAGGAAGAGATTTTGGACAACATGGTGCACGATTTATTTTCCCATGAGGTTCGAGGGGAGGGCGCTACTAGAGAGACCGATGACCCGCTATACATAGTGTCGAAAACTCCATTGTACGAAGGTTTCACATACTCCGTTCTATGTGCATCTCTCGAGATGCTGAACTTACAAAACATTTATGGATGGAGTAATGCTAGCTTAAATGCATTATTGAAGTATGTATCATTTGATATTTTGATTCATAAATGCTTCTAAACAATATTCGCGATTTGTTAACTCTATTTGCACAATATATGCAGGTTATTGTTACAAATGCTTCCAAATGAAAATAAATTACCAACTAGAAGGGAGCAAGCAAGGCGTTTCTTGACATATCTTGGAGGTCTCGATTACGTTAAAATCCATACATGTGTCAATGATTGCATCTTGTTTCGTGGGGATCATGCATCTGCACGATAGTGTCCTATTTGTGGTGAACCAAGATACAACCAGGAGATGAAATCAATGGATGTGCCTCGTAAGGTTTTGCGACATTTTCCTATTATTCCACGTATTCAACTTATGTTTAAGTGTGAATCTATTGCGAGACTCATGTCATGGTATGCTAGTCACCATTCAAGTGATGGAAAGTGGAGAATTCCTACAAACACACCAGCTTGGCAACACGTAGACAATTTGTGGTCTACTTTCAAAGAAGAGCCTAGAAATCTGAGATTTGGTCTAGGATTGGATGGAATAAATCCATTTGGCATCAAAAGCACCTCATATAGTGTATGGCCAGTGGTATTGGTGAACTATAATATCCCTCCGTCCATGGCAATAAAAAAAGGACATGTAATGTTGTCCCTTTTGATTCTTGGAAAACACAAAGTAAAAAACATGGACGTTTACTTAGAGCCTTTGATCGAGGAGCTAGAAATCCTATGGAGAGTTATTGAGGTGCAAGATATGAGTGCATCATTGTTCTCTAGAGATTTCACTTTAAAGGACATGTTGTTGTGTACCATGCATGACTTTCCAGGCTATGGAGAGTGTTCAGGTAGTTGTGTACTCTATTTTATTCATTCTTACCCTTAATCAAATATATGTCATCATTAACCCACTTGTTTTTACAGGTTTAACTACATCATGATATCATGCATGTCCAATTTGCGGTCCCTCTCTGGTTTCTTCTAGACCGACACACTTGAAGAAGGTTATCTATGACAATCATCATCGTTTTCTTCCTATTGACCACCCCAAATATGCACCCCCCACTAATGGAAGAACTCCACAATCTCTGACCATTCAAGATTGGAAGGATACTTGGACACACGCCAATAATCATCCTCCACTCGGCATGAGTCGGTAACTAGTTTACTTCTTTTGTTTGTCTTTAAAGTACACTCCGTTATGAGAACGAGAAATAATATATTGTTTGTGCCTTAGATTCTCTATATTTTTTCGTCTCCCATATTGGACTGAACTCAAGATCAATCACCTGTTGGACCCCATGCATATATTCAAGAATGTTGCCTCTACATTATGGGATCACTTAGTCGGGGCTCGTGATTCTGTCAATGTAAGGGACGATTCATGTAGCATTGGACGTATGAGATGAGCTTGGCCATGCATCGGACCCAGAGGAAAGATCGAGTTACCGCGTGTACCTTGGATGTTGTCAAAGATTGAAGAAAAGATGGTGAAGCAGCAGATCTGTAGCTTTCAAACTCCCATAGGATATATGAGATGCCTCAAGGGAGCCTTCATAAAGAAAAATAAAAGAGACGTGGAGCAACTATCTGGTTTGAAGTCTCACAATTGGCACAAAATGATTCAGGTAAGGATTTTCATAGCGATAAATATATTAATTAGTGGAGTAACTATATAGACTAATTAACAATGTATGAATATTTACATACAGTTCATCCTTCCTACTAGCATATCCCATTGTGTTTTGAAAGATGTGCATGATATCATTTACAAGATAGGTGAGCTCGCGAGGTATGTATATATTATACTTATTTTTTAGTTTACATATTACGTAGATCACGTAGTAAACCCGCTTGAATTTATGGACAAAACTAATCATCGTTCTCAATTGCATGTTGGTAGATTTGTGAGTTTGAAGGAAATCGATCCAAATACGTTGCAAGAGGCTTGAGTATTGTCCATTGAGGTGGTTTCTTTGGTGGAGGAAACATTTCCTCGCTCCATTTTGACTGCTCAAGTACACTTACTCGTACATCTGATTGATGAGATCACAATTTGTGGGGTAGTTCATGCAAGGTGGATTTTTTTTCTCGAGCGCTTTATGAAAATCCTAAAAGATTTTGTAAGGAAAAATGCACGGCCCGAGGGAAGCATGGCTGAGGGTTGGTTAGTGCAAAAATCCCTTGTACAAATCTCTTAATATCTTACTAAAGTGGGCCCCTCTTTACCACGACTATGGAAAGATGATGAAGATTTGAGGATGACCTCTATAATACCTCAACGAAAAGGAAGGAGAAAAGTGCTAATGAAAGAGGAACTTCGTAAGTTAAATGTATTTTGTGTGCTTAACAGCGAAGTAATGAGCAAATGGGTAGCACTATATAAAGAAGCAAGAGCAAGAAGAGTAAGCGAAAGGCAAGCATTTTATGCTAGACATGGACGTAATATCCCATATCCAGAACATTTAAGTGCGCTTCCACGTCATATTGATATAGATTGTCTCCATGAAGAAATGGAGAAAATGGATATATCGCAAGAGGAGTGGGAATATGCACCAGGTTGCTTATCAAAGGCGAGACATACTTATAATTAAATTATCTTTAGTTATATATGATATAATAATTTCACATGTTTCATCTTTAACTAAATCATTAATATGATCTCAACAATGTACTACTAGTGCACAGTGTTCAATGGTATTTGGTGTGAAGGCAAACATTTTCGAACTCAACGCATAGATGATAAGAGAAATACCCAAGATTGTGGTATCCTTGCAAACTTCCAGGATACCAATGGCACCATGGAAGGTTATTGTGGCTTGATCCAAGATATTTTGAAGCTTAAATTTAGGAATTTTTTTATATATGTACTAGATGTGAAGTGGTTTAAAGAAGTAGTAACAACGGGTGAGCATTGCATAATTAGATGTCATCCAAGTGGTTTTGTAGTGATTGACTCTACAAAATTTCACCAAGGCAAGAATGACACATTCGTACTACCTCAACAATGCGAGCATGTATATTAGAAGCTATTTATTTTCATATATATTGCTTCTTGATACATTCTCAAAATACAATAAATATCTAAGTTGCTTACTTTTTGTTTTTTAAATGCACGTTAATGCACGTTATGTATCACCCAATGGTAAACAATAACCAATGGTGGCACGTCATCCCCATATCTAATCATTCAAAACCAATATATGGCAATGCTACCAACACAGAGATAGTTGATGACAATCCAACAATCAATGATTATGCACATGATGATGCCATGATCGATGATATACATGATGCAATGCAAGATGATCCCTGTGAGGATGTTCAAGGAAGTACAAAAGAGGATAACAATATGGTTGCAGATGATGATGAAGAAATTGAGCATAGTAGTACATTTGACAGTTGGATAGACTTATTTGTTTCATTGCCTATTGGTAACATAGACCTAGAGGTAGATAGTCTAGCAAGGGCCGATCTCATTGAAGATGAGATTGATCATTCATTGTAGCATATAATTAGCTTTGAATGATTGGATGTATATTTGTAATATTCAGAAAGAATTAAAGTTGGTAATGTATTTTAAAAAATACTAGCTGTTAAGATGTTTGATCATATTTAGGGACTTTATGACAAATGAAAAATATGTATGTTTATTTTCATATCTATAAGTGCGTTTAAAAATGCGGGTATATAGACGCATTTTTCGCGTCTATATACTAGCGCCAATAGATGCGATGATAAATGCGCCCACTATTTCCCGTGTACAATGCGCATCTATAGGGCCTTTCTCTTATAGTGAGAGACAGTATAGGGGCACAAATGGATTTGAAGGAGGTAGGCAAGATGGAGGCGCTTTGGCCGTAGTCGAGTGCTGATGGTTGCGTACAGCTACCTCACGCTCCTTGGATTTTTTCCACTAAAGAAGAGCGCATTGTGAAGCAAGTAGTCAAGTCTATCCACACTTTGATGGGTATGATGCGTTCTCTCAGGTTTGCATTTTCTAAAGATGACCAATTATCAGGGCTGAAATTCCATGATCACTGGCATAAGATATGTCAGGTTTGTACTACGAATGGATTGTAATTGGCGTGCACATTTTGCTATTTGAAGTGTAGCCATTGTTCATAATGCTTTCTCATTTGTGGCAGTTTGTACTACCGATCGTGATCGCAAGATGCCTTACTCCAGAAATATGCGGGGCCATTTACAGGTTGTCGACTTTTGTGCAATGGATTTCATAGAAGGAGATTAAGACATCCTCTATTGAATCCGCGAGGCGGGGAGCAGTGGAGACGGTCTGTCTCTTTGAGAAATACCTGCCTACTAGTATGCTCACGATACAAATCCACCTTTTTATGCATCTTGTAGATGAAGTGGAGATTGCTGGACCTGTCCATATGGAATGGACGTTCTTCTTAGAGCACTTCATGAAAACCCTCAAAGGCTTTGTGTGACAACGAGCTCGGCGAGAAGGTAGCATGGCTGAAGGTTGGTTGGTGTCTGAGGCGCTAGTGCATATTTCATAATAGCTACCAAGGGTGGATCCAGACAACAAAATGCTATGGTTGTGCTGAAGGACGATGATAGACTGACCAGAGATGTGGTGGTTGGAAATGGGGTAGAAAAAATAATGGATGCTGCAATGGAGGAGAAGGTGAATCGCATTTGTATATTGCACCATGTCTCTATGGAGACGTGGCTCGCCAAGTACTAGATCGCTATGGCAAGATCGAGAGGAAGCGTGATCTGAATTTTAATGTAGTACACACCATCACCGATTTGATATCCCGAGGGAATGGAGGAGATGCAGCGGTTCGTTCATGTCAATGCGATGGTTGCATGGAGCTTTGACTGCAGCGTCTCGCGAAGGGGCAAAGATCTTAATGGAGGAGTGGGAATTCTCGAGGGGATGTAGTCCAAAGGTGATGATGTGTTTAGGATTTGTCGTATATATATTTTATATGCAACAACTAATTTGAGTGTTTCAATGTACAGTACAAAATATATAGTGCAGCATGGTCGTGTGGACGACATTTTCGCGTGGAGCATATTGACAAAATGCACTCCACAATGGATTGTGGTATCATGGCAAGGTTTGAGCAAGAGAGCCGATGACAAGCAATGGATCCAAACACGGTTATAGATGAGATGGAGTATTTTGAGAACTTGCAAAATATTATTATGGTGGATTACCATAGCTTCTCCATGATACTATTCGATGTGCAGTGATTCAAAGTGGTAATTGAAGGAGCTGGAGCAATAGTTCGATGAGGTCCATCTGGATTTCTCGAAATAGATTCTGAAAAAAAATAAACGGATTTGCACGACACCTTTGTGTTGCCGGCCCATTGTGAACAGGTGCATGAATTCATTTGTTTGTTAATTGTATTACAACATGATACATGCCACAATAGTTTAATCTCTCTTGTACGTGGTGTTGGAACATGTAATCTTCTATCCAAACCCCCGACAACCTCGATGGTGGTATGTTATACTTTCATCTCCTCGAAGTGTGAGAGTATATGATCAAAGCGATGTTCTGAGCATAGATGAGGATAATATGCAAATAGAGGGATTGATATTGCAAGGGGTGGAGGCCACCAAAAGCTTGGAGTATGTAGAGGAGCCAGCATTGGCTAACAATGATGGAAATACAGGAGTCCAAGAATTCTTTGAGAATGAGGTGGACTCATCCTTTTGTGATGACATGTCTATCGACCTTCCAGTGTATGCGGAGTTGTGTCAGGAGATTTACATGGGACCATAGGATACTTCATACTTGGAGCATCCACTTACACAATTCGTTGACTAATCGCTTATAAGGGTACATAAGATATGCATTTTAAGTGAGATCACTTTTTTAGGATTTATATTACTGTGCTTTGTATGATTTAAATTGATTATGCTAACATCATTTTTTGTCTGTGTAGGTGACATTTTCAGGATGAGCGCGATCAGACGCTTGAGCTTCGAGCAGACGAGGTCGAGGCTCCAGACTTGTGTAAGAGGGAGGAAGTGCTTCAGGGTCAGGGGAATGCTATAGAGATACAGAGGCAGTGAGCCCGCGGTTGGCACAGGATACAGGTGCGACTCCTCGCTCTCGTGGCGGTTCCAGGGAGCGTGGCTCAAGTGGGTACTGCGGAGGCACGGACACGGTGTCTCCATCTCGTCGTTCTGCTAGAGTTGAGTCACCTCTAGGATTTGTCACACCTGTGGGAATGTCTACTCCAGTTACTCCGGCTTTTGCTCAGCCGTCTGCAAGTGGCACCCTTATGGGTGCTACTCCGATAGATATTAACCAGACGCAGGTGGGAGAGGACCCATCTTAGGCATACCCTAGGGGGATATGCCTATCTTGTCGATGATAGGTTAGGAGCCATCATCATGAATGATGAGGGGAGGAGGGTGATGGCTCGCATGAGAGAGTTGTGCTAACAAGTTTTTTGGCACAATGTCTTAGATCATTGGAAAACATACCAGAGGGGAGCAAGGACTACATAGTAGCATCCTTGCATGAGGAGTTTCCGGTTCTAGCCTCAACAGATAGATTTTCTATGGGTTGGATGATGGACTGCATTTGTGCATATATGTCACACAAACGATCGGACACACGCAAGGCACTCCAGAGTGGGGATGCAAAGTCCGAGTGGCTAGATGCGGACGATTAGCACCGACTAAGGGAGGAGGCTATAGATTCTCTAGGACGTTGAAGTCAGCAATGCAAGGTGGTGAGGGCACGACTAGAGGCCGGAGTGGTCCATCATCTTCGGAGTGGCGGCCATAGGACATATCTGGAGGACTTTGTAAGTTTTTCTTTTGTTTTGCTTGCTTATTTTTTTACAATATCCTTTGTATTGACAATCATGTTTCTAACAGTTAGTATTTTGTTTTCTTTGTAGCACTCCATTACAAATCCCGATCCGACCGGCCTTGAGACTCGGTATGCAGAGAGGCACGATCTCACTGCATTGATCGACTGATTGTATAGACGCAGCGGCCTTGTTCGTAGTTACCATGTTTAATTAGAAGGCATTATTGTATGGCGGACTGATGTATTGTTTTTTTTTTGCTCACACACCCTTCTTTTTTGGTTGCTTGATCTGTGTAGACATTTTCTATGTAGTAGTGATATCTTTTTATGATTGTACCAGTCGCTTTCATTATGTGATCATGTATTTATTTCATGTATCAGTATTATGATTTTAGTATACTTTGTTTTTGTTTACACGAGCATTGTACACAGTGTAGAAGCTATTCTGTATGGCCCAAATAAAGCACATAGTGCTATATGTGGCAGGGCAGCTTATTGCCCTGCCACAAATTTTTTTTTCCTGTTACCGTCGCTATTAGTGTTGACATACACGCATTGTTATTGGTGTCATTTTTAGCATCGTAGAGTGTCAGTATTAGTGTCGTTATTTGCGTCGGTATGAGCATCGCAAATGCGTTGTTGATACCGATGTTGATACTGACACAAATAACGACGCTGATATTGACACAACTGCGACGCTGATACCGACGCAAATAACAACGCTGATACCAACTATTCTATGGCATCGCCAATAAGAATACTTTTTGCGATGACGGGGGTAAATTTTGTTATGTACATTTTCGTCGCTTTTAACGTCGGTATAAGGTCTATATCTTGTAGTGTTTTCAATTATTAGCTTGTTTGTGATTCATTATGTATTATGGATTATTATTTGGTTATTTATATTGCAGAGTCTATTCAATGTAATAGATTTGTTCTCAAAATTTGCTATTAAAACTCCCATATAGCTTGTGAGATTGAAAGGTTGCATACATCAAGCATAAGAAATTCTTGAAGAGCTGAAAAAATATACTAATGAGCTATTTTGTCATGTCTAACCCACTTATTATAAGAAGTTTGCCATTCTTCAAAGATCGGTCCTTCAATTACAAGGGTATTATCATGAGCCTAATCAATTAGTTGAGGTAGACATTCATAATTACCAAGAACAATATCATGCAAGACATCGCCTTCAAGAATTAGCAACATCTTTACTTTCCATCTAAGGAATCCTTGTCCTTTAAAGTGAGGGGTAGAACGTTGTCCAAAAGGAAATCCTTTGACGATTATAAAATTTGACATATCTAGCTAAGAGAATACGTATAAAATGAGATGACAGAATTTGCACATCATATACTAAACGATGACAAAAGTGGAGGACAACAAGTCATTAAGGACCACAAACTATGCCCATTAATGAGGCATTGGATATATTTCATATTGAATCTTCAATTTATGCGAGTCAAAGCAAGAAAGAGAGAGAGAGAGAGAGAGAGAGAGAGAGAGGGAGAGAGGAGAGTATTGCCCGATGGCTGACAGAACACCACTATTTATCGTATTGCTCTTATGAGGTTTCATGGAGACGAAGTTAGAAGAGCTTTATTTTCTTATTGATAAATGGTTATGTGAAATACAGCTCCTGAGAGAAGAAGCTAAATGAAGAAGTGGACGATGTGCTAGACGTGGTCTTCGTCGGGGGTGCGAAGGTTAGTGACATGTGAGTAGCCGTGAGTAGCTGGAGGCACCAACGAAGGAGCCGATGCCGCTGACGATGGCAGAAGGTGCCGTTGTAAGTGCCATCGTAGGTGATCGTATTAAGGACCAAGATGGTGGCAAAGGCCGGGTCGACGCCATTGTATGCTTCAAAGCCCCGGATGGAACCCAGCTGCCGGGAAGATGCCGCGTCCAGTGCGGAGGTGATGTTGTAGTCGAAGATAGCTGTTTGGCCGAAGGTGCCCGTGAGGGAAGGGTTGGAGGGAATCACAGTTTTTCCAAACTTTGCCCATGCTATTTTGTGGCTTGGGGAGTCTCTCACCCCATCATGGCATCGCTCAAATGCATAGCACTATCCAAACCTAGCAATGATCTCACCACAAGATGGAGGTGCCAACCCTACAAAAAATAATTGAGCTTCAAGCTCTTTGGGATGAGGAATAAATATCAATTAGTGCACAAGAGAAGATGCTCCAACTATTATTTGGATATGTAGCAATCCAAGGGTTAGGGAGCAAAGAGAAAAAGAGTGCAAGCCAAGTTTAAGTTAGCTATTAGTTCAATTACTTGATACATAGGGTGGAGATCTTGATGGAGTAAGAGTCCCTACATCTTGGGAGCAACTAGACTCCATGTATCATGATCTTGGCATGGTCCAACTTGAGCACTATGGATTTTTTAAAGAAAGTAAAGCCAATGATCATGAAGTTGAGCTTCTTGCACCTAGAAATGAATATTCTTATACCAAAGGTGTTGTCCTATGTTCTTGAAAAATAATACTAAACTGTGATTGTGTTGGATGCTATGACAAGTGTTAAAAATTTAATAAACCAAGGAAGAAAATGTTAGCAATTGATTATTTTCCTCTTAAGTAAGAGTTAGAGCTTTTAATGTGATCCCAATGACTTTGTCATGATTTCCTTCGCATGTAGTGTGATAGAACAAGATGGTTGGGAAAATATATCTATATGCAACTAGAAATTGTAAATGAGTTTTGGGATGAAACAAAGTATCCTACATAGAGGTGATCCTTTGAACTTGACACTTCTTTTACACTGGGATGGCTTTCAAGTCTCTCATACAACTCAAAAGGATTGTGCTGTGGTAGAAATCATGGTTCTTAATGGTGGAAAGGGCTCTGCTATAGTGGGCATTCATGTTTTATTCATACCTTTTAGTTGCTCTAAAATTATTCGAAATACTCCTGATGTGTTTCAAATCTTTTTAAGACCTCTTATTAGTGAGTTGCAAGACCTTTACATAAATGGTATACAAGTATCATACAACTACCCTATGGAAAAGATTTTTGATAATCTAATGGGACAATAAAAAATTTGTGTTGTTAGATATTGATGATGGTTATGGGTGATCATCGTGCACAATGTGAAATAGGATCTTTCAAAGATGGTGGACAATTCTTTTGTCATAGAGACAAATCCCAAGCAACTCTAGATACTAGGATGCTATCTTTATAATGGTAGTCGATATCAAGCAAGATATCCTTCAGTCCAATGGTCCATAGGTGAAAAGATTGATGCCTTATCAAGTTCAAATATGGCTTTCACACGAGCCAAAAAGGAAGGAAAGCTAAAGATTGCAGGGTTACCTGGAGAGTCCATTCTATGGAAACTATATGATTTGTATGTTTTCAACTTGTCAAAAGACTTGGTATATGATGCAATGCATGTGTTACCTCTAAATGTATTTCAAAAATACATACGAGTACTCATGAGAGCTATGTCTAATGAAAACAAAAATGTGAGCGATTTTTTTATTGTGAAAAGGCTTGTAGGCTTTCTCCACCCTCAATTCATCATGGATAATGGCCTTGCAAACCAAGCAAGTATTGTGAGAGGTTTAAAGCAGCTGAGAACCAAAATTTCATTCAATGGTGCTTATCATATGTTTTACATGTAGTTGATGAGATACCAAAGCCAATTTTGATTTAGGTTTGTTGCTCATAGATATTGCACATGCCTTCTATAATTATAGTAAAGGTATTGGTTGGTCATAAGAATATTTAGGCATTGAACGTAGTTTGTTTTTTTTCTTGGAAAGTTCGAACGGAAGAAGCCTTTGTTGCTACTTCTTCTCCCTTAGAACATATTACAAGAAATGGAGAAATACTAGATGTCATATTAAGATGTGGCTCACATGATGTCTATTGGTGTTATGATTTTGAGAAAATGGTAGCATTATATACTATAGTGAAGGCAAATAATCCTTTTAATGAGATATCTTATGTAAGTTACTATACAAGAAAATTTTTGACTTCAATATTAGAAATGGAAGTAGATGGGCTTTTACCACATGAAGGAATGCTTATCCAAGTTCACTCTTGTCTTATTTACGTTATGGTTATGCTCTCATTGATTTATCAGACACCCTACTATTATCCATTTCATGAAAATGGAATTGTAGAGGATTCTTCAATTGAGAAAGCAAAGGAGTCATGGAAATTTCTTGAAAGAGTTAATTTCCAATATCCTTGTCACATAGTGATGCATGAAAAAGGCATTTTAATTGCAAAACAGAGAAGAGATTGTAGGCCTATTTCATTAGAAGAACAAAAATGTGTTGCATAATTTCTTTGTCCTCAAGAGAGTTCACTAGAAGGATGTCTAGTTACCACAATTAAAAGAATTCTTTATAATGGAGAAACATACAAGGTTGAAGATGATGTAGTGGCAAAAATAGATACCTTTTGTAGCATGTTAGAAAATGTAGGTAATTGGAAAGCAAGAGTCACCACTTTTTTTTCTATTAAATGGGATGGAGAGTATTACATATTTTTTAGTGGGGAGGATTACAAGCAATGCATAAATATAAAAGTAAATGAAGAGTGCTTACTTATAGATCCAATCATGGGAATGAGTATACTACAAACTCAATGACTTCCATTTACTTGGGATTGCATAAGGCCACTAAGTCCTTCATTGCATAAGTTTATTTCTCTACCTTTAGATAAGTTTATTTCTCTATCAATTGGAGATTTTATGGATGTGCAGGTAGTGTGGAGATCATGTGAAGTATCTTGACTACCTCAGTGAGAGTGTGTGTGTTGCTTGGACATCTAGGCTGATGCTAGTAGCATTGGTCACAATGGATATCATTGTCCAATCACCACTATATTGTGCATATCATTGTGTTTTATCTATGGATGTTTGTACTCCAGGACGATGTGGATTGGTGGTGACCCAATATGCTACTAGCTCCCAAGCTGAAGGGTGAGCTCTTTTGGCTCTATGGTTGGGAGCTGAGTTTGGTGTCCATTGTCCATTTTTTCGTAGATATAGCTTGAGTTCTATCTCATGTTCAAGGTTCATGGACATGAGAGAGAGAGAGAGAGAGAGAGAGAGAGAGAGAGAGAGAGAGAGAGAGAGAGAGAGAGAGAGAGAGAGAGAGAGAGAGAGAGAGAGAGATTATTATGTTGTACCCTAATTTTATGAATAATGAAATAATTTCTTTTTTTATGACTAGTAACATATAAAATCTTATGTTTGATTTTAGCTTGTCTCATGGCCTCTCCAAGTTATGATGTTTATAATTATATTGTCTATTGCTATTTTTTTTAAAAAACACAAAAAATAATTTATTAAAATTCAATCATTGAGATATATATATATATATATATATATATATATATATAGAGAGAGAGAGAGAGAGATAGAAAATCAGTGACATAGTCTTTTTCAATTTACTTTTAGCTTATCTCATGGCCTCCCCAACACATCAACAAACTCTAGATTCAATGATACATACCATCATCACTTTGCAAAAAACCATTGAGGAAATCAATAGCATACAAATAGGAGATGTGTCTTTAATGAAGACCCCTATATATGACCAACTATTCAAGCCACCTAAAAAGATTAGTCAAGATGACAAAGATGATTCTGGAAAACCATTTTTACTGAAGTACTATAGAGTTACATAAAATGTTAGATATTATCCTAATCATAGAAAAGTGTACAGTTGGGTCAAGAGCCATGAGTTTGGCAAGGATCTATGATTTCATAATAATAAAGATGACAAACAAAGAATTTTAGAGATCGTAGATCACAACTATGATCAAATTGAACCCCTTGAGTTTCCTGGTGCTACTTATTGGAAGAAGGAGGACATTTATCTATACTCTCTTTCTATTGCTCAAAATCTCAAAAGGCAACTAAAGAGAAAAATATCATCTTTAACGAATATATATTTGGTAAGTTCTCTATTTATTAAAAATTTCTTAGTATAGATTCTACATACATACATGCATACAAACATGTGTGTGTGTGTGTGTGTATGTCATTACAACATATACATGCTATAACGACATTTATAACGACGTTTTCTTTATATATAAAAAATGTCCCTGTCATCGGTATTAGCATCGCTAGAAAACCGTCAGTATGTGCGTCGCTATTTAGCGACGCACATACCGACGCTAATACTGACGAAAATAGCGACGGTTACAGTAAATTTCCGACGCTAATACCGACGATTGCAGAATACTTTTTCGACGCTGATACCGACGGTTATAGAGAATATATTTTTTTTTTGACAGAGCTGCAGATGCAGTCCTGCCACAGTTAGAGCCACATAGGGCTAAGAGACAATTCCTACTGTCAAAGAAGTTAGACAATCGATCCCAAATAATTACAAGACTTTGCAAACAAGTACTTTCATGACATTAATTAACAGAAATGTGCACTGCATTGATAAAGAAAATAACAGAACTTAAATTGAGAAGTGCTACTGCGACAAAGCAAATATGGAGTCATGCTACAAGATAGAAGTCCAAATCATATATACTAATTTTCTATTACATATGGAGGATAGAGGCCATAATGCCATACATAATACAAGGTGGGGAGTAATCCTATGTAGCCTAATCTGCTCTCTACGACTCATCCGCATCAGAAAACTCGTATCGTTGTAGTGGCATATCGAAGGGAGTCTGCAACAGCAAATGCATATATAATTGTGAGTACCAAATACAAACTGACATATAATGATAGATTTCTCAAATTAGAAATGATATTTATTACTACTTACCGGTCCTCCGCGAGCATAGAGCTTCTCGATCAGGGCACTCAAACCATGCTTCTCCCCATATGTCACCTCCAGTGCAGTTGGGTCACGATTCGTAAAACCTTGCTGTGGCACACAAACATTGCAAAAAAACGTACTTGAGATTCATGTTCGAAATACATACATCAACATGGATGTCATTAAATTAGAGTACTCTACCTTATTAATACTTACAAAATCTGCCATGAATGTTGTGTGGCCGCCGCTA
The DNA here is from genome assembly GCF_053477565.2 of Lygodium microphyllum. Lineage (NCBI taxonomy): Eukaryota > Viridiplantae > Streptophyta > Polypodiopsida > Schizaeales > Lygodiaceae > Lygodium > Lygodium microphyllum. The sequence goes on from NC_141150.1 coordinate 62,481,549, forward strand.
CCAAGGTGATGCACCGATCCTGCGTCCAAGCGCGCCTTTGCTGCGTCCTTCTGCTGCTTCCACTTGTTTGGAGTGGATATTGCCTCATCCTGGAGATTACTCCATTCCTGTGTATCCAGCCACTCCGGCTCCGATTTTCCCTGCTTAACTGCTCCGCATGCATCAGACCGCCTATGCGACTGATAGTCACGCATACGCGTCATCATCCACCCTCTCGAAAATCTATCATTGCTAGAGGGCTGAGGGAACTCTCGATACAATGTATCGATTATGTACTCCTTGCTGGCATCTGGGATCTCCTTCCACTTGTCTGTAATGTTGTGCCGAAATACTTGTTGACACAACTCATGCATCCTAGAGATGACAGCTTTTCCATCATCATTCATGTATAAATGGCCAGAGGCCTTATCTATGAGATACGAGTAACCTGTAAGTTTTTGCAAACGGGTACTTTTAGGACATTAATACACATGTGTCAAACACAATTTGAATTTATAAGTGCTACTGCGAAAATCTTCATGCGAAAATACATACCTGGAGGAGTGGGTTTCGTGTACTTCTTGTCGGCCCTAGGAGTGATCGGTGGGGTGCGTGAAGGAGTGGGAGTGATCGGTGGGGTGCTTGAAGGAGTGAGAGCAGTAGACGTCTACTTGCCACCGCCAGTGAAAGACGGTGTCGACTCCCTAGTGGCAGTGCGAGTGGGGGAGACTGCATCCGCGTCCCCACAACAGGAGCTATCTCCTCCTCGACCACGTGACTCTAAAGCAAAGCGAGACCTGCGACTGCGTCTACTGGAGATCGACGCATCGGACCATTCATTCTCGTAGGAGGGCGACCAAGAAATCCTTCTCTCATGACATGACCCTTTGGGAAAAAATCTCGATGTCCCTCAAATACCATCTTCTTTATAGATTTTGACATACGAGAATCCAACCTTGGTCCACATAGAGGACATGCATGGTAACCTGATGTGACTAGCCCTGCAGAACACACATGTACAATGAGGCATGTCATAATACCAACATCGCTCAAAGAAAACTAGCAAAATAAGAAAACACGCTTTACCAGAGCATTCTCCATAACCTGGAAAGTCATGCATGGTCCACATAAGAATTGCCCTTATAGTTGCGGATCGCCTACCAATATGTTTGCTCATGTCCTCCACTACAATTCCCTCCCACAACTCCTTTAGCTCATCAATCAGTGGAGAGAGGTAGACATCCATATTCTTGACTTTGTATCGTCCAGGCACAAGCAAGCTGAGCAAAAGGTGTCCTTTCTTGGTGGAAAGCCATGGCGGTATATTGTAGTTAACAAGGACCATGGGCCATACACTATAGGAGGTGGAACGTAAACCAAAAGGATTTACCCCATCCATGGCAAGACCAAATCGTAGACTCCTCACCTCCTTTGCAAAGTCAGGGAAAGTCTCGTCAATGTGATGCCATGCTTCTGAGTCAGCTGGTGTACGCTGTACACCATCAGTGGATCGATTTTCTGCATGCTATGTAGTCAAATTTGCAAAACTCTTGGTCCGAAAAATGTGACGAACATGCGGTATCAACGGAAAGTGCCTCAAAACCTTCTGCGGAACAGTCTGTCCTTGCAAGTCATTTCGATACCTGTCTGCACCGCACTTGGGACATGTGGCCAACAATTCAAACTCTCCCCGGAAGAGAACACAATCATTGGGGCAAGCATGAATGCAATTATAATCCATGCCTAGCTTTCACAGCACTTGTCTTGCATCGTCACGAGACTCAGGCATCGTGTTTTGGATAGGCAAAATATAAGATTTCAACGTTCTACAAATTGCAATGAAGCACGTTATTAGAGTGCTATATAGCACATTTTAATGGCTTTCAATAAAGAATCATACACATCATAATATACCTGAATATCTCTGTCACACTCGCATCGCTCCATCCATACTTTGTTTGTATGCTCAACAATGCAAGAAGTGTCTTCAAACGGGATACCCGACTCCCATCATACAATGGAATGGCAGCCTCCGCAATTAAAGGATCTTGGGATTCCGAGTCCGTCGGAAGCAATGATTCGATCATGTCCTCTAACTCGGGCTCCAAAAAAGTAGGAGGATCGTCCATGTCTCCAGCATTCTCACCCATAGAAGGGGGTTGAGAGTTATCACCTTATATGAGACAGTTAGTTATCTTGGACGGCATTTGTATAGAGCGCGGACGAACTCGTCTTACTGGACACAAGAGATCTGCGGAGGGCAATGTATCGACATGGCCCTAACCCTGTAAAGGACGTTAAGGAGCTAACTTCTAAGATAACCCCAAACTGTTATACTTAAATCAATTACATGTCATATAGTAATGAGAGAGAACTTACCGCAATCTCGTAATTCAAGACTGCTTGGTCGATTATCTCAACTCGAAACTCTCCATACCATTGCACATGATCTATGGAAAAACGACATTTCTGACGAATGGCCAATTTGCATTGCGTGCATGGACAGGGGACACATTGATTGAGCCAAGACTCATGATCACCACCATGTTGGTCGTGAGTGCTAGACATCTTGACTGCGATGTAATGGAATGATAATTTAATAACGATTCTATATTGTATATTGGGACCACTCCACTATATATATTTCAGGTCTTTTTTTTTAAATTTTCGTACCTATCTCTTTGAGTTCGGCTCTAAACTTATCTATCTTTGAGGTCGGCTCTAAACTTATCTATCTTTGAGGTCGGCTCTAAACTATGCTCACACACATACATTTTCGTACCTACATTGCAAAGAATAAAAACCAACACAAGAAAAATTTTGAAAACATTCGCTTCCGTTTCTCTCTCTTTCAATACTTCCTAACCTACATTGCAAAGTAACACAAAGCAACACAAAGATCGAAGACAAACCAACACTTTCTAACCTACATTGCAAAGCAAAACAAAGATTGTAAAGAAACCAAAACAGGGCATACCGTCATGCTCTCTTCTTCCTCCATGACGTCTTTGTGCGGGCGACGCTCCTCTCCTCGTGTGCAGCTCGTAGCTTGCTTCCTTGCTCACCTCCCTTGCTCACCTCTCTTGCTCACCTCCCTCTCTTGCTCATAATCCTTTCTTTCTCTCTGCCTTCGCGCGCTCAAATGATACAAACGTTCGGGTTTCGGCGAAATTTTGCCGCAGTAAGTCGTCGGTATCTGCGTCTTTACAAACGTCGGTATTACCGACGTTTTTAAAGACGCAGATACCGACGCTAATACCGACGCCGAAAAAAAAACGTCGTAACTTAGCGTCGCTATATGTGTGTACCCTTGTAGTGTGTATGTATGTGTAGTAAATTGATACTAGTGGGCACGATTATGTTTTCCTTATAGGAGAATCATAGCATTGAGCAAGAAAATATGCAAGGTGAATGGGTAAGATTTATCCTTTTTTATCTCAAGTGTAGAAATTTTAAAATGATTTTAATTATATTTTACTTTACATTTTTTAAGTTGCTTATAAATATTTACATTTCATTATATATGTTTTCTCTAAAATTTTAGGATACAAATGGCGAGGTGTATTATCCATAGCTTATGTGAAAGATCAATGTATTTTTTCATAGAATAGTACAATACATGTATGTACTCTATTCACTTATTAATATATTTTGATGTTTAAAATTTTAAGTTAGATATTGACTTCAATTTCCTTGCTTATATTGGTTCAAATCATAAAATGATGGCCCATCCCTTCTTTTACTTTCTACTTCAAGCATCCATAAACAAGATAATGAAATTGTTGGTATAATTTGATTCATAGTTTTTTTTTCCATTTGATTCTCCCTAATACTAAAGCTAAGTTTTAGGACTTTTTGAATTCATACATTTATGGAGCTACTAAAACAAATTCCATGTGTATGAGGATTGTGTGTGTGTGTGTGTGTGTGTGTGTGTGTGTAGATTTTGTATACTTATAAATGAAAATATATTTTATTTTTAACTTTTATTTTTCTTGTATTGTTGGATTTATGTAGTGAAGAATCTCTTCCTCAAGATACATTTCAATATCCTAAGGAGTTTGAAGCTATACAAAAATGTATTCGTTTATGAAAGGTATACTAAGGCATCTCTTAATTAATTATTTAAAAAATTAATTAATACATTATATATAATTACATATTTTTTATGATAAGATGAGTGAGAAAATGCAATAGAGCAAGCAATACCAAAAGGAGAGTAAGGAAAAATAGAAAATTTTGTTTAAGATACTTCTTTGTATTTTCTTTTACTAAATGTAATATGATTTTACTTTGTTAACTTTAGTTTCTTGTCTATAACATAGCCTTTGAATCATATTGATGTATCAAAACTTGTGGATTCTTCTAAGTTGAATTGCCATTAGGAACTTCATGGGTAACTCAATGTTTTAAATATTAAATTGATGAAGTAGCTAATTAATTGATGATGTAGTAGCACACTAATTTACATTGTGTTTATGAGCTATATGCATCATTAAAGTCGACATATAGTGTTATTAAGAGAGACCCTAGCTTTTTAGGAGGATGCAATGAGCAAACATTGCTTGCCATGAGAAAGTCTATTGTGGATTGTTTAGTTTATAGAGGGAAAAATATTGTCACAAAACATCATAAAAGAGCCATGCGTACTGAGGATATTTATATTCCCTAGACTAATCTCTTTATTAATGAAGATACCATCTTTTAATTCTTTAAATTAGTTTAGTTTGAGCATTTTCTTCCACAAAATGTGTTTCTTTTGCTTAGGAGATAGGAAGAGAGATTCTAAAGCTTCGACTTGTGCCTCAATTGTGCTTTGGGCTTAGACATGTAGGTATGACAAATATTACTAGTTAAACAATACGTAAATATAGTAGTATATCAAGAGGAGTTGTTAGATACATATCAAAGATAGTATGTTGTTCTAGGTTGGGTTTTTGAACAAGAGGGTCTGATACTATGAGATTATTCATAGTGTCCATAGTCTTCATTAAGCCCCATGATCCCTAGTTTATATTTCTCTTTTGGTGGCTTGCTGGGTATTGGTGAAAAATAGAAAAGCCCATCTCAATGTGAAATTTTCACTCAGAGCATGCATATTATAACATCAAAACTACGTAAAAGTTGTAGAAGGATCACATTTAGATATTCATAAAAGTTCACACTTTAGCTTTTACAAACTACACGTAAAATTATAAGTGAGTTTATTAACACTGTAGTTAACAGAACTATAGAGACACTTGTAAGTTTCTTTATAGTTTAAAAAAGTACGCCAATTAGGCTGTCTAAGGGTCAAATTCTTTATAATGTCATGCACCAATTATGTGAATATCCTCTCCATTCAAAAGTTTTCATCTCTCTCTCTCTCTCTCTCTCTCTCTCTCTCTCTCTCCTCACAATCACAACATTCAGAAGTTTCTAGTGGATGCTCTCTTCCATTACGTCCTCATCATAATAATTCCCTTGAAAACATTTATACCTCTACTTTCATCACCACAAATCAACGATAGAAGGGAGATGCAATCTAGGTCATTATAGTTATCTATGTGGATGACTTGATTATTATAGGTGACAATGATAGTGGGATTGCTGAAGTTAAGGAAGTTTTTAAGAAGAAGTTTGACATGAAGGATTTGGGTGAGCCGAGTTACCTTCTTGGTATTGAGGTGATTAGATGTAATAATGGTATACTATAAGATAGAGGCCTCATACCGACATTCAAAGCGACGAAAATGTTCATTAAAAAAATTGCCCCCGTCCTCGCTAAACACGTCGGTATTAGCATCTCCATAGAACTATCGATATTGGCATCACTATCAACGTCGATAGCGACGATTTGCAATGCAACTTATGATGCCAATAGTGATGCATATAGTAAATTTGCAACGCTAATAGTGAGGGTTACAAAGAAAAAAAACTTGTGTTTACATTCTACAAATGGATTACATATTAAGTGTACAATGGTCATCAAAATGAGGGCAAAATGTACTAGGACCCACAAGACTGAAACATAAAATAAATACAAGATCGCTGATGAAAACTCATGGAATCATGGCAAGATACAAAGGATGATAATAACATAGTACATAGAATATACCTGCATAAATCACAGGACCAAAAAGGAAGAGGATGTGTACTCCATGAATCCAAGCACGAGCTATAGATCCTCGCCATCCGAAAGCTCATCCCAATGCAAAGGAGTATCAAATAGAGTCTGCAAAAAAAAAAAAACTACACATTGGTTCACCATACATAATGCATTTTAATAAAAATAGTAACTACATACAAGAAAGAGGAGTGACTTACTGGGCCGCCGCATGCTTTCAATCTATCGATCAATGTAGTGAGACCATGTCTCTCTGTATATCAAGTCTCTAGGCCAATGGGATCATGGTTTGTAATGGAGTGCTGCAAAGAAAACAAAATACAACTATTAGAAACACGATTGTCACTAGAAGTGATATTGCAAAAAATAAAGTAAGAAGAACAAAAGAAAAACTTAAAAAGTCCTCCAAATAAGTCTTGTGGCCACTACTCCCAAGATGATGGACCACCCCTGCCTCGAGTGGTGCCCTTGTAGCCTCGCATTGATGTCTCCAACATTGTGGAGAATCCACAGTCTCCTCCCTAAGTCTCCACCAGTCATTTGCGTCGAGCCACTCGGGCTTCGAGGCTCCACTCTTGAGTACCTTGCGTACATGCAATAGTCTTTGTGACATGTATGTTGAGAAATCAAATCAATGAATGCCCATAGAGGCTAGATGTATGCCCGAAAGAGACTGGCCCATAAGTGGCTTTGTATCGAAGATATGAGAAAAGATGTATGATCTAGAAGATCTATGAGACATGCCCAAAATCCCATAAGCCTAGTGAGGAAGAGGGGTAGTATCCAAAAGCTATAAAGGCATGTACTTGTTGACACTCATTTCAATGCAACAGTGCAATCATTTTGTGTCACTCAAGATTTTGTTTATGAGTCCAAGTTAATCTATCTTGGAACCGAATTTACTTCAGTTATAATTCTTTATCTCAATCATGTTTTATGTTTATAACCTTTGTCCGCCATAGGTAGCATAGCTCTAGATCCATGTTTCTTAAGATGGTATCGGAGCCATGGTTGAGCTAGGTAGCTTGTAATATGATTTCTTCTTATTTGCAAGCTCTACAATTTGTCCCTCTTTCATTCTTCTCCTTGTACAAGTCCACATCCTATTTCCATCTCAATTTCTTTAAAACCATTGGCCTCCTTTTGTGCACCCGCCAGGAGATGAATCTAACAATGGCGGATTTGGGGATGCCGATTCCTCCCAAGTTTTTTTGGGAATAGGGGTCTATCTACGATCTGAGTGTGCTTCTGCTTGTCAATCTTGTAGATATATGTGTTGGCCTTCTATACAAATTGTAAAATTCAAGCTCCCCTCCGCCAAGCTCCTCAGCAACCCAACCCTTTAGGAAGTCCGTTATTGGCATAAAAAATTATATGTTGAGAGAGATGCAATGATGCGTGATGGGAATGGTGGCGACAAGATAATGCAGAAAAGCTCAAGCTTTTCGGGTGCATTCATTAGAAACAGGAGATCCTTCCACTACCCAACAGCTACTCTTGGCTCTGGAGTACCGTTGCAGAAGGAGAGAGAAAGAGTTGTGGGTGATACTAAGCGCACTGAATCACAAGCTCACACAGCTAGCTTTGGGTTTAGAGAAGTGCCAGAGGAGGATAAATAAATACTCGTTGGTGATGTGTTCAAAAGTGTGGCTTTACAACTATGACCTTATGAATGATATCATGAGTGGCGGGCTGCATCGTCTTTGGAAGATAGATTAGTGTTTAAACTATCATCATTTCCTGGTATGCACCATCTGGATGTGGCTGGTGGTACATGTGATGTTGCATTTCGTGTTCTAGAAGCAATACATTCTTGTGAATGTATGGGCATACCTGCCTAGTCTTCTAATGTAGAGGCAAAGGATGATGCAGGAGTCTTTGTTTGTGATATCAATCAAGCTATGCTCAATATTGGGAAAAAGAGGGTCCCAAGACAAAGAACTTGGGGGTGCACAATGATTAGTGTGGGTGGAAGGAGACATAGAGGCTCTTAGTTTTCAAGATAATAGTATGGATGGATATACGATTGCATTTGGCATAAGGAATGTGACCCATATTGACGAGGCTAAAACATTGAAAGATGCAACTATCTCATAAAATAGAGTGGATTGGACTAGGGAAAGGCGTGTTACCATAAAGGTAGATTGGGTTTCGTAGATTGAGGACCTTGGAAGACATCATGCCAACATGACGTGTTACAAGAAGGCTGGAGCAAAATGTCAAGTACCATGCACCAACAAAAGGGACAAAGAACATAACCAAGGAAAAGAGCATGGAAAAAAAGAAAACCAAGAAGATAAAGAAAAACAAAGGATGCCAAAGAAGTAAGAAGAAGATTAAAAAATTTCTGTTGCTTACAACAAATAAATTTTCCCATAGTGGATCTCTATTTCCCGTACTAGATGTGCTTTGCATAGTGGATGTAAAAACCCTTACCAAGATGTAAAGTCTCAAGCCTTAACTTGACTAGGCTACCAAAGAGCTAGTCTCCTGGTCCATGTTTACATGCACGGGGGGAAAAAGCCAGCAAGGGTAGAGACTCATCATTTGAGGGGGGGTGTTGAGAAATCAAATGAATGTATGCCCATAGAGGCTAGATGTGTGTACAAAATAGGTTGGCCCATAAGTGGCTGTGTATGAAAGATATGAGAAAAGATGTATGCTCTATAAGTTCTATGAGAGATGCCCAGAATCCCATAAGCATAGCGAGGAAGAGTGGTATTATCCAAAAGCTATAAAGGCATGTACTTGTTGACACTCATTTCAATGCAATAGTACAATCATTATGTGTCACTCAAGATTGTGTTTATCAGTCCAACTTAATCTATCTTGGAACCTAATTCACTTGAGTTATAATTTTTTATCTCAATCATGTTTTATGTTTATAACCTCAATCCGTCATAGCTAGCATAGCTCTAGATCCATGTTTATTAACAATGCACGCACGCATGCACTCCATTATCCAGCTTGTGGAAAACCTCTTTGTCGCGTCTCCATGGATACATGGTGCAACATACAAAAATGATTCACTTTCTCCTCCATTATAGCATCCATCCTTTTTTCTACCCCATTTCCAACCACCACATCTCCAATCAGTCTATCATCATCCTTCAATGACCATAGCATATTGTTGTCTGAATCCACCATTGGTAGCCACTATGAAATATACACTAACGCCTCAGATACCAACCAACCTTCAACCATGCTACCTTCTAGTCGAGCTCGTTGTCGCACAAAGCCTTTCAGGGTTTTCATGAAGCACTCCAAGAAGAACATCCATCTCATATGGACGGGTCCCACAATCTCCACTTCATCTACAAGATGCACCACAAGGTGAGTTTGTATCGTGAGCATGCTGGTGGCCAAGTATTTCTCAAAGAGGCAGGCTGTCTCCATTGCTCCTTGCCTTGCAAAATCAATAAAGGATGTCTTGATCTCCTTTTGTGAAATCCATTGTACTAAATTTCACAACCTATAAATCGCCCTGCGTATTTCCGAAGTGAGGCATCCTATGATCGCGATCGGTAGTATAAATTGCCACAAATGAAAAAGCATTACTAACACCGACTAGACTCCAAATAGTGAAATACACAGGCCACTTATAATCTATTTGTAGTACAAACCTAATATATCTTATGCCAATCATAGAATTTTAGCCCTGTAGTTAGTCGTCTTTAGAAAAAGTGGATCTAAGAGAACGCATCATACCTGTGCAAATAGACCTAATAATTCTCTTCACAATGCGCTTTTCTTTAGTGGACAAAACCCAAGGACCGTGAGATAGTTGCAAGCAACCATCAGTACTCGACTGTGGCCAATTGACTATGACCAAAGCGCCTCCATCTTGCCTACCTCCTTCAAATCCATTCATGTCCCTGCAGTGTCTCTCTTTCCTGTGATGTGGTCCCTTAGTACGCTACCCACATTCTTGAAAATATGCATGAGATCCAACAAGTGGTTGATCTGTAAGTACGGTAACTCATAGAAAACCAAGAACCGTCGCATTTCATTTGGATACGACTCCGTGTGGACAATTTTCAACTCGTACGAGCTTTGGGTGTTCATTCCTGCTGGAGGTTGTCTAAGAAAACATTCCCTCAGTTCATGACCAGAGCTCTGGCAAGAAAGAGGCGTGTCCTTTATATACCATATTGTTCACGGTTCATAACCTTCGAGAGTCTAATTGTGGCCCACACAATGGACATGCATGATAACCTGAGATAACCAAACCTGTACCAATACCTATATTTAGTGAACACAAACTTGAATGAGCTATGATAGATATGACCAACAAGAACGGAGGACTACTTATGTGAGTCCTCCCCGAATCGCAAAAAGTCATGCATGGTCCACAATGTGAAAATGGATCGTATATTGGCAGACCGTTGACCATCGCGCTTGCTCATATCTTCCATGGTGACCCCGTCCTTCCACAAAATCTTAAGCTCATCAACTAATGAACATAGATAAATGTCCATATTCTTGACTTTGTAGCGGGGCTGAGAATGAGCAAGCTAAGGATCAAGTGTCCTTTCTTCTTAGAAAGCCTTGGTGGGATGTTGTAGTTAATAAGGACTACATGCCACATACTATAATAAGTTGAGTAGAGACTGAATGGGTTCATGCCATCCATAGCAAGACCGATCCGAAGATTCCTTGGATCTCATGCAAAGCTTGGAAAGGTAGAGTCAATGTGGCTCTGTGCGCGTGAATCCATTGATATTCGTTGGATTCAATTGATGCATCTATTCTGTGCAAGCTACATTGTCAAGCTTGCCATGTCTGATATACAAAATATGTGACATATACCGGGGATAAGTGGAAAGTATCTAAGAACTTTCTGAGGGATGGTTTGCCCTTGCAAGTTCTATCGATATCTATGAGAATCACACTTTGAACATGTCTCCAAAGTCTCTTACTCTCCTCAAAATAGCATGCAATTGTTAACACATGCATGGATGTCATTGTAGTCCATGCCAAGCTTTCGTAAAACATGTCACGCATCATCATGAGACTCAGGTATGGTATTTCTAAGTGGTAATATATGACACTTTAGTAACTTGAAAGAAATCATAAAACACCTTGAAAAAGCACAATTTTGTTTTATAATGGTGCCAAAAAGAAATAAACGAAGCGTACGTAGAAGGTACCTAAAACAACTCGATCACACTCACAACTTCATCTGTATTTTGCTTGCACACTTAGGAGTGTAAGCAATGTCTTTAGGTGAGATACTCAGCACCCGTCATATAATGGTATGGATGCTTTCACTCTTAGCGGATCAAATGTCTCGGCATCCATGGGTATTAATACATTGCTCATTGCCTCCATCTAAGGCTCCAAGATTATAGGAAAGTTTCAAAGGCTACATGTCTCCTTTGGTATTGACGATATAGATTGGGTTGTACCTTCCAAGTGGTGGATTGGCTTAGGCACTCCATCCATTGCACGCCCACGAACTCTTCTAACTAGCCGTAATAGGTGCCCTCCTCCTTGGGATGAGATATCACCTCCCTCTATAAATTTTACGACCACGTCTAATGCTTTGTATATGATATTCAATTAGTTTGCAAAGATAAGACATGATTGATACACATTTTTCTTACCATTTGTGCAAAGTCTGAGATCACCTAATCTATGATCTTTGATTGAAACTTGCCCAAGCATCGTATGTTGTCACACGGGATTCACGTGAGGGTTCATGAATGTCGCTTGCCACAAGGACGATACCTAAGATGTGAGCAAAGGATGATGAAGAGTACTCAACTTAAGGCAAATACGTGGAGTAGAAGAATCAAATACATTAGTGGGCAAGGTATATTGGAAGAAGTCATGTAACCATTCAAACTCACTTTGTATTTGCGAACAAGATACAAAGAAACAATCTTCCAAGATAAGAGATCCACTCCATGGTATAAGCACAAAAATGTAGAAGTAAAGTGGTATTATAGAGAAGGTGTGGATAAAAGATAACACAATTGTAAGATAACATGTGATGAGTATGCAGGAGCAATTTGATATGTGTCAATTGGATGATTAGTACAATGACAAAGTATCCTTGTTTTAATGCTTTGGTGAAAGTTATGAACTTGCTAAAGCCTTGGTCTTGTTGTGGCCTTATGTCATCTACATGTCCTTTGTTTATCTCTGCAAAGGTGACAATCAAAAAGTTTTTACTTCATAGTGGTAAACTGCCATATACAGAAAATTAGTATAAGAGGATATTGAATTTTCAGACGCCAATGTATAGATCTTTCGAAGCTTTATTAGAATTTTGTCCCTTAGCATAACAATTAAGCGGAGAAGCTTGTTGAGGAAGGTGTCAATCCAACATCTTATCCAATGTGATATAGCTCATCCAAGGGCAGTGAATATGAGGCATGGTAAGAACAACATAAATACCAGCATGCTAAGCAACTTGATCCCACTTGGGCTGAGTATGCCAACATGGTTGGTGGCAAGCAAGCACCCCATACCACACATCACAAGGACCTTGGCAAAGGCAAGCACGGCAAACTCAATAGATTTAGCGATGGAGATACTGTGCTGCAACATTGCAAGAGTCTACAGGGTTACCGGTGTTTCTGTTAGGGCTTTATCTTATAAAAGATGCCAATAGTACTGGAGATGTTATGACGCCACCGACAAACGGAGCACTAGTTGTGAGTTGATCTGCAAAGTTAGAATTGAATCGGAGGCCGATGATGTACTTGGGCCAGCAGATTTCAATGGAGTAGAAGACTCAGCCATTATATGTGGTGAGCTCTGCTCTTCGTTTTTCTCTGCCTGCTCTCAGACAATAAGTCCCTCGGCCTCTTTGACGAGTGTTGTCTTGTCCATGGCGATGATGATGGTATCCATGCCGTCTCCTCCTCATCCTCATCCTCCATCACCCTCTTTCCCCGTTGATGACTTCTTCATGCTTTAATAACCTTTGCCATATCTAATTTTCATGTAGCTTTTATTTCTCAACTTTTCTCAAAGATTTTTGCATTTTTATCATGCTTCCTTAGACATTGCTGTTTTGACATCGTTGATTATGTTAGTCCTGCATAAGTTTGGTCAGCAACACTTTTTCCCATCAGATTATTCTTTTGCTGTAGTAGCTTTCAATCTTACTAATCATACTCATTTCCATCCAAGCTTTTAGCTTGCTAACAATCAAGAATTTTTTCCTAAGGGTTGACATGTTTAGTTAGATTTCAAGACACTTTTGTATGTATAACATGTTAGTGTTTGTATTTAAATTATCCATGGGTATCAAACACCTTTACATTGCACGAAGTGCAACAACATGTTTTTTAGTGGAAATTTAGACCAGTCTCTTTCTTCATATTTCAATTAATACCAAAAGAGACCTTTGTTCAAGGTATGTATAATCCCAATAAGTTTTTTCAAAACTGAATATAACTTTTTACAATGCTGCAAGTGGTTTACATGTTATCAATGCACACATTGTCTCTTCGGCCAAAACTAGTTTTCTTTTAAGATATCTTGTATCTTAAATATCCATGAAATGAGTGGATAACTTTTAGCTTTCATAAATTGCTAAAATATTGATCCAATTTTTCTTATGAAGAGCCATATCTTCTGCACTCGCAACATGTGAATTACAGTCTTTTCCTCAAGTCCATGAGTCTTCAAAACAGAAACCTTTATGTGAACTGATTTTCCATGCTTTATGCCCTGTCAAGGACATGCTTTGAAAAAGAACTTCATGCCCAATTACCATGTAGTTTGCAAATTAGAGTCCATGCTATGCAATCAATCAAGCAATGCTCCCACAAAAAAAATTATGAATGCATTGAAGAAATCGTGCCTAGCCTAACTGCATGTGCTCATGTGTCAGGCAAATGCAAACACAAAAGATACACACAACGGAAAATAAACTCATAATAGCACTGACCAAAGAGTTCAAAATCTTGGCAGAAAACTATGCCCTTAGGATTGCAGTGGTAGACATGCAGTGTCACAACATCTACCCCCTCCAAACCTGCACATCCTCTAGATGGGCCACAACTACCCATCATCATCACCGCCAACAGTCAATGCAATCTCTTCATCTTTTGTAAAAGTATCTGCAATTTCCACATCTTCCTCTTCATCATCTCTTGGTTCAAGTCCATCATTAATTGCATTATCCAACTCCTCGACTATATATCCTGCATCATCTCTTCTTTTGAATAGTTTGATTCTCTTCCCTACAATCAAAATTTGCAAGGCTATACCATTAAGCTTTGCTAAGAAAGTATCATCTAGAAACCTTGTGGATAGCACTATACTAGTTGTCTAGACTGTTGTCATAGACCAACACCTAATCTCCCTCTTTAATCTCTTTACGCCTCAATCTGTCTGCTATCAAAGTGGTCTTTGTTGCAAATTCTGGCCTCTTTGAGCTTTTGAATTGCTCTCTCAATATCTTCAGGTATTCTCTCCAAGTGACAAATACGAAGAGCCAAAAGATCTTCTCTTCTCATCTCTTTTTGCTGCCATGGTAAAGCACTCCAAGTAAGTGTGCAAGTCTCTATAGGCATGACTGGCTTCTTTCCATACATCAATTCAGTTGGCATATAACCTGTAGTCACATTGTGAGTAGCATGATCGGCCCATAAGGCATAAGGCAACATCCTAGGCCACCCTCGAATTTGTCCACCGCATGCTTTGGCCAAGGCTTTAACAATTGGTGGATGGCCTCTTTCGCTCTTCCTGTTGCCCTTTGGATTATATGCCAAAGTCATAGCAAGTTTAATGCTAAGGCAAGAGAAAAAACTCCCTAGCCTCATCAGCATTTAACTCACCTCTATCTGCAGTAACTTTTTCAATACATCTACACATACAAATAACATCCTCCAAAAGAAACTTACAAGCCACTGAAGTGGATTTTGTCAGTAATGCTCTTCTTTCCACTTGATTTGTGAGATCTTCTTCTGCCAAAACAATATAGCGCATTTTCCATAAACAACAAGCATAGTAATCAAGTCAAGAATCCACTTATAATGAATACATAGCGGGTAGGTAGGATGAAGCTCATCTCTATGCCTCACTGAAGAGAAAAATTGGCAATAAGGCATGTCTCAACAAACTGTGAGATATCTCTATACCTACCTCTCCATCAATAGCGCTCTTTGATCTTCTCATAGGTTGCCCAAACAGCTCGATGCTCAACCCAAAGACTTTCATGGAATTCATGGAATTCTTTCATGATCCCCACCTGTGAGGCTCTATCACAAACAACTCTCAATGGCTCTCCTCCTCGCTTTCATGGATGCTTCCAAAGTAGCCCACTTCTCAAGAAGAAAACATAAGCTTTTCTTCTAATCTTCTTGAAGTTTGCATCACTCCATCCATCCCTTCTAGACATAGTACTCAAATAACGACTAGTCTGAAAATACCTTCATGTATACAAAGTCTCATCAAAGCTTTCCAAAGCAGACACATGACAAATAGGATCAGCATGCATGGCTGAAAGATCAACCCCATCATCAGCATCATCAATGCAAGAAAAATCCATATCATCATACCTTGCTCATGAAAGCATATCGGCCATCGGGTTGTCTTTACATGCTATGTGCCTGAACTCAGGATTCATGGATTTTATGTACCCAATCCACCAAAACATGGCAATATCTCGAGTAGAACAGTTTGTGATCATACCTATACAATCAATCTCGACCACTACAGTAGCTCCAATGAAGTACTCTCTGTCATTCTTGAGAGTCGTGACAACTCCTAAGAGCTCTCTCTTAACCTGTGAATACCTTCATTGTTGTTCATTTAGACTTTTTTCCCAAATTGAATAGCATACCTATTCCCATCTGCATTGTCTTGGCCAATAGCCCATCCAATACCAATAGGACTAGTATCAATAGTAAGAGCAATAGGTCTCCCATACTCATAATCTACCTTTCGAAGAGTTGAAGCAGCTCTCAATAACTTTTTCAATTTCTTCATGGCTTTATTATGTTTTATTTCCCAAGAAAAACGTTTCTCTTTCCTCAAGAGCTAGTAGAGATCATTTGCAATATGAGCAAAATGAGGAATCCAAATAAGATAAAACACACAAGCCCACAAAGAACCTGCATCCAAGGTCGTCTAAAGATTCATCTTTTTCTTCTTCCAAACAACCATTGATAGGTAAGTCATCAATGAAAGGCATAGTAAGCTCAGGAATAAAATCTCGTAGAACCTTGTTTATCCCATTCATCATATGGGCAACCGAATTAGTAGCTCCTTGCAGAAGTGTACACATTCGGACAAGTCCTAGAGGTGTCTTCATCATAGTCAAATCTATGCTCTCAAGGACAAGCTAGAACTGATCATATCAAGAATAAAGATCTCCAAGTGAATAGATAGCACGTCCAACAAAAGCTTCTACAAACTCATCTACAATAGGCTCTGCACCAACATTTCGAATAATGACCTTGTTTACTAGTTGTAGGTCCTGTATGAATGTAAGTGTCACATTCTTCTTAGGAACTATGAACCATTTTTTGGAATATGGAGCTTAGATGGTTCTAGAATCCCCATCTTGATCCACTCATTCAAAATCCCTACCAATTTGGGCAGTTGAGTTCTTGACACATGAATAGGCCGTAGATTATCACAAACCTAGGATCAATGCACCCAATCTCATGTGGAAAGAAAGCAAAAGATTTTTCATGTCTCCATAACATCTATTCAAAACATCTTACCTCTTCAGGAAGCAGAAAATCTTCGTCCCAATCTTCATCTCTTTCAATGTTTTAGCTGAAAACTTATGTTCGATTCCTATAGGATCCCGCAAAGGAGGTTGCATACCAGCTCTCCTAATCATCTCATCAGTGTCCAAAGCTAGCGGTCCTGCAACTGGTCTAACCTTCTTTTCAACTGTCTTATATTTTGTTTGAACTCTAACTTCATTGCTACAACCTGCAAATTTCAACCCTTGTTGGAAATACCATAGTAAACACAAGTTTTGATGTGTATAAACAACAACACCCAAATCTTTTTGCTGAAATATGTCAGCAAGGAATACTTTTTGTTGAGAATCCTCAGCACCCAAGTTCTTTTGAAGTATGAAATCAGTAATTTCACAATACATCGCTAGAGAATGGACCTCTAAGACAAATGACAACTCTTGATTATTAGCATTTAGCAATACCAAAAGTTCTTCCATGGTATTTGAGCATGAAAGGCCATCATAGTGACCATCTATCCGGTCTTATTTCTGCAAAACACCTACAATCATCAATTCTTTTTTTTCTTTTTACATACTTCTTGGCATCTCTAGGCATATCAAAAATATGCTAAAAACACAAAGTATTTCAGTGGATACATGATAAACACATGAGGAAAACTGTCATTGCCAGGAGGCGAGAGCTTTCCCTGACTCATACCACCATCATCTCGCAACACAGAGGTACCTAGCAAAAATCCGACTCTCCTATTGGAAGAGGGAAATCCCTCAAAGAATACTTATTTCGTTGATGATTGATACAAATGGTCATGAACTAGACAGCTCTCTTTCCATCCTTGCTTCGAATCCGTGCATAGGCAGACCCATCATCCATAACTTTAGTCTCCATCTGTGACTTAGTAATAAATGGTTGCCCCAAAATAATAGGATAAGAGCAAAAGTTTTGTACAAAGAAATGATAAGACTCACCCACATCTCCAATAGAAATCTTCAGGTTTCAACAAGCAGCATACAAATCTCCTACAGTGTTGTTGGCCACACGCATGCGCCAACCATGATCCACATCAACTGGCCATCTACCAGTATCATATAATCCTCACACTATGACATTAATCTTGGAGCCATGATCCAAAAGAGCAACACAAGGAGTCTCAGTCTCACGAATCTTGACGACAATTTCTATAGTTGCACGAGCCCAGTGACTTTAAGAAAAATGGCTATGAGGTACCAATCTAGGCGCATCTTCGCTCTCATCATACTATACGAGCTGAAGAAAAGGATAAAGAGACTTCTTGGATTGCATGCATAGAGCTCTATTTGTAGACTTCTCAATAGTCTCCTCTTCAGAATCAATCTCCTCAATCTGCAATGCATAGAGAATAGCCTCGGCTACAACTATAGCCTCTTGATGGATCATATCCTGCACAGGCTCTTCAATGATTTGTCATTTTCTTTTTTATGATGTCAATAATAACATCATGAAACTCTCTTTTGGAAATACCCAAGACTTTTCCAAGTGTAAATTCAAATTTGCAATTAAGAATTCAATCCTCAAGTACCTTTTTCAAGTCTATGGATGTCTCGATGTCAGATAGCAGCTTGACACCAGGTTGCTTTTTCGGCTTCTTTGTCTTTGAGGCCTTTCGGTCTTCTTATACTTTTGGCTTTTGTACATCAGTCATACTTTGCTCCGGTCCTGAAGAAGAAGGCAGAAGAACTCACTCACTCCTCCTAGTCGCCTTCTTTGATCCTTCAGGTTGATCATTATCTCTTTTTCGATTTTCTTCAACAAGTGCTTTAAATCCTTGAGATTTTGCAATGTAAGCATAGATAGAAAAGACATCTACGCAATCATTCCATCCACTCCCTTTTTTGATTTCATCTCCTATGGTTAAAAGTTCAGATGATGAAGATTTACCTTTCTTTTGTGCATGTAGTGCATAGGACCATAAAGGAAACTTATCTTTCGGCAACTACTCCAATTGAAGTCCATAGGCAATAGCTTCTCTTACCACCTCTTGCTTCACATAACTAGAGTGTAAAAGAAATTCCTCCAATAATTTCTTCATACCTCCTTTGCCAAAATTCGTTTTAAGCGGTTGCTTTGTATCTCTGAAACATATCATCCTGTCCTTTAGACCACCAACTTCAGTCTTTTCATCCCCTCAGAGTCTTGATAGTCCTTGCACTCATGGTTTGGACTATCGTACCATATGAAATGGTGAACAATATCATTTCTAGAAGAATTCATAGGAGTAGAAGAGGTTGGGATAGAAGTTGGAGCTGGGTTAAGTGGTTCTAGTTCTCATCTGGTAATCTTAATTTGAAGATATTTCAAGTTCTTTGAAATTTCCTCCACCATGTCTTTGACAGTTGGTTTGGCAGATGGTCTAACAACCACAACAGGAATAAGCATAGGCATACGCATAAAAGTAGGCATAGACAGAGGATGACAAGTAGGAGAGAAGTGGAAGGAGCAACAAGAGAAGTAGGAGAAGTTGAGGTAGGAGAAGACATTGCTAGAGGTGTTTGCATATCGTTTTGTAAGCGATCCTTCCATCTCCGCCTCTTCAACAATGTGGAAACTGCATCAGTAGCATCTTTCCAATCTGTCTTCAACCCCATAGGTTGCATACGGTCTTCAAGAAGCTCTCCCAACTCATCCTAAAGTGTAGGATCAGTCACTTGCAAGAATAATTCCACTTTCTTCGAGTTTAGGGCTCTTTGCTCAAGTGCATCCAACTAGTTGTAACGTTCTTCAAACTTGCACAATAACTCGGAAGCAAGAAGTCCTTTGTTGGGTTGATAGGACCATTCTCTGAATGTCTTGCGCATAACAATACCATAATCCTTCAAAAAATATTCATCTTTAAGCACCTTCTTGAAGACATTCCAATTTGAATCTTGCACAAATAAATTAGTCACTCTAACTCGCAAAGCAGGCATAACAAGCCGGAAATAGTTACTCTAGTTGGTAGAAACTCCAAAGAAGTGCATTTGGCTTTCAAAAGCTTTATTAGCTGAGACATTCCGGCCATCAAATAATTTACGCTCACTTACCACATCCTCAATCGCCTTGGTTGCACCATGCATGGGCTCTTGTTCTTGATGCAGCATAGAAGCACTTGATGATGAAGTGGGTGGAGTATTTGAAGAGTCTCCTATCTCAACAATCAGAAGTGACGCTTTCACGTCAGGTTCACTAGGTGTCACACCGGATTTGGATAGGGGTTCGTGAATGTCGCTCGCCACAAGGACACTACCTGAGATGGAAGCAAAGGATGATGAATTGTACTCAACTTAAGGCAAATACATGGAGTAGAATAATCAAATACATTAGTGGGCAAGGGATCAAAACGTTATCACTTTACTTTTTGGCTAAGAGAATAGATAATTATTTGGTTAATTTTAGTGGAAGTTCAAAAGTGAGTGATCGTGATGAGACCTGTGTCCTAGAAGTATACAGGAAAAGCGGTTGTCTTGTTTATTTTCTTGTTTCAAGTTCAATTTACCTAAGCTGGGCAAGAGTAAAGCAATCCAAAATAGATTAAACATGTACAAGAACAAATCGGCCCAAAGCAGATGATAAATATGAGCAACGATCAAAATGTTATCACTTTACTTTTTGGCTAAGAGAATAGATAATGATCTGGTTAATTTTAGTGGAATTTCAAAAGTTAGTGATCGTGATGAAACCTGTGTCATAGAAGTATACAGGAAAAGAGGTTGTCTTGTTTATTTTCTTGTTTCAAGTCCAATTTATTACAAATGGTATAAACAAGAGGCAAAGAAGATCATAGCAAGCCATGATGTAGTATTCAAGGAGCAACCACATACAATGGAGGAGAATATAAGTTCTTCCACTTTATCATCCAATTGAAGTAGTCCACTATGAACCTATCCCAAGAGCTGTCCATACTCTCAAGGAGAAGGAATCATCATCTTTGGATGATGAGGAAGAAGTTCACCAACCTACAATCATGCTACTAGAAAAGCCATTGCCACAATAGGTGAAGTAGCTCTATGATTACAATAATCCTATACCTATCACAACTGAGGAAAAGACAAATGGATCAAGGAGGTCTCTAAGAATAGAGGAGCAAAGAAAGGCTTATACTCACATAGTCAATATGGCCTTGATGGTTGAGATTATGAGAGAAGTAAAGTAGCCAAAAGACTTAGAAGAAGCACTTGTTGATCTAGTATGGAGAGTAGCTATGTAAGCTAAGTATGATAGCATAGGTCTAGAAGGTAAAGAACAAGATTGATGGTATCTTATAAAAGTACAAAGGTAGATTAGTTGCATAAGGATTTTCACAAGTTGAAGGATTTGATTTTTAAGAATCATTTGCTCCAATTTCTAGAATGACAACTAGTCATATAGTACTTGTAGGGGGCACTCATAAGTAGTGTCTAGTTTACAAAATGGATGTTAAATAAATATTTTTGAATGGAGACCTCGAGGAGGTGTATATGGCTCATCCACTAGGGTTTTAGGTCCCCCCATTTTGAGAGCAAAGTTTATAAGTTAAAGAAGATATTGTATGGGCTAAAAAATTTCCCTAAAGCATGGTACTAATGGATGGATAAATTCTTTTTAGGCTTGAATTTCAAAAGTTGTACCTTAGATCCTAGCTTGTATGTTTACAATGATGGTGAAAAGTCTATAGTGATTGTTCTATATGCGGACAACCTTCTTATTACAAGTGACTATGAAGATATAATCCATCAGACTCGAAAGGCTTTGAGATTTGAGTTTGAAATGACAACTTGGGCTTATTGCACTATTGTTTAGAGATTGAATTCTAGCAAGAGCTTGGAAAAATATTCACATCTCAAAAAAAGTATACATAGGAGATCTTAAAAGCATTTGGCATGACTGAGTGTAAGGACATAGCTACACCTATGGAGATCAATGTGAAGTTATCCATCAAGGATACATCAACACTAGCAGACATTGGCAGGTATATGAGGTTCATTAGCAACCTCATCTACTTGTGTAATATGAAGCCAGATATTAGTTTTGCTATTGGTGTTTTGAGTAGGTTCTCAAACAAACCATGAGAAAGTCATTGGAAAGCTGGAATGAGGATATTCAAATACTTGAAAGGAACTCTTGACTATGGCATCACATACAAATTTGGAAGTGCTCTTATGGAGAATTGTGTCTCAAATTGGGCAGGTGATAATGATTCTAGAAAATCAATTTCTATTTCTCTTTAGATTTAGGAATATTCTCTTGGATCATTAAGAAGCAATCAATTGTGGCCTTGTCTTCTACCAAAGCAAAGTACAACGTAGCTTGCTTTGCCACATGTGAAGTAGTATGGTTAAGGAGAATCCTATGATATATGGAGTACAAGATAAAGATCTAATAGTGCTAAGATGTGATAATCAAAGTTGTATCGCCATTGCCAAAAATCTAGTTTTTCGTACACACACCAAACACATTGAGATCCAATATCACTATCTCCATGATTTGATTGAGGATGGGATAGTAGAGCTCTCGTCTACTATCCAACAGAGGAGAATGAAGTAGATATCTTTATCAAATCTCTTACAAAGGATCTCCTTTGAGTTCATCTTTAGAGACTCGGAGGATATAGTTCACTTGTGAGTGAACATTGAGGGGGAGTGTTAGATATGCTTAATACGCCACCCTCATAAGGTGCTACAGATGATCCATGCTACTATAAGATGTAAGGCCTGTATTATGAGGAGACGCCATGTGTGAGCATAGACATTGGTTGGGTCTTGACCTGTATGTTAAATGTGGTCTATGTGATTGGATGAAAAAAAGGTTACCTTTATGAATCTAGTCTTTGGGTTGAATAGACTAACTATGCTAGTAACAACTCAAAGAACAATGCATTGGGCTAGTGGATATGAAATTTAAGACCACGGACCCCTATTTTTGGACCCGAGGGCAAGCAGCCTTTGGCTAGGGGGTCTCACGGGGATCACATCTGTGAGACAGGGGTTTGAGAGGGCATTAACAGCCTGACTATAAAGGAAATATTTGTTGGCCTACTAGGGAAGATTCATAATATGGTTGAATTAGGCCAAATAGATTACCTTCCTGGGCAAGACTCCTCCAAAGACATCGTCATTCTATCTTTCACCCAATCAAAGTTCTACCAACTACCCTTAAGCTCTTTGCCTATTATTTATCTGGGGATTGACATCTAAGCTTCACAATGGAAGTATAGGGGTGAATAGAGCCATCTTTGTATTAGTTGGTTTGAAATTAAAGTAATTTCTTTTCCTCTCATATTTATAGTGTGTTCTTTACTCATTGCTCAGATTCTGTCTAGTGCACAATATAATTTACACATTTGTATTCCCAAATCATAACGTATCATGCGTAACAAAGCTACCTCACATGCTACAATTGCAACACCTCTATATTCTGCCTCTGTACTAGACACTTCAACTATTGACTATTTATTGCTACTCCAAGTAAGAGCCACACACCCAAAGGAAAATATAAAACCACTAGTAGATCTCATGTCTCAAATACTACCAGTCCAATATGCATATGTGGAACCATGCAAGTCTAATAGTATACTACACCATAGAATAACACATAGTCCGATGTGGACTTGGCATATCATAATGTATGCCACAATGCATCCATATGTAGCTTTCGTGAAAGATGCATAAACTGAATCTCAAAATCAACTGTGTAGTTTAGGACTAGCCTAGTATTTATCAAATAGATAAGGCTACCCATAATCTTCTAATGCATAGTGACATCTTCAATCAAGTAACCCTCATGTGCACTAAGCTTAGCATTAATATTCAAATGTATAAAAATAGGCTTGCAATCAATCATACCATACTTCTTTAATATGTCTAATGCATATTATCTCTGTGATAACCATATACCCTATGAAGTCTTGATTATCTCTATGCTAAGAAAATAACAAAACTCTCCCAAATCATTCATCTTAGATTTATTCTTGAGGAGACTCTTCACATGGTCAATCTCTATCTCATTATCACCCATAATGATCAAATCATTCACATATATAGTAATGACTCCCATACCTGCATCACTCTCACATACATAGAGTGAGTGATCAACTTGTGCTCCACAAAATCCAATGTTGATAAGGTATTTTGCAATCTTGTCATGCCATACCCTAAGTGCTTGCTTCAGCCCATACAAGGCCTTACAGAGCCTGCATACATAGTTTGGATGGCTCTCATTTATATAACCAGGTGGCTACTCCACATAAACTTCCTCTTGCAGCTCCCCACATAAGAAGTCATGTTTTACATCCATTTGATACATGATCCAACCCCTTGATGCAACCACTCCTATGATACCCCTTATAGTGGCTATTTTAGCCATTGGAGCAAATGTCTCCTTATAACCAATACCATGAGTTTGTGCATATACTTTGGTAAACAATCGTGTGTTATAATACTCAATAGATCCATATGACTTATGCTTTGACTTATGCTTGTTGACCTCGTAAACCCCATTTGTAGCCAGTACCTTTCTTTTCTTCAAGTAAAGACACCAACTTTCATGTACTATTATCCATAAGTGCAACCATTTCTTCATCCATAGCACATACCTA
Organism: Lygodium microphyllum; assembly: GCF_053477565.2. NCBI lineage: Eukaryota > Viridiplantae > Streptophyta > Polypodiopsida > Schizaeales > Lygodiaceae > Lygodium > Lygodium microphyllum. The sequence continues at coordinate 62,505,898 of NC_141150.1, forward strand.
ATACTCATTACCTACTACATCCTCAAAACAAGTGGGTTCCACATCCTCAAAACAAGTATGCATAATGATGAGCTAAATAGCTATTATATGTCAATTGTTGCATTGGCTTTCTTACTCTACTTGATCTATGTGGACCTCAATTGCTACCAAGTGATTTAGTATCCTCTTGTGCATTCTGCACACTAGGTGCTTTAATAGACAGAATACCCAACTCTTATTAAATGCAAGAAGTATGTAGCACACAAGGTGCAAGCATCCATGAGACAGAGCCTAAATTTTCAAAAATAGTATTTTGATTACTAACCACAATATAATGTCCATAAACCACATGCACATTTGACTTGCCAAATGATTGCAACACTTGTATTGATTAGTCATGTCAATCTACAAGTCAATCATGATCCTATGTAAGTTGTAATGAAGCAACATAATGAGATCAAATGTTAGTTTATTGCAATATATGATGGTTCCATCGCTATTGCAAAAGTGAGATTCAATATAAGACTTATTACATTTGATGAAGATCTTATGATTTCTAATCAACTTCAAGGTCTCAATGGGCTCTAGGTCTTTACCATTATTTGATTTTTGAGGAAAGCCAAATACTTAAGTTGTGAAATTTTTATTTCTTTCTAGTTCCTCCTCCTATTATTCCAACTCAAGGGAATCATCTTGGATATATGCTAGCTCATTTTGCAAATGAAGCATCAATGATTGGGGTATCTCTTTTGAATGTGGCCTATCTCACCGCACGCATGATTCTTCCTTGGTCATTTGAGTCATAATAGTTTCATCGATGTTTGCTATGAGATAGTTATCTTCAAGAAATTATTCTCCATTTGACTCGATCAAGGATAGGGCTCATATATGTGCATCTTGCAAGTCAATCAGCCTTAGGGAATCTAAAGATATATCCAATGGTTGCTTTAATCCATGGAAGAATAGCAACTAATTTCCATTGTATGTCTTAATCTAAACCATGTAATGGATTTATTTTTATCCTTTCAAGAGAATCACAACTATTTTCCATCATATCAAAGGTATCCTTAAGATATAAGAAATGGCATTTAGCTTTGACTTGCTGGGATAGGGATATTGTTTCAATGTACTACTTCTCATCCCACACATGATCTATCTCTTTGGTGCCATGATATTTTCTTATTAAGGCCTCAACTCCTTGTATATTGTAATGAAGGAGACGTAGGAAAGAGGAGAGAAGGGAGATACTATACAAAGAGGAGAGAGAATGATTGAGAAAATGAGAGAAGAAGAGAGAGAAATACTAGCAAAAGAGAGAGAAAGATTGGAAAAGGGAGAAGGAGAAGGGAGAAGATGAGAGAAGAGGAGAGAGAAATACTAGCAAAAGAGAGAGAAAGATTGGAAAAGAGAGAAAGGGAAGGGAAGCCATGAAAGCTGGAAGGAAGAGTAAAAGAGACTTCATTATTGATAAGTGATGTCCTAATTAGGTCTCTCAACACCTTAAATACCCCAATAGCATAATTGGAAATTCCCATGCTAGTGCATTGTTGTGACGTTGCGCGTCCACCATTGCGAAGTTACTTTGGACTCTTCTGATGACCCTTCCAAACCTTACAAACAGTTTCCAGATTGGACAAGGTGTAAAATGTAGAGTGATGAAAATTGACCATGAGAAAGAGGTTCTAGATCTATCTTTGTGTGGTTTGGAGATGAGCTCAATTAGTGGAGTAGAAGGATGATGAAATTGAGATGAAAAAGGGTGATATAGTTGGGGGAAGAGTATCAAAGGTGCTACTAGGATCTAGTGGATTCAAAGTACAAGCTTTGTCCACATCTATTTAGAAGAGTGAACATTATTCATCTATACGATGTTGTTCTTCAATCTCAAATCAATGGAAAACTTAATCAGAATTCCAATCTGACAAGGTCTAATGATTCAGTTTTAGCATTGCAGGAGCTAGAAGATTTGAGGGTGGAGATGGAAGTGCAGGGCTTTGTCAAGAATTTGACAAAGAAAGGTTGCTTCATAACCCTTTCATTACATATAGATGCGAGAGTTCTGACACCTTCATAGAGGATCCAACTAGCTACTTTCCTCCTGGGAAGCTTATGAAAGGAAGGGTTGTGAATCTTGACCCAAATGTTGGCCGAATGGACGTGTCACTTAAATATCTACAACGGAAGGATAGAGGACTCAAAATCCTTACTATTGAATGACATGAATATTGGGGATTCCATAACCGGTGTGGTTTGACAAGTGGAATCATTTGGAATATTTATTTCTATTGATAATCATGCCATTGTTGGTTGTGTCACATCTTAGAAATATTAAATAAATATTAAAAAAAATTGGAAGTACATTATGACACTGATGATAAAGTTCATACAATAGTGTTGAAGACTGATGATGAGAAGAATCGAATATATTTAGGAATGAAGGAAGTCTACTTTAAAGGTGTGGAAATTCCAAACCATGGCAGCAATTGAGACACTTCTAGAGAATCTAAAGCAAGAGCATGTATACATCCTCATATATTTGAGGCAAAGGATCTTGTTGGGAGCATCCAAGAGAGAACAGATGGATAATCCATATTACAGTTTGAGGAGAAATGTATGCCTCAATATGATATGTTGGCACCTTCCTTGGACGAAACAAGGAGCTTGGGGAAGAGAATGATGTTGTTAAGAAAGAAGACATCAGTGCCCATTCAATTGGTGGTGATCTCAGAGCACATCAACCACCTGGTGATGGCACGCATGCAATTCAACCTGATGACAAGGATGGCATGCATGTGTGGTGGCAGTCCAAGTGATGGTGGAAAAAATGAGCTGTGATCATGATACAGTGTGGCATTGGGCTGAGATGCTATAGTAGGGACGTGGTGGTCACAAGTGGGGGCCGCAGCACTATGCCGTGGGATGCTGGCATGGCAAGTTATTGGGCAGTAAGGTATTATCGGGTAGGAACTATTGCGGAAATTCTTACAAGTAATGGGGCTAGCAAAAGCTTTTTTATTCATGTACTTGGTGAATTATGGCCTATTCCAATTGGCTGAATTGCAAAACCAAGCAGTTCAGCCAATGACCATTCTAAGATGGTGCTAATTAAGGGCTGAGATGACGAGAGCTGGTGGCATAAATCAGGTGGAAAAGCTATTTGATTATGGCTTTTTACACTTGAGTTTTAGCCTTAAGGAAAATCTAAGGCTTTAAAAGCCTTAGGCTTTTATAAAAAAGCTAAAAGCACAATGTGAGAGGAAGAGGAGGAAAAACTATAAAAGGAGGGACTAGGAGAGCTTGGGAGGCCATCAAATCAAGTGAGAGAGGCTAAAGGTGGAGCTTACACCCCTCGCTATCTTCAAACATAGTCATCGAATTCGAGAGAGAAGGCTTGAGGTCGAGCTTTAAGCCCCTCACCTATACTAAAGTTTCCATCGCACAAGTTGTTTATGATGATTTTGAGCTTGAGCTCCTTGCCTCATCGAAGGGCCATCAAATGAAGTGAGAGAGGCTAGAGGTGGAGCTTGTATCCCTCGCCCTCTTCATAGATCTTACCATCGAATTCAGGCGAGAAGGCTTGAGGTTGAGCTTTAAACCCCTCGCCTACATTGAATCTTCTGTTGCAAGTCATTTATGAAGGTGGTTTGAGTTGAGCTTTAAGCTTCTCACCTACTTTTGAAGGTCATCATCAAGATCCGCAGAGTGGCTTTCAAGTCGAGCTATGAGATCCTTGCCCTCTTTGAAATTATCATCATGAATTCTACAAGAGTGGCTTGAGTTCGAGCATGATGCTCCTCGCCTTCCTTGAAATGTTTCCCATAAAATATGATATCCGACCTTCTTCTCTTTCTCTTTGAGATTGAGAATTCATCCTTGTCATTCCCATAACTCTTTTGATCTAATCCAAAAGTCTTATGAACCTGTAACTTGTCTATATTGTTAATCAATAAATTTTTTTCTCATTCAAAAATTCTTCTGGATAAGTTTTACTTCATTGAATTCTCCCATCACAAAGCGTCCCTACCGCGAGCGACTTTCACGAACCCTCGTGCAAATTCCGTGTGACATCTAGTAAACCCAACATGAAAGCATTGCTTCTGATCATTGAGATGGGAGACTCTTCGACTAATCCACCTACGTCATCGACAACTTCTTCCTTTTCAACTGATGAGATGAAGACTTTATTACAAAATCTTTCTTTAGTCATTATGATGCACAATCAATAGATGTAGTTATCTATGCAGCAGCAGTAGCAGTTACATCAGTAGCTATTGGATCAACAATGACGGTTGCATCAAGAATAAGATCATATGCATGGTGCGACCAAAGCGATCAAGGCTATGGTTAGTGAGTGAAAATTATTTGATGGCCGGAATGTTCTAGCATATATTAAAGACTTTGAAAGCCAAATGTGCTTCTTCATAGTTTCGACCAACTGGAGCAATTATTTCATTACGGCTTGTCATGCTTGCTATGCGGGTTAGAGTGACAGATTTATTTGTGCAAGACTCTAACTGGAATGTTTTCAAGAAAACGCTCAAAGATGAATATTTTCTGGAGGATTATGGTATTGCTACGCAAAAGATATTCAAAGATGAATATTTTTTGGAGGATTATGGTATTGCTACACGAAATACATTCAGATATGAATATTTCTGGAGGATTATGGTATTGCTACGTGAAAGACATTCAGAGAGTGGGTCTATCATCCCAACAAAGGACTTGTTGCTTTTGAGCTTTTGCGAGAGTTTGAAGAGTGATACAACTAGTTGGATACACTTGAGCAAAGAGCTCTGAACTCGGAGAAAGTGGAGCTATTCTTGTAGGTGTCAATATGGTCAAGGAACAAATAAGACTTATTCCATTGAAGGAGGAAAGAAAGATTGGAGTCATGAGATTGTATAAAGATAAACCAGCCAAAGAAGAACTGGATGTTGTGATGGTCTATGGCAAGCCACTAGATGCGGTGATGATCTACAAAGACATACTGATTCATCCATATGATCCAAGTGAATGCTGTGTTAATCTATGTCAACTTACCTACTTGTCATATTACCCGTATGATCCTTGTGGGAACAATGTTGTAAGTGGTAAACAAGTTGGCACATGCCATTTGGAGGGGACGGATGTCATGACACTGCGTGTCCACCATTGCGAAGTTACTTTGGACTCTTATGATGACCGTTGCAAACTTTACAAACCATTTCCAAATTGAACAAGGTGTAAAATGTAGAGTGATGAAAATTGACCATGAGAAAGACGCTCTAGATCTGTCTTTGTATGGTTTGGAGATGAGCTCAAGTAGTGTTTCAGTGGAGCAGAGGGATGATGGAATTGACATAAAAAAGGGTGATATAGTTGGGGGAAGAGTATCAAAGATGCTACTAGGATCTGGTGGATTCAAAGTATAGCATTGTCCACAACTGTTTGGCAAAGTGTGCATTACTGATCTATCTGATGTTGTTCTTCAATCTCAAATCAATCGAAGACTTAATCAGAATTCCAATCTAACAAGGTTTGATTCGGTTTTAGAATTGGAGAAGCTAGAAGATCTGAGGGTGGAGATGCAAGTGCAGGGCTTTGTCAAGAATGTGACAAAGAAAGGTTGCTTCATAACCCTTTTACGGCATATAGATGCGAGAGCTCTGACACCTTCATAGAGGATCCAACTGGTTGTTTTCCTCTTGGGAAGCTTGTGAAAGGAAGGGTTGTGGATCTTGACCCAAATGTTGGACGAATGGATGTGTGACTTAAATATCTACAATGGAAGGGATAAATGACTCAAAATCCTTAGTACTAAATGACATGAATACTGGGGATTCCATAGCTGGTGTGGTTCGGCCGATGGAATCATTTGGACTATAAATTACTATTGATAATATTGCTATTGTTGGTTGTGTCACATCTTAGAAATATCAGATAACTATATCAAAAACTTGGAAGCACACTATGAAGCTGATGACAAAGCTTGTACAAAAGTGTTGAAGATTGATGATGAGAAGAATCGGATATATCTAGGAATGAAGAAAGCCTACTTTAAAGGTGTGGAAATTCCAAACCATGGCAGCAATCAAGACACTTCTAAACAATGTGAAGCAAAGTAGGTATACATCCTCATATATTTGAGGCAAAGGATCTTGTTTGGAGCATCCAAGAGAGAACAAATGAGGAATCCATATTATAGTTCCAGGAGAAATGTATGCCTAAGTATGATATGTTGGCACCTCCCTTGGATGAATTTTTAGATAGTGACAACACGCTTGGGGAAGATGATGATGTTGTTAAGAGAGAAGGCATCAGTGCCCATTCAGCTGGTGGTGATCTTGTAGCACTTCAACTGCCTGGTGACGGTGCGCATGCAGTTCGACCTGATGAGAAGAAGGATGGCACGCATGTGTGGTGGCAAGCCAAGTGATGGTGGCAAAAAGGAGTTGTTATCATAATACAACATGGCATTGGGCTAAGATGCAATAGTAGGGATGCGGTGGTCACAACTGGGGGCCGCAACACTATGCCATGGGATGCTGGCATGGCAAGCTACTATGGAAATGCTTACAAGTAATGGGGCTAGAAAAAGCTCTTTGTTTCATGTACTTGGTGAATTATGGCCTATTGCAATTGGCCAAATTGCAAACCAAGCAATTCAGCCAATGACCACTCTAAGATTGCGTTGATTAAGGGTTGGGATAATGAGAGTTGGCAACATAAATCAGGTGGAAAAGCTATTTGATTATGGCCTTTTACACTTGAGTTTTAGCCTTAAGGAAAAGCTAAGGCTTTAAAAGCCTTAGGCTTTCATAAAAAAGCTAAAAGCACAACGTGAGAGAAAGAGGAGGAAAAACTATAAAAGGAGGACTAGGAGAGCTTGGGAGGCCATCAAATCAAGTGAGAGAGGGTAGAGGTGGAACTTGTATCCCTCGTTTTCTTCGAAGATTGTCATCAAATTCAGGAGAGATGGCTTGAGGTCCAGCTATAAGCCCCTCGCCTATATTGAAGTTTCCGTTGTGAGTCGTGTATGAAGATTGGCTTGAATTTGAGCTTAAGCTCCTCGCTTCATTGAAGGGCCATCAAATGAAGTGAGAGAGGCTAGAGGTGGATCTTGTATCCCTCACCCTCTTCAAGATCTTACCATCAAAGTTGGGAGAGAAGGCTTGAGGTCGAGCTTTAAGCCCCTTACCTACATTCAAGTTTTCGTCATGAGTAGTTTATGAAGGTGGTTTGAGTTCAGCTTTAAGCTTCTTGCCTACTTTTGAAGGTCCTCATCAAGATCCGCAAAGTTGCTTTCAAGTCAAGATATGAGCTCCTTGCCCTCTTTGCAATTCTCATTATCAATTCTACGAGAGTTTCTTGATTTCGAGCTTGATGCTCCTCGCCTTCCTTGAAATTTTTCCCATAAAATCCGATATCCCACCTTCTTCTCTTTCTCTTTTAGATTGAGAATTCATCATTTTCTTTCCCATAACTCTTTTGATCTAATCCGAAAGTCTTATGAACCTCTAACTTGCCTATATTCATAATCAAGAATTTGTTTTCCCATTCAAAAATTCTTCTAGATAAGTTTTATTTCATTGAATTCTCCCATCACAAAGTGTCCCTGCAATGAGCAACTTTCATGAAACCCCACGCAAATTCCATGTGATAGTATGTCCTAGCAATCTATCCCTACTCTTTTACATTCCATCTTGACCCCAAGGGTTTATTCCCTCAAAAACAAAAAAGAGGACTTATTCGTGTGGCTCACAGGGGAAGGGGGATTGTTGAGTACTACTCTGTTCAGCATTGCAAAGGAGAATATAAGTATGGGGAAGTACAATCTCATGTGGAATTGGGGCATAAAAATGTGTAAATGATGCATACAACATGTGCAAGTTGATAGTGTGTGAGTTTGGCCACCAATTCTTGACAATTAGGGGCTAACAACCAATGGACAACATGTTGCCTAGAATTGGCTTACTGGAGAAAACTAGTCATAACTTCCTATAGGTAGCTCCAATTGAGGCATGTGACATGCCAAAAAAATCTCATGAAGCATATTTTCAACCTATATAGGTGACATTTTATTGTCATTAATGCAGGGTAAAAACTATTCTAAAATAGCGTGCTATTTTCAAGTTGTCTGCAATGTAGATTAGGGAAAAGTTAGCTAATCCTCAATCAAAATTGCACCCTTGAAGTAGAAGGAGGGCTACACTAGTGAAATGTTGGTCGAGGTAGGGCTTTTCTAAAACCATTCTTTTCCTTGAGATTTAATAGATAACCTACATAATAAGCATCAAGAGCATAAGGGTCACCCATACAAACATGGATCACCGTACTATCATCAAGATCAAAATGATAATTTGATACAATGCATTCGATGTAGCATAGAAGTGATTTATGGTGTCATCTTCAAGCACTGGTGGTGGCACAAGATCCTCAATGACCCACACGATAGCATACACCGACTTGTCCATAAACTCATTAGGAGCCACAACAGATGAGGTTATAATCACTACTGCAATCATTGCATCAACCCCTGGGCATTGCATATCCATGAGCCCCACATTCATGGCTACTGGGTATTCAAAGTTAAGGGCCTTGGGCTGATGGGGCACTTGCTCATGAAGATGCAGTGAGATGCTCTCATCATGGCATCATTTGTGAGAAGTATCATATTGCTCATAAAGATGCACATGCTACTCATAGTAATGATCAAGTGGCTGATGATATCGAGCACTCCATTGGCATGATGTTGCCCATGTACATAAGGATGTCTAGATGGTTGTCCATGTATGTGACTAGAATGTAGCTCATAAGAACATACATAGTCATCAAATGCATACTACTGCTCAAAATATGCACAATCATCATATGCATGATGCTAACTATAAGTAGGCACATGTTGCTGCCTTTCTGCATCGAACCCATAGATAGTGGTCATGGTACTCATAATTTTGATGAGAATTCCCATGCTGATGCTCATAATCATGTTGAGCTGTCCTTTGAATTGTAGCCATTTGAGCACCTTTAGTCATAAGGGCTACAAGTTCTTCATTGATTGACTTGGTTTCTGTGTTGGTGATTGAGATGGTTGGGATCACTCGGTCCATCTTAGACATGAACTAACTGTGTTGATCAAGTAGTTGATTGTGGTTTTCATCCGAAAAAGTTTCTTGTCACCATAGAGTAGCATGCAATGCATTCATATGGGGATACCAAGAGTGAGAAAACAAAACTGGGACTAGGAGCCATGACTAATTTGTTTTTGCAGATACTATTGTCTCTTTGTTGGTGCATTTTATCCATCAAGTCCTTATGCCTTTCTGCATCCCTTGCATCAAGCCACTGTGAAGTGTGGAGCAAAGCTCTACATTCTTGCCCCCTACCATTGAAGGCATACCATCCACATAGACCCCTAGTCACAAAATCTGAGCTAACTTTGGCTAGAGAGCTCAATCGACGAACTTTCTAATTCAAAATTCAAGGGAGAGTGCCCTCTACGAGTGTATGCAAAAAGTTTTACCAAAAAAAATGTAACGTGACCACCTGTTCGCTTGTAGGACACGTCTTAGCAGCCCATTGGGAAGAGGGTCTAGAAAGATCCGGCCGCCGGCACTCCCATGGAATGTTACGGTTTTTGCGATCTAGGTCTTCCCGAGTCTGCCACATAGCGGAAGTATTCTAGCCATTCCCACTTATGACCGACTTGAATCAAGGTTTTCCTAGTGGTCAAACTCCTAGAACGGTAGCTAACGTTGAACCCCAGGCGAACTACTTTACGCAGAAACGTCAGGGTCAAAGCGGATTCATGTTGCACTTGGTTCAAGGAGAATGGGAAATGAGAGGGATGCAAAGCTAGACCTCTCTGCCCATAAGGCATAGTCCCAATCTGTTCCCCTAAAACAGCATAAATCGGGATTCTAGTAACCTAAACTCTAGGTCAGCATTGCCTACTGTTCATTTCCGTTGAGAAAAGTTCCCTGATGTCGATTCTGCTTGAGAAAAGTTCACGGTCAACTGGGACCACCCATCCGTAGGCCCCACGGCCACATCCACCGCACTTTCCACAGGGTTGCTTTAGTTGTCTAATTATCTACCACATTTAGTTGGACACGCATAAAACAACTTACTTAATTAGCCAATTAGACACCAGTTCCTTCACGTAATCTTAGCATTGACATAGAAAAGAAGTGTCAAACAAGTTCCTTTACATCAATTGATCTTATTTATCTTTGGAAGACATCATATAGTCTAGCCCATAGGCTAATCCATAATCCGCCCGAAGGCAATCCATAATCCACCCGAAGGCAATCCAACAATCCACAGGGATTACTAATCCAAGATTCCACCCGTAGACTAGTATGCGGGCCTCGCGATCCAATCCCGAGTCGTGTTGGCCTCTTGTGCAGGGCCTAGAAGGCAAGGGATTTATGGCCAGAGCCCCCATAGCACCCAAGCATCCTCCTGCTCCAAGTAGTGCCCAACAGAGAGACCTCATGCAGCGGGTTCGGTCCATGTTCCCGGCGCGGTAACAACCCCCTTTGTTAGGGTCAGGCAGAGAGTTGGGGTAAGTAATGCTGCCTCTCCCTTCAGGCCTTCAACCTGAAGCATTAATTATATTTCCATCTTTAGTTCCTTGAGCAAACAATGCAAACAATGCTCCTAAAATGTTACAAACACAATCAATCCAGTGGTCATTTTATTTGGCCAACTGCTAAGGAGTGAATCCTTCTCTCCGAATGCATCCAGCATTCGATCTGGGATCAATTGCGACTTGGCAAGATCCCCAAGGGTTTCATTGTTTGTGTATCCTTGTATCCTTGGGTTAGGGTTATACCCTGTTAACCCAAATTAACCAACACCTTAGTGTTTCTTAAATTAAGACAGTAAATCTTGGCGACCATGTCGCTCTAAGTTGATTGATCCTTTGCTTACTAGGCAATACATAGCTTCCCTAAACTTGGCAAATCAGCCCAAGAAAGGTGGTGATGTAATAGGATGACTACTCATCCTCTTGCAAGTTAGACTTGCATTAGAACCTGCCAACCTTATTCCAAGGAGTGGAAAATCTATCTTGTGGTTAAACCATAAAGCCATGCGACGTTGCAACTTATTGCACAAGTGTCGCATCTAACTCATGGGACCATTTCACCCATCAACGACACTTCTTGTCAAGGAGTATGATTTAGTCAAGATGTAGGGTTTGGGGTGTCTTTTTACCCAACCCAACCCTAATTGTACTAGACCGACAATGGTCAGTCCTAGGGTTTCCAAACTCAATCCAAGTTTTAGCATTATGTTGATCGATCCTTAGGGTAGAAACCCTAGATCATTGTTTGCATGGGAGTCGAATTAACCCAAACATTCCATGAATGTGGGTAGGACCTTTGGGTTTGGGGATCTCGGCTTGGCATCCAAGTACGATACTAGGCTGCATTTCTAACGTGCCAAGCCCTAGCTAGTACTTGAGGTGTTTATCGTATCGACTAGTTATGCCTATACGAATCCCCAATGGCTATTACAAAGTGATTTGGCTAATTTGATCTACTTGTCTTGCGATAAGGACGTTCCTTTCCTAAAGATGCTAAACTTGTTCTAAAGGTGCAAATAGTTCTAAGACATCACATACATGTAACCATTCAATACCTCTACGCACCAAAAGGTTTGCAATAACCCTATATTTTCTTGCTAAAGTCATTACGCATGATAATTTGGAGAATAACTTACATAGGATCTACTAGGATTTACATCAAGGAATTATGCCTACAACCTTTTGTCTAAGCTTTTGAATTTCATGCTTTGATAAGCCATGCAACCTTTCCTAAATGCATCCCTTGATGAATGAATTTTTCACATGATGAATATGTAAAATGCAACCCTTTCCTAGATACAACACTGTAAATGAAATTCATGAGACATGCAACCTTTAATCCGTTTGACAAACATCTTCACATGCAACGTGCAAGTCTATGGTCCCATTTCCATGCTATGCAACGGACATTAACAATTCTTTCCATGCGAGTCATAGCAAGATACACTTGTTCTTTCACGGCCAAACAAAGATGCACTTAACAGTTTTCATCTTTTTAAAGCTAGGCAATATGCGTTTTAGGCTTGTCACTTTGAAATGCATGGCAAGGCAACAAGCTATTAAGCTCGTAAAATGGATAGGTAATTTACATTCATAACATTGGAAATGCAAATAACCCAATTGCATGTCATGCATTAATAAATCGTTTGAGTAGGTAATTTTCCCTAAATGCATTTTAACTAGACTACGTGAATTAGAAATATGCATAAGTGCTTCCTTTCCATGAAAGTTCTCATGCTTAATGCATTTCTTTTACGTGTAATTAAAATCATAAAATGTGGGCTTGAGGGCTCGTGGGAATGTCCACGTGTATGTTCAGGGAAGAACCTCTTGCGGGTGCGCCTTACATCTTCTTGGGAGCCATCGTAGACGTAGTGTGTTTATGGACTCTGTGGATTCCTTCTAGCCTTTACTCTCGCTCTCCGAGGCTGGCCGTAGGTCGATACCTTCTCACTTGCATAGGAATTGGAGCTTTAAGAGCCCGGTTTTTGAAACCGGGGAAGGCACATAGGAACAAGGCTTATGGGCCTTATCCTTAAGGAAGCTTCTAAGCAACTTGTTAAGGAAGCTTCTGATCTTCAGCAGAGTCGACGTGGAAGGGCCCGAATGATTGGGAAGAGGGAAAAGATTGATGACGGGGGGGAAAGTAATGATTGATGGTGCTAATGGCGAGGAGTATCGGCACTAGGCGCAGCAGGGCAGCGGATTTTGGCAGTTGCAGCACGGCAGCAGTCCTCCCCTGATCCTCCCTTTTTCGTGCCTCCCCGCAATGCCTAAGGGGGAGGTTATATAGTGCTGAGGGGGGGGGGAAGGGGGGAAGAGACTCATACACATGGAGTTCTCATGCTCCTCTCTTCTCCCCATGCACTCTACCTCATTCTCCCACTCCCTCCCCTCCAGCCATGCATCGGCTGGGGGAAGGGATAATTAGTAAAACAATTTGCCTAAATTCCCACCATTTTTCATTTCTACTTTTTCCCTAGAAGGGAGTTCTCACGGGACATTGCGGTTTTAATCCCCGGCCTCATTTGCACAATGCGGATGGACTTGTTATTGCGCGTGCGGGGTAACCACTTGGCCAGTATCATTAGTCGACGCAGGAGATGACTTTGCACAGCTTTTACGCGGTGTGCAATGACCAAATTCCTTCAATATTTTGAGCGGAAATATTACAAAAAATATTCAAAATTTGTTGTGAACAATTTTCTATGGATGTACAAAAGGGGACTACAACCTATCCCACGGGACCACTGCACACAAAAGTGGTTGTAACCCTCCAATGCGAGCTTCGATTGGGGAGCTTTCTAGCTCTATCAAAGTTATTGATCCCCTCTGCAAAAGGATCATGGGTATATAATAAGATGTATTATACAAAAAAATTTGTAATAAGAAATGTGTAGTTGAACTTGTAGTGTGGGAGTTGTGGCATGCTTTATTCTTACACTTGGCTGGTGACATTGGGATGGTGTGAAGGGTATCATGAGGAACCTAAAAGGCATCATAGATATGAGTATTTGCTATGGTGGCGATGATACTACAATTGTTGGTTACACTAACTCTGACTATGCATGACATGTATACAATAGGAAGTCCGCCTCTGCCTGTGTCTTTACTCTTATTGGAAGTGTTGTTTCTTGGATGTCCCTAGGGTGTCTTCACTTGCTCTTAAATACATCTAAAATCGATTGAACAATTAACAAATGAAAACAGCCTTGAATGGATGCACTCCATAAATATCTATAAAAATATTTATAAATGATATAAAGTGTGTAAGGATACTTTTCCATGCTTCCATGCTAAACATTTATCCTGTAGATTTATGTGATAATGTACTTATACTTTGTGTATCAAAGATGTTTCGTGCCTTTTGAAATCCCTTGTTCTGAAGCAATTTATTTTGATTTGATGCTTGTGTAGCCAGATCATACTATACATTTCAAAGCCACAACACATACAAGTCAAAACTACCTGTACAAATCAACTCAATCTAGTTTACCCCATGGAGTCTTGATGATGTTTTGACTTCACAATAGGTGTTTTAAATATCTTCCCCTAAAATAGCACTAATGGAATCCTCCCAATTTTGCACTACATGGGATCCAATTTAACTAGAAAACTTGCACTTGGGCATAGGCCAAGTAGTTCATCCCAAGCAATGTGCCAACCAGTCAGCTTACCCATAGCAAGGTTCAATTTCCATTTGTTAGATTATTTGACAAAATAATGTATCCTTACAAAATACCCATGCCATTAAAATTATTTAAGTTAATATCTAGCCATTTTAAATTAATTTAGAATCAAACAGTGACTTCTAGAAACGCCTTTTAATGTTGAATTTGGCTACATGGTGAGCTTAAAGGCTATCAATTCAAAGGGACTACCATGTACTAGGGTAGATATCATGCATTCCATGCCTAGAAACATCATCCAATATTTCTTTAAACCCTATAAATAAAACAATATCCCTATAAACTGGTCATTCTTCACTTCCTACTTGGTGTAGCTTGCTACATGGGTCATTCGTAAATATTATAAGATATGAAGAATAAGTAGTATACGATTTTAATAAAGGAGCATACCTGCAACATGTTTGAGAGGGGAAGAATTTGCTCCCATGGACTCTTCCTTTCTTACTCTCCATGATGAAAGAAGCAAGGAACACATCATTTCTCTGCAATTCTTTGACCATCCTTTGTCATGACTCCAATTATAAAAGTGATTAGAAATATCAACTAGAATAATCCCTAAGTGATAAATTTCCATATGAAAGTTAGTGATTCACAATAAGATATATGGTAAACGCCATTGGATAAACTTTTGATTCTCCTCTGCCTTAAAAATGTCATGATATTTTCCTTGAGTGGATGGCCAATGACCATATTGAATGGATTGTGGAGCAAGTTCGGATACTTTTTCAACGCAAGTATCTATATCTCTCTTTGTCTCATTTGATGCACCTTGCATAAGAGCACTTATGTATTTTTGAATATATTCAATGAAAAAATATCCATTGAATCATAAACCAAATCCAAAGATAAATTGAAGTCATAAATATCATACAATCTCCACAATACAAACTCTCTTGATAATCTTTCTTTCTTGAGTATATCTTCTCATTTAGCATGTGTGAATGCTCTCTTAGATTGTAAAATTGCTGCTTTTAGTTCTTCTATGCTATGTTTTTGTCAAGGATATCCAGCTTGATATCTATTTCCATAAAAAACATAGTGACCTTGAAATGATGAGTTATTATTATTTAGGACATCTTGAGCTTGTCCCTTCAACAAAAAGACTATTCTCCCATTTTAAACATTTCAAGTTTTCATTAGTCTAGGTGGTCACATGTGGCCATTATTAACATAGGACGTATCTTGCAAAATTGCATTTGTTGAAGTGGATTTTCAAATATATGTTCAACTAGATAATTGTAAACACATCTACTCCCTTGAGGAAGAGTTGTTGAACCTTCTTTATCAATGGTCTCAAAAAGATTCCAAAGGTAGAACTTGAGTTATGAATCAACTTCATGTTACTTAGTAGCGAAAATTGCATAGGAAGAATCCCAACCCTAGTCTATCTTTTACCCCCATTTAAGATCATAATTTCTATTGCACCACAATATTTTGGAGTTTTGAAAGAAGCTTGAAACCCTTCCCAATGCAGAAGAATAGTAAAGTTTGGAGGATCCCCCAACAAAAAAACAATTTAGTGGAGATAGTTGGTGAAATATATTTACCTTGCATAATCGTTGATAATGTTTATTCATAGCACAACACTTATTGCATATAATTTGTATTTCTTGCTAGATTCATTCCATCCCTATTGAAGTATTTTTTATTTCTTTGGAAAGGCGAAGTACACAGTATTGCACAATGATTTTGGGCAAATCATAGGTAGCTCGTATTCAACATTTGGATTCCAGAAGTGCTAAACCTTACGACATTTTGATCCATCCCAAAATTCAAAGGACAAATTTGGATGCATAGAAATGGCTTGCCCAAGCCATTTGTCTATGTTGCACCACATTTTAAAAACCCATGACAAAAGCTTTGAATTTTTACTAAAAGTTGTAGCTTACTCTTAATAGGAAAATAGTCAAATGAAAGCATGACCTTTCAACGCTTTTGAACTTTAGGCACTTTGAAGAAAAAATCAAGAGTTGTGTTTCAAAACACTTTGCCTTCTATTTCTCAAACAAGAGCACTTTTCAACATTATCCACATATAAATATTCTCTTTTAGGCTTGAAAAGCTCTATCTCATGAAGATTATGTTTAGATAGAGAGATAGACAGACATAGGGGCCATAAGCTCAAAGAGTGTAGTATACTCTCTTCTTGTCTTCATTATTCATTGCACACACTAAGTCAAAGTACAACTCAACTACGTCTAGAGTGACCATGCCTTCTAACTATAGTTAGCTTGTAAACCCAACTTAGAGCTTGCATAGTTTTCAACGCTCCCCCTCAAGTTCAAGTCACATCATGTATCCCAAGCAACAATCTAAAATGAGTGAACTTATCTTTACCAAGTGATTTGGTAAAGATGTCTGCCACTTAGTCTTCCATCTTCACATAAATGAGGTCTATCCTACCTCAAGTACCATCTCGGGTAAGTTACTCATGAATATGTATGCATCACGTGGGTTCAAAATAAGATATTTTTAAAATACCATTTTTATACATTTTTTACATACAGAAGGGTATAATATAAAGGGATTATTTACGGATTGAATAGAAAAGGATTATGTTTTATTCAACAAATAATTCATAGATATGCATAAATAGGCCTTGAAGGCACGTGATGTAGAAGATATACATAAAGTAACTTTCACGAGAGTACCATTTCCCTTATGAAATGGTAATGTACCTCTATGTTCTTTGATCTGGCATGATAAACTAGATTGCTTTCCAAGAGCACACTGTTCATGTTATCACAATATATCTTGACTAATTTATCCACATAAATCCCCAAGTCATCCTTCAACTTAACCAGTTAAGCAGCCTCACATGTAGCTAATGTTGCACCCCTGTATTCTACTTTCGTACTTGAGAAAGAGTGATATTAAGTTGTTTCTTACTACTCCAATTGACCACGCTACTTCCAAGACCAAATGCATATCCATTGGTTGATCTTCTATCATACACACAACCAACCCAATCTACATTACTATAACTTGTAATCTCAATAGGCTTACCATGCTCATTGAACAAGGTAATGTACCTTTCATATATCTCAAGATCCTTCTGATAGCATCTAGATGAGGTTTCCTTCGCTACTATTGCATAAACTAGCTAATCAACCCAATTTCATAGCTCAAGTCAGGTCTAATGATAGTAAGATATATGAGACTACCAACCGTCTGTCTATATATAGTCACGTTCTCTATCACATTTCTTGTATCCACAACTACCTTTACATTTTTCTCTAGTGGTGTGTCCATGGGTTTGCATTCTAGCATGGCATACTTCTTCAACATATTCTATGCATATTTCTCCTATAGCATCCAGATTCCATGAAATGTACACATAACTTCAATCCCTAAGAAAAATTTCAGCTCTCCCAAGTCTATAATATGAAATTCTTTCTGCAACATGGCTTTTATGTCATCAATGCCCTATATGTCATCATCTATGATCACCAAATCATCTACATAGATCACCAAAATCACATATCCTGTCTCTATTTTCTTGGTAAATAAACTATGATCAGCTTTTCCCATCTAAAATCCAAGTGTTTGCAATAAGTAGAAACTGATCCTTGCATTCCATGATCGTAGAGCTTGCTTCAAGCTATGCAATACTTTCTTCAATCTGCATACATATGATGGATAGTCACGATGCACATAACCCTCTGGCTGAACCATATAAATCTCTTTCACCAAATCACCATTTAGGAATGCATTTTGAACGTCCATCTAATAAAGATTCTAGCTTTTGGATGCACCCAATGCAATAAGTGTCCATACAATTGCTTAGCAATTGGAATAAAGGTTTCCTTATAATCCATCCCATATTGATAGGAATATCCTTCCACTACCAATCTGACTTTGTTCCTCTCTAGTGAGCTATCAAACTTATACTTTACCTTATAGACTCACTTGCATCCAATCAGAATTTTTCCTGAGGAACTCAACCAAATCCCAAGTTCTATTTTTCAGCAGAGACTCATATTCATCATCCATAGCCTTCCACTAGTTCTCATCCTTAACTGCTTCTACAAAAGATGTAAGCTCTTTGTAGTTCTGCACTTTTGTCATGTATGCATAATGTCTCATTGAGTATCCATTGTAGGTAGTAAAGTAAAAGCATATCCACAACCTTCCTTTATCTCTGCAATCTTTGCAACTAAGGTGAAATAGATTCCACTCTCTCATGAGAGGCGGTATATATATATGCTTAACTATAGGGTAACCATTGCAAGTATGCCAAACTTGCTATCTAGACTCTTAGGAAAGTCATATCCCGAATTCAATGGACCTGTAACCTCATAAAAAACCTTCTCTTTTCCTTTATCTCTCCCTCTCAGTGACATATCTATGTCAATGGATGGACAACCATAGCTCCATTGCCTGCTTATCCGAGGACTTAGATTGCTAGATGCATCTTGAGTAGGTCCAATACTAGAAATCGTGTCTTGATGTCCATTTTTAGCATACATGCCCTGTGAAGGGTCATCAAGTAATGTAACCTACTTAGCACCATACCAAGGTTCTAACTCATCAAACACTATATCATGGAGGCTAAGCAATATTTCATGTATAGTCAAAACATAATACTCTTCATTTCCTATGAGTACCCAATGAAAACACACTTCACTGCTTTAGAGTCAAGTTTCTTTGATTTTTCATCTCGAACATGAACATAGGTAATACTACCAGATACTTTCAAATGTTAGATGTCAAGCTTGTAGCCATAGAGCTACTCATGAGGTGTATTTTGATGTATTCTTGTTGTAGGTGTTCTATTCATAACATAGAGAGCCATAAGTGTTGCTTCAATCCAATAAGACAAAGGCACATCTTTCTCATTCAACATAGACTTGGTTGAATCCATAATCACCCTATTTTTCTTTTAGCCACTCCATTCTACTAAGGAGTATAGCTACAAGTCAATTGCCTCTCCTGATCCCATGCTTTGCTAAGTATCTGTCAAACTTCTTTGAGATATACTCTCCACCATCATTAGATCGTAAGGCCTGGCATGAGACATAACAGTTAATCTCTTTTTTTGCATGAGCTTTAGAATCCATAAGCTGTCCAAAACCTCATCCTTATGCTTTAGGATGTATAGACATCTGTACCTACTATAGTCATCCACCACAAAGGTCAGATAGTGACCCACCAAGTGATACATTATGAGTGGATCCCTAGACATATGAGTGCACAAGCTATAATGGCATGTTGCTACTCCGTGTCCTCTTTGCAAATGGAAACTTGGCTTGTTTCCCAAACTGGCATGCTAAGCATACATGTCCAAAATCAGCATACTTAGATCTTGGTAGCCCTATAACAAGATCCTTATGCTGCATAGTTTTGAGCTTTTGGATATTTATATGTCCAATATGTTTATATCATGTATCAATGTCTTGGATACTTGCCCTATCATGACCAAACATAGCATCATTCAAGTTAGGGATATTTGCATCCATTATAAACATCCTACCATGTTTTTGGCCTTTAGCAACCAACGTATATCTTTTGTCATACTCCTATATGAGGCAACCATCTCTATTAAATTGTACCTAGAAGTTTTTCTCAACCATTTGACCAACAGATGACAGATTTTTGGTGATCGACGAAACATGCAAGATATCATGCAAATATATTTTTTTCCTACCATTAGGCATAACCAAAGGAACAATCCCTATGTGTGCTACGTCATGTTGAGAATCATCTCCAATGTATAGACATAACCATTAGCACCTGTTTTTAGCTCATCAAACCACTTGCCATGTAACACAATTTTAGTGAATTTGGGAATCTTTCAAATCCCATTCTTCATTATTTAGAATATTAGGACTCCAAAATGACATATTTAAGTTTTCCAAAGATATCATGTGACACATAATTGGAAACTGATGAAAAATGGAATCTATTGAGCTATTTAACAATAAATTTGAAGCAAGGATGTGAGAATTATAGCAAAGAGAAAGTTTTGACCATGAGTTCTAAACTTGTGAAAATTTCCCAAATTCACTAATAATGTGTTATATGGTGTCATGTGGTTTGAGACACAAGAATCTATATATAATATATATCAAAACTTTCTTGTTACTTGCCCTTGTTCTACACATAAATCATAGCAAACAGTCTCTCACCAGTCTCAGGCTCTGCATGACTGGATGATGCATAGTGACCATGCTATCCACGCTTCTGATTAGCCTACTTTTTTTAGCACTCTTTTGCAATGTGGCCATTCTTGCTAGAATAATGGAAATCTGTATCCTTGTTTGTATTCTCATGAGTTATATAGTCTGAGTGTGCCAAGATCCTGTGTGCCAAGATCCTCTGCCCCTAAGCTAAGATATCCCCCTCGTAGGGGAGTATCCACCACCTCTACTAGCAAATCCCTGTTGACTCTGCCCATGCTAAGATGCATACTACTAGGTTCCCCTACCACACCTAGAACCTTTTCCATGATGACCATAGCCTCAGTGATTATAGTAGAAAGATGCATATTTATTCTTAGGGCTACTCAAGCTTGTAGTCAAACTCAATTTCACTTCTTCACATATAAGAAAGGATACCAATTCATTAAAGTTAGGAATTTTAGCCCTGACTAAAATTGATGTATCAAAAGACTTGTATTCAAACCTTAGACCATTCAATGTCACAAGCACCAAATCCTCATTATCTACCTCAGCTCCAATGGATGCTAGCTAATCTAGAATAGTCTTTATCTTAGTCACATAGTCCTGAATGGACCGTCCTTTCTTATCCATTGTGTTAAAATTTTGCTTCAACAGAATTTTATAGCACTAGTGGTAGTACCATAGTATCTCATCGAGATTTTCCAAGCATCTTTAGGAGATGTGCAGTTCATTATCTACATGATCATTACATCTGTAATGCACAATGAGAGCCAGTGTAGGACTCTTTGAGCATGTTAAAGCCAAGCACAGTGTGCCTTCTATTGTTTAGGAGTTGGATGTTTGACTGGAAGCTTAGGTTCAACTTCATTACTTGTCATAAGATCCCAATAGTCTTTCCCAATAAGAAAGTTCTCCATGCAGAATTTTTAGATATAAAAATTGTTGTTATCCAACTTCTCACCCACTATTTGAGTGACGTTGTTAGTCCTATTAGCACTTTCCATCTCCGCAACTCTATGTATTCAATGTACTTTTAAAATAGACAATGCATGACTCCCTGCAAACCAATAGTGTTTTCACGAGTCACGGCTTGTATCTATTCAAGAAATACTTATACATTCTGCTGAACTTATTCGAATTCCACTCATTTCAGTCATCAACTAGCTATCAGTACATCAAGAAAATTTTAGAATCTGAATTGTATAGCACAAATATGCTTTCTCTCAACCGAGAGAATTCATGTTTCAAGTAATTACACTAGTATTTCTGTTGTACTAGAGTATGTTATCTTAATACCCTGCTTTGCACCACTAAACTTTTGACATAACACTAGTGAATAAAAATCATACCATTGTAGACAGTATCTTCTTCATAACCATTTTTCAATCAAGTTGTCCAATAGTGAATAGGCCTAGCAGTTTTTGACATAGCCTAATCAGCTTAATGATATCGTGAACATGTATTACCTTCACTGAACCTTAATACATACATGTATTCAACACCCTAGACTCCACAAAGGATATTCAATTTTGGAATTCCAGAGATTCCAACTTATGTGACTACACAAGATCCAATAGATGCAGAGCTACATACTCAATATCCCTTCAAATGACTATTCAAATACATTCAAATTTTTCCCAGCATTGCTGACCTATCCATGAGTATTTTACTTAGTCCATCATACTCTCCACAAGTATGGCATTCATCAACAATGGGCTACCATTCATCACTACTAATGCATAACAAGAAATCAAGTACATTTCAAGCTAGATTACATGACCTTTAGGCCTACTTGATGTGTTCACTACTATTGCAAAACTATAATAGTGAACTTCCCAAAGTCGCCATGCCCTATGACGACAATGTTGATGTGGTCTTCTTTGTCTAAATCTTTGTCTCACGGGGTCCTTTGGTGGTGCCTTTCCTATGTTGCAACAAGCCTTGCTGCAAACATCTCACCCCACCTCTCAGAGTGTTAGATCTATTTGATTCCTTGAGACATCAAGCTCAATGGAAAATCAAGACACAGTTGGAGGAGGTACTCCTATGGCTTTGGCCTCAACTCCAATAGCAAGTGTTTTTTTTGCTCGCATATTTTTGTAACTTTTTCACTAATTTCTTATGTGTGTAGGTTGCATCATTTGTCTTATTTAGTTCTTAAAGAAAAGGCAAAAGGGTGGTATCATCAAGTAATCAAAGGTACAACTATCTATATTTAGTTTGGTGTTTGGTTTAGTATTTTCGTATTCATATATTATTAGAACAATAGTGGCATCTAGTCCTTTTTTAGGCTACAATTAAGTCATCTATAAGCCCAAAGAGGAGAGCTACCAAAGCTTATGAATGATACTTGACTTATGAGAAAAAGGGAGACTTTGCTTTGGCTATGCACTCATAATATGTTATGTGGTCATAATATACTATGATATCTTGAAGCTCTCTAGAGCTCCGTATCAAGAGTCCTAGGGGTCTATTTTGAGGTATACTTGTTTTTTTATTTTCTTACAGTAAAGGATTGCATCAATGGGCTGAAAAAAAATATTTTTAAACTAAGTTCAAGAGTAGGGTTTACTTATTTTTTTAGACTAAAATCGTTTATATCACATAAGTCTTCTATCATATATGTATTTAAGCAAGTGAAAGTAGGGTCCTTAAGCAATCCAAAGCACAATTTTTAATGATGTGTGGGATCAATATACCCCATGATATTCTCATGTATGCTTTGGGCTAAATGAAAAACACATGTTGATGTATGCTGTTCATAGACTATCATTCCATTGATTATGCTCTCAAGATTGAACACAATTGGAACCTTGATGAAATATGGTTTCAAGATTGTATTTTCTTGTTGCTACCTTGGTTGTATACATGAATAAATGTTGAGATATCGAGCTCCACTCGTGATATGCCAGGGTGACCGTTGTGCATTTATGTCACCGACTTGTTCTGCAGATGCGGTTGGTACACCGTCCATGAATAATAGCTAGATGGCAGCTATCCTTATCTACTCTAGTTTGTGGCTCAGTTAGTATGCCACCTTAGTTATTTGAGTTTGGTTTGAGACCCATATATAGGGTTCTTCTATTTTCTATGTACTAGAGTTCTTTTGGCTTACACAACTAAGAAGAGGAAAACTGTTTTCAGCCTCCACCTGTGTGTGTATTCCCCCATTGTGCAAGCAAGAAAGCTACAAGTGAGGCTCCTTCCTTCTCGCCCACAATCTTGACATGGTATCAGAGCCTGGTTCGTGGTAAGGAGCTCAAGAAAGCAAACCAAGTTCGCGGTGTTTTGGTAAGAGGACCTGTGTTGCTTTCATTTTTCGAGTTTGGGAGCAAGTCTCTGCAGGTAGCACAGCCGGAAAGTGCAAGAGTGCAGTGTCTCAGACTGAGACGCCCTTCGCGGTGTAGCAAGAGGGCAGTATATGTTGCGGGTAAGGGCTTTAGCCCTTGGTTGCCCTGTTTTTTTTATTCGAGGCCATTTCGGGGCCTGTTTTGGAGGCGGAAGTTTTCCGCACGCACTCAGGAAAAGGCCCTGTTTTTTGCTATGCGGCCACTGTTCTACAGGTCGGTGAAAAGTTACTATAGAAATTGCATTGTATGCCTGTGCGCAGAGACATTGGGAGTTACAGAATAATCCTTGTTGCCTGTTGATGCAAAATCGTCACTAAGAAGTGACTGTGTGGTCAAATACCACTTTCGTTAGTTTTGCAGATTTGCCCTTGTAAGGCTGAAGCTGTGTTTTTTGCAGTGACAGAATTCTTTGCAGTGTTCTGTAATGGTGTCTGATTCTCTTTCACAGATTGTCATTGAAAAGCTTGACAAGAACAACTTCCAAGCATGGAAGTTTAGAATGACGAATTTCCTTATGGGAAAAGGATATTGGGAATTCGTTGCAGGAAATGAAGAAGAACTAGTTCTTCCTGATGTTCCCAATCAACAGCAAATACAGGCATTTAAAGGATGGCATAAGAGATCCAGAAAACTTATGTACTGGCTGTCTATCAGTATTTCAGACTCTATGATTGTGCATATTCAGGATGCAAGTACGCCAAAGGAGGCATGGGATACTCTGTCAAAAATGTATAGCACAAATACGCAAGCCAGGAAAATGTAGCTCAAGCAAGAGTTGCACAATGTGCAAAGAGAAAGTATGAGCATCAATGACTACCACATGAAGGTGAAGAAGATTGCGGATGCACTTGCTTCCATTGGGTCGCCAGTGGAAGATGATGATTTAGTTTCTATGACCTTGAATGGTCTAGGAAAGGATTACGCACAGTTCCGAACATCCATTTCCGTCCGTGAAAGATTTCTTGATTTTGAGGAGTTGATTGCTCTTCTAATTTCTGAGGAGCAGAGAAATGGTGGTGCATCTTCTTCAGGATGAACTTCAAAAGAAGCTGTCTTCTACTCAAATGCTGGAAGAGGTAGAGGCAGAGGTAGAGGAGGCCGATCTGGAGGCTGTGGTAGAAATCAGAATATGCAGCAAACTTAAGAAAACCAGTCCTATGGAGGAGGATATGGTAACTCTAGAGGTAGGGGAAGCCAAAGAGGTCGTGGTGGATGGCAAAGAGGCCAAAATGCAAACAACAATGTTGAATGCTACTACTGTGGTAAAATGGGTCATATGGCTAAAGACTGCTATAAAAAGCAGAATGACATCATGAATGGAAAATTGCAAGTGCAGAAGAAAGCAACGATGTGTGATATGTTGACTCAGGTGCATCAAACCACATGACAAGTCATGCAGAATGGATGCAAGATGCAAGGAAAATGGAAAAACCAGGATTTGTGGAGACTGGTGATGATACTGCACATCCTATTGTGCAAATTGGAAAATTTTCTTTGTCTATATAGGATGGGAAAAAGAAATACCTGTCGGATGTATTTCATGTTCTGAATATCTAGGCCTTTAGGGTAGGAGAGTTTCATCTTGGCAATAAGTGTGACTAGGTCACGTCCTCAACGTGCTAAATCCTAGTTAGCACTTGGGATATGTTGCATTGATTTAAACATTCCTAAGCCATTTCTTTGTGGTTTAGGTGTTTAGGGTAAACCAATTTACTTGTCTATTCTAGAATATATTTATGATACCATTCTCGTAATCACATGATTCATTGCCTACGTATGATTAGATTTACAAACCCTAACTTTTTCGGTTAAGATCAAAGCATATGCTAAGTTACGACATAATTTCTATTGATCCTTCTAGAACATGCATTCAAGATTCAAGCTACTAAGCTTTAGGGTTTTATGTTTGAACCATGCGGCCTTTTCTAAAAACTACGCAGTTGAACAAGATTTATGCCAATTGCCGAGAGTTTAATCTACTCTATGCAGCCCTAGAATCATTTCCATGCCTTGCAAATTCCTATGGTTGTTAGCAATCTTCTTTAATGAATCATTGCGAAGAAAGAGATGTCTAATAATGCGACATGCGATTTAATTTTTCCATGCATAATCGAAGTGTACTTCAATAATTTCGACTTTGTAATGATGGTCATTAGTTGATCTAGATTCGTTACTTTGCAATGCATAAGCGCAATTTGCTAAGAATGCATAGACGACTTATTTTCTTCTTTCATTCGTTTCTTTGAAAAATACAAATGACCGATTCTTCAATTGTGAGCTATTTCCTTTAAAATAGTCAATGTATTTCAATTGTAAAAGTGCATCCTAATTCCATAAATTATCCATGCACAATTGCAATATTTTAACATAAACCAAAATTAGGAAGAAAACCTAGACTTGTGGGTTCCGTGAAATGTTCACATGAATGTTAGGAGATGATCCTCCTGCGGTTGCGCCTTGTGCCTTTTTAGGGGCCATTGCGAATTAGACCTTCTTGCCTTGGTCGCAGACTTATGATCTTGGCCGGTCTCCCTCGTATGCGAAGACCTTATTGGCTTCCTCCTCGAAACTCGGAGGAAAGAGAAGTTATATTTAGGAGGTTTCAATGCGAAAGCCCTTGAACCTGGCAAGGAGATTGGCTTTTTGATGGATGCAATGAGAAAGACCTTTAAATTCTGCATTGCAATGGACTTTTAATAGGGACACCACGAGTAGGACTTTTACAATTGACAAAAATGGCTTTTGGGAGATTCAAGGGAAAGGGAACTTGAAAATTCCGAATATAAAATAGCCTTCATGGGAAGGGATAAAATAGCTTTTAAAGGACTTGTGTGGGAAGGGTTTTTAAAGGAAACCGAGAGTAAAATGGCCTTGTGGAATGCAAGGGGTGGAAAAGGGGCTTAAATCCCGGGTTTGTAAAAACCGCTTTGTAGGGCCAATGGAAAAGGGGTTATAAAACTGGCTAGTGCGAATCCATGAGAAGGGGGTTTAAAAACTTGGGCTAAGGTGGGCTTTATAAGGGATGCAAGGGGGGGAAAGCCTAATTTTCGGGGGGTGTAAAAGACTGCTTGAGAAGGGCAATAGAAAAGGGGGCTTAGAGATCCCCCCCTTAGAAGCTTCCCAATAAGCTTCTGGGAAGCTTTTGTAGCCATGAGTACTCCACATGAAGGAGGAGGCGACTATCTTTCTGACGGCTTGTTGGGGACAGGAGTCGACTTAGGTACTACCACAATGGGCAAAACCCATTCACTGTTAGCCATGGAATAAATGAACTCGGCTTCGAGAAGCTTAAATAATTCAGCCTTCACTAGAGCTGAATAATTAGGATTCATACACCTTTGTCTCTGCCTCACAGGTTTGGCATCAGGCTCTAGGTTAATGTGATGTTGGCATATTGTGGGATCAATCCCCTTTAGGTCTTTGTACGACCAAGCAATTACGTCTAAGTTCTCTTTTAGTAAGTCTCGCAAGACCACTAGTTCTTCTTCTAGAAGATTGAGACCCACTTTCAAGTGACGTTTAGTACTGTCAGTATCCAAGAACGTCACTTGCCTTTCACCTTCCACTTCACGGATAAATGTCCCACGAATTGCTTCTAGATAGAGGTCTGAATCCTTCAAGGGAGTAGTGTCATTGTCTGATGTTCCACTAGAACTAGTGTCCTCCTTCTAAACAAATGATTTCTTCTAGACTTAGGGATTCGTATTCACAGGATGCGTCTAGGAATGTCACTAGCATGGACCTTCTATAAGCCATGTCTTTGATGGCTCTAGCTTCTGTTGACAAGGGGTGTCATCATCATCTTTTCTCCAAACTGAATGGTCAGGGCAACATGAGCCATTGGTGAGCTTAATTTTTATACCTTTGATCCATTGCTTATGCAGATTTTGCATACTTTGTGGTCCATTGGTCAACCCAAATGCAACCATGGTCATTCCATCTAACACCCTGATATCTTCGACCTTTGAGATCTCTGTATAGGGACATCAACAAGATCGTCCGCTATTAGAGGAACATCTTCATTTGCAATTTCATAACCTGCTTCGTTTTCTTCCTCATCATTTTCATCCTCTTACTTTAGAGGCTATGTCTTTGCTTCTGTAGAGGCTCTATGCAGGAGAAGAACAGATCCTCCACTCCTGTGTCTGCTTCTACTTCTGCCTCTGTCTCTGGCTCTGTCTCTGCAACTGCCATGTAACAGGGAGAATAGTACATCCATGCTTCTATCTCGCTGTTAACGGTGATTTTAGAAGCCAATTCGAGCTTAGACAGGAGGTATTCTCCCATAGGCAAAGACTTGGTTTCTTTTCATGGTTGGTTTACCCACTGTTAGGAATTGTGCCTCTATTTTCTTGGGAAAGATCTATTTAACAGCCTCTTCATCTCCTGAAGTACCATCTGTTACTTCATTGGAGGAGTCAGTTATGACTTCGATGGATGTGAATCCATTGCCTTTTTGTGATCCATACAATTTCAAGACCACTTTTTTGGGTCCTCTACCTAGAGTTAGGGTTCCTTTGAACCAGTCCGTCCTGGCTCTTGCTTCAAAAAGCCAAGGTCTTCCCAACAGCAAAGGGTATGACCACCAAATATGTTAGCCAATAGTCTCTTCCTGCAAGGGTTGTTTTTACGTATGGGAGGATGCCCAACGGATTAATTCTGCTTTGGTCTGTCAATCTGATAAGCCACTGTGTAGGCTGAATTCCTTGCAAACCTAGATCCTTCATTGTCACATCCGTCATTATGTTTACTGATGAGCCTCCATCAACCAATGCATCTGAAATAAAGCGTTCTTCTATCCATATACTAATCTTTGGGATTCCAGGATCTAGGAAGGTGCTAGCCACATCCACTTCCTTCACAAGAATTGAGGCTCTTGGACTTTGTTGTTGTTGGGGAAGCAATCCTTAGGCCATGTCTTTGAGTCAAGATGCTTTTGAATTTCTTTGATAGGATCCATGGGCTTCTCCAGCCTACTCAGGAATGGGGCTACACCCATTTTCATCCTTTCTTTTTCTTCTAGTAATGGTAGCATCATCGGAACTTCTTCCATTTCTGGAGGTGCTTGTGTATCGTCTATCTCCTGGACCTCTGGTCCTATTTCTGGGACTGTCTCAGTGACTCTCTGTGTGGCACTGCAGTGCTCTGTACTGCACTGTTCTGTCCTTTACTGCTTTGTCCCTCTGTTGGCAGGTTGAACTTCACAGTCTTGACATGGGAGTTGTTCTCTTTTTGGACAACTGGTTCCTTCTTCTTGGTGCACATGATAGCGGCAACTTCCAACTCTACCAAATTGGAGGCAGGCTCTTGTGCCTTCTGTTGGCTATCAATGGCATTGGCCTTGATAGGGGATGGACTTGGACAGTCCTTTGCAATGTGGCCTTCTCCTTTGCATCTGCTACATAAGGGCTTTTAATCAACAGATCTTCTAGGATTTGGACAATTCGGGGAGATATGATCATTTTCTCCAAACCTCTAACATTCCACCTCTAATCTCTGACCACCACCAGACTGTCATCCTCTGTAACTTTGAGAGGAAAACTCCTTGGACCAAAATTAGGACCAAACTCCCTAGGCTTTGATCCAATGTCCTGCGTTGTCATTTTAGATTCTAGTAATTTGAATCTTGCATTTTCATCTTTCTCTCTTTGCTCCTGCATATCTGTCAGAGAGAAAATATCCTCTGTATGGTTTTTACTCAAACAGTAGAAACAAAAGGCTCCACGAATGCTTGGTTTTTGGGTACACTCAGTTGCTAAATCTCCCGCTTGATGGCACTTTTCGCACCATGTATTAGAACACATCACATCTCTCCTAGCTTCTGCAGGAGTAGATATATTAGCGGTATTTACCTTCAACGTCTACAGCTGCTCTGTAATCACATCCATAAGTTCTTTCTTGATACTTGCGACTGAATTGGATAGGTAGTCCTTCATATTTTCACCTCCTGATGTACTTGTAGTAGGATTTTGGGAAGCTTCTGTAATTACTGCATATACAGGTTGGGTTGATCTAGAGGGTTCTCTATTCTAGTTCTGATTCAAAGCTCCTGTTGAGACTTGGGATTGTTGATTCCAATTGGTACGGTTCCACTATTATTGAGTCGGCATTGGAGGAACTATTTGAGGCCACTGTTGTTGTGGTTGAACCATCATTTGAGGCACTGTCATCTGTGGCGACCACAGTGGATTAGGTGCATTATAATGCGGTATTATTTGCATCTGGGGATAGGGATAGGGAACTTTCCCTGGGACTGCATTTGGTGGGTATACCATTCCTAGCATGGGAGGAGGTAAGACTCCTCTTCCCAGAGTCATTGACAGCCTTGCTTCAACTTCGTCATACAATCTTGCACCTTCCAGTGTAGCTTGCAGATTAACTGGTCTTCTCAATTCCACGAACTTGCAAACTTTTGGTTGTAGGCCTCTCAAGAACACTCCTTTCTAGATGCCTTCATCGAAATGATGATTGGTCCATCTCTTCAGGATGGATTCCATTCAAAGACATAAGCTTCTTCTCTTTCGTGAGAAGACAGACTTAGGTTCATGAGCTCCTCTCGCATCTGCTCTTCAAAACCTTCACACCTGAATTTAGTGAGGAAGT
This sequence comes from Lygodium microphyllum, assembly GCF_053477565.2. Taxonomy (NCBI): domain Eukaryota; kingdom Viridiplantae; phylum Streptophyta; class Polypodiopsida; order Schizaeales; family Lygodiaceae; genus Lygodium; species Lygodium microphyllum. Next base: position 62,536,211 of record NC_141150.1, read on the forward strand.
CCAACTTCAGGTCGTCCCATGTGCCAAAAGTTCCTGCTGCCTCTCTCTCATACCATTGAAACACTGCGCCTTTGAAAGTGGCAGGGAGGAAGATTGCTAACCAATGCTCAAGGATTCTGGCATTGTTAGCCACACATGCTACCATAAACTGTGCTACATGAAGATAAGGGTCTTCATTGTACTCTCCCTCAAAAATTGGCAATGGGACTATATTTCCTGGCCTGTCATCAATATTTCCATTGTTGAGAGAGAGAGAGAGTACGAGAGAGATACACAAGACATGCTCCCAAAGAATGATTCATATTGATGTAGAGTTAGTATATATAGGTGTGAGACCCAAGTCAAGTGAGAGATGATATATATAGTTGTAACATCCCCACTCAAACAAGGTCTCTGGCTGTGAGTGAAAAAACCCTTGGGGAGAACAAGGGAAAAACCCGAGCCCCTACACATACCTACGATACAAAAATGATTTACTATAAAGTTTTCTTGAATACAATGATACATGCCTCAATCAGTGAGACAAGAACTTGGAACAATACCAAGTGCATGTCTTAATGAACTAAAGCGAGCTTCACTAAGAGCTTTTGTGAAGATGCGTGCAACAACCATTTGATCAGTGGGACAATGCTCCACCATAATGGAACCTTTCTTGACTTCATGTCAAACATAATGATAATGAATAGCAATATGCTTTGATTTACTATGTTGTATATAGTCTTTGGTAAGACTAATAGCACTTTAGTTGTCGCATCGAAGAGATGTACTAGATGATGAAGGATGTCCCAAATCTGCAAGTAGTTGTCGAAGCCAAACTAGCTCGCGAGCTGCTAATGATGCAGCAACATATTTGGCCTCAGTTGTAGAAATCGCAACACATCGTTGTTTCTTGCTGGACCTAGAAACCAAACATCCATTTACAAAGAAATAATTCCCACTTCTAGATCGCATGGATAAATGTGAACTTGCCCAATCAGCATCTGTATATCCAATAAGGTCAAGAGAAGTTGAAGAAGATAAAGAAGAATCCTCTCGACGACGATAAATAAGACCAAACTCCTTAGTACCCTTGAGATAGTTAAGAATACGTTTTGCAGCACTCCAATGAATATGTTAGCTGCAAATAAAATATCTAGTCGTGTTTAAATCAATAAATTGAAGACAACCAATAAGATTAGCAAAAGGTTGATGAATGGCTGATTCTTCATTGCGTGTTGTAGATGTACCCTTGGTAGATCTCAAAAGAATGGGAGTGCTGGTAGAGTGCGCATTTGTCAACCCAAACTTCTTAACAATATCATTAATAAACTTTGTTTGGTGAAGAAGAAGAATGCCTTGTTGTCGGTGTCGTTGAACTTGAATACCCAAACAAGAATGTATCTTACCAAGATCCACCATTTCAAATGCAGTCGATAAAAGCTTCTTCATAGCATCCAAGAAAGAAATATTATTTGACACAAGAATAGTATCATCAACATATAGAGCAAGAATAATAAAATATTTGTCCTCCCTTTTGATGAAAGATTTGGGTCAGCAAAACATGCAACAAAACCTTTAGATGTGAGGAACTGATCAATCTTAATATACCAAGCACGAGAGGCTTGCTTCAATCCATATAATGCACGATGAAGCTGGCATACAAAATGCTCCTTTCCTGCAATCATAAAACCTTCAGGTTGCTCCATATAGATTTCTTCTTCAAGATCTCCATTGAGAAAAGCCGTTTTAACATCCATTTGGTGAATTTCTAGATCAAATAGTGTTGCAAAAGCCAAAAGCATACGAACAGTTGTGGAGCGCACAACGGGAGAAAATGTTTCTTGATAATCTACTCCTGCAATCTGCCTCAAGTAACCTTTTGCAACAAGTCATGCTTTGAACTTATCAAACAAGCCATCAGCTTTGGTCTTGGTTTTATAAACCCATTTACATTTGATAGGAACACGATTTGGGGGGAGTTCAGTAAGAATCCATGTACCTTTGGAGATTAAAGAATCGTACTCAGCTTGCATAGCTTCTTGCCATTGATCCCTTTGAGACGAATTGATAGCTTCCATATACGATATTGGATCCTCTTGGACAGACATAACATCATCAAAGACATCATATTCAATAGAATAGAATCCACGCTCTATCTCAATAGGAAGATCGACATATATCTCCAAATTTTCATCAATCTTCTTTGGAGGTGAAGGAGGTTTATGATCATCAGAATTAGTGGACTCACAAAGCAAGTAAGGAAATGCACTAAGCAAAGACTGTGTATCATCTGAAACATCTGACGGCCATGTGCCACCCATAGTCTTCTCATCAAATATAGCATCATGACTAATGATAACCTTTTGAGTAGAAGGATCATAAAATTTGTAACCTTTGGAATGATCTGAATAACCAAGAAAAATAACCTTCAAACCTGGAGGATCCAACTTATGTCGAGTGTCCTTGGGCACATGAATATAAGCAATGCAGCCAAATGTGCGAAAGTGAGAGACTAAAGGTGTCTTCCCTGTCCAGATTGTTATAGGAATTTTACCAGCAGGTGCAGTTGTTGGAAGATGATTTTGAATAAAAACGGCTGTTAGAAGTGCTTCAGTCCAAAACTTTCGAGACAAACTAGAGTGTATAAGCATGCAATGTATAGCATTAAGAATAGTGCTATTTTTGCACTCAGCAACACCATTTTGCTGAGGAGAATAAGGAACTGTAAACTCATGATGAATACCTTGATCCTTACAGAAGTCATCAAATAGATTGGATACATATTCACCGCCATTGTCACTGCGAAGAGTCTTTATAGAGAATCTAGTTTGAAGCTCCACACTTATCTTGTATTGTTTAAATATAGATAAAGCCTCAGACTTATGTCGAAGAAGATAGACATGTGTGTACCATGAGAAAACATCAATGAAAGTTATAAGATATCGATATTGAGACTTTGAGGCAGGAAAAGGACTGCAAATATCGGTATAAACTAAATCCAAGAGAGCACAGGAATGTGATGAAGTAGAAGTGTGGAAAGGTGAACGATGGTGTTTTCCAAGTGCACAGTACTCACATATTCCCATACGTGGATGGGATTTAAGATCCATACCTTGCACAAAACCATGACGATGAAGATCAAGAATTTTGGCAAAATTGGAGTGTCCAAATCGTTGATGCCATAATTTGCAATCTGCATCTCTAGGGGCAGTAACAACATTTGCAAATGTATCGTTCAATGATAGCTCAAATAGATTACCATGTCGAGGAGCCACTGCTATAGTATGTCTGTCTTTCTCTATACGACATTGATTATGATCAAAGCCAACAAACAAACCAAGATCAACTAGACGAGCAATAGAAAGAAGAATTCTTTGCAAATCTGGAACATGAAGAACTCCTCTTAATATTCTAGTGGATGAAACAGTCCCCAGATATAAATCACCCACTCCTTTGACTTGACAAGTCGTATCATCCGCAAGGTAAACAAACTTCTTGACAGGAAGATAATGATAATTGTGAAGCCACTACGATTGGTATGTCATGTTTCCAGTGGCACCTGAATCAACGATGAATAGAGAACCATCATGAACATGAAGTACCTTTTCTGGAGAGATATCATGATGGACAAATTTAGCTCCTGATGAGTATGATCATCATCAGTTGCAGTTTGTTGAACAATATAAGCTTGAGAACGTTCTTCATCATATCTGTGTTTATAACAACGACGAGATGGATGATCTCTATGTGCACAATAATCACGAGGAAAAATTTTGGACGAGCGAGGTTGCTTTGTAGTAACTCCATGCTCCTCATCATATTGACGTGTCCAGCAATCAGAAGCCACATGGCCTTTCTTATCACAATAAGAACAATGTTTGTTAGGATAAGCAAGACGAGAAGATTTACCACCTTGATTAGGGCATCCACCCTACTGAAAACGTGAAGCGGGATGCTTGCGAGCAACAAAAGCAGCATCAAAATCCCTTTGTTCACGAGTAACCAAAACAATATTAGATTTTTCCAAATGATGCTCATGACGTTGAGAATATTCAATAAGAGATATACATGCTTTGTCAAAGTAGATATCATCCTTGCTAGACAAAATAGTGATGATATTGTCATATAAAGGATCTTTGATGGTATGAAGAAGTTGACTAACAATTTGATTTTTTGAGTCAGAAAGTGCAGATAATATATGACGACGAGCCGCTTTGTCATGACGAATCCAATCAGTATGATCAATTTTCCATTGTTCAAATAACGGGCCATCAGTAAAATCAGAGAATTGTCAGGTTGAACTGGGCAAGACAGGTCGCCCAAAACAATATCAAATAATTCATCACCTTCAAGAATTAGCATCATCTTTGCTTTCCACCCAGGAAAGCCTTGTCCTTGGAAGAAGGGAACCGATTGTTGGCGAGACGGATATCTGTTAACAATTACGCAATTGGCCATGCCTGTATCTCGAGAAAAAACAAATAAGATGAGATCGCAGAATCTGCAAACCATGAACAAGACGAGAGTAGTTGAGACGCGTGACAATCAAAATAGGGAGATGCACGTAAGAACGACGAAAAGTATTGAGTGATTAAATCACAGAATCTGCAAACCATGAACAAGACTAGCGTAGTTGAGACGCGTGACAATCAAAATAGGGAGATGCACGTAAGAACGACGAAAAGTATTGAGTGACTAAAAAGAAAGCCCGAAACAGAGAGACGTAACGTGCAAGATGAGATGACGCATATAAGAAAAGTGCTATTTCGGTCGAACAAAGAACGTGAACGAGAATAAAACATCGCTAAAAATAGCAAGATGTTTGCTTGTCATAATCAACGTCATTAAAAAAGATGAGCGATTAACAAACTGTAATTAGGGATTAATGAACTATAATTAGAATTACAGTTTTAAATAAATAATCATAGATTCGAGCAGAATTGTTGTCTTGAATCCTGAACTGTCATAACTTTTGATCCAGAACTCCGATTGACAAGCGGTTTTGACAGGATTCGAGAGCAGGACGACAAAATTAACTAATAATTCTAATTTAAACAAGTTAATGTATCAAATCATCACTTTTGCAAAGATTTCAATCAAGTATAAACAATGAAACAACTTATCTTGTTGTTGCTACGCATCCATAGCTCTGATACCATGTTGAGAGAGAGAGAGAGAGTACGAGAGAGATACACAAGACATGCTCCCAAAGAATGATTCATATTGATGTAGAGCTAGTATATATAGGTGAGACCCAAGTCAAGTGAGAGATAATATATATAGTTGTAACATCCAGGACGAATCTCACCAGGAAGGGGACCTTGAGTTGCCATGGGGACTTCTGTAAAGAGTGATTTTAGGGCATCAAAGGATGCTTCTAATACAAGCTCATTCTCAGCCTTAATTCTTGCATTCTCTCTTCTCACGTACCTCTGGACTCATTCTAATGCTTGCCTCTTGATTGCGTCATTCATCAGGGGGTTAGCTTTGACCAATTGGTCTATACTCAACAAAATAGAATCATAGAGGGCTTCAGTCTCTGGGGGATTCTCTGGCCAACATCTCTTCTACTTCCTTTTTTTCAACATCTCTCAATTCGGGTTTCAAATCTCTACAGAGGAGGAGATATTCCGTTCTGAAAGTATCAAAAATCATTCTTCTTAGGATCGTTGTTGTGCCATCATTATAATAATGCAAGCTTCTGATGGTTTTAATAGTGTATGTTATGAAAAACACTTTGTCTACCAACTTCGAGTGGGTTGCTAATTGGAAAAACAGAAGATTGTCAGAACACCAAGCATCCCACCTATCTCGCTGTTGAGCATCCACGAACAAATTCCAACTCTTTTCTTTCTTGTTTTTTGTGAACCTCCACAGACCACGACTCCTGAAGCTTCTTCACAATCTCCCACTTGATGACGTCTGGAAAGTTCTCAACGAATGCCAAATCTTCCATGGATGGTCACTCTCTCTGTTTCTGCTCTTCAGTTTGTTTCCAAACAAATTTCCACCAAGATGCACGTCTCTGATGTTGCTGTTGCTTCAACAGGAATAGAAAATAGTCCACCACATAGAGCTTGCATCATGATGGTAATATGTTTCCATCATTGTGGGATGAACTTCTTGTGAAAAGTGGATTTGGTAATAAGAATCTCTAACTCTTCAATGGAAGAAGGAACTTTGGAAGCATCCATTGAATTCTCATATTCTTGGCAATGCCATTTCTTTCATTTTCGGTCTCTTTTGATGCTTGTTGATGGCAAGCTTCCCCGGCTGCACACCAAAAACATGGAGCCCCAAGAGGAAAAACAAGAAAAATGTGATTCTACTACAAGAAATTCTATCTTGTAACATCAAAAAGATTTTATTTCATCCTTTTGATGACCAAAATAAGAAAAACAGCAAATCTTCACGCAGCACCATAGTAGATATCTCCCACGAATTTGATAGAATCAACCATAATCTTCAACATCTTCATAGAATCCATCAACAGAACAAGGAACATAAAAGAATACACCACTTTTTAATGGAAATCAATCACATAGTATTCATCTTCAATGTCTTCATAGTTTTCTCTCTCAATCTCTCATAGAAAGATGCATTGTCTTCATAGATTTGACTATCTCTTGCATATGATCTCACTCATACACTCTCAATAATACATTATATCCTCACTAAAATACTCAATAATGGCTCTCAATAATCGTTCTTAGGTCATGGATACACCTCCCAAAAGGTATGTGAGGTATAAAAGGGCACCATAGCCACTACAGTGTCTCTTCATAGCTCACTACTGTCACTATCACTTTAGTCTTCTCTTCATTCTTCAGCAGCTGCTTTTTCAAGTTGTTTTAGCTCTTTTGAGCTTAGATTCATCCTTTCCAAAAGTTAGAAAACTTTTTCAAAGTCACACATACATTGTACGGAACACTTACAAAAGATCTATAAAATAGAACAGAACAGAAATAGAGTAGAGACAGAAGGTCTACAAAGATCATAGAAGGTCATCAGAGAACAACAAATCCTCATAACTCATACTAAAACCATTCCAAACTATCAAAAACTATTCAATAAAATTTCAAAATATTTCAACCTTCATCAATCATCAATCCATGCTTCATACAAAAGAAAATCAGGACAAAATAGAAGCTATAAAGAAGGTATCAAAACCAATAAGAACCTCAACAGAACCTATCAGAACATCACATAGTCTCATATTTCTACTAAGAATCATCGTGAACTTCCAAAACATAATCAATATCATAAAAAAAACTCTCAAACACTTCTAAAAACAACTAAACATCACTTAAAATCCATCAAAATCAACCATTTAGCCCTCAAAAACAACAAAAATCAACCAAAATTTCAGTCTTTCTTCTCTCTTAACATGGTAGGGTTGAAGTCCAACCCTATCCTTCTTAGATATGGCATGTATGTGGGGTTGTTTCTCTTGAAGGGTAGTGTGTTGCAAAACCACATCTAGGCATCCATGTTGCCATCCTAGATTCTCTTGCTCCACTTTGGTTAGGACTCATTAACCAAGAAAATGGAAGCGTTAAAAGCCCCAACCAACACTAAGTCTACATTCTTGTGTAAATAGTATGCTTCCTGACTCCAATGGGAACAAGAGGACTTCCACATTATGACAAACACAGAGCAAATATGTGCAATCAAAACCTTAGAGTATGATCCAACTTACGTGGCTCCTACCTCATTCAAAGTCTTAGCCATCACTCGCAATTAGGATCACGAACTTTCCCATCCCTACTTAGACCATGTCCTGACTAAGGAGGAACTACATATTGCTAGCTGGATCGCCTTTGGTGACTTTCTAATGAATGTCCTGACATATATAACACACGTCGGCATTTGACCTTTTGGCATGGATTGCCACGGCTACTTTGAATACAACCCCAATTCTACACTTGGCTTATGGAAAAGTAAAGCACCGTGAATGTGTGCTGAGTGTGGAAGCCTTAATGAAGATGAATTCAGATTCCTCCTAGGAGAAAGATATCGTAGGCACTTCAATTCTAAAGGCTCTTTTAAAAGACCTAAGTGTAATCAGTCATAGCTTTTAGCAAGCATGACAATGTAGTATGTAAGCATCAAATGCAAGTGACCAAGTCATCTCCTATATTCTCAACTAAGTTTGAGGCCAAGGTAAGGATAGATCACCGCTTGTAAGAGGGTTTAAGACTTGTAGGAGGTTGGGGTTTGACAAGACTAGATAGCTTAGTGGCAGTTGATGTCTGTGACTTCTGTGGATTTGGTGGGGTCGATTTAGATTCTTATGTGATAGGAATGGTTTGTGATTTTTTTGTGCTTCTAGATGCTTGTGAGGCTCTCGGAATGCTAGCAGTGCTAGGTTGAGGCCGTTTAGAGATAGCAAGCTACATTTTTAGTTGATAGACTTGTTGAGGCTCTGTAGGCTTAGTAGATTTGGGCTCCATAGGCTTCACGTAGCTTGATTCATTTTGTGGCTTCAACTCCTTAACTATTGTGTTGTCCTATTTAGACAAGTTCAAGAGTTGTGCTTGAGTAGTGCCCTTGGCAGTCTTGGATTTAGGCACCCATATCCATGTATTTCCCTCATAATAGCCTCGTGCTTGCAATAGGGTTCTGGGAACCCATCACATAGCTTGACCATGCATTGATACCTATAGTGCCTTTTTTGCCTCATAGGTCTTGAGTATTAGTTTTTAGCATTGCGAGATCATGTCTGCTTATTTCTAAGTGGTGGGAGTCCTCATTGTTTAGATACCCATTTGAATTTTGCCTCATTGGCTTTGGTTGCACTCTCGGTTGGATGATGCTAGTGTTGAGGCTTGGTGGGTTTTGACAAGTCACAACCCCCCTCCTTAGACTTGGTTGTAGGTTTCTCTATCGGTGGCTTTGCGGGCTTTGGTGTGGTTGCGCTACCCTTGCTGAAAGCTGTCACCATTATGCGTACATTGTTGATGGCAAGGTGAATGCGCTATGACTCATTATCCACATTACAATCTGTTTTCTTCTTAAATGTGCATCCTAAAAGCAATTCCTTATGGGCATCCTTTGTGTTTGGCAACACATAAAATACCATAGGTATGCTCTCAGACTTGATAGAGACTACGACTTTGCTAAATCTAGTGTTCATGGGTTGTAATTGCAGTTGAGCTATTAGATTCCAATGATTGTGAGTTAAGATATTAAAATAATTGGCCCCTCATCGATTAAGGCATCGAAGGTATGCGTTTGTTGGGCACTAATCGTTATATGCATAGGTAAGCAGGTGCTATTGCTTCCTCATCTTCATCCTCAATATTTTTTATTGTGGCAACTCGTACATTTACAGGGGACTCTAGCATCGGAGGCTTGTGCGATGGATGCATGGGAGGGTAGTACTTCTTTATGCGACTATCGTTGAAGAAGCCTATGTTCTCTTCATCTAGGGACTTAAGCTCAACATTGTTGTTTTAGCTGATGGTGTAGGCTCTAACAGGCCCTAATGCCCTAAACTTCATCTTCTATTTGTGGCCTTTCACTAAGGATAACAACACTAGGTTGCCTGGTCAAAGTCTCGCTGCTTGACGTGCTTGTTAAACTAGCTCTTACATCGTGTCTTTTTGCAAATCAGTGCATGGGTGGCTAGAAGTTTAGTCTTTGATAGGCATTCTGTCCATGCCTCTTTTACATCTCATCTCTTTTGGATAGCCACTCTTAGGCTAGGGACAAAGAATTCTACTAGTAAAATGGCTTCAGTTTTGTAGATCAACTTAAAGGGAGTCTGTCCCACAACCATTTTATAGGTTGTTTGATAGGCCCATAAAGCTGTCATCATCTTGTTGTCCTAGTTCCTATGAGAAGCAAAGACTACCTTGGTGACACCAAAAAGGTGATAGATTATTTATTGTGAAAAATCTTGTAGGCTTTCTCCACCCTCAATTCATCATGGATGATGGCCTTGCAAACCAAGAAAGTATTGTTAGAGGTTTAAAGCAGAAGAGAACCAAAAGTTCATCCAATGGTGCTTATCATATGTTTAACATGTAGTTGATGAGATACCAAAGTCAATTTATTATTTAGGTTTGTTGCTCATAGATATTGCACATGCCTTCTATAATTATAGTCAATGTATTGGTTGGTCATAAGAATATTTAGGCATTGAACATAGTTTGTTTTTGCTTGGAAATTTTGAATGAAATAAGCCTTTGTTGCTACTTCTTCTCCCTTAGAACATATTACAAGAAATGGAGAACTACTAGATGGCATATTAAGATATGGCTCACATGATGTCTATTGGTGTTATGACTTTTGAGAAAATGGTAGCATTATATACTATAGTGAAGGTGAATAATCGTTTGAATGAGATATCTTATGTAAGTTACCATAAGTTACTTCAATGTAAGTACACTCTTGTCTTATTTTACGTTATGGTTATGCTCTCATTGATTATCAAACACCCTACTATTATCCATTTCATGAGAATGAAATTGTAGAGGATTCTTCAATTGAGAAAGCAAAGGAGATATGGAAATTTCTTGAAAGAGTTAATTTCCAATATCCTTGTCACATAATGATGCATGAAAAAGCATTTTAATCACAAAATAGAGAAGAGATTGTAGACCTCTTTCATCAGAAGAACAAAAATATGTTGCACAATTTCTTTATCATTAAGAGAGTTCACTAGAAGGACATCTAGTTACCACATATAAAAGAATTCTTTATAATGTAGAAACATACAAGGTCGGAGATGATGTAGTGGAAAAAATAGATACTTTCTGTAGCATGTTAGAAAATGTAGGTCATTGGAAAGAAAGAGTCACCACTTTTTTTTCCATTCAATGGGATGCAGAGTATTACATATTTTTTAGTGGGGAGGATTACAAGAAATGCATAAATATAAAAGAAAATGAATAGTGCTTACTTATAGATCCAATAATGGGAATTAATAAACTACAAACTCGATGACTTCCATTTACTTGGGATTGCATAAGACCAGTGAGTCCTCTATTGCATAAGTTTATTTCTTTTCCTTTAGATAATAGACTTGTTGCATATGAGGTAAAAGATCTAATTAAAAGGACAAGATTATGACAAATAGGAGCAGTCCATTGTATACCTCCTTGGTTAGAAAAATATGTTATTGTATTTGCAAGAAGACATGATGATGAAATGGATGGAGAGTGTATTCATGCAATGATAAGAGAGGTAAATTATGAAGAAAGAAAGCGAAAATTTTCATAATTAAAGTTCGATAACAGTAAATGTAGATGGAGGATTGATATTAATGAAGATTTATGGAGGAATTAGAACTTGTGTACTATGGTAATATAAAAATTTAAAGTTACAAAGAGAAAAAGAGTGACATCATCAATTGGAGATTCTATAGATGTTCTGGTAGTATGGAGATCATGTGAAGTATCTTGACTACCTTAGAGAGAGAGTGTGTGTTGCTTGGACATCTAGGTTGGTGCTAGTAGCATTGGTCACAATGGATATCATTGTCCAATCACCACTCTATTGTGCATATCATTGTATTTTATCTATGGGTGTTGGTACACCAGGACAATGTGGACTGGTGGTGACCCAATATGCTATTAGCTCCCAAGCTCATGGGTGAGCTCATTTGGCTCTATGGTTGGGAGCTGTGTTTGGTGTCCATTATCCATTGGTTGGGAGTTATGATGCATATAATTGTATTTTCTATTTCTATATATTATTTTTAAACACAAAAAATCATTTATTAAAAGACAATCATTGAGAGAGAGAGAGAGAGAAAATCATTGACATCGTTTTTTTAAATTTAATTTTAGCTTATCTCATGGCCTCCCCAAGTCATCAATAAACTGTAGATTCAATGATACATACCATCATCACTTTGCAAAAAACCATTAAGGAAATCAATAGCATACAAATAGGAGATGTGTCTCTAATGACGACCCCTATATATGACCAAATATTCAAGCCACGTAAGAAGATTAGTCAAGACGACAACGACGAGTCTGGAAAACCATTTTTATTGAATTACTATAGAGTTACATAGAATGTTAGATATTGTCCTAATCATAGAAAAGTGTACATTTGGGTCAAGTACCATGAGTTTGGCAAGGATCTATGATTTCATAAGAATAAAGATGATAGACAAAGAATTTCAGAGATCCTAGATCAAAACTATGATCAAATTGAACCCCTTCAGTTTCCCGGTGCTACTTATCTTTGGAAGAAGGAGGACATATATCTATACTATCTTTCTATTGCTCAAAATTTTAAAAAATCAACTCAAGAGGAAAATATCATTTTAATGGATATATATTTGGTAAGTTCTCTATTTATTAAAAATATCTCCGTATAGATTTTACATACATATGTATGTATGTATGTATGTATGTATGTATGTATGTATGTATGTATGTATGTGTGTGTGTGTAATAAATTGATACTAGTGGGCACAATTATGTTTTCCTTATAGGAGAATCATAGCGTTGAGCAAGAAGATATGCAAGGTGAATGGGTAAGTTTTATCATTTTTATCTCGTGTAGAAATTTTAAAATTATCTTAATTATATTTTACTTTAAATTTTTTAAGTCACTTATTTATATTTACCTTTCATTATGTATGTTTTCTTTAAAATTTTAGGATACAAATGGCGAGGTGTATTATCCATACCTTATGGTGGAAGATCAATGTATTTTTTCATAGAATAGTACAATACATGTATGTACACCATTCACTTATTAATATATTTTGTTGTTTAAAATTTTAAGTTTTAGATATTGACTTCAATTTCCTTGCTTATATTGGTTCGAATTATAAAATGATGGCCCACCCCTTCTTTTAGTTTCTATTTCCAACAACCATAAACAAGATAATGAAATTTTTGGTATAATTTGATTTATAGTCTTTTTCCATTTGATTCTCCCTAATACTAAAGCTAAGTTCTAGGCTTTTTGAATTTATACATTTATAGAGCTACTAAAACAAATTCCATGTGTATGAGGATTTTTTGTGTGTGTGTGTGTGTGAAAAAATGTGGATCCTTCTAAGTTGAATTGCCATTAGGAACTTCATGGGTAACTCAATGTTTTAAATATTAAATTGATGAAGTAGCTAATTAATTGGTGATGTAGTAGCACACTAATTTAGATTGTGTTCTTTTAATGCAAGCTATTAATGCCTTTGAAGAGGGAGACCAAGAGACGATCCTCCTAAAATATTTAGATATGCAGTCCATTTATGCACTATATGAATCATTAAAGTTGACATATAGTGTTATTAAGAGAGACCCTAGTGTTTTAGGAGGATGCAATGAGCAAACATTGCCAGCCATGAGAAAGTCTATTGTGGATTGGTTAGTTTATAGAGGGAAAAATATTATCACAAAAAATTATAATAGAGCTATGTGTACTGAGGATATTTATATCCCCTAGACTGATCTCTTTATTAATGAAGATAAAATATTTTAATGCTTTAAATTAGTTTAATTTGAGCATTTACTTCCAAAAAATGTGTTTCTTTTGCTTACGAGATAGGAAGAGAGATTCTAAAGCTTCGACTTGTGCCTCGTGCTTCGATATATAGGTATGACAAATATTACTAGTGAAAAAAGACTTAAATATAGTAGTATATCAAGAGGAGTTGCTAAATGCATATCAAAGACAGTATGTTGTGTTGGGTTGGGTTTTTGACCAAGAGGGTCTGATACTATGAGATTATTCATAGTGGCCATAGTCTTCATTGAGCCCCATGATCCCTAGTTTATATTTCCCTTTTCGTGGTTTGCTGGGTATTGGTGAAAAATAGAAAAGCCCATCTCAACATGAGAATTGCTCTCAGAGCATTCATATTATAACATTGAAACTACATAAAAGTTGTAGAAGGATCACATTTAGATATTCATAAAATCTCACATTTTAGCTTTTGCAAACTACACATAAAATTATAAGTGGGTTTGTTAACACCGTAGTTGGAGCCCCAAGAGGAACACCAAGGAAAAGGGGATTCTACTGCAAGAAAATCTATATTGTAACATCAACAAGCTTTTATTTCATTCTTTTGATGATCAAAACAAAGAAAACAACAAATCTTCACGTAGCATCATAGTAGATATCTCCCACCGATTTGATAGAATCAACCCTAATCTTCAATATCTTCATAGAATCCTTCAATAGAACAAGGAATATAAAAGAATACACCATTTTTTAATGGAAATCAATCACATAGTATTTCATCTTCAATGTCTTCATAGTTTCCTCTCTCAATCTCTAATAAAAAGATACACTGTTTTGATAGAATTGACTATCTCTAGCTCTCTCTCTCTCTCTCTCTCTCTCTCTCTCTCTCTCTCTCTCTCTCTCTCTCAATAGTACATCATCTCCTCACTACAATACTCCATAATGACTCTCAATAATCCTTCTTAGGTCGTGGATGCACCTCCCAAGAGGTATGTCCGATGTGAAGAGGCACCAAAGCCACTACAGTGTCTCTACATAGCTCACTACTGTCACTGTCTCTTCAGTCTTCTCTTCAGTCTTCAGCAGCTGCTTCTTCCATTTGTTTTAGCTCTTTTGAACTTAGATTCATCCTTTCCAAAAGTTAGAAAACTTTTCCAAAGTCACACATACATTCTACAGAACACTTACAGAAGATCTACAGAACATCACACAACAGGAACAGAGCAGATACATAATAGAGATAGAGCAGAGACAAAGACTCTACAAAGGTTTACAGAGGGTTACAGAAGGTAATCAGAGAACATCAAATCCTCATAACTCAAACAAAAACCATCTCAAACTATCAAAAAATATTCAATAAGCTTTCAAAAGATTTCAACCTTCATCAATCATCAGTCCATGCTTCATACACAAGAAAATCAGAATAAAACAAAAGCTATACAGAAGGTATCAGAACCTCAACAGAACATCACAGAGCTTCATATTTCCACTAAATATTATCATGAGCTTCTAAAACATAATCAATATTATCCAAAATACTCTCAAATACTTCCATTAACAACCATACATCACTCTAAATCCATCAAAAATCAATCATTCAGACCTCAAAGACAACAAAAATCAGTCAAAAATTCAATCTTTTTCCACTCTCAACATATCCCCACACTTAGAAAGGAAGCGTCCTCACGACCTAAGGAAAAGCAGAATATAAGTTCAATAAAGAGCTCAATTTAATCTTCTTTAGTATCTTCAATAATCACTCCACCACGACCCCAACTTATTACCTGTATCTCTAGAAAAGAATACTACTAAAGGAAAACTTCGTTATTCATTAACACATCTGATAATCAATAGAAAGTCATAACAAATTTGTAAAGGATATAAGAGGTTCTTTAGCTTTCCATCGTAGGTTTGCCATCCACCATCACCATCAATGGTTGAAAAGAGAGCTCTTGAACAAATTATTCAACCAGCACGAACTCATCACATACAAATTATTACAACACACAAACACAAATACAACCATCTGAATGCTCCAAAAAGAGAGATATATATCATTAAGAATCATCCAAAATACATTGCAAAGGCATCAATGAAGGTGATCCCTCTTGAAGGCTTGGTGATTTCGAAAACGATCCATGGATAAGGACTCATCCACAAATGTCTTGGGAGGATTTTGAAAGAACTGAAGGCAGCACATCCATTCTAGCAAAACAAGGTATCTGCTAGGTAGACAAACGGTATGAAAATATAGGACATCCAACTGTTGGGAATCAATGTTCACATTGACATTCATACAAAGCTTTGGAATGGTTTGATCATTATGGGAATGCCTATGCATATATGCTAAGTACCAAGCAAAATGGGCTGTCAATCTCACTGAAGGATCTAGAGATTGTGAATATTGGTGAGAAAAATGAAGGTCATTTTGGTATGCTTGATTAGCAGTTGTCCGCTCCCCTGGAATTAATGGCCAACTCTGTGGTCCCGTGAGAGAATTAATTGAGCTCCATCCTCTTCTTCTTGGAATCTACTGATCAAATCCTTCGTATCCACTAACCAACTGAGGGGGTTGAGAAATAGAAGTGGCAAGAGATGGAAGTGGAATAAGTAAAAGGGGATGAAGAGATGGGCAGGAAAAATCATAAATGAGGAATAAGCTAAAGAAGGAGTGGCTGAAAATTTAAGCAAATTAGTTAGGAACGGTGTCAATTGATAAGCAAGAAAAGTAGAAGGTATATGGATATATGGAGAAGGACATGGCGGAGAAGGGGAAAAAACTTGATCTTCAATGAAAAAACAATAGGTAAAGATTGGAATTTGAGGAAAACCCTGAGGTTGGAAAAGGAGAGGTAAGATAGCTGTTGAGTTGGATTTATAAAGGGAAAAATAAGCATCATAGCGATAGGCCATTTGTTGATAGTACAATAAGCTAGGAACAGAGGGACCTAAAACAGATCGTCGATGGTAGGCATAAAAAAAGGATGAATCAAATGGATGGTGTAAGCATCATAGCGATGGGCCATTTGTTGATAGTACAATAAGCTAGGAATAGAGGGACCTAAAATAGATCGTCGATGGTAGGCATAAAAAAGGATGAATCAAATGGTTGGTTCTTGGAAAGATAAGCTAGGAGATCCACCCTCAGTTGGTTAGTGCTTTGCACATGAGTAGAAGTTGTATTCTGGCATTGGTTCAGGACTATAGAATCAATCATTGAATTCCATGAAGTGTCAAGGCAAGTAGCCACTTTAGAAGAATAGCACTGGAAAATGTCATCTATCCTCAACTCTAAATAGTTGACATATAAGGCAGCTTGTAGGGCCACATCCCCCACATACCAAGCCAGATCTACATCATCTAAAATTAATAGATCACCTCGTAGATACATACAAGACAGCAATATGGTATTCGTTGTCACGGAATCTTCAAAGACCATACGGACAACTTCTCTCAGCAAATCAAAAGACCAAGCCCCACTCCAACCATCCTCTAGAAGAGGGAGATCCATCGTTGAGAGCTTAATATAGAAGGCCAATTTCTGCAGCTGATAGTGGAAAAAAAAGGAATGGTCCAGAGGAACATACTCCTGAAATAGCTCAAATGTAGACCATAATAAATCCATCCTGGACTGCAATCTTTCCACTTTATCTTGAAACAATGGATATAATGTGGCCTGTCTTTGGAGAACTGCCAAGTCCTGCTGAGATATAGAAGGAATCATAGGAACATTGGGGCTTGGAGAAATGGACTTTGACTGTGCCAGTTGGTCCTGCAACTGCTTAATCTGGGAAGCTTGGGATTCCAATGTATTGTGAGCAGTCTGCAAAGCTGAGAGTTTCGTATCTAAAAGATTCTTAAACTCTTGAGCCTCTTTAGACATTTTCTCTTTCTCTTTCGAAACTCTAGCGACCTCTAACTGAGCCTCTGCTAACTGAATTTTCAAAGAAGATATTTCTTCTCTCTAGGTCTCAATCATTTGGGTCTGCTGCTCCATCTGCTTAAACAAATCGGCAAGAGTGTCTTTAGCAGAGGCTAACTTTGTGGTTGCCTTGTGCATCTAGTCTTTGGATTGCTTCAATTCTTCATAGAAAGAAGCATATAACTATTGAACACAAGCTGTCTCACTGAGAGTTCAATAGAACTCTGGATGTCATTACAAAGGAAAGGAATGGCATCTCTTGACACTAAACTGTTCAGTGAAGGAACTGATATTTCCAAAGAACCCTCTCGATGTGCCCTGAATAAGTTGTTGCATATGAGATAGGCAGGGAGGTCACTTCCAGAGGTAGCAGGAACTGTTACTGAAGGAATGACTGGGGGAATTTTCTCTGCCACACGCTTCAAGCACCTCCAAGGAATGACCAATGGAGGAGGGGAATCAAGATCCTCTATGTCAATGGGTTCTAAATCCTCTGAAGGTGGAGGGGGAGATATTGGATTAGATAGAGAAGGAGGAAGCACACCCTTCTTAAGGCTTGAATATGTCAAGAAAGCATATAAATATGAACCATAGGTTACATTGGTAACATTCCCTCTAATCACTTTGACAAAATATTGGTTTATCTTCGTAAGAAGGTAAGTACTCCAGTCAATGGCAACCCCTTTTAACACCATCCTGGAAGCTATGAAGAGCTCCTTGGACAAATAGTGGGATAGTGTCTTGGCAAGCATGAACCTATCTTGGAGAATTTGGCAGACTAGCTTCCAGAGAAGATCAGTGATCATTGAAAAAGACACTCCTGAAGTGTTAATCACCTTCTTGACATCGAGGACCTCTTTGGCCTACTTATGTAACAGCTTGAGAATCTCGTCATTTGAGAATAACTGTCTGGATGTAACAAAGGGTTCTCCTTTGTAGGGAAGAGACAAAGCCTTCCCTAACCCTCTAGGTGTCAAAACCATGGAAGTACCACAAACCAAGCCCGATTTCTTACTGTATGACACAAAAAACTCATCACATAGGACTGGATCATTTGGAATCAAAGGGAGTGAAGTAGCCACGAAAGTTGTAAGGCCTGCTTTCGTGATAGGCTCAAAAGTCAATAGGGAAGAATAATCCCTACTCATCAATGGGACATACTGAACAGGAGGAGGAGCAAACACAAACAATCATAGAGAATGCCTGCAAAACAACAAAATAGCTGTTAAAAAGAAATCGATCAAAAGAAGCACATATAGGTGTAACTAACCAACTGACCACCCCAAACAACCCACAAATAACCCTACATCCTAGAAAAAATTCGGAATGACCTCTTTGTCAAGATTGTGGGAGAGAAGGAAGGAGTCTCACTTTTTGCTTTCTTGCTTGCACAATGGGGGAATACACACATAGATGGAGGCTGAAACAGTTTTCCTCTTATTAGTTGTGTAAGCCAAAAAGAACTCAAGTACAGAGAAATAGAAGAACCCTATATATGGGTCTCAAACCAAACTCAACTAAGTAAGGTGGCATACTAATTGAGCACCATGAACTAGAGTAGATAAGGATAGCTGTCATCTAGCTATTATTCATGGGTGGTATACCAACCGCATCTGCAGCTAACAAGTTGGTGACATAAATGCACAATGGTCACCCTGGCATATCACGAGTGGAGCTCGATATCTCAACACTCCCCCCGAGCTCAATCCCAATTCCTGCACACCAAGTAGGTCTCTGAACTTGCGCAGCTTCTCTGTGCCCAATGCCTTCGTGAATATGTCAGCTACCTGATCCTCTGTGCTGACATAAACTAGATCAATAAGACCTAGTAAAACCCTCTCCCACACATAGTGATAACGCACCTCAATGTGCTTTGTTCTAGCATGATAGACTGGGTTATTTGCTGTAATATTCCGCGTAAGAACAATTTGGATAAATGGATTTTTTTTTTAAATTCCCCCCTTATCCCTCCAGCCGACTGATGAGCTAGAGGGGGAGGGAAATAGTAGGAGCTATTAAGCTCCTTGTTGGAGCCTTATGGAGGGAGGGGGGGACATGCGTGATGACACGCAGGGAGGGAAGATCCCCCTCCCCTCCACTATTTAAATGGGGGGGGGGGGCCGCTGGAGATAGAGGAGGCTGGAGCCGTGAGAAATAGAGGCCGAAGGATGAAGAGGACAACACTGCCGTGATTGCGAAGAGGAGAGTGCCGCCATAACACCGAGCTGAGGGAGGAGAACGGAAGGTTGCTACCGCCTACATCCTGAGGCCGCCGCTGCCATCGCCATCCAGTCCACGAAGAGCCGTCAGGAATTCGTTGTCCTCCACACGCCACGTACATTAGTTCAGAAGCTTCCAAGAAGCTTCTTGGAAGCTTCTAAGGGGGGATCTTTAAGCCCCCTTTCTCATTGATATTCCCTTGAAAGTCCTTTAACCCCGGTTTCCGTTAAAAACCCCCTTTATTTCCCCCCCCCCCCCCCCCCCCCCGGGTTTAATCCCCCCGTAAGCCCCCTTTGTTTCCCCCCTCGGGTTTAATCCTCCCTAAACCCCCTTTGTTCCCCCCCCCGGTTTTAAACCCCCCTAGGATTTTTAAATTCCCTTTTCCCCTTAAGCCCCCCCTTAGACTTTGGGAACCTACCCCTGGTTTTAATTCCCCTAAGCCTTTTTTTATAACCCTTTTAACCCTTCTTCAAACCCCCCTCATAACTCTCATTTTCCCACAACTCCCTAAGCCTTCTTCCTAATCCCCCATATCCCCATTATTATTTTCCCCCCCCGAACCTAAAAATCCAAACCATCATCATGGCCTCGTATGATATCCCGTAAGGGAAAAGTAGCCGTGAGAGAAAAAAAATAGGGAGGGACGGTGAGGGAGTAAAAAGAAGGAGTGAAGGAGGAAGAGTGGGAAAAAGACAAAAGAAAGGGAAGGAAGGAGAAGACGGTGGAATTCCAGAAGAAAGAGGAAAAGGCTATCTCACATTCGAACTACGATGCCACCGAAGAAAGTCCAAGGTGTAGCTGCGGGAGGGTCATCCCCCGGTATCCATGTGGATATCTCACCTCAAAGCCAGGTTTTTATTCTTGCCTTTAATTCGGTTTTAAGTCGATCATGCAAAGAAAAATTGTTAAGGATAGGATATATTTGTTCGAGTTATTTGTAACGAAGGAGTTTAGCTTATGAATGACAATGTATAGAACTTAGCTTTCTTCAAATTGCATCAAGCATTATAAATTACGAGCAAGATTAACCATTTACTATAGTAGTATATTTTAGTTAAATCCTAAGGTGTAGAAATTATATCTTGCACCATTAGTCTTATTCCTTTCGCAACGAATCGTTGTAAATGGTTAAATTCATGAAAGGTTTTTTTCGATGCTCAAATTACTAGGAAGTTATCTTGAATATTTGCACATCTTAGCAAGGCAAGTGTTGTTAGTTGGCATGAGCTCATCTTTAAGGAAAACGGAAGTTAAATTAAACTGTATTGACTGGGAAGTAAATTGTCACAAGGATAGCAAAACCGTGACGAGACGATTAATATTACCTTCCAAAAGATAATTGAACCAATCTAAACATTGAAACATTCATACCCTAAACACTTGACTACTTTCCTTACTGTAGGGACAATCAAATCATAAAGATAAGGAACTAGGGTTTGTCCCTAAGGTTCTTAAAAGAAGAAACCCTAGGCCTGACATACGTCAGCTTAAAGAATCTAAACAGATTATTCCATCGCAGGACTTGCGCAACAAGTATGAGATCATTTAGTCTTGTGATTGATTCACAAGGGGAAAGGGTAAAAACCATCATCAAGGACGACAGATCCCTACGCAAGTTATCTTGCAAAAAGACGTATTTTTGGATATCCTTCTAAATAAGGAGAGTTGTAAACCGGAAACTAGCATATCTAAGGCACCTTAGGGATTAACCAAATTGGGTATGCCCTACACCCCAATCTAAAAGATCTTGCCAATTTACAAGACACCTTGGGAACGAGTGCTGTTACACTCAAAAGGAAAGAACACTTCCTTAGCAGTTTGCCAAACAACTCGGTTGATTAACGGAAATGTTTGTGCTTGCTATAGATTTTAGGGCTCTGTTTGAATTATGAATTACAAATTAAATGAGTACCTATACTTCAGGTTAAAAGGCCTGAAGGGAGAGGCAGCTTCAGTTACCTCCGATTGCCTGCCTAACCCTAACCAAGGGGGTTGTTGACCGCGCCGGGAACGTGGACTGAACCCGCCGTGAGAGGTCTCTCCGTTGAGTTCTACTTGGAGCAGGAGGACGCTTGGGTGCCAGGGGGGCTCTGGCCGTAAATCCCTCGCCTTCCGGGTCCTGCACAAGAGGCTAACGTGACTCGGGATTGGATCTTGAGGCCCGCATACTAGTTAACGGACGGAAGCTTGGAATAGTGATCCCTGAGGATTACTGGATAGCCTTCGGGCGGATTATGGACAAGCCTACGGGTGGAACTCCTTGTATTTCAAAGATAAAATGATGAAATGTTAAAAGAACTTGCTTGATATTGTTTTTCTATGTCACGTGATAAGATTACGTGAAAGAACCAGTGCTTAAAGGGATTAGTTAAAGAAGCTGACTGTTATATGTCAAATTAATGTGTTAGATAATTACATAACTAAAACAAACCGAGGAAAGTGCGGAGGATGGGCCATGGGTCCGTCCTACGGTTGGGTGGTCCCGGTTAGCCAGGAACTTTTCTCAAAAATCTCGAAGAACAGCGGAATGATCATCATCATCAAAAAGAATAACGATGACCTAGAGTTACGTCTTACCCGATTTACGCTGTTTTAGGGGAACGGAATGGGACTATGTCTTATGGCAGAGAGGTTGAGCTTTGCATCCCTCTCGTTTCCCATTCTCCTTGAACCAAGTGTAGCGTGAATCCGCTTCGGACCTGGTGTTTCTGCGTAAAGTAGTTCGCTCGGGTCTGACGCTAGTTGCTATTAGCTAATGACCCATTAGGAAAACCCTAATTCCGGTCGATCCTAAGTGGGAACGGCCAGGATACTTCCGCTACGTGGCAGACGCGGGAAGAACTAGATCGCAAAACCCGTAACATTCCATGGGAGTGCCGGGCGGAGCTTTCTAGACATCCTTTTCGATGGACTGCTAAGACGTGTCCTGGATGATACTAGGAGACACGTTACAAGTTGGTATCAGAGCCGACCAACAACGGAATTGTTTTTATGAGATCTTAAAAAAATGAAGTAAAGAAATTGTTGCTGTCCAAACATTTTCTCATCTTCAATGCTGTCTTGCAGAACTATGAAGCGTGGAACAAGTTTTTGGTGTTTCGGGTCATGTTTATGACTGCAATGCATTCTCCCCTTTATAGACAAAGAATTGGGATGATGAACATCCTGGAGCAGATTTATAATCCATCACCTTTATACATAGAACGAAGATGGATGGGGTCTTCAGGAATCTACTATATAGCCGCCCACCGGTTTGCTTATCTACAGACCAACCTAAAGAGGATCAAGTGGTTGAAAGACTTGAAAGTTGTGAAGCTGTTCATTTTTGTGGAAGCTCACGTAAATTCAACTTTACATATTCAAGGTTGGAGGGTTGAAATGAACTCATATGTATATGAGGAAGTAACCCGTGTAATCCCAGCCAACAGGATTAAAGTGTTGGGCCGCCATGAGAAGTATGGATTCCAACGGAAAGGGTATCCTGAACTTCCAATGAATTATCGATTCCTAAAGATCCATGACCCAAAACCCTACTATTACACAGTTCCTGTAGACAAATACAATACAACGTTGTTCTCCCCAAACTGAATGTAATGATTGGATTGTCATCACACGAGACGTTGTATAAGGCTACGCCCATGTAAATACAAATAAAGACTTCTTTTATCAATATCTGGCTGTGCATAAGAGATGTTAAAAAAAGTTAGGTAGCTACATTGTTTACGAGATAGCTGAACTAAAGATAAGCTAACGTCAATTGTCATATAATAACGTTAAGAAAACTTTTATCCAGGCACAACCCCAGGTACAGGTTCCAAATTCACCCCCTACATCAAGTACTGCTGTGACCCAGGAGAAGAAGTTCCTCCTCAAGCAGATAAAGCCACCCGAGTTTGACGGGAGAGGCAGATCTGTCCAGTTTGATGCTGAGATTTGGATTGAATCCATGGAGGATTACTTCGAAGCAACTGGTACTGCACCTACCAATCAGGCCATGCTCGCCAAGTTAAAACTCACCGGCGAAGCCAGACTTTGGTGGAAGCAATGGTGTAGGGATCAAGGGACTTCAGAGGGGTCCGTTACCTGGGAGAAGTTGAAGAAAGCCGTGCAGGGGAGATATTTGCCACCTGCATATCGTACGCAGAAAATGAATGAGTTCTACGAGCTAAAACAGCTAGGACTCACGCTACTTGGGAATTGGTACCTTTGCCTAAAAATAAGAATGCAATTAGTTGTAAGTGGGTTTATAAGGTGAATCACAATGCAGATGGTTCTGTGAACAGATACAAGGCAAGATTAGTAGTCAAGGGGTATGCACAAACATATGGCATTGATTATGAAGAAACATTCAGTCCACTTGCAAGGATGGCAACTGTAAGAGCAGTCATTGCTATGGATGCATCAAAGGGATGGTCTTTACATCAGATGGATGTAAAGAATGCCTTCTTGCATGGTGATTTGCAAGAAGATGTCTATATGGAGCAGCCACGAGGTTATGTGCATGCTGTTCATCTTGAGTTTGTTTGCAGGTTTAAGAAAGCCTTGTATGGCTTGAAGCAAGCACCTACAGCATGGTCTGACAAGATAGGACAATATCTTGTCACTATTGGCTTTCAAATTTCGAAGGCAGATTTCTCACTTTATGTGAGAAAAACAAAGAAAGGTATTATGCTGCTTGTCATTTATGTTGATGATTTGATTATCAGGTGATAGTGATGAAGATATCCTTCATGTGAAAATGCTATTGAAGCAGAAGTTTGAGATGAAGGATTTGGGAGAGCTGTGTTATTTCTTGGGCATTGAGGTGATTAGATCACCAAGTGGGATATAGCTCTTGCAGAGGCAGTATGGATTGGACATGCTGTCCAAATATGGGATGATAGGCTGTAAGCGTATTTCAGTTCCTTTGAAGTTGAGCGCAGATGCAGGTGAGCTTCTGGAAGACCCTACTATGTACAGACGCATAGTAGGAAGTTTGATTTATATGTCTATTACCAGGCCAGATTTGAGCTATGCTGTTGGATTGGTAAGTCAGTTTATGCAGGCTCCAAGGAAACCACATTTGGATGCGACTAGACGCATACTCAGGTATGTGAAGTCCACATTGCAGTATGGACTATTTTATGAGACTGGGGTTCAGATACAGTTGCATGGATACACTGATGCTGATTGGGCTAGTAGTATTTCTAATAGACGATCTACTAGTGGATATGTGTTCTCTTTTGGGAGTGCTGCAGTCACTTGGAGCAGCAAGAAACAGCCTACAGATGCCATGTCGAGCACAGAGGCTGAGTACAGGGGTGTAGCAACGGCTACATGTGAGGTAGCTTGGTTGCATAAGTTACTTTATGATATGCATCAGCCTACAGATGGGCCAGTTGTCATTTATTGTGACAACATGAGCAGTATACACTTGGCAAATGTAACGTGTCTCCTAGTATCATCCAGGACATATCTTAGTAGTCCATCGAAAAGGATGTCTAGAAAGCTCCGCCCGGCACTCCCATGGAATGTTACAGGTTTTGCGATCTAGTTCTTCCCGCGTCTGCCACGTAACGGAAGTATCCTGGCCATTCCCACTTAGGATCGATCGGAATTAGGGTTTTTCTAATGGGTCATTAGCTAATAGCAACTAGCGTCAGACTCGAGCGAACTACTTTACGCAGAAACGCCAGGTCCGAAGCGGATTCATGCTGCACTTGGTTCAAGGAGAATGGGAAACGAGAGGGATGCAAAGCTCAACCTCTTTGCCATAAGGCATAGTCCCATTCCGTTCCCCTAAAACAGCGTAACTCGGGTAAGACATAACTCTAGGTCATCGTTATTCTTTTTGATGATGATGATCATTCCGCTGTTCTTCGAGATTTTTGAGAAAAGTTCCCGGCTAACTGGGACCACCCAACCGTAGGACGGACCCATGGCCCATCCTCCGCACTTTCCTCGGTTTATTTTAGTTATGTAATTATCTAACACATTAATTTGACATATAACAATCAGCTTCTTTAATTAATCCCTTTAAGCACTGGTTCTTTCACGTAATCTTATCACGTGACATAGAAAAATAATATCAAGCAAGTTTTTTTAACATTTCATCATTTTATCTTTGAAATACAAGGAGTTTTGCCCGTAGGCTTGTCCATAATCTGCTCGAAGGCTATCCAGTAATCCTCAGGGATCACTATTCCAAGCTTCCGCCCGTTAACTAGTATGCGGGCCTCGAGATCCAATCCCGAGTCACGTTAGCCTCTTGTGCAGGACCCGGAAGGCGAGGGATTTACGGCCAGAGCCCCCCCTGGCACCCAAGCGTCCTCCTGCTCCAAGTAGAACTCAACGGAGAGACCTCTCGCGGCGGGTTCGGTCCACGTTCCCGGCGCGGTCAACAACCCCCTTGGTTAGGGTTAGGCAGGCAATCGGGGGTAACTGAAGCTGCCTCTCCCTTCAGGCCTTTTAACCTGAAGTACAGGTACTCATTTAATTTGTAATTCATAATTCAAACAGAGCCCTAAAATCTATAGCAAGCATAAACATTTCCGTTAATCAACCGAGTTGTTTGGCAAACTGCTAAGGAAGTGTTCTTTCCTTTTGAGTGTAACAGCACTTATTCCCAAGGTGTCTTGTAAATTGGCAAGATCTATTAGATTCCGGTGTAGGGCATACCCAATTTGGTTAATCCCTAAAGTGGCTTAGATATGCTAGTTTCCGGTTTACAACTCTCCTTATTTAGAAGGATATCCAAAAATACGTCTTTTTGCAATATAACTTGCATAGGGATCTGTCATCCTTGATGAGGGTTTTTACCCTTTCCCCTTGTGAATCAATCACAAGACTAAATGATCTCATACTTGTTGCGCAAGTCCTGCGATGGAATAATCTGTTTAGATTCTTTAAGCTGACGTATGTCAGGCCTAGGGTTTCTTCTTTTAAGAACCTTAGGGACAAACCCTAGTTCCTTATCTTTATGATTTGATTGTCCCTACAGTAAGGAAAGTAGTCAAGTGTTTAGGGTATGAATGTTTCAATGTTTAGATTGGTTCAATTATCTTTTGGAAGATAATATTCATCGTCTCGTCATGGTTTTGCTATCCTTGTGACAATTTACTTCCCAGTCAATACAGTTTAATTTAACTTCCGTTTTTCTTAAAGATGAGCTCATGCCAACTAACAACACTTGCCTTGCTAAGATGTGCAAATATTCAAGATAACTTCCTAGTAATTTGATCATCGAAAGAAACCTTTCATGAATTTAACCATTTACAACGATTCGTTGCGAAAGGAATAAGACTAATGGTGCAAGATATAATTTCTACACCTTAGGATTTAACTAAAATATACTACTATAGTAAATGGTTAATCTTGCTCGTAATTTATAATGCTTGATGCAATTTGAAGAAAGCTAAGTTCTATACATTGTCATTCATAAGCTAAACTCCTTCATTACAAATAACTCGAACAAATATATCCTATCCTTAACAATTTTTCTTTGCATGATCGACTTAAAACCGAATTAAAGCCAAGAAGAAAACCCTGGCTTTGAGGTGAGAAATCCACATGGATACCGGGGGATGACCCTCCCGCAGCTACACCTTGGACTTTCTTCGGTGGCATCGTAGTTCGAATGTGAGATAGCCTTTTCCTCTTTCTTCTGGAATTCCACCGTCTTCTCCTTCCTTCCCTTTCTTTTGTCTTTTTTCCACTCTTCCTCCTTCACTCCTTCTTTTTACTCCCTCACCTTTCCTCCCTATTTTTTTCTCTCACGACTACTTTTCCCTTACGGGATATCATACGAGGCCATGATGATGGTTTGGATTTTTAGGTTCGGGGGGGGGGAAATAATAATGGGGATACGGGGGATTAGGAAGAAGGCTTAGGGAGTTGTGGGAAAATGAGCGTTATGAGGGGGTTTTGAAGAAGGGTTAAAAGGGTTATAAAAAAAGGCTTAGGGGAATTAAAATCGGGGGTAGGTTCCCAAAGTCTAAGGGGGGGCTTAAGGGGAAAAGGGAATTTAAAAATCCTAGGGGGTTTTAAAACCGGGGGGGGAACAAAGGGGGTTTAGGGAGGATTAAACCCGAGGGGGGAAACAAAGGGGGCTTAGGGGGGGATTAAACCCGGGGGGGAACAAAGGGGGTTTTTAACGGAAACCGGGGTTAAAGGACTTTCAAGGGAATATCAATGAGAAAGGGGGCTTAAAGATCCCCCCTTAGAAGCTTCCAAGAAGCTTCTTGGAAGCTTCTGAACTAATGTACGTGGCGTGTGGAGGACGACGAATTCCTGACGGCTCTTCGTGGACTGGATGGCGATAGCAGCGGCGGCCTCAGGATGTAGGCGGTAGCAGCCTTCCGTCCTCCTCCCTCAGCTCGGTGTTATGGCGGCACTCTCCTCTTCGCAATCACGGCAGTGTTGTCCTCTTCATCCTTCGGCCTCTATTTCTCATGGCTCCGGCCTCCTCTATCTCTAGCGGCCCCCCCCTCATTTAAATAGTGGAGAGGAGGGGGATATTCCCTCCCTGCGTGTCATCATGCATGTCCCCCCCTCCCTCCATAAGGCTCCAACAAGGAGCTTAATAGCTCCTACTATTTCCCTCCCCCTCCAACTCGTCAGTCGGCTGGAGGGATAAGGGGGGAATTTTTAAAAAAAATCCATTTATCCAAATTTTTCTTACGCGGAATATTATATTCTCTTCCCCTTGGAGGAATCGAGATGTCCTCATCTCGAGATAAACTGGGGATATTGATGGTTGAGAGAGCTTTCATCTATCCAAGTGGCATCCTCTTCGGGATAATCTTTCCATTGGACAAGGCATTCTTTCAAGGTTCTAGATCTTAACTGTCTTTCCCTAACATCTAAGATCCTTTCCGGCCTTAGTTCAAGGACTCCTTGACTAGGCATTACAATTTGTTGGTCATCAAGTACATGATTAGGGTTGGGTACATATCTCTTCAATAGGCTGATATGGAATACATTGTGAACCTTTAGGTTCTCAGGGAGTTGCAATCTATAAGCGTTGGGTCCTAGGCATTTGAGGATTCTGTACGGCCCACAATACCTTGGACTTAGCTTCTTGCATTCTCCTAGGGATAGAGAACTCTTTTTAGGGCGTACACGAATGAAGACCATGTCTCCTTCTTCGAAGACTCTATCTTGACATTTCAAATCTGCATATGCCTTTTGCCTATCCTTGGCCGCTTGTACGTCTTGTCTTATTGACCTTATTTGATCATCCATGTCTTCCAACATTTGTCTTGAAGCTTCAACTCTTAAGGTTGGATCAGAAAAGTTTAGGGGACTTCGACAATGATGACCATACAATGCCTGGAAAGGGGTCATTTGAATGCTCTGCTGGTAAGAAGCATTGTAGGCAAATTCAACCAAAGGCAAGAATTGAATCCACCTCTTCGGCTCTCGACAGCAGTATGCCCTAAGCGTATCCTCAATGATTTGATTTACTCGCTCTGTTTGGCCATCCGTTTGGGGATGGTAGGCGGTGCTAAAACAGAGTTGAGTCCCAATAGCTTCAAAGATAGCTCTCCAGAAGTGTGATGTGAAGAGAGAATCTCGATCACTAATGATTCTTCTAGGTAACCCATGTAGCTTGAATATCTCCTTGATAAACAATCTCGCTATGTCGGAGGCTTTATAATTTGTCTTTACTGGAATCAGGTGTGCAACCTTGGTAAGCATGTCAACCACAACCATAATGGAATTGTATCCTCCTTGGACTTGGGGTAAGCCCACAACAAAATCCATACTGATGAATTCCCATTTCATTTGGGGAATGTCAAGCGGTTGCAGTTTCCCTGGCATCATGACATGTTCGGCTTTGATACGTTGGCAAGACAAACACTCAGTGATATACTTGAGAACATCACCTTTAAGCCTCTCCCAATGGTAGCTCTTCCTAACTGCATTAAGAGTTTTAGCATAGCCAGGATGTCCTACGAAAGGAGAATCATGAGCTTCCCACAATATCTTCTGCTTAAGTAACTGGCTTGCTGGTATACACAGCCTTGTTCTGTAGTAGACAAGTTCATTATCAATGGAAAATTCCTAATACTTAGCTTGCAACTTCTGATTTTGCTCCTTGGTAGATATCTCCTTTATCATTGTTTGGTAGGCCAAATCATGGCATGCTTCCTCTCTAGCTAGTTCAAGTATAGGGTTGTTTGTCATAGATACTTTTGTAGCCAGAGATCTGCCGGTTGATGGATTTTGCAAGATTAGGGAATTTAGGAATGCCTTGCGACTGAGGGCATCAACAACTACATTCTCTTTCCCTGGTCGGTACTTGATTTCAAAATCATATTCCTCCAATACTTCAATCCACCGGCGGTGCCTCATGTTAAGCTCGTTCTGGGTAAAAATCCATTTGAGACTCTTATGATCGGTTACTAGGGTAAACTTGTTACCCAACAGGTAGGGTCTCCAAAGCTTTAGAGCATGGATGACAGCTAGTAATTCCAGATCATGCGTGGCATAATTCTTTTCATGACTCTTCAATTTTCTTGAAGAGTATGCTACTGGATGACCTTCCTGCATAAGTACACACTCCTTATTGAGGTTAGGAAGTTTTAGAATAGGTGCTGATACCAAACTTTGCTTCAATTTGTCGAAGCTATTTTTTTCGGAAGTTGACCATGTAATAGAAGTCTGCTTCTTTAGTAAGTCTGTAAGAGGTGCTACAATCAAAGCATAGTTTTTGATGAAGACCCTATACCATCCTGTCAATCCAAGAAAGCTACGTATCTCCTTGACGGATACTGGTATTGGCCATTCAAGCACATCCCTGACCTTGGCTGGGTCTACTGATATTCCTTCTGATGATACTATGGATCCCAGATATTCAATCTGACGCTTGAAGAATGCACACTTCTTCATTTTTGCATACAGCTTATGAGACCTCATTGTCTCAAGGACAATACGAAGTTGAGGTTCATGATCTTCTTCCTGTTTAGAATAGACTAAAGTGTCATCGAAGAAGACAAGCACGAAATCATCAAGATATGGTCTAAAAATATCCTACATTAATCTATTGAAGGTGGCAGGTGCATTTGTAAGCCCGAATGACATAACCAAGAACTCAAAGTGCCCATATCTTGTATTGAAGGCCGTTTTTGGAATATCTTCTTCCTTGATCCTTATCTGATAGTAACCTGACCTGAGATCAATCTTGGAGAAGATCTTTGCACCTTGAAGACGATCAAGAAGCTCATCTATTCTAGGAATAGGATACTTGTTCTTGACTGCTGATTGATTCAACCCTCGGTAATCAATACATAGTCGAAGTGTCCCATCTTTCTTTTTCTGGAATAGTACTGGAGCTCCCCACGGTAAGTTGCTAGGCCGGATGTAACCCTAATCTAATAGTTGCTTGAGTTGTTCCTTCAACTCAATTGCTTCCGGTATGGACATTCTATAAGGTCTCTTTGCAATTGGTGCAACTCCAGGCACTAGCCTAATCTCATGATCTACTTCTCTTTGAGGCGGAAGTTCAATCAATTCCTCAGGGAATACGTCAGCGTATTCCTTTAGCCAAGAAGGTCCTTCGTGAGACTCTTGCTTTTGATCTAACTTGTTGAGTTTGATCAGGTAAACGGGTAATCCTTTTCTGACTCCTTTTATGATCCGAGATACTTTGGCTAATTGGATTCTTGGCACTCCTGCCTCACCTTGAGTTGTGACAAATTCCCTTTCAGAGTTTCGAAAGGAAACTTGACCCTTTCCACAGTGGATGTGGGCGTCATTAGGCTTAAGCCAATCCATCCCGAGTAGACACTCATGGATACCTAAATTCATGACTCTGAATTTGACTAAGGTTTTCTTTCCTCCCAGAAAGAATTCCACCTTAGCAGTTTGCCTGGTACAAGTTACCTCACGACCGTTTGCCAATTCCACAAGCAGGGTAGGTGCTTCTACTGTGGCTATTCCTAATCTTTTTGCACATGCTGGTGAGATAAAGGAATGTGTACTGCCACAATTAATCAAGGTTTTGAACCCTTTACCTTGATAGTCCGACGGTGTCTGAATCACCGAGAACTGGCGATTCGGCCCTTTCTTGTGTAAAGCGGCATGGACTATTGCTCTTTCGAATTCTTCTTCCATAGTCGGATCTTCCTCTTCTTCTTCTTCGCATCTTTGCCTATTGGCAATGCAAGCGGTTCTTACTCTTCCATGGGTAACGGCTCCTTGACCGCGGCCTGCACCTTGGAAAGGTGTTTGACAATGTCCCCCGCTGAGCTTGGGACATTGCCTCTTGAAGTGACCGGGTTCGTTGCAGTGGAAACATCGGAGGTTTCGGCCATTACTTTGAGTAGGAACAAAGTTGTTGACGTTATTTGTCCTTGCTTTCTTCCTTTGTCCTTGATTGTGACCTTGAACTCTCTTCATTTGAGGTCTGAATGCTCCTCTGTTCGGGTCACTATAGGAGCAAGTTTTGTTACCCCTTGGTCTAGCTTGCACCTCCTGAATTATAGGCGCCGCTCGAATGAGTGCATCCTGAAGATCTGATGGATGCATAGATTCGAGACGGGTATTTACGGGTGGATTTAAGCCTGCGCAAAACACTTTGACCATATAGGCATAGTGAATGGCTATAAATCCATCATATTTCAGCCTATCCACAGGATTTCTAGCTCTGGTAGACCTGCGCAAAGTAGGTTCACTCCCAGATGCTCTCAAAACATCCCTGGTCTTCCTTACTCCAGGTGTAACAATAGAAGGAATACCCAACTCATCATTAATGCTCTGTTATGCGCCACTGGATTCACCATCCACATAAGAGTGACATGCATTCACATCAAACATGGACTGATCTACCTTCTCTTTTCCTTTTCGTGAAACCTACATACCACTATCTGCATTGTTTTGAGGAGATTCTCCTGATCTCAATCTTCTTGTCCATGGCGAAGAATGTGAACCACTGCTAGAGGACACTTCAGGTCCACTAATATTTTGTGACTGCTACTTTGAATTCTGTGCAGTATTACCATTTTGTGCATCTACATCATCAATCACATTTACTGGTTTATACCAGCTACTCATCTCATCAAAAACAACATCTCTGCTCACTGTAAACTTACGAGTAGAAGGGTTATAGCATCTATACCCTTTCTGCTATAGAGAGTAACCAATAAAGATGCACTTCTCAGCTTTTGGATCCAACTTGGATCTCAACTCATCTGGCACATGGACATAGGAAATGCAACCAAAAATTTTCAAATGAGAAATATCTGGTTTCCTACCAATATACCTCTCCTCTGGAGTCATCCCATGCATTGCTGTAGTGGGAGTCCTGTTCATTATGTAGACTGCTGTAGCAACTGCTTTAGCCCAGTAAAAATCTAGCAAGTCTTTTTCGTTGAGCATGGCACAAGATACCTCTCCAATATGCCTATTTTTCCTTTCTGCAATTCCATTTTATTGTGGGGTATGATTGCATGAATATTGCTGCTTTATGCCATACTCTTGCAGGAACCTTGCAAACTCATTTGAGAGGTACTCTCCCCCTCCATCTAACCCTAGGCATTTTATTTGCAGGCCTGTTTCTTTTTCAACCATAGCTTTAAGAGTTTTGAAATACCCAAACACTTCACTTTTCTTTTTCATAAAATACACCCAAAATTTTCTGCTATAGTCATCAATAAAAGTGACAAAATAATAATAGCCTCCAATAGATGCAGCTTTAGTAGTCCATACATCAGAGTGGATTAATTCCAATGGCATCTTACTCTCTTGAACATGTCTAGGAAATGGTTTCCTTGCCTGTTTTCCAAATTGGCAGGCTTCACATACCTTATGCATTTCTACAACCTTGAATTTAGGCAATCCTGTAAAAATATTTTGGGCTTGCATTGATTTAAGTCGCTATACATTAACATGACCAATGTGTTTATGCCAAATATCAATATCTGCAACTACACCGGTCCCATATGCAAACATTTCTGCATCAATTCAGGCATGTCTGCTTCCAATGTAAACATTCTGCCTTTCTTCTTTCCTTTTGCTATCAAGCGATCTTTATTTTTCATATCCTCAACAAAGCATCCATGATAATTAAATCTAACTTGCAAGCCCTGCTGAACCATTTCTTGGTCATATTCGGGACATGAAATACATCCGACAGGTATTTATTTTTCCCATCCTCCATAGACAAATGAATTTTTCCAATTTGCACAATAGGATGTGCAGTATCATCACCAATCTCCACAAATCCTGGTTTTTCCATTTTCCTTGCATCCTGCATCCATTCTGCATGACCTATCATGTGGTTTGATGCACCTAAGTCAACATACCACACATCGTTGCTTTCTTCTGCACTTGTCACAGAATTGGTCATGTGCTGCACCATAAACAAAAGCTCATTTCTGTCATCACCCTATCTACTAGAAGATGCATAATTCCCTTGTTGCAATTTTCCATTCATGATGTCATTCTGCTTTTTATAGCAGTCTTTAGTCATATGATCCATTTTACCACAGTAGTAGCATTCAACATTGCTGTTTGCATTTTTTCCTCTTTGCCATCCACCATGACGTCTTTGGCTCCCCCTGCCTCTAGAGTTACCACGTCCTCCTCCATAGGACTGGTTTTCTTGAGTTTGCTGCATATTCTTATTTCTACCACGGCCTCCAGATCGGCCTCCTCTACCTTTGCCTCTACCTCTTTCAGCATTTGAGTAGAAGACAACTTCTTTTGAAGTTCCTCCTGAAGAAGATGCACCACCATTTCTCTGCTCCTCAGAAATTAGAAGAGCAATCAACTCCTCAAAATAAGAAAATCGTTCACGGACGGAAATGGATGTTCGGAACTATGCATAATTCTTTTTTTAGACCATTCAAGGTCACAGAAACTAAATCATCATCTTCCATAGGCGACCCAATGGAAGCAAGTTTTTTGTTGAGAATGAGGCGCATTGAGGGAGAAAGAGAGGAAATGAGAGAGGGAAAAGAAGAAAGGAAAAGTGAGAGAGAATGAGAGAGATAAAGAGAGAATAAACATGGGAAGATAATAAAGAAAGAGAGAAAGAGAGAGAGAGGGAAGGATAGAGGAGAATGAGTAAGATAACACGAGAGGGTGGAGAGAAACAAAGAGAGGGTTTGTCGCAAAGAGGAGATGATCAATCCATCCTCCTCTTATTGGTTTTTTCTTTTTTTTTTCTTCAGAATGAGGTGCATTGAGGGAGAAAGAGACGAAATGAGAAAGGAAAAAGAAGAAAGGAAAAGAAAGAGAGAAGAAGAGAGAGAGAGAGAGAGAGAGAGAGAGAATATGTATAAAAAATAACAAAGAAAGAGAGAGAGAGAGAGAGAGAGAGAGAGAGGGGGAGGGAGAGAGGAGAAAGGAGAATGAGTAAGAAACATGAGGGCATGGAGAGAAACAAAAAGAGGGTTTGTCGCGAAGAGAGAGAATAAACATGAAAGATAACCAAGAAATGGAGAAAGTGAGAGAGAGAGAGAGAAAGAGAGAGAGAGAGAGAGAGAGAGAGAGGAGAATGAGTGAGAAAACATGAGGGGGTGGAGAGAAACAAAGAGAGGGTTTATCGCGAAGAGGAGATAAACGATCCATCCTCCTCTTATTGGTTTATTATTGTTCTTTTTTTTCTCTTTTAGAAATAGGTGCATTGAGAGAGAAAGAGAGGAAATGACAGAGGGAAAAGGAAAAAGGAAAAGAAAGAGAGAGAATAATCATGAAAGATAACAAAGAAAGAGAGAGAGAGAGAGAGAGAGGGAGGGAGGGATAGAGGAGAATGAGTGAGAAAATACCAGGGGGTGGGGAGAAACAGAAAGAGGATTTGTCACGAAGAGAGAGAATAAACATGAAAGATAACCAATAAATTTGAAAATAGTGAGAGAGGGAGAGAGAGAGGAGAATGAGTGAGAAAATACGAGAAAGTGGAGCGAAACAAAGAGAGAGGGGACAAAGAAAGATAGAGAGAGAAAGAAAGAGAAGGGGGAGACAACATAAAATGACGAGCGCAAAGAAATGTGCAAAGAAAGGGGGAGAAAACCAAGACTTTAGTTGAAGTTTATTTTGTTGATTTGTAAGAGAGGAAATCTCTTCTCAAAAAAATTAAAAAAGAAAAAGAGAATAAGAACAAAAACCAATTATTTGTTGTAACGTAGACAAAATGAAAAGCGATGATGGTCGTAATGTTCAAGATTGTGAGGCGTATCTTGATTAGCGTGTCCTGTGTCCTTGCTTTCAATGCAAGCTGGAATCAGATGAAAGCATCCCTTATCTATAGAACACATTGTCGTGACACTGCGTGTCTACCACTGCAATCTTGAGGTCTGAGTTTTTTGCAAAGATTTTAAACTCTTTAGTTAGTGTCGTTACGATTTTATTTTATGTTGTGTGTATCTTTTGTGTTTGCATTTGCATGATGCACGAGCACATGTAGTTAGGCTAGGGAAGATGTCTTCAATGCATTCATATTTTTTTGTGTGGAAGCATCACTCAATTGATTGCATAGCACTCTAATTTGCAAACTACATGGTGATTGCGGCGTCACAAATTCGATACAAATAGCGACTGTACTCAAAGAAAAAAAAGCGGGTAAAACCCGAGCGCGGTATTTTGCAGTAAAGAGCGAAAGAGATCATGCCTTTGGGAGGGAAAGGGAGAGGAACAGAGAAAGAGAGAGAAGTAGAGCTTCTCACTGCCATCGTCGTAGCCGTCGTCGTTTACAAAGAAGAGGAGGAAGTGCACAAAGAAAGAAGAGGGGCCGTCACGAAGAGGAAATGAAGAATCCATCCTCGGACATTTGCGATGAGTACATTGCCCCCTCTTGGTTTGTTCTTGTTCTTTATTCTTTTATTTTATTTATTTTTATTGAGAATGAGGCGCATTCAGGGAGAAGGATAGGAAATGAGAGAGGGAGAAGAAGAAAGGAAAAGGAAGAGAGAATGAGAAAGAGAGAGAATAAACATGGAAGATAACAAAGAAAGAGAGAGAGACAAAGAGAGAGAGAGAGAGAGAGAGAGAAAGAGGGGGAGGGATAGGAGAATGAGTGAGAAAACATGAGGGCGTGGAGAAAATCAAAGAGAGGGTTTGTCGTGAATAGGAGATGAACAATCCATCCTCCTCTTATTGGTTTTTTCTTGTTATTTCTTTTTTTTTTAAATTGAGAATGAGATGCATTGAGGGAGAAAGAGACTCCTCTTATTGGTTTTTTGTTATTCTTTCCTTTTTCTTTTTTGAGAATGAGGTGGATTGAGGGAGAAAGAGACAAAATGAGAGAGGGAGAAAAGAGAGAATATGCATGAAAGATAAGAGAGAAAGAGAGAAAGACAGAGAGAGAGGGAGGGAGAGAGGAGAATGAGTGAGAAAACACGAGGGGGTGGAGAGAAACAAAAAGAGGATTTATCATGAAGAGAGAGAATAAACATGAAAGATAACCAAGAAATGGAGAAAGAGAGAGACAGGAGAATGAGTGAGAAAACACAAGGGGGTGGTGAGAAACAAAGAGAGGGTTTGTCACAAAGAGGAGACGAACAATCCATCATCCTCTTATTGGTTTGTTCTTGTTCTTGTTTTTCTTTAGGATGAGGTGTATTGAGAGAAAAAGAGAGGAAATGGGAACGGGAGAAGAAGAAAGGAAAAGGAAGAGAGAACGAGAGAGACATAATAAACATGAAAGATAACAAAGAAAGAGAGAGAGAGAGAGAGAGAGGAAGGGAGAGAGGAGAATGAGTGAGAAAACACAATGGGTGCAGAGAAATAAAAAGAGGGTTTGTTGCGAAGAGAGAGAATAAACATGAAAGATAACAAAGAAATGGGAAAAGAGAAGGAGAGGGAGACAGAGACGAGAATGAGTGAGAAAACACGAGGGGGTGGAGAGAAAAAAAGAGAGGCAACAAAGAAAGACAGAGAGAGAAAAAAAGAGAAGGGGGAGATAGTATAAAACGAAGAGCGCAAAGAAATGTGCAAAGAAAGGGGAAGAAATAAAGAAAGGGGGAGAAAACCAAGACTTTAGTTTACATTAATTTTGTTAAGTTACAAGAGAAGAAATCCCTTCTCAAACAAATTAAGAAAGCAAAAGAGAATGAGAACAAAACCAATTGTTTTTTGTAACATAGACAAAATGAAAAGTGATAATGGTTGTGATGTTCAAGATCGTGAGGCATATCTTAATTAACGTGTCGTGTGTCCTTGCTCTCAATGCAAGTTGGCAATCAGATGAAAGCATCGCTTGTCTATAGAACATGTACGACGCTTTGGCGAGTTTCAATCAGAGATCATTGATCAGATGATCTCAGACTTTGAGAAAATGGTAAGAAAAATGTGTATCAATCATACCTTATCTTTGCAAACTAATTGAATATCATATACAAAAACATTAGACATGGCCGTAAAATTTATACAGGGAGGTGACGTCTCATCCCACGGAGGAATGCACCTAATGGGTGTGCCAAGGATGAAGTGCCTCTGCCAATCTGCCACTTAGAAGGCACGACCCAGTGTATACTATCAATACTAGAGGAGATAGGTAGCCTTTTAGACTTTTCTACAATCTTGGAGCCTAAGATGGAGGCAATGATCGATGCATTGTTGCCCATGGATGTAGAAATATCTAATCCAATAAGAGAGGAAGAATCCATGCCATTATATGATGGGTGCCAAGTATCTCGCCTGAAGAGGCTACTTGCACTCTTAAGTTGTTCAAGTATCTTTTACATATGATTCGTTGATTTCTTTTCGGCACCATTATTAAAAAATTGTGCTTTTTTAAGATGTTTTATGATTTCTTTTTAGGTTGCTAAAGTATCATATATTACAAACTGAAAATACCATGCCTGAGTCTCGTGATGATGTATGACAGGTATGAACTACAATAGCATCCATGCATGTGTCAAAGATTGCATGCTGTTTCAAAGAGAGTACGAGACTATGGAGACATGTCCAAAGTGTGGTGCTCATAGATATCGATACGACTTGCAAGGGCAAACCATCCCTCAAAAAGTTCTTAGACACTTTCCACTTATCCCCCATATATGGCACATATTTCGTATATCGGGCATGGCGAGCTTGACAATGTGGCATGCCAGAATAGATCCATGGATGGAGTCCAACGAATATCAACGAATTCATGCACATGGAGTCACATTGAATTTATCTTTCCAAACTTTGCAAGAGAGCCAAGAAATATTCAGCTCGGTCTTGCTATGGATGGCATGAACCCATTCAATCTTCACTTAACTTCTTACAGTGTATGGCATGTGGTCCTTATTAACTATAACATCTCGCCATGGCTTTCTATGAAGAAAGGTCATGTGATCCCTAGCTTGCTCATTTCTGGCTGTCACTACAAAGTCAAGAATAGAGACATCTATCGCCGTTCATTAGTCGATGAGCTTAAGATTTTGTGGAAGGAGGGGGTTGTTGTGGAAGATATGAGCAAGCACGATGGTCAATGGTCCAATATGAGCCAATCTCATGTGGACCATGCATGACTTTCTAGGATTCGGGGAGTATTGAGGTAAGTAGACTTCTGTTCTCATTGGTCATATCTATCATAGCTCGTTCAAGTTTGTGTTCCCTAAATAAAGATGTTGGGACAGGTCTGGCATTAGGGGAGTTTTGAGGTCTCGAAAATGCCTTTTAGGAGATAGAAAGAGAGTGCTCTAGACCAATAGGAGCAAAGCCTTTGTAACACGGAGCTTCTATTTTAAAAAATAAAAAAATTATTTTATAAAAAGATACATATATAATAATACTGCAAATTTATATTATCAATATCTATTTTTAGCCTCTTATATTCCTGATTATGACATTATTTGCATTAATGATATACAGTCCCGGCCTCCCTTATTTAATGATATATCTAAATTAATGATAATGATATGTTTACTCTAAATTCAAATTAGTAAAAAGCTTGGCACATATTTTTTTGCCTCCTTTCTTTTTTTCCTCTTCTATTTTTCCCTCCTTTCTTTTGTCCCTCTCATGGTAGCCTAGTCTTCTCTCTCTCTCTCTCTCTCTCTCTCTTTGCTATGGATATAGAAATTTGATCTTCAACAAGGTGTCCAAGCTCCCAAATCACATCCATATCAATATTTAACTCATTCAAAAAAGATGGAAGATGGATTTCTACAATCATTAGCAAAGGCAGTTGGATCACCATGCAATAGGCAAAACATGGGAAAAGGCGAAGATATGAGAGCTCGTTCATCCCTATTTGGAAGGGTAGAATATGAGATCTCAAGCTTGGAGTAAATAAGAATAGCATAAAAGAGGTTTTGGTACAATATGTATTTATGCATAGAGAGCTATATTTGGAGCCTAGAAGTTTAAATCTTCCAATGCATAAACCAAATTGTAAGGATTTAATTCTTAAATTCTTTCTTTTCTTGAACTTGGTTTAAGTTTTTCCATTATAACATTTGTTCATTTGTCTTGTAGATGTCTATCCCTTTAATCTTGAGGAAAGGCAACCGGTCGAGTCTATTGTTGATGTGATTGATGTGATGCATGGCTTGATTGGAGAAGAGATGTACAAAGGTAGAAAGAACTCAGAGCTTGTAGATAATGGAATATTCTTCTATGACCATTCTTATATTGTCCCCATGCAACGTAGCCAATGGGGATCAATATCCCCCCTTCCTTTGCTAGACTTTTGAAGCTTTGAGTAGCCTTTGCCAAGTCCAGCTACTAGTGAGGGCTATAGATGTAAAATATTTTCTGAGATACAAAGAGCATTAAAACCGAGTATCTCAAGTAGGCTAAGAAAAGTTACTTTGTTCATGCCTATTAATATATTTGTTGACTTCTTTTCTAATGCTGAGATAAGAAAATCAAAGGCTATGCTTTTAGTGAAGAGACTAACATATGATCATGTTATACAATTTGTTGATGAGGGATGGGACACTAGGACAGAAGGGAAAATTATATGTAAGATAGATCAAGACTCTATAGCTTGTAAATATATGATTGCTACTCAAAATTTCCTCCTTAGCTTTTATTATAGTAGATGACATTATGTTGGCGGTAGTTTGGTTGCTTTAGATCAAAATCTTGATCATTTTAGCAAAGATCTTACACTGGATCTTGATGTTTGGTACAATGAGGACATTATTGCAATCCTAAAGGTTAGATCATCATGTACACTACATCAAGTGAGAATGGATTTACAAAATGAAGATATTGAACTACCATACTCATTTGTGTTCCAACCTAATAACAAACGAGTAAGTTTTTATTTCATATTATATTCATTTAGGTGTATGTCTGATTTTACTTCTTGATTAATAAGCATTTGTAACTTTTTTTTTTTACAGATATTAACAAGGAGAGAGAAGAATATACAATGCAA
The DNA here is from genome assembly GCF_053477565.2 of Lygodium microphyllum. NCBI lineage: Eukaryota > Viridiplantae > Streptophyta > Polypodiopsida > Schizaeales > Lygodiaceae > Lygodium > Lygodium microphyllum. The sequence continues at coordinate 62,577,067 of NC_141150.1, forward strand.
GGATATTGAAGAAAATATCTCTTTACTATCAATATAAAATACATGTACAAATTTTTTTTAGTCATCTCCATGACTTATACATAAGGGCTTACAATCTGAGGCAAAGCTACTTTTTTTGAGAATGAACATCCTTTCTAGGAGTCCTTTTGCCTATCTTTGATGCTTTGGTTTTTGAAGGCATAGCTTCACTTGCTATAACTACATTCACCTCCTCTCCTTCAATGTCCAAGCCCCCACTTCTTGTCGGTTGTATACAATTGGTCATTATGTACTTTAAAAACTTTGCTCTTATATACCAATGTGCTCACTTGTATAGCAATCCCTTAACTATCATACATTTGTAAGAAAATATTTTTAGTTCATTGTTATTTTTTATAATGGACTATTTTGCAATAAAATTCTATCTTAAAGTTTAGTATGTTTCACATTACCTTTATAAGTTTATCATCATTGAGATAAATAAACTGAATCAATCTTCTGGCATTTACAATTACTCTCCAGCCACAAGAGTAACTATCATCCTGATGAGGGCACTGCAATCAATAAGAGTAACTTGTTTATGGTAGTTTTGAGAATAAAGTTTCTTAGTTATATGTTCCAACCATATTAATCAAGAACTTACCACAACTTGTCTATATTGCATTGTTGCAAGTAAGTCAGAAGGCATGCGAGGCCTTTTCTCTAGTACTTCAATCAATCTTTTGCAAAATTTGTACTACAAAGACAATAAAATTTAGAGTTATTACAAAATAAAGATTAAAATATTTAGATTACCTGTAACAAAAATATCAAAATATCAAGGAGACCTTAGATTATATAACTTACAACTTGGCATTTCCATAGCTTTCTTTTATAGAATTGACGAGGAAACATTTCCTCTCCACACAGTCTATTCCAATTAGGCTCCAATGAGAACTGAAAACAAAAATATTTCAATAATCTAACAATACAAGATCTCATAAAATCTTAAAAATTTATCAAATTACTTACTTTTCATTGTATGGAATTAGAAGAAGCTCCAAAGATTCAAAGTCAATTGAATTGAACCAATGGCCAAAGGCACTTGCATCAAGCTTTCTCCTCATAAAATATGAGATGGATGGATCAAGAACCTCAATCTTTTGTTGTATATCAAAGGAGAGCTCATGCATTACATACCTAGCAAAGGAATGGAGATAGTAACCATCAACATGAAAGTCTATTGCTAGAAAAATTTGGTGAGTTTAAACAAATTTTGGTAAACTATACCTCATCCCAACAAGAAGAATCGAGTCATTTACTTCTCCCACTTTATTTTGGAGAATTTGAACACAATCATGGTCCAAAAATACCATATCAGATCTCTTGTTAATATCAGCATGTAAAAAGCTAGAAACATTGAAGCCCTTAGGTTCAGCCCTTTCAAGAAGGGTAGATAACTCCTCTTCAAAAGATGGGAGTTTTTCTACTTCCTTTTCCTCTTCCTTATTTCTTTTAAACTCCCTCCATTTATCTCCTTGCTCTACTGTGGCCTTTTCCTCTTTCTTATGTTATCTTGTGTCCTTTTCATGATTAGAAAAGATCACCTAATCTCTCATATCAATATATCTACAATCACGAAGCAGTAGGCAAACACTAATCACAAAGTCTAAATCCAATTTCAATAAAACATTATGAAGATGTATGAAATGCGAGTAGGCCTTGTTGTAGTATATGTTTTTTCAACAGGCACACATGCATTTGAAAGATTAAAAGAGATTCTTTCATTTCAACTTAGTTATTTATTTGAAGCTTGAAGTTTTATAATTTATGAAACTTAAAAGAGATTCAAAGTTCTATAACCTAGCACCCACATTCTAACATAAACTTTTAGGCCTTAGTGGTATGAAATGCGAGGAGGCCTCATATGGACAAGAGAAACCTAGCATCCATTGCATTTCATACGTTTGGAATTTTTGGGAATGTTTTAGTAGGAGTGTTCAAGTGATTCAGAACTTACTCCTATTTTAGAAAGAAGCTTACATTCTCGAGTGTTGACTGCGTATGCTGTCGATGAAACCTTCTTTAGTACCCTTGCGCGAAAGAATAATTTTGTATTGCGATCAAATTAGCGTTGTGTTGGTGTGGATGAGTATAGAAAGTGTTTTGTCTTTGAGAAAACTCTTTTGCGGTTCAGAAATCGGGTTTATAATGATGTTGGTTTACAGTGTGGCTGTTGTAATGTATAGTTAATTTCACACGTGCAATTGAAGACTTTTTTGCCTCGGAAGTTGTGTCACATGTCACTTACTTTTTCGACATGATAGTACTTTTATAGCTCCAATTTTCAAGTTTTTTTCTTTTTCTTTTTCATTTTAAGTGCACGTCCTCCAAATTAGTGTATCGTACTTTTTGATCAAATGTGTGGTGACAGTTGGCATATATATATTAACACTCAAGTGCGGGTCTTGATTACCATTTCTTTCACGTATCTTGAGACTTGTCTTTGACCATCTTTTTATCTTGTAAGCATCACAAGCCAAACCAAGCATATGCTTACAAGAAACCATTTATTCTTAGGAGCAAGGTCTGCAAATATCAGGTATCACACAAATTTAAATATTTTTCTCTACAATCCTGAATTTCGAGGCATGGAAGATGTTAGTTGGTTTAAAAGGAGAAAGATACATCAGGGACTTAGAAATTCTGTACTGGTTTAATTTTGTTTTTCTACCAATATTGGTCTGGTAAACATGTAGAACGATGGGGTTTTGATGTTCTTGAGGCATTGTTTTGTTTAAATTTTGCGGATGTTTAAAACACGAATTCCTTAAGTTTTTTTAATAAGTGACATATGTGAAACACAATTTTGTGAACTGTGAGGTGGTCCGAATCATTGTTTTCACATTTCATGAGTCAAAAATGTTAAACAAAGTTGGATCAATGAGACTTGGAATTTCATGCTTTGTCTGCTACATAAAGTTTTAATTCATTTCTTTCATCTTGTATTTCCTAAATTTTCTTAGCAATCTTTCTTTAGTCTACTACATATGAGAAAATGTGGATTTGTATATTTCATGCAACTAAAAATTCATCTAGATTGATTTACATCAGAGATATGCTCAATGTTTCCTTTGATTTGCAAGAGCTTTTGAAGGATCTTGAAGATAAAATGAAGGATTTTAAGGTGTTTTATAATAGATATGTGGAAGGCTTATAGATTGAGGAATTTGTCCATTGTAGCGATGTAATGGAAGCCTCTAATGCTACTAGAACAACTTTGCAAACAAGGTTTAGACTTATTGATGAAGAATTCAAGAAGTGGAAAGCGGATTGCCATTTTCTATCAGCAACAATGTCTTCTTGTACAGAAGGATATTGGATTTCTTGTATATCTTCAATATATGGATAGTTGTTCTTCAGATACAATACAAGAGAAGAAGATTGAGGATATTGCATGCAAAGACAAAGAAGTTGAAGAGAAGGGTGAAATGTTTCATGAGGATATTGAGAACCAGTTAGTGCAGGGATTTGATGTTGCTTTGTTTAAAAGTGAGAACATTACAAAAGTGGAAGAAAAGGAGATAGAGTTGAGTGCAGAGATTGAAACAGGTCCTCTTGAATGTGTCCCAACATTTCCCAGTTATCTCATCAACAAAAAGAGATATGTATTGCTAAATGATATTCAACACCTTTTTGATCTTAGAGAAGAACACTGCTTGGCAATCCTTGCTGCATGGGGTCAAAATGATAAGAATTTTATAGGTTATGAATAGAAATTACTAGCAACCCTTAATGTAGAGGGAGAGAATTTTCAAGACACTTCTGTAGCCTTGCATTCTTGTACTAATCAAATTGTGGAATCTGAAGAGGGGATACCTTTAGAGGAAGAGTACTTACAAATTCGGTAGAGACTTGGTATTGACAACATGGGGTATGAAGAGAAACTAATGTCTCCATTAGAGGAGAAACCAAAAAGTTCAATAAATCTATATGATGATAGTCTTCTTGAAGAGGATGAAAATCCTAAGGTATGAAAGATAATTCTAAGATATCCATTGTGATTTATATTAGAGTATGTTATACATTATATACAAATATTTTTGGATATTTATCTAATGACATCTTATACTATTGTGGTTTATTGTACAGATAGAAATCAAAGATGCAAATAACTTTCTTGCAAGAGCTAAGGGCTCAAGGCCATTGAAGCTACAAACGTCAAGGCCTTGGTCGTTATATTTGAAGCTTAAATAATCAAACAGTTGCAATTTATCATAGCAGGTTGTCAAGCTCTCCAAGCGTACCAATAATGGCTTTGAAAGCTATCTCGAAGGTGATTAGATCCCAAGCTTTTAATATAGAGGTTCCAGACAAGATAATTTTGGTGGAGAAGGAAGAAGATGTAAGAGCTTTTGGCTTCATGCATGGATATAGTGGATCTAGGGCAGGATAGTTTGGAGTTCTTGCCTCTTATTTTCTCTCCCATGTAGGAGATGCCAAGAATTTGAAGCTCCTTCTAGGATATAGGAAACAAGAGTTCCTGAAATGTAGAGGTCTCATCGAGTGGGATGAAACAAAAGATTCCCTTAGAGGACCCAATGAATTCCTTGAAACTAAAGACTCTTCTACAATAGAGTCAGACTAAAAGATGTTAAGGATTTCTTGAAACCTATCTTTTTCCATCTTTTTGTCTAGTTTGTAACCATTCAGAATATCTTTGCTTTGCACAAGTATTTAAATATCCCTCTTTTCTTCTTTAGGTAATAGCGGATATAGTCCTTGCCAAAGATGATGTATTACATGATGCAATTGTGTCTTTGAGCTTGAATTTGTGCCAAATTTGTATTTAGAACCATTGAAAGACCTCTAATTAATAAACTGTTTGCTTTGTGTCTTCCACCTCCATGTCTTATGTGTCTAAAGTATTTTATTCTTACTTAATAATCTGATTTTTCTATACATTGTGTTGATCAAATAGATAGAGATTCATATTTCTTGATAAAACATGGAGCATGGTTGTATTAAATATGCTGCATAGCTAACAAATAAAGAGGTTCAATTAGAAAACTCTATATGAGTCAGACGAAAAAGAGACATACATATGCAAACTTCTTACCATATAGTGAGTAAAGTATTGATTACCCCAAGCTTTTGTCATTGTCTTTTAAGAAAGTTCAATTGGTTTTTGAAGTCTTTGAGATCATCATCATTCCACTCTATTTTATCACAATAAAAGAATACTTTTTCTAGTGTTTCCCAGACATTGACTTTCTTGTCCATTATCATCATGCCACCATGCAAACCAATTGCAGTTTAGACTTTTTCAATATTCGTTCTAGCTGATAATGGCTTCAGCTTCCATGCAAATCCAATATAAAGATGAACAAGCTTTTCAATTATCCTACAAAGCGCATAAAGTGTATAGATATGGGCATTCACTAAAGGAATATCTAGGACTGTCTTAAATTGTGGATCCTTGTTGTGCCTAGAGGGAGCGGTATTCCAATTGCTTGAGTTCAACTCTCTAATTGGGGACATGCAATATAGGCAAGGACATCTAGAGTTGGCTCCCTTTGATACATTATACATACATTTAAGTGTCTTTAAGTCACCAGCTATGTGCAACTCAATCTTATAGTTTCCAAATCCTTCAACAAATAGCTATTCTTCTGCTTGTTATCTCTTAATAACATCAAGTACTGGTGTTCAATGAAAAACCCAATACAATATATCAAAATCCTCTATATCTACTTCGAATGCTCCTAGCCACCAGATATTGCGTTCTAATTGAACACTAAATGACATTGAGTGATCATAATGATTTGATAAAAGTGCTCTATTCATCAAGGTAATAGAGACCCTCTCTAGTTTTGTACATTTTAGAATCTCACTTTCATCAAGTTTAACCACAAATCTAACCACTCCTTGTGCCTCTTCTAGTGACAAGTCATAGAATCTAATCATTAAGTATTGTAGGGTGGGCAAGTCAAGGAAAAGATTGTTAAATTCATTGAATACAACTTCCTTTTTCTTGGCCTTGAAGCTAGCCTTGATATGGAAAGACTCACCAAAAATCTCCATTACCTTGTTAGTCACTCTTTGTCTAATAGTTCTAATCATAGATGGCCTTGGAAGTATGCAATTATGTACTTGTCCTTGCTTCATATTTGATTGTAAAAGCTGAAAAAGTTGTATATAAACATCTCGACTGATACCAGTATTATCTAGTGTCTTCTGTACTAACTCAATATCCAAAGAGAGATCCTTTATAAATGACTCCAAGCATTGTTTCTTTGCCTCTTTAAATTTCTTATTCTCTAAAATATCTTTTAAAGCTACTGAAGGAAGAAGATGATAATAAAACTGAGATGCTTTGAAAGAATCTCTTTCACTTGCATTCGGTTGAAAAAGACACCTAAACAAAATTAATATCATAAACCAATACAATTAATTATAAACAAAGTCATATTTCATATTTTTAAAGTGGAACAAAAATGTACCTTGCTGCTTGGATTCTTTTACTACAACCATCTCCTCCTTGCCTGAGACTCTCAATATTTCTAAGAGCCGTTTGTCGATTTCGAAGTCCTAAAATAGTTTGCTTTCGTTGATAAGATTTGATATGTTTCTCCAACAAATGAATCCTCTCTTGTATCCTTCTAGCTTCTATAGTAACTCATTGTTATGTTTTGATAAAAAATGGTTCTCCAATTTGAGGACAACCAAGTAAAGTGTATAGCATAGAAACCCATTATAGCCATCACCAATGAACCTGAACAATGAAGAGCTATTATAGAAAGGCAAAGTGCTATTTTTGCTAGGATCTTTGAGATATACCGTGCCATCTAACCAAAGATCAATATTCTTCTTTCCTTCAAACCTGAGTATATGTTTCGTACACTTTGTAACGGTAATGGGTTTTGTTTTCCTCCTTATTGGTTCATACTCACTATCCAACTCAATATGAAGATGATAGAGAGGCCTTTTACTAGAGCTGCAAAGATCATTGGATGACTGATCGTTAGCTAAGGATATAGTTAGAAGATTGGATTGAAAAAGTATGGGAATTAGAAACAAGAAGGAAAACGAAGAAGAAACTAGTAAGGATGGGAAAGAAAGAAGAGAGTGAGAATGGAGGGAAGTAATCAAACATCGAACAAAATTCAAATTAAATATTAGTTTTCACTTTAATAAGGATGACTAAAATCTTGATTATGACAATCTTTGTCACCTTTATGGCGGCCTAGATTTCTAGGTTTGATGTGACCAGGAGAATATCGCGACAATGACTTATTAATAATTTTTTTTATATTTACTTATCAAAATATAAAATTTTAAAAAAATAAAAAAGTATTTTATTTCTTAAAATATTTTCTCTCTCTAGGATCGCTTTACAAGGCATTTTTGAGACCTCAAAACTCCCCTAATGTTACCTCAGGTTATCATGCATGTCCATTGTGTAGGCCATAGTTAGACTAGAGAAGGTCACAAACCATGAATAAGATGGTATATTAAGGACACACCTCTTTCTTACTGGAGGGTCATGAATTGAGGGAAGGTTTTCTTAGAGGACATCCAGCACGAATGAACGCCGAAAGTTGGTACGAGTTGAAAATGGTCCACACGAAGTCACATCCAAACAGAATGCGATGGTTCTCGATTTTCTACGGGTTTCCATATTGAACCTAGTTACAAATCAACCACTTATTGGATTCCATGCATATTTTCAAGAATGTGGGCAGCTTACTATGGGACCACATCACAAGAAAGAGAGACATTACAGGGGCACGAATGGGTTTGAAGGAGGTAGGCAAGATGGAGGCGCTTTGGCCATAGTCGAGTGCTGATGATCGCTTGCAACTACCTCACGCTCCCTTGGGTTTTTTCCACTAAAGAAGAGCACATTGTGAAGCAAATTATGAGGTCTAGCTGCACTTTGAGGAGTATGATGCGTTCTCTCAAATTCGGTTTTTCTAAAGACGACCAATTATTAGGGCTAAAATCCCATGATTGGCATAAGATATGTTAGGTTTGTACTACGAATGGATTGTAAGTGGCTTGCGTATTTTACTATTTGGAGTCTAGTCGGTGTTTGTAATGCTTCTTCATTTGTGGCAGTTTATACTACCGATCGTGATCGCAAGATGCTTTGCTCTAGAAATATGCGAGGCGATTTATAGGTTATCAAATTTAGTGCAATGGATCTCATAGAAGGAGATCAAGACATCCTCTATTGAATCCGCAAGGCGAGGAGCATTGGAGACAGTCTATCTCTTTGAGAATTACCTACCCACTAGCATGCTCACAATACAGACCCACCTCCTAGTGTATCTTGTAGATGAAGTGGAGATTACGAGACATGTCCATACGCAATGGATGTTCTTCTTGGAGCGCTTCATAAAAACTTTGAAAGACTTTGTGTGAGAACAAGCTCGGCCTAAAGGTAGCATGGTTGAAGGATGGTTGGTGTCATAGGCATTAGTGCATATTTCACAGTGGCTACCAATGGTGGATTGAGACAACATTATGCTATGGTCATTGAAGGATGATAATAGACTGACTGGAGATATGGTGGTTGGAAATGGGATAGAAAAAATGATGGATGCTATAATGGAGGAGAAAGTGAATCATTTTTGTATATTGCACCATGCATCCATGGAGACGGGACCAAGAGATTTTCCACAGGCTGGATGATGGAGTGCATGCATGCATACATGTCACACAGACGATCGGATGCATGCAAGGCACTCAAGAGTGGCACCTTGAAGCCCGAGTGGCTCGACGCACATGACTGGTGGAAACTCAGGGAGAAGATTGTGGATTCTTCAAGACATTGGAGACATCAGCACGAGACAACGAGGGCATGACTAGAGGCAATGGTGGTCCATCATCTTGGTAGTAGCAGCCACAGGACTTATCTGGAGGACTTTGTAAGTTTTTCTTTTGTTCTTCTTGCTTTCTTTTTCACAATATTAGTTTTACTAACAATAACACAATATTAGTGAGTTTGGAAATCTCCCAATTCTCATTTTTTGAATACTAAAAAGGTGGCACCTGGATAACATGCCCATAAGTTTCTCAAAACCATATGATGTGACCTATCATTGGAAAAGTACTTAAAAAATGGAATCTATTGAGCTATAGAGCACTCGATTTGGAGTTCACTGTTCAAGTTATGACAAATCCAAAGATTTAACCACGTGTCCCAAACTTACGGGAAATTTCTATATTTCCCAATATGGTGTTCAATCTATTTCTAATAGTTGTATTTTGTTTTCTTTGTAGCACTCCATTACAAACCCTGATCCCGTGAGCCTAGAGACTCGATATGCAAAGAGACACAGTCTCACTACATTGATTGATAGATTGTTTGTATGCATACGGCGGCCTAATAAGTCACTCATCTTTCTTGCCTGTAGTTACTATTTTTATTAAAATGTATTATGTATGGTGGACTGATGTGTAGTTTTTTCTTTTGCAGACTCCGTTCGATACTCCTTTGCATCAGGGCACACGAGCTTTCTGATGGTGAGGATCTATAGCTCACGCTTGGATTTGTGGAGCGCACATCCTCTTCCTTTTTGGTCCTGTGATTTACCCAAGCATATTCTATGTACTATGTTATTATCATCCTTTGTATCTTGCCATGATTCCATGAGTTTTCATCAGCGATCTTGTATTTATTTTATGTTTTAGTCTTGTGAGTCCTACTACATTTTGCGCTCATTTTGACATCCATTGTACACTTAAAATATAATCCATTTGTATAATGCAAGCACAATTTTTTTTTCTTTGTAACCTCGCTATTAGCGTCATAACTTTACTGCACACATCACTATTGTCATTGCAATTTGCATCGCAAACTGTCGCTACCAACGCTGATAGCGATGCCAATAGAGATAGTTCTATTGGAGACACTAATACCGATGCATTTAGCGACGACAGGGGCAATTTTTTTTATGAACATTTTCATTACTTTGAACGTTGGTATGAGGCTTGTTATATCTTGTAGTGTATCATCATTACATCTGATCACCTCGATATTGAGAAAGTACCTCAACTCACCCAAATCCATCATCTCAAACTTCTTTTTCAAAAAGTCCTTAACCTCAGCAATCCCACTATCACAGTCACCTATAATAATCAAGTCATCCACATAGATAACTATAATGACCTAGACTACATCTCCCTTCTATAGTTGATTTGTAGTGATGAAAGTAGAGGTATAAATGTTTTCATGGGAATTACTGTGATGAGGGTGTAATGAAAGAGGCCATCTACTAGAAACTTCCAAATGTTGTGAGTGTGAGGAGAGAGAGAGAGAGAGAGAAAGAGAGAGATGAAAACTTTTGAATGGAGAGGATATTGAGATAATTTGTGCATGAGACTATAAAGAATTTGACCCTTAGACAGCCTAATTAATATACTTTTTTAAACTATAAAGAAACTTATAAGTATGTCTATAGTTCTATTAACTACTGTTGAGAGTGGAAAAAGACTAAATTTTTGTCTGATTTTTGTTCTTTTTTAGATTTGAATGATTGATTTTTGATGGATTTAGAGTGATGTATGGTTGTTAATGGAAGTGTTTGAGAGTGTTTTGGATGATATTGATTATGTTTTGAAAGCTCATGATAATTTTTAGTGGAAATATGAAGCTCTGTGATGTTTTGTTGAGGTTCTGATTGGTTCTGATACCTTTGGTATAGCTTCTATTTTGTTCTGATTTTCTTGTGTATGAAGCATGGATTGATGATTGATGAAGGTTAAAATCTTTTGAAATCTTATTGAATTGTTTTTGGTAGTTTGAAATGGTTTTAGTTTGAGTTATGAGGATTTGATGTTCTTTGATTACCTTCTGTAACCCTCTGTAAACCTTCTGTAGAGCCTTTGTCTCTACTCTATCTCTATTATGTATCTGCTCTGTTCTTGTTCTGTGATGTTTTGTAGATCTTCTGTAAGTGTTTTGTAGAATGTATGTGTGACTTTGGGAAACGTTTTTTAACTTTTGCAAAGGATGAATCTAACTTCAAAAGAGCTAAAACAAATGGAAGAAGCAGGCTGAAGACTGAAGAGAAGACTGAAGAGACAGTGACAGTAGTGAGCTATGAAGAGACACTGTAGTAGCTCTGGTGCCTCTTCATATCAGACATACCTCTTGGGAGGTGCATCCACGACCTAAGAAGGTTTATTGAGAGTCATTATGGAGTATTGTAGTGAGGAGTTGATGTACTATTGAGAGAGAGAGAGAGAGAGAGAGAGAGAGAGAGCCAGAGATAATCAATTCTATCAAAACAATGTATCTCTTTATGAGAGATTGAGAGAGAAAACTATGAAGAAATTGAAGATGAATACTATGTGATTTATTTGCATTCAAAAATGGTGTATTATTTTATATTCCTTGTTCTATTGAAGGATTCTATGAAGATGTTGAAGATTATGGTTGATTCTATCAAATCGGTGGGAGATATCTACTATGATGTTGCGTGAAGATTTGTTTTTTTCTTTGTTTTGGTCATCAAAAGAATCAAATAAAAGCTTTTTGATATTACAATATAGATTTTCTTGCAGTAGAATCCCCTTTTCCTTGGTGTTCCTCTTGGGGCTCCATGTTTTTTGTGCGCAGCCGGGGAAACATGCCATCAACAAGCATCAGAAGAGGCTGAAAATGAAGGAAATGGCATTGCCAAGAAGAGAAGAATTCAATGGATGTTGGCAAAGTTCCTTCTTCCATCAAAGAGTTGGAGATTCTTATTGCCAAAGCCACTTTCCATAAGAATTTCATCCCACATTGGCGGAAACATATTGCCATCATGATGCAAGCTCTATGTGGTGGACTGTTTCCTCTTTCTATTGAAGCAGCAGAAACTTGCATCTTGGTGGCAAATTGTTTGGGAACAAACTGAAGAGCAGAAGCAGAGATAATCATTATCCATGGAAGATTTGGTATTCATTGAGAAGTTTCCAGACATCATCAAGTAGGAGATCATGAAGAAGCTTTAGGAGTCGTGGTCTGTGGAGGTTCACAAAAACAAGAAGGAAAAGAGTTGGTATTTGTTCGTGGATGCTCAATAACAAGATACGTGTGATACATGGTGCACTGAAAAACTTCTATTTGTCCAATTAGAAACCCACTAGAAGTTGTAGATAGAGTGTTTTTCACAGCATACACTGTTGAAACCCTCAGAAGCTGGCAATATTATAATGGCACAACAACGATCCTAAGAAGAATGAGTTTTGATACTTTCAAAACGGAATATCTCTCTCTCTGTAGTGGTTTGAAAGTTGAATTCAGAGATGTTGAAAAGAAGGAAGTAGAGGAGACGTTGGCTTGAGAATTCCCCAGAGACTGAAGCCCCTCTCTGATTCTATTCTATTGAGTACAGACCAACTGGTTGGAGCCAACCCCTTGATGAATGATGCAATCAAGAGGCAAGCGTTAGAACGAGTCCAGAGGTATGTGAGAAGAGAGAAGGCAAAAAACAAAGTTGAGAACGAGCTCACAACAGAAGCCTCCTTTGATGCCCTAAAAGCACTCTTTATAGAAGTCCCCATGGCAACTTAAGGTCCCCTTCCTTGTCAGATTTGTCCTAGAAATATTGATGACAAGCCAGCAAATGTAGTCCCATTGCCAGTTTTTAAGGGAGAGTACAATGAAAACCCTGATTTTCATGTAGCAGAGTTTATGGTAGCATGTGTGGCTAACAATGCTAGAACCCCTAAGCATTGGTTAGTAATATTCCTAGCCACTTTCAAGGGCATGGCATTTCAGTGGTATGAGAGACAAGCAACAGGAACTTTTGGCACTTCGGACGACCTGAAGTTGACATTCCTCACTAAATTCAGGCATGAAGGTTTTGAAGAGCGGATGCGAGAGGAGCTCATGAACCTAAGTCAGCCCTCTAGAGAAAGAATAGAAGCTTATGTCTCGTGAATGGAATCCATATTGAAGGGATGGACTAACCATCATTTGGACAAAGGTATCTAGAAAGGAGTGTTTCTTAGAGGCCTACAACCAAAAGTTCACAAGTTCGTGAAATTGAGAAGACCAGTCAATGTGCAGTCAATGTGCAAGCTACAATGGAAGGTGCAAGATTGTATGAAGAAGTTGAAGCAAGGCTATGAATGACTCCAGGAAGAGGAGTCTTACCTTCTCCCATGCCAGGAATGGTATACCCACCAAATGCAGTTCCAGGGACAGTTCCCTACCCCTATCCCTAGATGCAAGCAGTGCCACATTATAATGCACCTAATCCACTCTGGTCACCACAGACGACAGTGCCTCAAATGATGGTTCAACCACAATAACATTGGCCTCAAACAATTCCTCCAATGGCGACAATCCCAACTATTATGGCATGCTACATGATATATGACTTCTTGTATCATGCAAATTCATGCTACTCTTCTGATTCCAAGAGGTTGTAGAAGGTTATGAACCCTTAAATGATGAGATGAAATTGTTGAAACAAGCTTTTCACAATAGTAGAGCCGACTCAACAATAGTGGAACCCTACCAACTGGAATCAACAATCCCAAGTCTCAGCAAGAGCTCTGAATCACAACTAGAATAGAGGACCTTTTGGATCAACCCAACCAGTGTATGTAGTAATTACAAAAGCTTCATGAAATCCTACTACAAGCACTTCAGGAGGTGAAAATCTAAAGGACTACTTATCCAACTCAGTTGCAAGTATCAAGAAATAGCTTATGGATGTGATTACAAAGCAGCTACTACAGACGCTGAAGGTGAATACCGCCAATATATCCACTGCTATAGGAGCGGGGAAAGATGTGATGCAATCTAATACATGGTGCAGAAAGTGTCATCAAGGGGGACATTTAGCCCACTGAATGTACCCGAAAACCAACCATTCTTGGATCCTTCTGTTCCTATTGTTTGCAAAAGAACCATACATAGGATATTTGCTCTCTGAAAGAGATGCACGAACAAAGACAGAAGGATGTAAATGCAAGATTTAACTTGCTGAAATCCAAAATGAAAATACAAGATATTGGACCAAGGCCTAGGGAATTCAGTCCTAATTTTGGTCCAAGGAGGTTTCCCTCTTAAAGTTATAGAGGATGACAGTTTGGCGGTGGTCAGAGATCAGAGGTGGAATGTTATAGGTGTGGAGAAAATGATCATATCTTCCCGAATTGTCCAAACCCTAGACGATATGTGGATTACAAGCCCTTATGCAGCCAATGCAAAGGAGAAGGCCAAACTACAAAGGACTATCCAAGTCTAGCCCTTGTAAAGGCCAATGGCACTGTGATAGCCAACAGAAGGTACAAGAGCCTGCCTCCAATTTGGTAGAGTTGGAAGTTGTGGATGTCACGCGCGCCAAGAAGAAGGAACCAATTGTTCAAAATGAAAATAGTTATCCTGCTAAGACTGTGAAGTCCAACCTGCTAACAAAGGAATAGAGAGAAATACAGGACAGAACAGTGCAGTACAGAGCACTGTAGTGCCACAGAGTCACAAAGACAGTCCCAGAAACAGGACCAGAGGTCCAGGAGATAGACGATGCAGAAGCACCTCCAAAAATAGAGGAAGTGCCAATGCTGCCATTGCTAGAAGAAAAAGGAAAGATGAAAATGGCTGTAGCCCCATTCCCCAGTAGGCTAGAGAAGCTTGTGGATCCTATTAAAGATTATGACTTGGTAAAGGACATAGACACTTTTAAACCAAACTTAACATTCCGACAGTGCTGATGCTATCTCCTAGCTGCCGAAAGAAATTCAAAAGCATCTTGACAAGAAAACGTGGACTAAGGATTGGTCCTTCAACAGTGACTAAGATCAATAAGGCCCTGGAGCCTGTAAAGGAAGTAGATGTGGCTAACGCCTTCCTAGATCTTGGAACCCCAGAGATTAGTGTATGGATATAAGGATGCTTTATTTCAAATGCATTGATTGATGGAGGCTCATCAGTAAACATAATGATGGATGTGACAATGATAGACTTAGGGTTGCAAGGAATTTAACCTACACAATGGCTTATCAAATTGGCAGACCAAAGCAGAATTAAACCGTTGGGCATCCTCCCATACGTAAAAACAACCCTTGCATGGAGAGACTATTGGGTGACATATTTGGTGGTCAAACCAAATTCTTATGGGACCTCATATCCTCTACTGTTGGGAAGACCTTGGCTTTTTGAAGCGAGAGCCAGGACAGACTAGTTCAAATGAATCCTAACCCTAGGCAGAGGACCCAACAAGGTGGTGTTGAAATTGTATGGATTGCAAAAAGGCAATGGATCCACATCCATCAAAGTCATAACAGACTCCTCCAACGAGGTAACAGATGGTACATGAATGGACGAGGAGGCTATTAAACAGATCTTTTCCAAGAAAACAGAGGCATAGTCCCTAACAGTGGGTACTGTAAGTCAACTACCAAGGGAAGCAAAGTCCTTGTCCATGGGAGAATAACGCCTTCCTCAACTAAAATTGACTTCTAAAATCACCTCTGATAGTGAAATAGAAGTATGGATATACTATTCTCCTTGTTTACATGGTAGTAACAAAGATAGTAAAATAGAGACAGAGACAGAGGCAGAAGCAGAAGCAGACACAGAGGCAGAAGATCTGTTCTTCTCCTACAGAGCCGCTCTACAAAAGCAGAGACAGAGTCTCTAGAGTAAGAGGATGAAAATGATAAGGAAGAAAACAAAGCAAGTTATGAAAGTGTAGTTGACAAAGATCCTCTGATAGTGGATGATCTTGTTGATGGCCCTACAGAGACCTCAGAGGCCGAAGATCTCAAGGTGTTGGATGGAATGACCATGGTTCCATTTGGGTTGGGCAATGGATCACAAAGTATGCAAAATCTGCATAAGCAATGGATTAAAGGCATAAAAATTAAGTTCACTAGTGGCTTCTGTCGCCCTGACCGTTCAGTCCAGAGAAAAGATGATGATAACACGGACTGTTAGCCACTATGAGTTCATTTATCCCGTGGCTAACAGTAAATGGGTTTCATCCATTGTGGTAGTACCCAAGAAAAATGGGAAACTTCGAATATGTGTGAACTTTTAAAAGCTCAATTCGAAGACGAAGAAGGATTATTTCCCTATCCATTTTATAGACCAACTGTTGGACACAGTGGCAGGCCATGAGCTCTATCCCTCTTGGATGGATTCGGCGGATATAACCAAGTCCAAATCGCAGAAGATGACCAATCCAAAACAACATTCACCACAGAATGGGGGACCTATACCTATAGAGTAATGCCATTTGGGCTCTGTAATGCTCCTGTCACATTCCGAGTAATGATGGATGCCTTCCAAAATCATTTGCATGATTTCATTGAGGTGTATCTTGATGACTTTTGTGTCTATAGCTTAATCCGTGATCACTAGGGACACGTAGAGCAATGTTTTGATAGATATCGAGAGTATGGGATTTCTCTCAACCTCGACAAATGTGTCTCTGGCGTCTCATCAGGAGTTATTCTGGGCCATATTGTCTTTGCATAAGGGATTGCAACAGACTCGACGAAGATTGAAAAAATTGCCGCCTTGACAGCACCAATAAACCTCAAGCAATTGAGAGGATTTCTTGGCCATGTGGCCTACTACAAAAGATTTATTGCACATTTTGCAACCAAGGTGGCCCCTCTGCACAAGCTCCTAAGGAAAGCTGCGGATTTCATTTGGACTGATGACTGTGAAGAAGCCTTTAATACCCTACAAAAGTGCCTTATCCAAGCATCTATTTTGTAGCCTCCTGATTGGACGAAGGAGTTTCACGTGCACACAGATGCATCAGTCGAAGGGCTAGGTGTTGTCCTATGTCAAAAGGGCCCCTCTAAATTAGATCAACCAATATATTATGCAAGCCAAAAGGTCATTGATAGGGAACGGAACTACACAGTGATAGAGCTTGAGTGCTTGGCAACGGTGTTTGCACTAGAGAAGTTTCGACACTATCTATTGTCAACACATTTCAAGTTCTATGTGGATCATGAAGCCCTATCCTTCTTGATGAACAAAGCAGATGTTAAAGGACGACTGATGAGATGGTTGCTCCTATTCCAGGAGTTCAATATTGAAGTGGTCACTAAGCCTGGCAGTTCCCATGTCCTAGCCGATCATCTATCATGGATCCCTCAAACTACAGAAGAGGAACAAGATGATCCAGACCTTCCTGATGCTTCCTTGTTTCTAGTTGAAACAGTTACTCCCTGGTACGCAGACATAGCTAGCCTCCTGGAAACTCAACAATATCCTCTAGGCATCTCAAGCCGTGAGAAGAAGAAGCTTCTGTTAGAATCAGCCCCCTACACTTTGCTAGGCGGTGTGCTGTACAAGAGAGCCAAAGATGAAGTGCTGCGAAGATTGTTGCAGAGGATGAAATCAGCATAGTATTGAAAGCATGCCATGACGAACCACGTGGTGGACACTTCAAAGGAGAAGTGACAGCCAAGAAGGCTCTGTTAGCAGGATACTGGTGGTCGACCCTCCACAAGGATGCATATGACTATTGCAAGAGATGTGATGCTTGTCAACGAATGGGGAAACCCACCAAAATAAGTGCCATGCCACTGCAACCTATTCTTTCCCTAAAGCCATTCTAGAAGTGGGGGATTGATTTTGTGGGTCCCATTGATCACCCACCAGAGCAAAATAGATACATCTTAGTATGTACAGATCATGTCACAAAGTGGTGTGAAAATAAATCTCTGAAGCGGGACGATGGTAACAACGTAGCTCTGTTCATGTACGAGAATATTATCACCCGTTTTGGCAGTCCCCTCGAGATGGTAAGTGACAGATGTACTTATTTCCTTAATAAAATCATGGAGGAGCTGACAGAGCTGTATAAGATCCGCCATCGCAAATCCACTCCTTACTACCCCTGAGCCAACGGCCAAGTTGAAGTCACCAATCGCATCCTTTGCTCGATCCTGACAAGAACAATTGCCGCACATCATCCTGATTGGGACGATCGACTTATAGATGCCCTCTGGGCATACAGAACCTCCCACAAGGCAGCTATAGGACAGACCCCTTTCCAGTTAGTGTATGGTATAGTAGCCGTCTTCCCTGTTGAACTGGAATTGTCCTCTTTGCGAAGAGTGGCAGTTAAAGAACGCTTGGGAGATGATGAGTCACTGCAATGCCGCCTCCTACACTTGGAATGTTTGGATGAGATATGGTGGATGGCCCTACAGTGTATGGAAACCACTCAAGCGCGACGGAAGGCCTATCATGATAGTTTCATCAAGCACAAGGAGTTGAAAGAAGGTGATCTTGTCCTAGCCTATGATTCGAGATTTGGCAAGCTTCAACAATGGTGGATGGGCCCATACAAGGTACTTGCTGTCAATCCTAATGGCTCTGTTCAGGTGCAGATCATTGATGCCTCTGATAATCCTTTCCTTATCAATGGCTATCGTCTAAAGAAGTACTTCCCTCCTTGGGGATCTTGACAATCATAGTCGACCTACCCTCTCCCTTTTGGGTGTCGCACCGTCCTTCTCTTAGTGCTTCTGATAGCCCTTATGATTCTCCTCATGAGGCGGTCTCGTTCTGCTAGCCCCTCACAGATACCTCTCAACCCGACCTTGTTCTCTTCTCGTCTGATCCAACAACGATGGCGAGGTTGGTCCCGACACATGGTATTTCTACCATTCTCTTTCTTAACGAAAAAAAAATAAATAAAAATAAAAAGAAAGAAAGGAAAAAACAAAACTGTTATGGGAGAAAAGGAAGAAATTCCCTATCATAACAGGCCTCGTTTCAAGAAAAGATGGAAACACCCTTGGGTGGGAAGTTGGCTGTGGAAAAGGTGGTAACACCCCGCAGTTCAAGATAGTTGACTCACTAGCAACACCTTTTCAAGCATGTAATTTGAAGCCACCTCCCTTGGTGCGCTATCTCTGCAATATGAGTCCATCTGCCCTTCTTAACAGATGACCTTTCTTACAAATCATTGAAGTACGAGACTTGTTGGTTACCTCCCTGGGTACGCCTCGCCTTCAACATCCTGATGACAACAACAGCCAAGATGATCTTCATCAGCAACCCCTTGAGTGATGTGAACTTTCATCCTAATAGGATGGGGATGTGAGTACGGGCTGCCCTATGTATCTATTAGAGAGTGAGACAAAGGGTGGGGTGAGTGACCAGTTTTTCCCTTCAAATCAAATGAGAGGTGAGATGTGTGAATGGAGTGTTGCACGCACGGGATGGGCCTCTCAATGCACAACACACAATCTGTTCCTGTGCAATGCACCATAAGGCTCCCTGACCTTCCTTCTTGCACTGTATGCCAGCACATGGCGAGATGCATTGTTGCACCATCAAATGCGCATAAGGCATACAACCTTTGCACAAGTGGCAGTGAGGTAATATGGGTTTCAGAAATGAAATATCCTCTGTATCTTTCAACAGAGCGTGAGACAGAGGGTGGACTGAGTGTGATTGATGTTTCTTCAATCAAGTATTGAGAGGTGAGGATTGAGGACTGTTACGACCATTGGAGTCAGGTACGTTTCTGTTTCCCTATGCACCCATGGGATGGGTCTCTGCCATCAGCACATGACATGTCACTTTGTTCTGTACACGATACTGCAAGGCTCCCTGGCCTTCTTGCTTGCACCTATGCCAGACGGGTTGGACTCACTAATACACCATCAATTGTGCACCCTGGCATACTCCCTCTGCACCACCCCCTTGTCAATTCGTAAACCGGATGTGAGATTTTGGTTTCCATCAATATTACCTCGAGTGATGTAAGTTATGGGGTGAGCAACTGTTCGTTCATCCCTCTTTAGTGCCATTGAGTTGAGTGACTATCCTTCGTCAACGACACCTCCCCCGATGGGCTTTATCAACTAGCTTCCCCCCTAGGTGCTGCTGCCTGGTCCCTGCCATGCTGGGTGAACGCTGGACTGAGCTCTGGTACCTCTTCTACAGCCGACTCGTATCCTTCTGTAGCAGTGAGGGATCCTTCAACCATATGCGAAATGAACCAAGTGTTTCTAACCCTACTTTTCTGTTTTCAAGTGTATGTGATGTCTTAAGTGTGAGGACGCTAGAGTTGAGTCGAGTGACAAGTCCTAGGCTATGTTGCTGCATCTACCCCTGCCCAATAAGGTATTAAGTGTGGGGACGCGTCCCTGTGCATCCGTTCTGCATATCATCATGGAAATATATCTATCCACCTCCAAATGTAGAAATTCATTTTTTATGCTCTGATGGGGTCCCTTTTCCACTTCTTCATTCTATTTCACCCTATCCCCAGGGTTGTTCCTTGACCGTTTGCCTTTATCCTTTGTTTTGCGATTTTTTAATGTGAACGCACTCTACGTTCACTGAGACTCACATCCAACCTTACAGCCTTGTTCGTCCCTTTGAATTGCCCATTTTTCCTTTTTACCAATCCCTATTCCGACCACTGCTTCTTGAGTTATTAATTTTTGAAGCAATTTCCGTAAATTAGATATTTTTCCATGTGAACACACTTTTATTGCTTCGGAAGTGTGATTCAACGTGCCGCCCTAGCAACCCCCTTCCCCTTGATATTTTTTGTTTTTACTCCATGTCCTTCTGATATGCAGTTCATCCGTTATTCATTTTTTTGGGTTCTTGAGACCTTTTCGTGCGTAATTTTCACATTTTTCCATGTGAACCCCTCCTCATTACCCCCAAACTGAGTTTTGATGTGTTAGCCCTCTAAATCCCCTTCCCTCAGACATTTTTCTTGTTTATTGCACTTCATTCCGGCAATTGGTTCTTCCCGTATTAATTTTCACGTCCATTTTCGGGTTCGTTTTTGGGGTTTTGCCCATGTGAACACATCCTATCTCAATCAGATATGTGTTTTTCCATGATAAGCTTGTTGGCCACGTTATTCTGCACATTTTTCCTTCTTTCTGCACCGTTCTGACAAGCAAATTTTCCAATATTAATACATGTATATGTTTTCGGGTCTGTTCTTTGTGTTTTTTCCATGTGAACACCTTGCTTTTGCCCCGGGACCTATGTCGCATTTTTTTATCATCTTCCCCTCGTCTCCCGGCCCATTTTTCCTTTTTACGATTTTTGGATACAATGTCCGATTTGTATTTTATTAATTTTTCTTCATTCACTTGTGCCGCGTCCCACGCCTCGCACGTGACCGCGCGTGTTTTCGTGTTTAAGGGCCTCACGTTGCCTCGTGGCATCTGCAACTTGCGTGTTGCCATCCTTGCCCTGTTTGATCCCGCCGATGCAAATTTTTTTTCTCCCGCCCCGCTCCTTTTTCCTGAAAAAACACACACAACACACAAATTTTAAACAAACAAAAAAGACAAAAAACAAAAAACAAAACACTACCATTAAAAACACACAAAAACCAAAAACTTAAAAAAAATTAAAATTAAAAAAAAAACACACCCCCAACACACAACCCCACAACAAATAACCACACCTAAATAACTTACACACACACACACACACAAATAAAACACAAATACTAAAAACCACAACCAATAAAACACCAAAAACATCAACCAAAACACATAATAACACCCAAATTTAAAAAACAAAAAAAAACCAAAAAAAAGAGAAGAAACAAAGAAGAAAAAGAAAAAAAAACAATAATCATACCACCACAATAAGAATAAGAAAAATAAAAAGACAAAGAAAACGAAAACGAAAACTTAAAAAAAAAAGTACCTATTTGTTGTTCCGCAGACCTCCTCCCCTTCTTCCTTTCTTCAACGATGTCCTCCCCTCCCTCCTTCCTTCAACAACGACCTCCTCCCCTCCCTCCTTCAACGTCCTTCTTCCCCCCCGCCCGCTCCTCCCTCTCTTCCCTTCGCCGCCTCCCTCGGCCCTGCTTCCTTCTCCACCTCCTCCTCTCCCTCCCTCCCTCCGCCTTTGTCGCATCCTTCTCCACCTCCTTCTCCCCTCCCTCCCTCTGCCTCCACCGCCAAATCCTCCTCCTCCTCCTCTCCTTTTTTTTTCACCACCCCGCCACCTCTCTTGGGTAATTCTTAACTTCTTCGTTAACTCCCTTAATTAATTTCATTAACTCACTTACCTTAACCTACTTCACTTAAGTTACTTACCTACCCTTAACCTAGCTTACTTCACTTAATTTACTAACCTCACCTAATTAACCTACTTAACCTAACAAACCTAATTCACCTATTTCACTTACATAACTTAACACACTTACATCACTTACCTAACCTACCTACCTTACCTCACTTAACTAATTTAACTCACCTAACTTACTTAACTCATTTAATTCCCTTAACTAACCTAAGTTACTTACCCTAACCTAACACACTTAGATCACCTAATCAACTCACCTTCACTAATCCATGTTTCCCCCCGTTTTAGTCCCCCTTTCCTGCCCCTTCTCCACTCTACCCCCCTCTCCCCACGCAGCGCAACCGTCCTGGTGTGCCTACGCGTGCGGGCGTGGCCAGCGGGTGTTCACGCGCAAGGATGCGCATTTGGTCTTCTCCTTGCAGTGGTACGTACCGTCCCCGAGCACACAGTTGTTCACACGCAGCCCGGGTATCTCTTTTGATTTTCCACAAACCCGAGAACAATACTTAAAAAATACCTTTAAAAACTAAAAAACATTAAAAAAATTCATACAAATTCAATTTTTTTAAAAAAAGTACTAAAAAATTCCTTACTAAATTGGATAATTTTTTGGTTGATCTTACTGATTATAATATAAATAATTAACTTCCAATATATATATATATATAAAATTCACTAAAAATTGAGAAAATTTCATTAAAAATCTCTAAAAATCAGAATTATATTCAAAAGAATTACAAAAAAATCCATTAATGCATTTGACTATTTTTGGAATATTTTAAAATAAAAACATATATCCAAAAGAAAAAAGATATATATATATATATATAATACAAAATCAAAACACACCTAAATTAGTTTTTTTTAAAAATCAAATCAGAATAACAATCAACATTAATATGATCCCCCTAATATTGCTTTGATATTTATTTATTTTTTAAAAACTAAGGTGCTTTATTTTTTCCAGTTAGTGGTTTTTTCTTTTTTGTTGGATTCCTTACATTTGGGATTACTCAGTGCACCCTCAGTCTCTTGCATACACACCCCTACCAGGTATCTATTTTTCATGCTTTATTTATTTTTTTTCATCCCTTAGCCTCAGTTAATTATTAAAATAAACTTTATTCACCTACTTTTTCACGTGCGCTCACGCTAAACATACATTTTTCTAATAACTTAAAATCAACCCGCCGTTCACTTTGCACGCGCTACGTGCGCTTCAAAGGTACTTTAATTTTTTAATAAAAACGAACCTGTCGTCAAAAAATGCATGCGCTGAAAAAGAAGAGCACTTCAGACACATTAAATTTTTAAATAATAAATATGCATTTAGAGACCTAAGTTTGGGGATCGCAGTCCGGGTTTCGTTAAAAGCATCGTTTCACATTAGTAAATTGTAACTAACAATTTAAATATGAACCGTCGTTTTCTTATTAAGGTTTACAACTTAATAAAATTTCAATCATTGTTAATAAATTTTTTGAAATGAACCCTTTATTAAAATCATTCTCCTCACTGCACGTTTTCCTCTTTTTAATAAATACGCTTCGTGGGATGGGCACGTATAGTCCTTTAAGCTGATATTGCTTATCAAAGTCCTCGTTAGGTCCTGATTAGGTTTTTGAAGTATTATGGTTTGCTTGTGTGATACAATTATGGGTGCGGTTTGTAGTTTTCTTCTTTTTTGCCTGATACGCGGTCTTGGGTGCCTGCTTCTTGCATAGCATGAAGCTTTCAGTCGCATATGTGTAGGGGTCATGCCGAATTTTTTCTAGGATGTGGATTGTTTGGGGTGGTTAGTTGGTTAGTTACACCTATATGTGCTTCTTTTGATCGATTTCTTTTTAACAGCTATTTTGTTGTTTTGCAGGCATTCTCTATGATTTTCTGTGTTTGTGGTGTGTGTGTGTATTCCATCTGAATGGGGCCTCAAGCTCCTTTTCCTGTTCAGTATGTCCCATTGATCAATAGGGATTATTCTTCCCTATTGACTTTTGAGCCTATCGCGAAAGCAGGCCTTACAACTTTCGTGGCTACTTCACTCCCTTTGATTCCAAACGATCAAGTCCTATGTGATGAGTTTCTTGCGTCATACAGTAAGAAATCGGGCTTGGTTTGTGGTACTTCCATGGTTTTGACACCTAGAGGGTTAGGGAAGGCTTTGTCTCTTCCCTACAAAGGAGAACCCTTTGTTACATCCAGACAGTTATTCTCAAATGATGAGATTCTCAAGCTGTTACATAAGCAGACCAAAGAGGTCCTCGATGTCAAGAAGGTGATTAACGCTTCAGGAGTGTCTTTTTCAATGATCTCACTGATCTTCTCTGGAAGCTAGTCTGCCAATTTCTCCAAGACAGGTTCATGCCTGCCAAGACAGCATCCCACTATTTGTCCAAGGAGCTCTTCATAGCTTCCAAGATGGTGTTAAGGGGTTGCCATTGACTGGAGTACTTACCTTCTTACGAAGATAAACCAACATTTTGTCAAAGTGATTAGAGGGAATGTTACCAATGTAACCTATGGTTCATATTTATATGCTTTCTTGACATATTCAGGCCTTAAGAAGGGTGTGCTTCCTCCTTCTCCATCTAATATAATCCAATATCTCCCCCTCCACCTTCAAAGGATTTAGAACCCATTGACATAGAGGATCTTGATTCCCCTCCTCCATTGGTCATTCAGCGGAAGCGCTTAAAGCGTGTGGCAGAGAAAATTCCCCTAGTCATTCCTTCAGTAACAGTTTCTGCTACCTCTGGAAGTGACCTCCCTGCCTATCTCACATGCAACAACTTATTCAGGGCACATCGAGAGGGTTCTTTGGAAATATTAGTTCCTTCACTGAACAGTTTAGTGTCAAGAGATGCCATTCCTTTCCTTTGTAACGACATCCAGAGTTCTATTGAACTCTCAGTGAGACAGCTTGTGTTCAATAGTTATATGCTTCTTTCTATGAAAAATTGATGCAATCCAAAGACTAGATTCATAAGGCAACCACAAAGTTAGCCTCTGCTAAAGACACTCTTGCTGATCTGTCTAAGCAGATGGAGTAGCAGACCCAAATGATTAAGACCTAGAGAGAAGAAATATCTTCTTTGAAAATTCAGTTAGCAGAGGCTCAGTTAGAGGTCACTAGAGTTTCAAAAGAGAAAGAGAAAATGTCCAAAGAGGCTCAAGAGTTTAAGAATTTTTTAGATACGAAACTCTCAGCTTTGCAGACTGCTCACAATACATTGGAATCCCAAGCTTCCCAGATTAAGCAGTTGCAGGACCAACTGGCACAGTCAAAGTCCATTCCTCCAAGCCCCAATGTTCCTATGATTCTTTCTATATCTCAGCAGGACTTGGCAGTTCTCCAAAGACAGGCCACATTATATCCGTTGTTTCAAGATAAAGTGGAAAGATTGCAGTCCAGGATGGATTTATTATGGTCTACATTTGAGCTATTTCAGGAGTATGTTCCTCTAGACCATTCCTTTTTTTTCCACTATCAGCTGCAGAAATTGGCCTTCTATATTAAGCTCTCAACAATGGATCTCCCTCTTCTAGAGGATGGTTGGAGTGGGGCTTGGTCTTCTAATTTGCTGAGAGAAGTTGTCCGTATGGTCTTTGAAGATTCCGTGACGAAGAATACCATATTGCTGTCTTATATGTATCTACGAGGTGATGTATTAATTTCAGATGATGTAGGTCTGGCTTGGTATGTGGGGGATGTGGTCCTACAAGCTGCCTTATATGTCAACTATTTAGAGTTGAGGATAGATGAAATATTCCAGTGCTATTTTTCTAAAGTGGCTACTTGCCTTGACACTTCATGGCATTCAATGATTGATTCTGTAGTCCTGAACCAATGCCAGAATACATCTTCTACTCATGTGCAAAGCACTAACCAACTGAGGGTGGATCTCCTAGCTTATCTTTCCAAGAACCAACCGTTTAATTCATCCTTTTTTTATGCCTACCATCGACGATCTATTTTAGGTCCCTCTGTTCCTAGCTTATTGTACTATCAACAAATGGCCCATCGCTATGATGCTTATACCATCCATTTCATTCATCCTTTTTTAATGCCTACCATCGACGATCTGTTTTAGGTCCCTCTATTCCTAACTTATTGTACTATCAACAAATGGCCCATCGCTATGATGCTTATTTTTCCCTTTATAAATCCAACTCAATAGCTATCTTACCTCTCCTTTTCCAACCTCAGGGTTTTCCTCAAATTCCAATCTTTACCTATTGTTTTTTCATTGAAGATCAAGTCTTTTCCCCTTCTCCGCCACCATGTCCTTCTCCATATATCCATATACCTTCTAATTTTCTTGCTTATCAATTGACACCGTTCCTAACTGATTCGCTTAAATTTTAGCCACTCCTTTAACTTATTCCTCATTTTATGATTTTGCCTACCCATCTCTTCATCCCCTTTTACTTATTCCACTTCCATCTCTTGCTACTTCTATTTCTCAACCCCCTCAGTTGGTTAGTGGATACGAAGGATTTTATCAATAGATTCTAAGAAGAAGAGGATGGAGCTCAACTAATTCTCTCACGGGACCATAGATTAATCAGCTATTAATTCCAGGGGAGTGGACAATTGCTAGTCAAGCATACCAAAATTACCTTCATTTTTCTCACCAATATTCACAATCTCTAGATCCTTCAGTGAGATTGATAGCCCATTTTGCTTGGTACTTAGCATATATGCATAGGCATTCCCATAACGATCAAAAGGCCATTCCAAAGCTTTGTATGAATGTCAATGTGAACATTGATTCCCAACAGTTGGATGTCCTATATTTTCATACCCTTTGTCTACCTAGCAGATATCTTGTTTTGCTAGAATGGATGTGCTGCCTTCAGTTCTTTCAAAATCCTCCCAAGACATTTGTGGATGAGTCCTTATCCATGGATCGTTTCGAAATCACTAAGCTTTCAAGAGGGATCACCTTCATTGATGCCTTTGCAATGTATTTTGGATGATTCTTAATGATATATATCTCTCTTTTTGGAGATGCCATTCAGATGGTTGTATTTGTGTTTGTGTGTTGTAATAATTTGTATGTGATGAGTTCGTGTTGGTTGAATAATTTGTTCAAGAGCTCTCTTTTCAACTATTGATGATGATGGTGGATGGCAAGCCTACGATGGAAAGCTGAAGAACCTCTTATATCCTTTACAAATTTGTTATGACTTTCTATTGATTATCAGATGTGCTAATGAATAACGAAGTTTTCCTTTAGTAGTATTCTTTTCTAGAGATACAGGTAATAAGTTGGGGTCGTGGTGGAGTGATTATTGAAGATACTAAAGAAGATTAAATTGAGCTCTTTATTGAACTTATATTTTGCTTTTCCTTAGGTCGCGAGAACGCTTCCTTTCTAAGTGTGGGGATATATTGAGAGTGGAAAAAGATTGAATTTTTGACTGATTTTTGTTGTCTTTGAGGTCTGAATGATTGATTTTTGATGGATTTAGAGTAATGTATGGTTGTTAATGGAAGTATTTGAGAGTATTTTGGATAATATTAATTATGTTTTAGAAGCTCATGATAATATTTAGTGGAAATATGAAGCTCTGTGATGTTCTGTTGAGGTTCTGATTGGTTCTGATACCTTCTGTATAGCTTTTCTTTTGTTCTGATTTTCTTGTGTATGAAGCATGGATTGATGATTGATGAAGGTTGAAATCTTTTGAAAGCTTATTGAATATTTTTTGATAGTTTGAGATGGTTTTAGTTTGAGTTATGAGGATTTGATGTTCTCTGATTACCTTCTGTAACCCTCTGTAAACCTTCTGTAGAGTCTTTGTCTCTGCTCTGTCTCTGTTCTGTATTTGCTCTGTTCCTGTTGTGTGATGTTCTGTAGATCTTCTGGAAGTGTTCCGTAGAATGTATGTGTGACTTTGGAAAAGTTTTCTAACTTTTTGGAAAGGATGAATCTAAGTTCAAAAGAGCTAAAACAAATGGAAGAAGCAGCTGCTGAAGACTGAAGAGACAGTGACAGTAGTAAGCTATGTAGAGACATTGTAGTGGCTTTGGTGCCTCTTCACATCAGACATACCTCTTGGGAGGTGCATCCATGACCTAAGAAGGATTATTGAGAGTCATTATGGAGTATTGTAGTGAGGAGATGATGTATTTGAGAGAGAGAGAGAGAGAGAGAGAGAGAGAGAGAGAGAGAGAGCTAGAGATAGTCAATTCTATCAAAACAATGTATCTTTTTATGAGAGATTAGAGAGAAAACTATGAAGACATTGAAGATGAATACTATGTGATTGATTTCCATTCAAAAATGGTGTATCATTTTATATTCCTTGCTCTATTGAAGGATTCTATGAAGATATTGAAGATTATGGTTGATTCTATCAAATCAATGGGAGATATCTACTATGATGCTGCGTGAAGATTTGTTGTTTTCTTTGTTTTGGTCATCAAAAGAATGAAAAAAAAGCTTGTTGATGTTACAATATAGATTTTCTTGCAGTAGAATCCCCTTTTCCTTGGTGTTCCTCTTGGGGCTCCAACTACGGTGTTAACAAACCCACTTATAATTTTATGTGTAGTTTGCAAAAGCTAAAATGTGAAATTTTATGAATATCTAAATGTGATCCTTCTACAACTTTTATGTAGTTTCAATGTTATAATATGAATGCTCTGAGAGCAATTCTCATGTTGAGATGGGCTTTTCTATTTTTCACCAATACTCAGCAAACCACGAAAAGGGAAATATAAACTAGGGATCATGGGGCTCAATGAAGACTATGGCCACTATGAATAATCTCATAGTATCAGATCCTCTTGGTCAAAAACCCAACCCAACACAACATACTGTCTTTGATATGCATTTAGCAACTCCTCTTGAAATACTACTATATTTAAGTCTTGTTTCACTAGTAATATTTGTCATACCTATATGTCGAAGCTCGAGGCACAAGTCGAAGCTTTAGAATCTCTCTTCCTATCTCGTAAGCAAAAGAGACACATTTTTTGGAAGTAAATGCTCAAATCAAACTAATTTAAAGAATTAAAATATGTTATCTTCATTAATAAAGAGATCAGTCTAGGGGATATAAATATCCTCAGTACACATAGCTCTATTATAATTTTTTGTGATAATATTTTTCCCTCTATAAACTAACCAATCCACAATAGACTTTCTCATGGCTGGCAATGTTTGCTCATTGCATCCTCCTAAAACACTAGGGTCTCTCTTAATAACACTATATGTCGACTTTAATGATTCATATAGCGCATA
Organism: Lygodium microphyllum; assembly: GCF_053477565.2. Lineage (NCBI taxonomy): Eukaryota > Viridiplantae > Streptophyta > Polypodiopsida > Schizaeales > Lygodiaceae > Lygodium > Lygodium microphyllum. Next base: position 62,606,338 of record NC_141150.1, read on the forward strand.
AATGGATTGCATATCTAAATCTTTTAGGAGGATCGTCTCTTGGTCTCCCTCTTCAAAGGCATTAATAACTTGCATTAAAAGAACACAATGTAAATTAGTGTGCTACTACATCACCAATTAATTAGCTACTTCATCAATTTAATATTTAAAACATTGAGTTACCCATGAAGTTCCTAATGGCAATTCAACTTAGAAGGATCCACATTTTTTCACACACACACACACACACACAAAATCCTCATACACATGGAATTTGTTTTAGTAGCTCCATAAATGTATAAATTCAAAAAGCCTAGAACTTAGCTTTAGTATTAGGGAAAATCAAATGGAAAAAGACTATAAATCAAATTATACCAAAAATTTCATTATCTTGTTTATGGTTGTTGGAAATAGAAACTCAAAGAAGGGGTGGGCCATCATTTTATGATTCGAACCAATATAAGCAAGGAAATTGAAGTCAATATCTAAAACTTAAAATTTTAAACAACAAAATATATTAATAAGTGAATGGTGTACATACATGTATTGTACTATTCTATGAAAAAATACATTGATCTTCCACCATAAGCTATGGATAATACACCTCGCCATTTGTATCCTAAAATTTTAAAGAAAACATACATAATGAAAGGTAAATTTAAATAAGAGACTTAAAAATTTTAAAGTAAAATATAATTAAAATAATTTTAAAATTTCTTCACTTGAGATAAAAAATGATAAATCTTACCCATTCACCTTGCATATCTTCTTGCTCAACGCTATGATTCTCCTATAAGGAAAATAAAATTGTGCCCACTAGTATCAATTTATTACACACACACACACACATACATACATACATACATACATACATACATACATACATACATACATACATACATACATACATACATATGTATGTAAAATCTATATGGAGATATTTTTAATAAATAGAGAAATTACCAAATATATATCCATTAAAATGATATTTTCCTCTTGAGTTGATTTTTTAAAATTTTGAGCAAATATAGAAAGATAGTATAGATATATGTCATCCTTCTTCCAAAGATAAGTAGCACCAGGAAACTAAAGGGGTTCAATTTGATCATAGTTTTGATCTACGATCTCTGAAATTCTTTGTCTATCATCTTTATTCTTATGAAATCATAGATCCTTGCCAAACTCATGGTACTTGACCCAAATGTACACTTTTCTATGATTAGGACAATATCTAACATTTTATGTAACTCTATAGTAATTCAATAAAAATGGTTTTAGAGACTCATCTTTGTCGTCTTTACTAATCTTCTTAGGTGGCTTGAATATTTGGTCATATATAGGGGTCGTCATTAGAGACACATCTCCTATTTGTATGCTATTGATTTCCTTAATGGTTTTTTGCAAAGTGATGATGGTATGTATCATTGAATCTACAGTTTGTTGATGACTTGGGGAGGCCATGAGATAAGCTAAAATTAAATTGAAAAAAACTATGTCAATGATTTTCTCTCTCTCTCTCTCTCTCTCTCTCTCAATGATTGTCATTTAATAAATGATTTTTTGTGTTTAAAAAATAATATATAGAAATAGAAAATACAATTATACACATCATAACTTGGGGAGGCCATGAGACAAGCTAAAATCAAACATAATATTTTATATGTTAGTAGTCATAAAAAAAGAAATTATTTCATTATTCAAAAAATTAGGGTACACCACAATAATCTCTCTCTCTCTCTCTCTCTCTCTCTCTCATGTCCATGAACCTTGCACATGAGATACAACTCAAGGTATATCTACAAAAAATGGATAATGGAAACCAAACTCAGCTCCCAACCATAGAGCCAAATGAGCTCACCCATGAGCTTGGGAGCTAATAGCATATTGGTCACCACCAGTCCACATCGTCCTGGTGTACCAACACCCATAGATAAAATACAATGATATGCACAATAGAGTGGTGATTGGACAATGATATCCATTGTGACCAATGCTACTAGCACCAACCTAGATGTCCAAGCAACACACACACTCTCTCTAAGGTAGTCAAGATACTTCACATGATCTCCATACTACCAGAACCTCTATAGAATCTCCAATTGATGATGTCACTCTTTTTCTCTTTGTAACTTTAAATTTTTATATGACCATAGTACACAAGTTCCAATTCCTCCATATATCTTCACTAATATCAATCCTCCATCTACATTTACTGTTATCGAACTTTAACTATGAAAATTTTCGCTTTCTTTCTTCATAATTTACTTCTCTTATCATTGCATGAATACACTCTCCATCCATTTCATCATCATGTCTTCTTGCAAATACAATATATCTTTTTCTAACCAAGGAGGTATACAACTGACTGCTCCTACTTGTCATAATCCTGTCCTTTTAATTAGATCTTTTACCTCATATGCAACAAGTCTATTATCTAAAGGAAAAGAAATAAACTTATGCAATAGAGGACTCACTGGTCTTATGCAATCCCAAGTAAATGGAAGTAATCGAGTTTGTAGTTTATTAATTCCCAATATTGGATCTATAAGTAAGCACTCTTCATTTTCTTTTATATTTATGCATTTCTTGTAATCCTCCCCACTAAAAAATATGTAATACTCTGCATCCCATTGAATGGAAAAAAAAGTGGTGACTCTTTCTTTCCAATGACCTACATTTCTAACATACTACAGAAAGTATCTATTTTTTCCACTACATCATCTCCGACCTTGTATGTTTCTACATTATAAAGAATTCTTTTATATGTGGTAACTAGATGTCCTTCTAGTGAACTCTCTTGAAGACAAAGAAATTGTGCAACATATTTTTGTTCTTCTGATGAAAGAGGCCTACAATCTCTTCTTTGTTTTGTGATTAAAATGCCTTTTTCATGCATCATTATGTGACAAGGATATTGTAAATTAACTCTTTCAAGAAATTTCCATATCTCCTTTGCTTTCTCAATTGAAGAATCCTCTACAATTTCATTCTCATGAAATGGATAATAGTAGGGTGTTTGATAATCAATGAGAGCATAACCATAACGTAAAATAAGACAAGAGTGTACTTGGATAAGCATTATTTCATGTGGTAAAAGCCCATCTACTTCCATTTCTAATATTGAAGTAAAAAATATTCTCTTATGGTAACTTACATAAGATAACTCATTCAAACGATTATTCGCCTTCACTATAGTATATAATGCTACCATTTTCTCAAAAGTCATAACACCAATAGACATCATGTGAGCCATATCTTAATATGTCATCTAGTAGTTCTCTATTTCTTGTAATATGTTCTAAGGGAGAAGAAGTAGCAACAAAGGCTTCTTTTGTTCAAAATTTCCAAGCAAAAAACAAACTATGTTCAATGCCTAAATATTCTTATGACCAACCAATACATTGACTATAATTATCGAAGGCATGTGCAATATCTATGGGCAACAAACCTAAATAATAAATTGACTTTGGTATCTCATCAACTACATGCTAAACATATGATAAGCACCATTGGATGAACTTTTGGTTCTCTTCTACTTTAAACCTCTAACAATACTTGCTTGGTTTGCAAGGCCATCATCCATGATGAATTGAGGGTGGAGAAAGCCTACAAGCTTTTTCACAATAAAAAATCTATCACCTTTTTGTTGTCACCAAGGTCGTCTTTGCTTCTCATAGCGACTAGGACAACAAGCTGATGGCAGCTTTATGGGCCTATCAAATAGCCTATAAAATGGTTGTGGGACAGACTCCCTTTAAGTTGATTTACGAAACTAAAGCGATATTACTAGTAGAATTCTTTGTCCCTAGCCTGAGAGTGGCTATCCAAAAGAGATGAGATGTAAAAGAGGCATGGATAGAATGCCTATCAAAGACTAAACTTCTAGCCACCCATGCACTGATTTGCAAAAAGACACGATGTAAGAGCTAGTTTAACAAGCACGCCAAGCAGCGAGACTTTGACCAGGCAACCTAGTGTTGTTATCCTTAGTGAAAGGCCATAATCAGAAGATGAAGTTTAGGGCATTAGGGCCTGTTAGAGCCTACACCATCAGCTGAACCAACAATGTTGAGCTTAAGTCCCTAGACGAAGAGAACATAGGCTTCTTCAATGGTAATCGCATAAAGAAGTACTACCCTCCCACACATCCATCACACGAGCCTCCGATGCTAGAGTCCCCTGTAAATGTACGAGTTGCCACAATCAAAAATATTGAGGATGAAGATGAGGAAGCAATAGCACCTGCTTACCTATGCATATAACGATTAGTGCCCAACAAACGCATACCTTCGATGCCTTAATCGATGAGGGCCCAATTATTTTAATATCTTAACTCACAATCATTGGGCTCTAATAGCTCAACTGCAACTACAACCCATGAACACTAGATTTAGCAAAGTCGTAGTCTCTATCAAGTTTGAGAGCATACCTATGGTCTTTTATGTGTTGCCAAACACAAAGGATGCCCATAAGGAATTGCTTTTAGGATGCACATTTAAGAAGAAAACGCATTGTAATGTGGATTATGAGTCACAGCGCATTCACCTTGCCATCAACAATGTACGCATAATGGTGACAGCTTTCAGCAAGGGCAAGGCAACCATACCAAAGCCCGCAAAGCCACCGATAAGAAACCTACAACCAAGTCTAAGGAGGGGGGTTGTGACTTGTCAAAACCCACCAAGCCTCAACACTAGCATCATCCAACCGAGAGTGCAACCAAAGCCAATGAGCCAAAATTCAAATGGGTATCTAAACAATGAGGACTCCCACCACTTAGAAATAAGCAGACATGATCTTGCAATGCTAAAAACTCATACTCAAGACCTATGAGGCAAAAAAGGCACTATAGGTATCAATGCATGGTCAAGCTTTGCGATGGGTTCCCAAAATCCTATTGCAAGCACGAGGATATTATGAGGGAAATACATGGATATGGGTGCCTAAATCCAAGACTGCCAAGGGCACTACTCAAGCACAACTCTTGAACTTGTCTAAATAGGACAACACAATAGTTAAGGAGTTGAAGCCACAAATGAATCAAGCTGCGTGAAGCCTATGGAGCCCAAATCTACTAAGCCTACAGAGCCTCAACAAGTCTATCAACTAAAAATGTAGCTTGCTACCTCTAAACGGCCTCAACCTAGCACTGCTAGCATTCCAGGAGACTCACAAGCATCTAGAAGCACAAAAAAATCACAAACCATTCCTATCACATAAGAATCTAAATCGACCCCACCAAATCCACAGAAGTCACAGACATCAGCTGCCGCTAAGCTATCTAGTCTTGTCAAACCCCAACCTCCTACAAGTCTTAAACCCTCTTACAAGCGGTGATCTATCCTTACCTTGGCCTCAAACTTAGCTGAGAATACAGGAGATGACTTGGTCACTTGCATTTGATGCTTACATACTACATTGTCATGCTTGCTAAAAGCTATGACTGATTACACTTAGGTCTTTTAGAAGAGCCTTTAGAATTGAAGTGCCTACGCTATCTTTCTCTTGGGAGGAATCTGAATTCATCTTCATTAAGGCTTCCACACTCAGCACACGTTCACGATGCTTTACTTTTCCATAAGCCAAGTGTAGAATTGGGGTTGTATGAAAGGTGAGAAGGATCAAAGCTTGCACGCGAGCTATGGCGGGAGAGCAAGAGCAAGAAAGAGAGAGACAAGAAATGGGAACTCCAACAGTCACAATGTGTGACCGGGCCTTCCTTTATTTACTAGTCACTAAAAAATGAATGTAAAGAATAAAGTGACGTGACGGGCGCCCGCCACCTGTAGTGTGCAGTGGCAGGTACTGTCAGTGTAGTAATACATGGGGCGGCATGGCGGAGGCGCCTTTACCCCAATAACCTCCCACTTAAAGGCGAATCTGCCCCAGTGAGAGAGAACGAAAAGAAAAAGACAGTACAACTGTGCATAGGTACAAGGGATGAGGAAAGGCAACATCTCATCCAACGCCCATCAATCTCCTGAGGAAGGCAAAGCGCTCAGTAGTGAGGCTTTTCGTGAGCAGATGTGCAGGATTCTCGTCAGTGGAGATCTTGACAAGGTCCAGACTTGTCCTCCACGACACCACGTATGAAGTGATACCTCACCTCAATGTGTTTTGTATTCGCATGGAAGACCGAATTCTTAGCCAACTGAATGGCACTCATAGAATCCAAATGCAGTGTAGGTATAGCATCAATCCCAAGGTCAGCAACTAGACGGCCTAGCCATATGGCCTCCTTGCAAGCCTCAATGGCTGCAACATACTCGGCCTCAGTGGTAGACAAAGTCGTACACTTCTGAACCCTGGACATCCAAGAGACAGCACCTCCAACATAGGTGAATACATAGCCAGAAGTGGACTTCCTACTATCTGCATGTCCTGCATAATCAGAGTCAGTGTACCCATGACCCCTGTATCCTAGCTGCCATAGCAAATACACATATCTGTTGTGCCCTTCAGGTACCTCATGATACCCTTCACGGCATCCCAATGTTTCTTACCAGGTGTAGCCATATAGCATGCCACAACACCAACTGCAAAGGCAATATCTGGACGAGTGGCTATCATGGCATACATCAAATTGCCCACGGCTGAAGCATAAGGGATCTGGGCCATCTCCGCCCTCTGCTCATCTGTCTGCGGACAATCGGCCTGTGATACCTTCACATAAGAAGGCAATGGACAGCCAATAGGCTTTACATCCTGCATGCGGAAGCGCTCAAGGACTTTATGAATATACTCCCTCTGTGACAAGTAGAGGAGTCCCTGATGCCTGTCACGTCTAATGCGCATACCAAGTATGTGAGAGGCCTGTCCCAAATCCTTCATCTCAAAGCTCTTCTTCAGCTGAGATTTAAGAGCATCTAGCTCATCATGAGCTTTCCCTGCTATTAGCATATCATCCACATAGAGTACCAAAATAAGCAATGAACCATCACGGGCTTTCTTCGTATAAAGACACGGATCCATAGCACTCCTGCTGTAGCCCTGTGACTGCATAAAGGCATCAAACTTATGATACCATTCCCTAGGTGCCTGCTTCAAGCCATAAAGACTTTTCTTCAACTTGCACACTAGGTGCTCCCTGCCAGGTTCTGCAAAGCCCTTAGGTTGCTCCATATAGATCTCATCATGCAAGTCCCCATGTAAGAAAGCCGTCTTGACATCCATTTGATATAGATCTAAGTCAAGCTGAGCAACCAAAGCCAAGACCAAGCGCAGGGTGGTCATCTTAACCACAGGAGAAAAGACCTCATCAAAGTCTACACCATGCTCCTGCTTAAAACCCTTTGCTACCAATCTAGCCTTGTATGCCGGCTTGGGGTGTCCAGGGGTACTTTTCAGCTTGTACACCCACTTGCATGGCAAAGCCTTCTTGCCCTTAGGCAAAGCAACCAAATCCCAAGTCTCATTCTTATGCAAGGAGTCGATCTCAGACTACATAGCCCTCTCCCAGGAGTGACTGTCACCCCTGCGCATAGCCTCATCATAAGTGAAAGGCTCTCTTGCATCTGTAACCAAAATATAATGCATAGAGGGCTGAAATCTATCAGGTGGATGTCTGTTTCTAGCAGACCGTCTCACTGCAGGCTCTACTGCCTGCCCAGCTGCCTGTCCAACACCCTGACCATGAGCATCTGCTGCAGCTGTAGGCTGTCCAACTGGCTGTGCAGGAGCTCTAGGCTCCTCTTGAAAGATCACTTTGCGGATCTCAACCACTTTCTCAAGTTGCCTGTGCATCTTGTCTTCATGGAAGACTACATCATGACTGTGTACTATTTTCCGTGCCTGCGGATCCCATAGGCGATAGCCCATCTCTCCTGAATCACCATAACCAAGAAAGATGCATTTAATGCTCTTTGGATCCAACTTACTCCTCTTGTCCTTGGGCACATGGCAGAATGCCTCACATCCAAAGACACGGAGATGCGCATAAGAGGGTGGCTTACCAGCCCAAACTTCCTCTACAACCTGGAAATCCAATCCACTAGAAGGCAATCGGTTTATGACATGCGCTGCCGTACTAACTACCTCAGCCCAAAAGCTCTGTGATAGGCCTGCATGGCTAAGCATAGAGCGGACACGCTCTTGAATAGTCCTGTTCATGCACTCAGCCAAACCATTCTGGGCGGGGGTGTAAGGGGCGGTCAACTGACGCTTAATACCCCTGTCATCACAAAACTGCTCAAAAGCACGTGAGACATATTCTCCCCCATTGTCAGTCCTAAGGCATTTTAGCCTATACCCAGTCTGGTTCTCAACAAGAGCAAGCCAACGCTAAAAGACTGCCAAGACATCGGACTTTTGCTTTATGGGATAAGCCCACACTTTCCTAGAAAAATCATCAATGAAGGTAACAAAGTACTTCGCGCCACCCATAGACATACACGGCATGGGCCCACAAACATCTGAATGCACCAAAGCCAAGGGCTCACTCATGCATGGCCTACCCGATTTCTTATGCGTAGACCTATTCTGCTTACCATAAAGACAATGATCACACGAGTCAAAACATGCATAGTCCAAAGGCGGAAGATACTGCAAACCAGATAACATTTTCATTCCCTTCAAAGACATATGCCCCAAACAGGCATGCCAAAGTGATACATGTGGGATAGAGCCCACTGCCAAAACATGGTCTACAGAAGACCCAGATACAACAAGAGGATAGAGGCTGCCAGCCTTGGCGCCTCTAGCAAGCACAAGTCTGCCTTTGGTAATCTTCCAGGCAGAATCCCCAAAACAGACATAAAACCCTGCATCATCCAACTGTCCTGCAGACATAAGACTGCGCGTAAGCGCAGGTACATGACGTACATCCCTGAGCAAAAAGGAACTGCCAGTGGAAAACTGCAACTGAATATCTCCACAGCCCACAATATCAAGAGACCTGTCATCTCCAAGTTTGACTGATCCAGATACAGTATGGTAAGAGTGAAACCACTCACGGTAAGGCGTCACATGGAAGGATGCACCTGAATCCAATAACCAGCACTGTGCATACATACTAGGTGTCTCAGTCATGTGTGAAGCATCAGAAGAACTAGCTGCAAGTATGAACTCATCTACCATCGGAATCCTCGGTCTGCATGACATTAATTTTTTCAATCTTGACGTTGGACTTCGCAGGTACTATGCTGCGATCAGAGGACTTCTCCTGCACTTTCTCTTTGCCCTTATCCTTGCGCTTCTCATTGCGCAACTCATGACACTGTGGTCTGATATGGCCCTTTTTCCCACAATGATGACAAGTGACATTAGTGTTGCGTCCACGCGACTTTCCACGAGATTTAGACCGACCCTTCTGCGAGTCACGGCCACGGTTATTACCACGATCATTCCTGTCATTCCTGCCTCTAACTGTCAAAGCATGTGAAACACGAGAGGCATCTAAGTTTTTGCGATTAACCTCTTCCTGCAGAAGAGCACTCTCAACATCATTTAGTTTCAGAGTAGCACTAGAGGCACATAAGGCAGTGCGGAATACATCCCACGACTCATTCAGAGTCCCAAGCAAGAAAAGAGGAGTTACTTCCTCTCCAAAGGTGATATCCTGCGAAGTCAGGTTCTTCAGTATAGCATGGAACTGGCTCAAGTGAGCAGACATAGTCGCATTATCCTTCATGCGCGCAGATCCATAAGCTGCTTCAACCAGTACATCTGACTCGCCGGACTTTTCTTATCATAAAGATTCTTGATCTTATTCCATAGATCCCATGCACTCTGTGCTTCCTCAAATACATTATAATGTACCTGTTCAGTGAGAGACAATACAATCATGGACTTGCATAGCTCATCAAGTTCAAGCCAGTCGTCATTGTCCATAGTTTTAGCCTGCTCCCCACTCAACCGAAGTGGCTTAATCTGAGATTTTTGCACCAAGACCTGCCAAATTTGACTCTTCCAATAAGAGTAGTTGGTACCATCCAACTTTGTGATGTTAAATATGGCATTATCAGTCGAAGAGGACGCCATAATGCAGGCTGGAAATGCACAGACAAGGTAAAACTGCTGGCTGTTTTACTGCAGAAAATGCCCAAAATCCACTGAAATGAGCTCCAAATGGCGAGAAAAGTGTGCCAAAAGATGCTGCCCACTTAGTACTAGGTGCGGTACACCAAATCAGGATATTTCAGCAAAAAAAATACTGCTCAGTCCACCAATAAATGCTTGCTGTAATAAATTTCAGAATTGCAATAATGAGAGCAAACTGTCCCAAAACTGGATCTAATGTCAACTAAACAATGCTAGGTCCAAAGCTGGCATAAAGAGGACAAAGAAAAGCCAAATGACAGTGAAAATACATAAGCATAACACCGAGAGATGTCAAATAGCATCTGCCAGTAAGAGGCACACCCCAGACAATCTAGGCAAAATGTAGAAGCAACTACCAAAACCTGACACAAATAGGTGTCTGCTCAAAAGAAAACGGATCCAAAATTGAGACTCAGCTCATAAGCATCCTGTGAACCAAGACATATACTCAATGCAACATCCAATTGTCGGAGTATAATCCCAAAGTCTCAATACATCTATAACTGCTCAATGACGTAGACTGCTCCAATAGCATGTAATCCGTGCTCAAGGTCAAGTAAGCATGCAAGATGCTCCCACTGGCACAAAAGGCGTACAATCGAGTTAAGGGCTCAAGCAACCCAAGACAAAGTACCAGTGACAAGTGACCAAGTCAATGCGCCATACGCTTCCCAAGAGCATGACATACATGAAGCAACTGATGTAGCAACCACTAAGCAAGACATAATCCCAATGGCAAGATCTCTGTCAAGTCAATAAATCTAGTAGCAAGCCAAAGTCAATATCCCTGTGAGTCAGAAGTGCTCAAAACATCCAAATCGGAGCTCCAAAATATATGTCAAGCATGGACGAACTAAGAGACATCAACCACGGACCAAAGCATGTAATGCATAGAGCTTATCCATCAAGTACAGACAATAGGCATAAGCGGCCTAAATGCCAGTCAAGTCGACCAAACTGCCAATGACAAACCAATAACAACGGAGCAAATGCGATGCTCAAAAGCATTCCGGAATCACGATCATGAGTTCGAAGTCGATCCCCAAAGTGTAATACATCATGACATAACCCATAGCATACATCCGGTATCGATAGAGAAGCAATACATGTGACAAATGAGCTTCAGCTCGCTCATATACAGAAGCTCTAAATAGTCCAAAACTGTCAATTTCCAGCCCAAAAACAATGCCAAATCATGGGCAAATTGAATGCATACATTCCCAAGACATTAGGCATCATGTAGACCGCATACGGGCATCAAACAAGGTAATCGAAGTAGAGTATAAGCATCAAATGCCAATGCCAAGTGTGGCTGCCCTGTTTCCAGCACTATACAATAGTAAATAACAGTCCCAAATCAGCCAATATTTCAGGCCAAAATCATGGCATAATCATGTGCATACATTCCCAAGGCACTAGGCATCATGTAGACCGCATACGGGCATCAAATAGCACAACCGGAATGGAGTATAAGCAACAAATGCTAATGCCAATGGTGCTGCCCTGTTTTCAGCCTATTATGACAGTTTATGACAGTCCCAAATCTGAAGAAATCAGCCCCGAATGATGAATACCGATGTCCAAAGCTTGAATGACATCAAACATGAAGTCTATAGCCCTCTTGATCAAGGTAGAGAGCAAGAAGCAATGGCCAAGTATGGAGCTGAAGTAGACGAGTGCTAACAGCCTGAAAAAATGGTGCAATCTACCCTGTTGGTGCTAAACTTACTGCTGCTTCACATGGGCTGAAAAGGGGGTAATGGGGGGCTCAAGAAGGGCCTATCAAAGGCCTATGACAAGCCTCTTTGAGCCTTGATAGGTGTATGGCACAATATGAGGGGAATAAGCTTCAAGGGTTTGAAGCCATGGCTGCCCTTGCTGTTTGCAACCTGTAGACTGAAATAAAACCCTAAAAGAATGATCAAATACCTCAGTATCAATGCCTTGAAGGTGCCTCAATAGGCCGGGAAGGTGCTCGGGAAGCCAGGGAGTGATGGGAGCTCGGGGAGATCGGATATGGCTGCCGGGATGGAGATCCAATGCGTGAAGGGAGTCGATGCGAAGGTAGAGAAGCACCGAGTCGAGCTCGAGCAAGAGGAAGCCAAGCTCTGATACCATTTGAAAGGTGAGAAGGATCGAAGCTTGCACGCGAGCTATGGTGGGAGGGCAAGAGTAAGAAAGAGAGACACAAGAAATGGGAACTCCAACAGTCACAATGTGTGACCGGGCCTTCCTTTATTTACTAGTCACTAAAAAATGAATGTAAAGAATAAAGTGACGTGATGGGCGCCCACCACCTGCAGTGTGCAGTGGCGGGTACTGTCAATGTAGTAATACACGGGGTGGCACGGCGGAGGCGCCTTTACCCCAACATTGTATTCCAAGTAGCCGTGGAAATCCATGCCAAAAGTTCAAATGCTGACGTGTGTTATGTATGTCAGGACATTCGTTAGAGAGTCACCAAAGGCGATCCAGCTAGCAATATGTAGTTCCTCCTCAGTCAGGACATGGTCTAAGTAGGGATGGGAAAGTTCGTGATCCTAACTGCGAGTGATGGCTAAGACTTTGAATGAGGTAGGAGCCACGTAAGTTGGATCATACTCTAAGGTTTTGATTGCACATATTTGATCTGTATTGGTCATAATGTGGAAATCCTCTTGTTCCCATTGAAGTCACGAAGCATACCATTTACAGAAGAATGTAGACTTAGTGTTGGTTGGGGCTTTTAACGCTTCCATTTTCTTGGTTAACTAGTCCCAACCAAAGTGGAGCAAGAGAATCTAGGATGGCAACATGGATGCCTAGATGTGGTTTTGCAACACACTACTCTTCAAGAGAAACAACCCCACATACATGCCATATCTAAGAAGGATAGGGGTGGACTTCAACCCTAACATGTTGAGAGAGAAAAAAGACTGAAATTTTGGTTGATTTTTGTTGTTTTTGAGGGCTAAATGGTTGATTTTGATGGATTTTAAGTGATGTTTAGTTGTTTTTAGAAGTGTTTGAGAGTTTTTTGGATGATATTGATTATGTTTTGGAAGTTCATGATGATTCTTAGTAGAAATATGAGACTCTGTGATATTCTGATAGGTTCTGTTGAGGTTCTGATTGGTTCTGATACCTTCTGTATAGCTTCTGTTTTGTCCTGATTTTCTTCTATATGAAGCATGGATTGATGATTGATGAAGGTTGAAATATTTTGAAATTTTATTGAATAGTTTTTGATAGTTTGGAATGGTTTTAGTATGAGTTATGAGGATTTGTTGTTCTCTGATGACCTTCTGTGACCCTTTGTAGACCTTCTGTCTCTACTCTATTTCTGTTCTATTCTATTTTGTAGATCTTCTGTAAGTGTTCCGTACAATGTATATGTGACTTTGAAAAAGTTTTCTAACTTTTGGAAAGGATGAATCTAAGCTCAAAAGAGCTAAAACAACTTGAAAAAGCAGCTGTTGAAGATTGAAGAGAAGACTGAAGTGATAGTGACAGTAGTAAGCTATGAAGAGACATTGTAGTGGCTTTGGTGCCCTTTTATACCTCACATACCTTTTGGGAGGTGTATCCACAACCTAAGAAGGATTATTGAGAGCCATTATTGAGTATTTTAGTGAGGATATAATGTATTATTGAGAGTGTATGAGTGAGATCATATGCGAGAGATAGTCAAATCTATGAAGACAATGCATCTTTCTATGAGAGATTGAGAGAGAAAACTATGAAGACATTGAAGATGAATACTATGTGATTGATTTCCATTAAAAAGTGGTGTATTCTTTTATGTTCCTTGTTCTATTGATGGATTCTATGAAGATGTTGAAGATTATGGTTGATTCTATCAAATTCGCGGGAGATATCTACTATGGTGCTGCGTGAAGATTTGCTGTTTTCCTTGTTTTGGTCATCAAAAGGATGAAATAAAATCTTTTTGATGTTACAAGATAGACTTTCTTGTAGTAGAATCACATTTTTCTTGTTTTTCCTCTTGGGGCTCCATGTTTTTGGTGCGCAGCCGGGGAAGCTTGCCATCAATAAGCATCAAAAGAGGCTGAAAATGAAAGAAATGGCATTGCCAAGAATATGAGAATTCAATGGATGCTTCCAAAGTTCCTTCTTCCATTGAAGAGTTAGATATTCTTATTACCAAAGCCACTTTTCACAAGAATTTTATCCCACAATGATGGAAACATATTATCATCATGATACAAGCTCTATATGGTGGACTATTTTCTATTCCTGTTGAAGCAACAACAACATTAGAGACGTGCATCTTGGTGGCAATTTGTTTGGAAACAAACTGAAGAGTAGAAACAGAGAGAATGACCATCCATGGAAGATTTGTCATTCGTTGAGAAGTTTCCAGACGTCATCAAGTGGGAGATTGTGAAGAAGCTTTAGGAGTCGTGGTCTATGGAGGTTCACAAAAACAAGAAAGAAAAGAGTTGGAATTTGTTCATGGATGCTCAATAGCAAGATACGTGGGATGCTTGGTGTTCTGACAATCTTCTGTTTTTCCAATTAGCAACCCACTCGAAGTTGGTAGACAAAGTGTTTTTCACAACATACACTATTGAAACCATCAGAAGCTTGCATTATTATAATGATGGCACAACAACGATCCTAAGAAGAATGAGTTTTGATACTTTCAGAACGGAATATCTCCTCCTCTGTAGAGATTTGAAACCCGAATTCAGAGATGTTGAAAAAAAGGAAGTAGAAGAGATGTTGGCTAGAGAATCTCCCAGAGAGACTGAAGCCCTCTATGATTCTATTCTGTTGAGTAAAGCTAACTCCCTGATGAATGACGTAATCAAGAGGCAAGCATTAGAATGAGTCCAGAGGTACGTGAGAAGAGAGAAGGCAAGAATTAAGGCCGAGAACGAGCTTGTATCAGAAGCCTCCTTTGATGCCCTAAAACCACTCTTTACAGAAGTCCCCATGGCAACTCAAGGTTCCCTTCCTAGTCAGATTCGTCCTGGATGTTACAACTATATATATCATCTCTCACTTGACTTGGGTCTTACCTATATATACTAACTCTACATCAATATGAATCATTCTTTGGGAGCATGTCTTGTGTATCTCTCTCTTACTCTCTCTCTCTCTCAACATGGTATCAGAGCTATGGATGCGTAGCAACAACAAGGAAAATAAGTTGTTTCATTGTTTATACTTGATTGAATTCTTTGCACAAGTGATGATCGTCATTAACGAAGATGAGAGATTAACGAACTGTAATTGGGGATTAACAAACTATAATTAGAATTATAGTTTTAAATAAATAATCGTAGATTCAAGCAGAATTGTTGTCTTGAATCCTGAACTGTCATAACTTTTGATCCAGAACTCCGATTGACAAGCGGTTTTGACAGGATTCGAGAGTAGGACGAGAGCAGTTTTGTTTTTAAAGACAAAATTAACTAATAATTCTAATTTGAACAAGTTAATGTATTATGACAAGCAAACATCTTGCTATTTTTAGTGATGTTTTATTCTCGTTCACGTTCTTTGTTCGATCGAAATAGCACTTTTCTTATACGTGTCATCTCGTCTTGCACGTTACGTCTCTCTATTTCGAGCTTTCTTTTTAGTCACTGAATACTTTTCATCGTTCTTACGTGCATCTCCCTATTTTGATTGTCACGCGTCTCAACTACGCTCGTCTTGTTCATGGTTTGCAGATTCTGCAATTTAGTCACTCAATACTTTTCGTCGTTCTTACGTGCATCTCCCTATTTTGATTGCCATGCATCTCAACTACTCTCGTCTTGTTCATGGTTTGCAGATTCTGCAATCGCATCTTATTTTTTTTCTCTCGAGATACAGGCATGGCCAATTGCGTAATTGTTAACGGATGTCCGTGTGGCCAACGTTCGGTTCTCTTCTTCCAAGGACAAGGCTTTCCTGGGTGGAAAGCAAAGATGATGCTAATTCTTGAAGGTGATGAATTATTTGATATTTTTTTGGGTGACCTGTCTTGCCCAGTTCAACCTAACAATTCTTTACTGATGGCCCATTATTTTAACAATGGAAAATTGATCATACTAATTGGATTCGTCATAACAAAGCGGCTCGTCGTTATATATTATTTGCACTTTCTGACTCACTTATGTTGGATGTCTTTCATCTGGAAACCTCTCATGCTGCTTGGGAGTATCTTATCTCAATGTTTAAGAAGAAATCGGTCACCGAAATTTTATATCTCCAAACTCGTTTGAAGAATTTTCAATATAAGGTTGGTACTTCTATGCACTCTCATATCGAGGCTTTTAAAGACATTATCAATTAGCTTGGTGCTGCCGGCGCTCCTGTTGCTAAAAATCAAATTGTTACTCAACTTCTTCATACCATCAAAGATCCTTTATATGACAATATCATCACTATTTTGTCTAACAAGGATGATATCTACTTTGACAAAGCATGTATATCTCTTATTGAATATTGACAAGGATGTTGTTTTGGTCACTCGTGAACAAAGGGATTTTGATGCTGCTTTTGTTGCTCGCAAGCGTCCCACTTCACGTTTTCAGCAGGGTGGACGCCCTAATCAAGGTGGTAAATCTTCTCATCTTGCTTATCCTAATAAACATTGTTCTTATTGTGATAAGAAAGGCCATGTGGCTTCTGATTGCTGGGCACGTCAATATGATGAGGAGCATGGAGTTACTACAAAGCAACCTCGCTCGTTTGAAAGTTTTCCTCCTTGTGATTACTGTGCACATACAGATCATCCATCTCGTCGTTGTTATAAACACAGATATGATGAAGAACGTTCTCGAGCTTATATTGTTCAACAAACTACAACTGATGATGATCATACTCATCAGGAGCTAAATTTTGTCCATCATGATATCTCTCCAAAAAAGGTACTTCATGTTCATGATGGTTCTCTATTTATCGTTGATTCAGGTGCCACACAAAACATGACATACCAATCGCAGTGGCTTCACAATTATCATTATCTTCCTGTCAAGAAGTTTGTTTACCTTGCGGATGATACGACTTGTCAAGTCAAAGGAGTGGGTGATTTATATCTGGGGACTGTTTCATCCACTAGAATATTAAGAGGAGTTCTTCATGTTCCAGATTTGCAAAGAAATCTTCTTTCTGTTGCTCGTCTAGTTGATCTTGGTTTGTTTCTTGGCTTTGATCATAATCAATGTCGTATAGAGAAAGACGGACATACTATAGCAGTGGCTCCTCGACATGGTAATCTATTTGAGCTATCATTGAACGATACAGTTGCAAATGTTGTTACTGTCCCTAGAGATGCAGATTACAAATTATGGCATCAACGATTTGCACACTCCGATTTTTCCAAAATTCTTGATCTTCATCGTCATGGCCTTGTGCAAGGTATGGATCTTAAATCCCATCCACGTATGGGAATATGTGAGTACTGTGCACTTGGAAAACACCATCGTTCACCTTTCCACACTTCTACTTCATCACATTCCTGTGATCTCTTGGATTTGGTTCATACCAATATTTGCGGTCCTTTTCCTACCTCAAAGTCTCAATATCGATATTTTATAACTTTCATTGATGATTTCTCATGGTACACACATGTCTATCTTCTTCGACATAAGTCTGAGGCTTTATCTATATTTAAACAATACAAGATAAGTGTGGAGCTTCAAACTGGATTCTCTATAAAGACTCTTCGTAGTGACAATAGCGGTGAATATGTATCCAATCTATTTGATGACTTCTGTAAGGATCAAGGTATTCATCATGAGTTTACAGTTCCTTATTCTCCTCAACAAAATGGTGTTGCTGAGTGCAAAAGTAGCACTATTCTTAATGCTATACGTTGCATGCTTATACACTCTAGTTTGTCTCGAAAGTTTTGGACTGAAGCACTTCTAACAGCAATTTTTATTCAAAATCATCTTCCAACAACTGCACCTGCTGGTAAAATTCCTATAATAATCTGGACAGGGAAGACACCTTTAGTCTCTCACTTTCACACATTTGGCTGCATTGCTTATATTCATGTGCCCAAGGACACTCGACATAAGTTGGATCCTCCAGGTTTGAAGGTTATTTTTCTTGGTTATTTAGATCATTCCAAAGGTTACAAATTTTATGATCCTTCTACTCAAAAGGTTATCATTAGTCATGATGCTATATTTGATGAGAAGACTATGGGTGGCACATGGTCGTCAGATGTTTCAGATGATACACAGTCTTTGCTTAGTGCATTTCCTTACTTGCTTTGTGAGTCTACTAATTGTGATGATCATAAACCTCCTTCACCTCCAAAGAAGATTGATGAAAATTTGGAGATATATGTCGATCTTCCTATTGAGATAGAGCATGGATTCTATTCTATTGAATATGATGTCTTTGATGATGCTATGTCTGTACAAGAGGATCCAATATCGTATATGGAAGCTATCAATTAGTCTCAAATGGATCAATGGCAAGAAGCTATGCAAGCTGAGTACGATTCTTTAATCTCCAAAGGTACATGGATTCTTACTGAACTCCCCCCAAATCGTGTTCCTATAAAATGTAAATGGGTTTATAAAACCAAGACCAAAGCTGATGGCTTATTTGATAAGTTCAAAGCATGACTTGTTGCAAAATGTTACTCGCAGATTGCAGGAGTAGATTATCAAGAAACATTTTCTCCCATTGTGCGCTCCACAACAGTTCGTATGCTTTTGGCTTTTGCAACACTATTTGATCTAGAAATTCACCAAATGGATGTTAAAATGGCTTTTCTCAATGGAGATCTTGAAGAAGAAATCTATATGGAGTAACCTGAAGGTTTTATGATTGCAGGAAAGGAGCATCTTGTATGCCAGTTTCATCGTGCATTATATGGATTGAAGCAAGCCTCTCATGCTTGGTATATTAAGATTGATCAGTTCCTCACATGTAAAGGTTTTGTTGCATGTTTCGCTGACCCAAATCTTTACATCAAAAGGGAGGACAAATGTTTTATTATTCTTGCTCTATATGTTGATGATACTATTCTTGTGTCAAATAATATTGCTTTCTTGGATGCTATGAAGAAGCTTTTATCGACTGCATTTGAAATGGTGGATCTTGGTGATATACATTCTTGTTTGGGTATTCAAGCTCAACGACACCGACAACAAGGCATTCTTCTTCTTCGCTAGACAAAGTTTATTAATGATATTGTTAAGAAGTTTGGGTTGACAAATGCGCACTCTACCAACACTCCCATTCTTTCGAGATCTACCAAGGGTACATCTACAACACGCAATGAAGAATCAGCCATTCATCAACCTTTTGCTAATCTTGTTGGTTGTCTTCAATTTATTGGTTTAAACACGACTAGATATTTTATTTGCAGCTAACTTTTTGGGACAGTATCTTTCTTTCCCTTCCACTATTCATTGGAGTGCTGCAAAATGTATTCTTAAGTACCTCAAGGGTACTAAGGAGTTTGGTCTTATTTATCGTCGTCAAGAGGATTCTTCTTTATCTTCTTCAACTTCTCTTGACCTTATTGGATATACAGATGCTGATTGGGCAAGTTCACATTTATCCATGCGATCTAAAAGTGGGAATTGTTTCTTTGTAAATGGATGTTTGGTTTCTAGGTCCAGCAAGAAACAACGATGTGTTGTGGTTTCTACAACTGAGGCCGAATATGTTGCTGCATCATTAGCAGCTCGCGAGCTAGTTTGGCTTCGACAACTACTTGTAGATTTGGGACATCCTTCATCATCTAGTACACCTCTTCGATGCGATAACCAAAGTGCTATTAGTCTTACCAAAGACTATATACAACATAGTAAATCAAAGCATATTGCTATTCATTATCATTATGTTCGACATGAAGTCAAGAAAGGTTCCATTATGGTGGTGCATTGTCCCAGTGATCAAATGGTTGTAGACATCTTCACAAAAGCTCTTAGTGAAGCTCGCTTTAGTTCATTAAGACATGCACTTGGTATTGTTCCAAGTTCTTGTCTCACTGATTGAGGCATGTATCATTGTATTCAAGAAAACTTTATAGTAAATCATTTTCGTATCGTAGGTATGTGTAGGGGCTCGGGTTTTTTCCTTGTTCTCCCCAAGGGTTTTTTCACTCACAGCCAGAGACCTTTGTTTGAGTGGGGATGTTACAACTATATATATCAACTCTCACTTGACTTGGGTCTCACACCTATATATACTAACTCTACATCAATATGAATCATTCTTTGGGAGCATGTCTTGTGTATCTCTCTCGTACTCTCTCTCTCTCTCAACACTGGAAATATTGATGACAGGCCAGGAAGTATAGTCCCATTGCCAATTTTTGAGGGAGAGTACAATGAAGACCCTTATCTTCATGTAGCACAGTTTATGGTAGCATGTGTGGCTAACAATGCCAGATTCCCTGAGCATTGGTTAGCAATCTTCCTCCCTGCCACTTTCAAAGGTTCAGTGTTTCAATGGTATGAGAGAGAGGCAGCAGGAACTTTTGGCACATGGGACGACCTGAAGTTGGCCTTCCTCACTAAATTCAGGTGTGAAGGTTTTGAAGAGCAGATGCGAGAGGAGTTCATGAACCTAAGTCTGTCCTCTCACGAAAGATTAGAAGCTTATGTCTTTGAATGGAATCCATCCTGAAGAGATGGACCAATCATCATTTCGATGAAGGCATCTAGAAAGGAGTGTTCTTGAGAGGCCTACAACCAAAAGTTTGCAAGTTCGTGCAATTGAGAAGACCAGTTAATCTGCAAGCTGCACTAGAAGGTGCAAGATTGTATGACGAAGTTGAAGCAAGGCTGTCAATGACTCTAGGAAGAGGAGTCTTACCTCCTCCCATGCTAGGAATGGTATACCCACCAAATGCAGTCCCAGGGACAGTTCCCTATCCCTATCCCCAGATGCAAACAATGCCGCATTATAATGCATCTAATCCACTGTGGTCGCCACAGACGACAGTGCCTCAAATGATGGTTCAACCACAACAACAGTGGCCTCAAATAGTTTCTCCAATGCCGACTCAACAACAGTGGAACCCTACCAATTGGAATCAACAATCCCAAGTCTCAAAAGGAGCTTTGAATCAGAACTAGAACAGAGAACCCTCTAGATCAACCCAACCTGTATATGCAATAATTACAGAAGCTTCCAAAAATCCTACTACAAGTACATCATGAGGTGAAAATATGAAGGACTACCTATCTAATTCAGTCGCAAGTATCAAGAAAGAGCTTATGGATGTGATTACAGAGCACCTGCAGACATTGAAGGTGAATACTGCTAATATATCTACTCCTGCACAAGCTAGGAGAGATGTGATGTGTTCTAATACATGGTGTGAAAAGTTCTATCAAGCAGGAGATTTAGCAACTCAGTGTACCCGAAAACCAAGCATTCCTGGAGCCTTTCATTTTTACTGTTTGAGTAAAAACCATACAGAGGATATTTTCTCTCTGAAAGAGATGCACGAGCGAAGACAGAAAGATGAAAATGCAAGATTCAAATTACTAGAATCTAAAATGACAACGCAGGACATTGGATCAAAGTCTAGGGAGTTTAATTTTGGTCCAAGGAGGTTTCCCTCTCAAAGTTACAGAGGATGACAGTCTGGTGGTGGTCAGAGATTAGAGTTGGAATATTAGAGGTTTGGAGAAAATGATCATATCTCCTCGAATTGTCCAAATCCTAGAAGATCTGTGGATTAAAAGCCCTTATGCAGTAGATGCAAAGGAGAAGGCCACATTGCAAAGGACTGTCCAAGTCTAGCCCCTATCAAGGCCAATTCCACTGATAACCTTCCTAGATCCTAGAATCCCAGAGATTAGTATATGGATAGAAGGATGCTTTATTTCAGATGCATTGATTGATGGAGGCTCATCAGTAAACATAATGACGGATGTGACAATGAAGGATCTAGGTTTGCAAGGAATTCAACCTACACAGTGGCTTATCAGATTGGCAGACTAAAGAAGAATTAATCCGTTGGGCATCCTCCCATACGTAAAAACAACCCTTGCAGGAAGAGACTATTGGCTAACATATTTGGTGGTCATACCCTTTGCTATTGGAAAGAAGCAAGAGCCAGGACAGACTGGTTCAAAGGAACCCTAACTCTAGGTAGAGGACCCAAAAAAGTGGTCTTGAAATTGTATGGATCACAAAAAGGCAATGGATTCACATCCATCGAAGTCAGAACTGACTCCTCCAATGAAGTAACAGATGGTACATCAGGAGATGAAGAGGCTGTTAAACACATCTTTTCCAAGAAAATAGAGGCACAATTCCTAACAATGGGTAAGCCAACTATGAAAGGAAATCAAGTCTTTGCCTATGGAAGAATACCTCCTGTCTAAGCTCGAATTGGCTTCTAAAATCACCTTTAAGAGCGAGATAGAAGCATGGATGTACTATTCTCCGTGTTACATGGCAGTTGCAGAGATAGAGCCAGAGACAGAGGCAGAAGTAGAAGCAGACACAGGAGTGGAGGATCTGTTCTTCTCCTACATAGAGCCTCTACAGAAGCAAAGACAAAGCCTCTAAAGTAAGAGGATGAAATTGATGAGGAAGAAAACGAAGCAGGTTATGAAAGTGCAAATGAAGATGTTCCTCTGATAGCGGACGATCTTGTTGATGTCCCTATATAGAGACCTCAAAGGTCGAAGATATCAGGGTGTTAGATGGAATGACTATGGTTGCATTTGGGTTGACCAATGGACCACAAAGTATGCAAAATCTGCATAAGCAATGGATCAAATGTATAAAATTTAAGTTCACCAATGGATCATGTTGCCCTGACCATTCAGTTTGGAGAAAAGATGATGATGACACCCCTTGTCAACACAAGCCAGAGCCATCAAAGCCATGGCTTATAGAAGATCCGTGCTATGTGACATTCCTAGACGCATCTTGTGAAGATGAATCCCTAAGTCTAGAAGAAATCATTTGTTCAGAAGGAGGACACTAGTTCTAGTGGAACATTAGACAATGACACTACTCCCTTGAACGATTCAGACCTCTATCCAGAAGCAATTCGTGGGACATTTATCCATGAAGTGGAAGGTGAAAGGTAAGTGACATTCTTGGATACTGACAGTACTAAACATCACCTGAAAGTGGGTCTCAATCTTCTAGAAAAAGAACTAGTGGTCCTGCGAGATTTACTAAAAGAGAACTTAGACGTGTTTGCTTGGTCGTACAAAGACCTAAAGGAGATTGATCCCACAATATGCCAACATCACATTGAACTAGAGCCTGATGCCAAACCTGTGAGGCAGAGACAAAGGCATATGAATCCTAATTATTCAGCTCTAGTGAAGGATGAATTATTGAATCTTCTTGAAGCCGAGTTCATTTATCCCATGGCTAACGGTGAATGGGTTTTGCCCATTGTGGTAGTACCTAAGAGGAACGGGAAACTTTGAATATGTATAGACTTTCAAAAGTTGAACTCAAAGATGAAGAAGGATCATTTCCCTATCCCTTTTACAAACCAATTATTGGACATAGTGGCAAGCCATGAGTTGTATTCCCTCTTGGATGGATTCAATGGATATAACCAAGTCCAAATCGCAGAAAAGGACCAATACAAAATAACCTTCACCACAGAATGGGGGACCTATGCCTATAGAGTGATGCCATTTGGGTTCTGTGTAATGCTCCTACCACCTTCCAACGAGTAATGATGGCTACATTCCTGAATCATTTTCATGATTTCATTGAGGTGTATCTTGATGACTTCTGTGTCTATAGCTTAATCTGTGAGCATTGGGGACACCTAGAGCAATGTTTTGATAGATGCTAAGAGTATGGGATTTCTCTCAACCCCGACAAATGTGTCTTTGGCATCTTATCGGGAGTTCTTCTGGGCCATATTGTCTCTGAAAAATGGATTGCAATAGACCGGATGAAGATTGAGAAGATTTCCACCTTGACAGCACCAACAACCTTAAGCAATTGAGAGGATTTCTTGGCCACATGGGCTGCTACAGAAGATTTATTGCACATTTTACAACCAAGGCAGCCTCTTTGCACAAGATCCTAAGGAAATATGTGGATTTCCTTCGGACTGATGATTGTGAAGAAGCCTTTAATACCCTAAAACAATGCCTTATCGAAGCACCTATCTTGCAGCCTCTTGATTGGACGAAGGAGTCTCATGTGCACACAGATGCATCAGTTGAAGGGTTAGGTGCTGTCCTATGTCAAAAGGGCCCCTCTAAATTAGATCAACCAATATATTATGCAAGAGGAAAGGTCAGTGATAGAGAATGGAACTACACTGTGACAGAGCTTGAGTGCTTGGCAATGGTATTTACACTAGAAAAGTTGCAACACTATCTATTGTCAATGCATTTCAAGTTCTACGTGGATCATGAAGCCATGTCCTTCTTGATGAACAAAGCAGATGTCAAAGAATGATTGATGAGATGGTTGCTTCTATTCCAGGAGTTTGATTTTGAAGTGGTCACTAAGCCTAGCCATTTCCATGTCCTAGCGGATCATCTATCACGGATTCCGCAAATTGCAGAAGAGGAACAGGATGATCCAGACCTTCCTGATACTTCCTTGTTTCTAGTTGAAACAATTAGTCCTTGGTATGCAGACATAGCCAACCTCCTGGAAACTCAACAATATCCTCATGGCATCTCAAGCCATGAGAAGAAGAAGCTTCTGCTAGAATCAGCCCCCTACAGTTTGCTAGGCGGTGCACTGTACAAGAGAGGCAAAGATGAAGTGTTGCAAAGATGTGTTGCAGGAGATGAAATCGGCATAGTATTGAAAGCATAGCATGATGAACCATGTGGTGGACACTTCGCAGGAGAAAAGACAACCAAAAAGGCTCTGTTAGCAGGATACTGGTGGCCGAACCTCCACAAGGATGCATATGACTACTGCAAGAGATGTGATTCTTGTCAGCGAGACGAATGGGGAAACCCACCAAAACAAGTACCATGCCACTGCAACCTATTCTTCCCCTAAAGCCGTTTGAGAAGTGGGGGATTGATTTTGTGGTCCCATTGATCCACCCACTAGACAGAAGTAGAGCAGATACATCTTAGTATGTACGGATTATGTCACAAAGTGGTGTGAAGCTAAACCTCTGAAGCGGGACGATGGTAACAGCGTAGCTCTATTCATGTACGAAAATATTATCACCAGTTTTGGTAGTCCCCTCAAGCTCGTAAGTGATAGAGGTACTAATTTCCTTTACAAAATCATGGAGGAGCTGACGGAGCTGTATAAGATCCGCCATCACAAGTCCACTCCTTACTACCCCAGAGCCAACAACCAAGTTGAAGTCATGAATCGCATCCTTTGCTCAATCCTGATTGACAAGAACGATTGCCACATATCGTCATGACTGGGATGATTGACATATAGAGGCCCTTTGGGCACACAAAACCTCCCATAAGGCAGCTACATGATAGACCCCTTTCCAGCTAGTGTATAGTATAGAAGCCATCTTCCCTGTTGAGCTGGAATCGACCTCTTTGTGAGTGGCAGTTAAAGAACGCTTGGGAGATGATGAGTCATTGCAACGCCATCTCCTGCACTTGGAATGTTTGGAT
Source organism: Lygodium microphyllum (assembly GCF_053477565.2). Classification (NCBI taxonomy): domain Eukaryota; kingdom Viridiplantae; phylum Streptophyta; class Polypodiopsida; order Schizaeales; family Lygodiaceae; genus Lygodium; species Lygodium microphyllum. The sequence continues at coordinate 62,631,879 of NC_141150.1, forward strand.
GAGATTCGACAGATGGCCCTACAATGTATGGAAACCACTCAAGCACGACGCAAGGCCTATAATGAGAGTTTCATCAAGCACAAGGAGTTCAAAGAGGGTGATCTTGTCCTGGCCTATGATTCGTCGAGATTTGGCAAGTTTTCTGACAAGCTTCAACAACGGTGGATGAGCACGTACAAGGTACTTGCTGTCAACCCTAATGGCTCTGTCCAAGTGCAAGCTGTCGACACTTTTGAGGATCCCTTTTTGATAAATGGCTGTCGTTTGAAGAAGTACTTCCCTCCTTGGGGATCTTGACAATCACAGTCGATCTACCCTCTCCCTTTTGGGCATCGCACTGTCATTCTCTTCGTGCTTCTGATAGCCCTTATGATCTTCCTCATGAGGCGGTCTCGTTCTGCTAGCCCCTCATCACAGATACCTCTCAACCCTACCTTGCTCTCTTCTTGTTTGATCCACCAACGGTGGTGAGATTGGTCCTGACACATGGTATTTTTATCATTCTCTTTATTAAGAAAGAAAAGCAAAGAAAAAGAAAAGAAAAAAAACTATTACAGGAGAAAATGAAGAATTTCCCTATCATAACAGGCCTCGTTCCAAGAAAAGGTGGAAACACCCTTGGGCGGGAAGCTGACTCTGGAGAAGGTGGTAACACCCTACAGTTCAGGATAGCTTACTCACCAACAGAACCTTTCCAACAAGTAATTTGAAGCCACCTCCCTTGGTGCGCTGTCTCTGTAATATCAGTCCGTTTGCCCTTTTTAACAGATGACCTTTCTTACAAATCATTGAAGTACCAGACTTGTTGGTTGCCTCCCTTGGTACGCCTCATCTTCAATATGCTGATGACAACAACATTTGACACGATCTTCATCACCAACCCCTTGAGTGATGTGAGCTTTCATCCTAATAGGATGGGGATGTGGGTATGGACTGCCCTTTGTATCTATCAGTGAGCGTGAGACAGAGGGTGGGTTGAGTGACCAGTCTTTCCCTTCAAATCAAATGAGAGGTGAGATGTGTGACTTGAGTGTTGTACACATGGGATGGTCCTCTCAATGCACAATGCATGATCTGTTCTTGTGCACTGCACCATAAAGCTCCCTCGCCTTCCTTCTTGCACTGTATGCCAGCATAGGGTGGGATGCACAGTTGCACCATCAAATGCGCACAAGGCATACAACCTCTGCACCATTGACAGTGAAGATTACATCAATGGATTTCATGAATGGGTTGCCCTCTTGTATCTTTCAATAGAGAGTGAGACAGAGGGTGGGCTGAGTGTGATTAGTGTTTCTTCAATCAATTATTGAGAGGTGAGGCTTGAGGGACGTTACGACAATTGGCGTCAGGTACATTCCTGTTTCCCTATGCACCCACGGGATGGGTCTTTGCCATTGTCACAGGAAATGTGTAATATTCTCAATCTAATTACACCTTTTGCATATGAATGGCCTCTAAGGATTGGAAAAATGAAATTTTTTTTTTGTTATTCCCCTTATCCCCCCAGCCGACTGTCAAGCTGGAGGGGGAGAGGAATAGAAGGTATGGCAAGCTCCTTGCTGGAGCTTGCCGAGGGAAGAAGGCCATGCCCGCTGCCGCGTAGGGGAGGGAGGAACCTCTCCCTCTCCCTATAAATCCAATAGCTATGGGGAGCATTGGGAAAGGAAAAAGAACCGAGACTATGTGCAAGAGTGAGGGAGGCGAATACACTGTTGTTGCTGTGAAGCAAGGGGGGAGAACGTCGTGTGACTGCATGAGCTGGGAGAGGCTACGGAGGATTCAGACGATACAGGAGAAGGTGATAATGTCCAAGGAGGGGGTTACCATGAAGCAACGCCGCCAAACTGCTGTGAAGCAATGCTGCCAAACTATCGTGAGGGGGAAAGAGGAGGCTGACGGCGTTGCAAAATTTGTCGAGGGGAGAGAAGTTGTCGCTGCAGTCCGCCTGACCATGGCCACGTCGCCATCTGCCACCTTCTTCTGCCACGTGGGTTTCCACAACACCAAAAGCTTCTTAGGAAGCTTCCATAGCTCCTAAGAAGCCCCCCTTCCTATGGCTTTTTAGGACTATCCCCCCCTCCCCCCTTAGCCCTTTTTCCTTCCCCCTCAAATTTCCCCTTGAAGCTCTATAAGTCCTTTTTCCACCAAAAGATGTTACCTTAAAGTCTCTTCCTTCCCAGATCTTAAATCCCTTTAAGGGCCCCCTTAGGCCATGCAAAAATAACCCATCTAGCTCTCCCATACCTTGTTTTTTCCCCCACACGTAAAAGAAAAGAGAATGTTGAGGGTCTTTTGACACCTTTCTTTCCCACTCAAAAGCCCTCCTAAGGGATTCTACAACTTTTATTCCCCATTCGTGTGAGTCGTTTTATCAGGCCATTAAGCCTTTCCCATGGATTTAATGGGTCTTATTTGCGAAAGATTTTGAAACACCCCCTTTCAAAATCCGTACTTCAAGGAGGAAGCCTTCTAAAACTACTTTCGACAGATGGTGCAAGTCATTGCAAAAGGGAACCACGGTGGAATTTCAAAAAGGAGTTGTAAAGATGCATCCACGATGGAAAGACTACATTCGCGATGCCTCCTAAGAAAGCCCAAGGCGCAGCCACAGGAGGGTCGTCTCCTAGCATCCACGTGGACATCTCACCCCAAGCCCAGGTTTTCCTTCCTAATTTCTATTTGGTATTGTTGTAATTTAATCATGCAAGAATAATTGTTGGAAATAGGATACATTTTTTTCCTAAATGCTCACGACAAATGAATTCAGTAATTAATATTTTCAATAAAACAAGAAAAATAAAGGAAGCATAAATGCATTTTTAGCAAATAGCTTTATGCATTGCAATGAATTAAAATTAGATTAATGTCCATTAAAATAGTATACTTTGTTTAAGCATGGAAGTATAAAATGCATATCGCATTATTAACCCCTATCCTCTTCACAATGAATCATCATGGAAAGTGCTAGGAATCCTTAGGAAAGTGCAAGGCATGAAATGATTCTTACGATGCATAGCTCTAGGCAATTATAGTTTGTGAACTACATAAATTATCAAGTAAAAGGTTGCTTGTTTAGCATGAATTTTGTTCGCAAAGTTATAGGAAGATTAGTTGGAATTAACCTAACCTATGCCTGATCTTAAATCGTTAAGTTAGGGTTGAAAAAAATCAATTTACGCATAGACAACGAGTCATGTGTTTATGAAATGATAACGTAACTATCTTCAAGAGTTAAACAAATTGGCATAAACCTAAATACCTAAACCACAGAGTACTCGTTTGGAATGAGTTAAATTCCAAGAAATTCACTAGGAATTAATACGTAACCTAATCGTACATATTGCTAAAACTAAAACTCCTATATCCGAAATACTTGCCCACATTCACCGAATGTAGGGATAGTGAAACATATTTGGAAAGTGATCTAGGGTTTGTCCTTAAGAATCTTACGAGATGGAACTTGGAACCCTAGGACTGACAACCTAAGGTAATCAGAAACAGTTTGTTTCATGACTCCATTCGATGAGCAAAATAGTCTTATAATTCGACTCGACACTTGTGCAACAAGTTCGGAGTCGTATGATCTTGTGATTGGATCACAAGGGAATGGCCAATTGTCGCAATGAGGTTGGCAGGTCCTTATGCAAGTTATCTTGCAAGAGGATGAATAATCATCCTAATTTAGTATCTTTCTTAAGTAAAGAAGATTGCTTGGAAGCAATAGACCAACCAATAAATTGGAATAATCTTAAGGTTTGACCAAGTCGGGTTAATAGGGTACGCCCTAACCCAGGATATAGGGGATCTTGCCAAGTCACAAGTCATCCTGAATCGAGTGCTGAATGCATTCGAAAGGAAGGATTCAGTCCTTTGCAGTTTGCCAAAAAAAACGACCAATGGAAATGTTTGTGCTTGTTACAGATTTAAGAGCACTATTTGGCTTTGTATGATCAATGAATTAAAAGATAAATGGATATCTAATACTTCAGGTTGAAGGCCTGAAGGGAGAGGCAACTTCAGTTACCCCCGACTGCCTGCCTAACCCTAATCAAGGGGGGTTGTTAACCGCACCGGGAAAGTGAACCGAACCCGCCGCGAGAGGTCTCTCCGTTGAGCGGTACTTGGAGCAGAAGGATGCTTGGCTAATTACGTTGAGCTGGTGTCACCCCCACCATCTTTCTAGATCAAGTATAATCAACAATGTTTTGCCTTGTATATCTCTTTGAGCAATGCGGATCTAGAACCTCCAACGGATGGGTGGTAGAAGTTATGGTCTGCAGATTTGCTGAAGTTTGTGTTTGACAGATTTGTTGATGAGCTGATTTTCCATGAAGTACAATTGATGTCCTTCATGTATCTTACGAGGAATTTGCAGATTCCTGATGAGGAAGATATCAATTTTTATGTGGGAGATGTGGTATTACAAGCTATGATATATGTACATTTAGTGGAGCTTCTTCTAGCTGATGGGTTAAAAACTTATCATGAGCAGACGTCTTGGTGTAGAGGATATGCTTGGCACCCACCTTTGGAGGGTGATGCTTTGGAGTCTTGTTGTCTCAGGGGTGTATTCCACAAATCTGATATCCAGCCTTTGCAAACTCAACTATTGCGTTATATTGCTGATTATCCATTATTCATTGATTCTTTTTTCCAAGATCTTGCTTATCATTGTTCTATTTATCCATTAGATCCCACTGATCTTTTGTCTTATTCTCTTATGTCCTATCATTTTTCGTTGTATATTTCCCTCCTCACTTCCAACCCTGACACTATTCCTTTGTTGTCTTTTACTCCTTCTAATTCCCCTCACATTCTTGTCTTTCGTTGTTGTCCTTTCATTGCCGATCTGACATCATCCCCTACCCCTTCTGAACCTCCTCTTGTAGTTCCTCTTGTTCCTTCTGTTTTCTTAAAAGATTCCCTTCATAAGTTTTTGTTGAATTTTCCATCTCTTCCATCTTCCTTATCTCTTCATTTCCCTTCTTTTTATGATCTATCCTATCCTCCTTTACAATGCTCTCCTCTAATTCCATTACCCTCTCCTTAGATTACATTAACCTTCCTCCTCTGGATACACCATGGTATGATAGTGACATACTTTGTCGACGACAATGGACATTGCATGATTCTGTGACAAGACCGGTGTTTAACTGGCCTTTCATTCCAAGGTCCTGGGATACCTCTGCAACATGTTCAATGTTTTACCTTCATTTTGCTAGGGTGCATGCTCATTCTGAGGATACCTCTGTATGACTTGCAGCTCATTTTTGCTGGTACCTTGCTTTTATGCATCAACAATCTAATCTGAACACTCACAAGTGTATCCCCAGTTTGATCATCAATTGGAATGTGGATGTGACTGCTGCTCAGATGGATATTCTATATTACTTCGCAAAATCTTGTCCTACCAGGTTTCTTATTTTTCTTGAAAGGATGTGTTGTATACAGTTCCTCTAGAATGTGTCTTTGCATTCCGTAGATGAGAGTAAAACTGTGGAGCATCTCAAGTCTAGCATGCAATTTAAGAAAAAGTGTATGCATCCTACTTAGTAGTGGAGTTCTTTTTAGATGTATCAGTTCTTTTTTTTTAATGGAAATCTTTTTCTGTGCTCTCCATTTTTTGGGGGCATGTGCCATTCAGATTACCTGGTGTTGTGCCTATGTGAGTTGTATATGTGGTATGTATAAATTGTTTATCTTTGTTGAATGGAGCTGAAGTTGAAGCTGGATTGATGAAAAAGATGTTGGACTACAAGGTAGTAGAAGATGATGCTGATTCAAAGAAAACTCTTATATCCTTTATGACTTTTGTTGCCAACCATTTTTATGAAAATGGAAATAATATCCAAAAGGATGTTTTCCTTTCGTTGTAGTATTATCAGATATATAGGTAATAAGTTGGGGTTGTGCTTGGGTGATTATTGAAGATACTAAAGAAGATCAAATTGAGCTCTTTACTGAACTTACATTCTTCTTTTCCTTAGGTCGCGAGGACACTTCCTTTTTAAGTGTGGGGATATGGTGAGAGAGGAAAAAGACTAAAATTTTGGTTGATTTTTGTTGTTTTTGAAGGCCGAATGGTTGATTTTAATGGATTTTGAGTGATGTTTAGTTGTTTTTGGAAGTGTTTGAGAGTTTTTTGGATTATATTGATTATATTTTGGAAGTTCATGATGATTCTTAGTAGAAATATGAGGCTCTGTGATGTTGTGATAGGTTCTGTTAAGGTTCTGATTGGTTCTGATACCTTCTGTTTTGTTCTGATTTTCTTCTGTATGAAGCATGGATTGATGATTGATGAAGGTTGAAATATTTTGGAAGTTTATTGAATAGTTTTTGATAGTTTGGAATGGTTTTAGTATGATTTATGAGGATCTATTGTTCTATGATGACCTTCTATGACCCTCTGTAGACCTTCTATACAGCTTCTGTCTCTACTTTGTTTCTATTTCTATTCTGTTCTGTAGATATTCTATAAGTGTCCTGTAGAATCTATGTGTGAATTTGGAAAAATTTTCTAACATTTGGAAATGATGAATCTAAGCTCAAAAGAGCTAAAACAACTGGAAGAAGCAGCTCTTGAAGACTGAAGAGAAGACTGAAGTGACAGTGACAGTGACAGTAGTGAGCTATGAAGAGACACTATAGTGGCTCTGGTTCCCTTTCACACCTCACATACCTTTTGGGAGATGTATCCATGAACTAAGAAGGATTATTGAGAGACATTATTGAGTATTGTAGTGAGTATATGATGTATTATTGAGAGTGTATGAGTGTGTGAGAGATCATACGTGAGAGATAGTCAAATCTATGAAGACAATGTATCTTTCTATGAGAGATTGAGAGAGAAAACTATGAAGACATTGAAGATGAATACTATGTGATTGATTTCCATTCAAAAGTGGTGTATTATTTTATGTTCCTTGTTCTATTGATGGTTTCTATGAAGATGTTGAAGATTATGGTTGATTCTATCAAATCCGTGGGAGATATCTACTATGGTGATGCGTGAAGATTTGTTGTTTGCATTGTTTTGGTCATCAAAAGGATGAAATAAAAGCTTGTTGATGTTACAAGATAGACTCTCTTGCAGTAGAATCCCCTTTTCCTTGGTGTTCCTCTTGGGGCTCCATAACATTCACAACATATACAATGTTTTAAAAATATACAATGTAAATGCCACCAAGCCACTGACCTTCTCCAAGAATGACTTACAAGACTCAATTTTCCATTTTCTTAATGAGTTCACTTCTTGCCTAGATCTCGCCTTTATCACTACTTGTAACTATCTTAGATTACTAAGGGTACTATACCTAAACAAGATCCTACACCACAAGAATATTGTCTCTCCTCTCACCCTTATTTTTTGATCTTAATGCCAACATAGATAGCTGTGCCATGGCTAGGTTGATGATGCGAGTTTCCCTCTTTCCATCCTTTTGCATGGCTCTACTAAAGGATATGAATGATAGTCGCTTCAGTAGATGCAATCACCCAATTTTATCCACAACTCTTCTCCACTTTAGAATGAACCTAGAAGGATATATGTAGGGAAAAGGCTTCCTTATAGCAAGTCCCTTATCCCCCAACTCTTTCTCATGACCATGATGATAAAAATTAGTTTTTCATTAATTTCAAAAAAAAAGATAAAGGAAAAAGAAAAGAGAGAGAGAAAAAAAGAAAAGATTAAGAAAATAGAGAAACAATCACAAGAGAAAGCAAGAAACTCACTATATAAGCACCACGTCACTGCACCTAGGGGTCCTCAAGTTAGGTGCATCAAGGGAGGACATACCTAGGGAGGTTACACTTGCCTATGGTTAGACCTATCTTCCTAAGCTTCACCCATCGTACCTCTCTTATGCACAAGCTGGGTCCTCTAGTGTGGGACCACACCCAGGCTTGCGTGTGATTCGACCGAACTCCCAATTCCACTAGCACGAGCAAATTGCACCACACAGTAAGATAGATACACCCCCTAGGTAGCACACTTTTCTTTTCCTTTCAAGTAAAGACAAAGGTGATCAATCACCAACCTAGGAGGCCCCGTCATCCACTCAACATACCCTTAGCCTCCACCACCTCAATCATTCAATAAACTTCTCTTCCATGACCAATCCCCAAAAGGCCCCATCATTGACCCACACGACCACCCTTCAACTCATCGAGCCCTCAACAAAGACCCAAAAAGTTCCATGGGATAGACACTCGACTAGGAGGGGGAATAATGTTAACCCGAGTGTAGGACAAGAAAAAAGATAATTAAAAATAAATCCAAGAAAATTTCGAAATAATGTGGACCCAATGAATTCAATAAGAATGAGAAAAGGCAAAGGCATAAAGGAAATCTTGGAAAAATGCAAAATACGGAAGGCATATTTTTAAATGAAAGATGTTCCTAAAATATTGTAAAAGATCACCAGGCTCCCTCCTATGTAAATTGTAAAATCTAGATGAGCATAGGTGAAGGGGTAAGGTAAATAGAAGGAAATAGGAAAAGAGGACCTTGGCAAGATATCAGATCATGTAAAAAAGGGGATGGGTGCCCAAAGGATTTAGGGCTTGTATATAAACTCAAAAAGTGAATGAGAAGCTCATTCTTAGTGTGTGGCAAAAGTAGCTTCCTTCTTATTTTCTTATCTTTCTCTTGCTTGTGCTTGTGCTTGTGTTTATTAAGAGAGGAAGTGTGAGAGAGTGAGTGTGTGAGGGTGAGGGATTATGGTGGGGAAGCTCTCCACCTTCTCGTCTCTTCTTCTCCACTCTTCTTCTCGCATCACAGATCGTGGAGCTACCAAAGTACTTGAGGGAGGCGGCTACTCATTTGGGCATCAAGATAAGCTCACTACTCTTGTACGATCGGAAGCATATTGGCTAGGTGAGAGAAAGTCATTAGAGCTTGCTTAAAATGCTTGAAACAATAAGCACTTAGTGGGTCTTGGCGGTCAAGCATGAGCTCCTACTTCAACAATCTTGTATTGTACCTGCCTTCCAAAGCCTAGGTCTACCTAGGGTAAGTAAAAAAGCACCCAAACCTGCTTGCATAACATGATAAAAGATTTTTATAGCTACTCCACTTCTAGATTATTTTGAATTATTCCTATACATTTCACTTTAGCATGATTTGCAAGCCTGATTTTGAATCTAGATCTTGTAATTATTCAAAGTACAAATTGTTCTACACACGCTTGTGTAATCACACTATCTTGTGCTCCTCCATCAATTAAGCCTCTCCTATATTCTGATTTTTATACCAAGCATCAACTACATGACAAGTATCATGTAACTCCTCTACACTCAAAACTCTTACAATTTCTTTTTTCTTTCTCTCTCTTTTGGATTTACTAATTTCTTCAATTGTCTTCTCATCTTAGGACATAACTCCATTAGTTGAGCAAATGTTATATGTGCTTTTCTACCCATCAAATCCTTTCTCAATTCATAATTTGAAGTATGATAATGTTTCCTACGTTTTCATTTTCTCTCACCATTGGTTTTTCTTCTTCTTTTAGCTTTCTCCCTCTTTCTTCTCTAGCCTTACTAGTCTCAGGTTCATCTCTCTCTAAATTTCTCCTTCTTTTCATTGCTAGCATTGCATCTACATGTTTCTTCTCCTCACCATTTTTTTCAACAAGAATACAATTTATGGCATTCTTTCCTTTCTCTTCTTCCATAGGTTTTTGTGTTTGAGAAGAAGTTTGTTCTTTTTTTGCTATACCATAATGGTTTTGTCTATTGGGAAGTTTTTGAGGCAAACAATACATGTCCCCTTGTGCTCTAAGTGGATAAGGAAAATTTGTACTTATGTGACCTATCTCCCAATATGAATACCAAGTCACAATTGGTCTTTGGAAATATCCTCTCCCATTTCCTCCTCTTTTCCCTCTCACATTTTTTTGATTAGTTTGTCCCATGAGTCCCCCATTACCTCTTCATAAGGGCTTATCTCTCAAAGCTCCTAACCTCATATTTCACATTTTTTGTGACAATTGATCTTCAACCTCCAGAGTTGAGCCTTCAAAACATATTTTGTTTTGTTCAGATATACATGCTTTGTTGCAATGCAATGTGTCCTAAAGAACATGCTTTACAAAATATGCACCATACTCAATCAAAAATGATTTGAGAATAGATGCATTGTTAGATCCATGCCATGCAATCAAACAAGCAATGCTTGACAAAAAAAATGGATGCACTTGAAAAAATTGTGCCTAGTCTATCCACATGTACCCATGTGTCATGCAAGATGTAAACATAGTTTCTTGATTAAATTTAAAAAAATTTGAAACACAGCTTTGTGCATGTGTATTTTGAAATTTTTTTGCTACAAGATGTATGATAGATTGTTTGTGTTGGTGTATTAGTATTTTAGAATTGAAAATGTAGTCTTTGTGTGTGGTAACAAGACAAAGTCGGTTTCATAACAACAACCGATACTCCTTGTTGTACGTTTTAGGGTTGTATAAGATGCTTATTGTTGCACACTACTCGCTAAGCATCTTTTTTTGTGCCCCCGCTGAGGAGTGCTAACAAAATTGACTGTGCTGAGATTTGTTGCATTCTGGAGACTATTTTCCAATGGCCAGTTCTTTCCTGAAATTTCAAGACACAAAAGGAGAGGATCCTCAGTGATTCCTTGAAAAATTAGAGCGTGGATGCATCATCCAGGGAATCACTGACTCAACTTTGAAACTCAAAATTTTAAAATTTTAGTTGTTTGATGACGGTTGAAATTGATATGAGGATTATAAAAAACCCTCAGATTAAGGAACCCTCCTATTCCTATGGAATTAAAGATTTAGGAACCAAAGTCTTCTTGAAAATTTTGTGAACAAGCCTGATCCTTGCTTCCAACATTTCTAATTTCCTCTCTAAGGGTAAAGTATTGAGACCCTCTACAAGGCTCCCACAAACAAGCATCAATGCCTTTGCTTGGCTCCTTTAGAGCTCTCAACACTAAATCCATGTACTTGCAAGTTATGAACCCAAAACCTCTGGACTTGTTTGTTACCTACTGCTCCTATTTCACCATAATGTGAGAATACATTAAAGAGAGTTTGAGAAGTAGTCTCACATGCCAAACCACACACAAAAAGCTTCAGGTGAGCAAGGTCCACAAAATATTTGAAACAACCAGTAACATTATTCATATCTCACATTGCCTCCTCTGATTAAGCTCCTCATCTCTTTCATTTGTCATGAGTGCTCTTCAGACATTTGAATCAAGGATTAAATACTTGCAAGCATGCTCCACTTGTAGTTTCTGTGGAATTCAAAATTCCTTATACATGGAGTTGCTTTAGTTTATGTGTAATGTCATACAACACTCGAAGCCTATTGCAGCCATTAATCTCTGTTGAAGAAGCAACTAATAATTCCATTTTGGGACCTTTGTTATAACCTTATAATTGGCCTAAGAATATTTGCTTCTAAATGTCAACATGAAACATTTGTTTTTTTGGATCCATAACTTTCGTGCCATCTCATTGTACCCATCCCTTTGGGTTTGGTGGTGGATAATCTGCCATAGGCAGCCTCAATTTGAAAATCCTTCTTCTATCACAAGCAACTGCCCACATGTGATCCATATGCAATACATTGATTTGTTCAACGATAGTTATATTTTTCATCATTCATGCTATTTTGATGTCTCTCTAAAAATCTTGAAATGTTCTTTCTCTTCTATTTCAGCGACCAAAATGTTCCCATTGAAGTCATCTAGGAACCCCATAACTTCATTAGAGAACATATGACTTTCCTTAGATTCTTGAGCCTTCAAAACATATTTTGTTTTGTTAAGACATACATGCTTTTTTGCAATGAAATGTGTCCTAAAGAACATGCTTTACAAAATGTACACCGTCAACCAAACATGATTTGAGAATAGATGCATTGTTAGATCCATGCCTTGCAATCAAACAAGCAATGCTCGACAAAAAAAATGGATGCACTTGAAAAAATAGTGCCTAGCCTATCCACATGTGCCCTGTAATATTTCTGCTGAAAAATATTACGAGCCACGTGAGTCTCATGCAATGAAAATTACGGCATTGAAGATACGGACGGTGCGATCTTTATGTTGTACACAACATGACCCTCCACTGGCAAAAATCGAGACTAAGGTTTAAAGAAACCCGCATATCTACATGTGAACCTCCTCTTGGGAGGAGGTCAAGAGGATAATGTTATAATTATTGCAAATTTTTTTTAATCCTCTTTCCCCCAGCCGAAGCGTGGCTAAGGGAAGAGGATGGGGCTATAATGGGAAGTCGTGAGGTGGAAGAAGAGACTGCATGCGGGGCACCACGTGGGGGAGGGAGGCCTTACCCCCCTTCCTATAAATACCCTCCTCTATGGGGTGAAGAGGAGGAGAGGCTAATAAGGGTCGTGAGGCTGATAGTCACAAGAAGAGGGAGGAAGAAGCTGTCGTGTGCTGCACCGTGAGGAGGAGCTGCCGCAGAAGAGCCGCACTGCCATCATTTCGACTCCTGTCGCCAACAAGCCGTCAGAAAGATAGTCGCCTCCTCCTCCATGTGGAGTACTCACGGCTACAGAAGCTTCCCAGAAGCTTCTTGGGAAGCTTCTAAGGAGGGGACTCTCCAAGCCCCCTTTTCTATTGCCCTTCTCAAGCAGTCTTTTACACCCCCCGGAAATTAGGCTTTTCCTCCCTTAAATCCCTTATAAAGCCCACCTTAGCCTGGGTTTTTAAACCCCCTTCTCGTGGATTCGCACTAGCCAGTTTTATAACCCCTTTTCCATTGGCCCTACAAAGTGGTTTTTACAAACCCGGGATTTAAGCCCCTTTTCCACCCCTTGCATTCCACAAGGCCATTTTACTCTCGATTTCCTTTAAAAACCCTTCCCACATAAGTCCTTTAAAAGCTATTTTATCCCTTCCCATGAAGGCTATTTTATATCCGTAATTTTCAAGTTCCCTTTCCCTTGAATCTCCCAAAAGCCATTTTTGTCGGTTGTAAAAGTCCTACCCGTGGTGTCCCTATTAAAAGTCCATTGCAACCCGAAATTTAAAGGTCTTTCTCATTGCATCCATCAAAAGGCCAATATCCTTGCCGGGTTCAAGGGCTTTCCCATGGAAACCTTCTAAATATAACTTTTCTTTCCTCCGAGCTTCGAGGAGGAAGCCTATAAGGTCTTCGTGTACGAGGGAGACAAGATCATAAGTCTGCGACAAAGGCAAGAAGGTCAAATTCGCGATGGCCCCTAAAAAGGCACAAGGCGCAACCACATGAGGATCATCTCCTAACATTCATGTGAACATTTCACCGAACCCACAAGTCCAGGTTTTCTTCCTAATTTTGTTTTACTTTAAAATGTTGCAATTGTGCATGGATAATTTATGGAATTAGGATGCACTTTTACAATTGAAATACATTGACTATTTTAAAGGAAATAGCTCACAATTGAAGAATCGGTCATTTGTATTTTTCAAAGAAACTAATGAAAGAAGAACATAAGTCGTCTATGCATTCTTAGCAAATTGCTCTTATGCATTGCAAAGTAACGAATCTAGATCAACTAATGACCATCATTACAAAGTCGAAATTATTGAAGTACACTTCGATTATGCATGGAAAGATTAAATCGCATGTCGCATTATTAGACATCTCTTTCTTCGCAATGATTCATTTGAGTTGGAACCCTAGGATCGACGATGTCGGCCTAGTGCAATCAGGAACCGATTGGATATGAAGACACCCTAACCTTGTTTCCTATCTAATCATGATTCCGTGACTAGAAGACGTCGTTTGATGGGTAAAATAGTCCCATGGATTAGATGCGGCACTTGTGCAACAAGTTGCAGAGTCACATGATCTTGTGGTTTGACCACAAGAGAATGGCCAATTCCTCGGAATAAGATTGACAGATTCTTGCGCAAGTTTATCTTGCAAGAGGATGAGTAGTCGTCCTGATATAGTACCTTTCCTGGGAAAAGAGACCAAGATAAGGGGAATAGATATTGGCTTGGAAGAAAAGGACCAATCAATAATCTGGAGCAACATATTTTCTGTTAATAGAACTTAAGGTATTGGTTAAGTTGGGTTAATAAGGTACGGCCCTAACCCAAGGACATAAGGGTTAACAAACAAACCCTTGGGGATCTTGCCAAGTCGCAATTGATCCCGGATCGAGTGCTGGATGCATTCCGAAAGAAGGATTCACTACTTAACAGTTGGCCAAATAATGACCACTGGAAATGATTGTGCTTGTAACAGTTTAAAGAGCACTGTTTACTTTGTTTGCTCAAGGAATTAAAGGATGAAAAGATATTTAATGCTTCAGGTTTAAGGCCTGAAGGGAGAGGCAGCTTTAGTTACCCCTGATTGTCTGCCTGACCCTAACCAAGGGGGTTGTTAACCGCGCCGGGAAGGTGGACCAAACCCACCGCGAGAGGTCTCTCCGTTGAGCGCTACTTGGAGCAAGAGGACACTTGGGTGCCGGGGGGGCTCTGGCCGTAAATCCCTTGCCTTCTCCGGGCCCTGCACAAGAGGCCAACGTGACTCGGGATTGGATCTCCAGGCCCGCATACTAGTCTACAGGCAGAATCTTGGATTAGTAATCCCTATGGATTGCTGGATAGCCTTCGGGCAGATTATGATAAGCCTACGGGCTCGACTTTATGAATGTATTCCAAAGATAAATATGATAACCTGTTACAAAGGAACTTGTTTGATATTGTTCTTCTATGTCAAGTGCTAAGATTACATGAAGGAACGAGTGCCTAACGGGCCAATTAAGGAAGCTGCTTGATGCATGTCCAACTAAATGTGGTAGATAATTAGATAACTAAAACAATTTGAGGAAAGTGCGGTGGATGTGGCCATGGGTCTGTCCTACGGATGGGTGGTTCCTGTTCTTGGGAACTTTTCTCAATCATAATGGGCGGCAAGAAGATTGTTCAAAAGGAAATGATTAGAAAAGGCCCTGACCTAGACTCTAGGTTATAATAATCGCGATTTATGCTGTTTTAGGGGAACGGAATGGGGATATGCCTTATGGTAGACAGGTCGAGCTTTGCATCCCTCTCGTTTCCCATTCTCCTTGAACCAAGTGCATCGTGAATCTGCTTCGACCCTTGCGTTTCTGCATAAAGTAGTTTGCTTGGGATTCGACGCTAGTTGCTGTTTAGGAAATGACCATTAGGGAAACCCTGATTCAGGTCGGTCCTAAGTGGGAACGGCCAGAATACATCTGCTACATGGTAGACGCGAAAAGTCCTAGATCACAACTCGTGACATTCCATGGGAGTGCTGGGCGGAGCTTTCTAGACCTCCTTTCCAATGGACTGTTAAGATGTGTCTTGAAGGGAACAGGTGGACACGTTACAGTTGGTATCAGAGCGAACCAACAAAGGATTTGTTTTTTAAGAAATCTTAATAAGAAGAAGTAAAGCAAATGCTGCTGTTCAGAATATTTCCTTACTTTCGATGCTATCTTGCAGAATTATGAAGCATGGAATAGGTTCTTAGTGTTCCGAGTCATGTTTATGACCGCAATGCATTCCCCGGATTATCGACAAAGGATCGATATGATGAACATCCTGGACCGCATTTACAATCCATCGCCTCTATACATGGAACGGAGATGGATGGGTGTTTCAGGGATCTATTACATTACTGCCCACCGACTTGCGTACCTTTGAACCAACCTAAAGAGGATGGGTGTTTCAGGGATCTATTACATTGCTGCCCACCAACTTGCGTACCTTCGAACCAACCTAAAGAGGATCAAGTGGTTGGAAGAACTGAAGATTGTGAGGCTGTTCATTTTTGTGGAGGCTCACATAAACTCAACTTTACATATTCGAGGTCAAAGGGTTAATCAGAATAAGTAGTGACTCAAGTAATCCCCGCTGACCAAATCAAGGTGTTGGGACGTCATGAGAAGAACATATATCAAAGGAAAAGATACCCTAATCTTCCAATGACCTATCGATTCCTGAAAATCGATGATCCCAATTCGTACTATTACTCAGTTCCAGTAGCTGAATGCAACAATATCTTATTATCCTCGAATTAATGTAATAGCTTGTTCCATCACCCCAAGAATAATTTGAAGGGCAATAGAAAAGGGGGCTTAGAGAGCCCCCCCTTAGAAGCTTCCCAAGAAGCTTCTGGGAAGCTTCTGTAGCCGTGAGTACTCCACGTGGAGGAGGAGGCGACTATCTTTCTGACGGCTTGTTGGTGACAAGAGTTGAAACGATGGCAGCGCGGCTCTTCTGCAGTAGCTCCTCCTCATGGCACAGCACACGGCAGCTTCTTCCTCCCTCTTCTTACGACTATCAGACTCATGACCCTTCTCAACCTCTCCTCCTCTTCAACCCATAGAGGAGGGTATTTATAGGAAGGGGGATAAGGCCTCCCTCCCCCATGTGGTGCCCCGCATGCAGTCTCTTCTTCCACCTCACGACTTCCCATTATAGCCCCATCCTCTTCCCTCAACCACGCTTCGGCTGGGGGGAAGAGGATTTAAAAAAAATTGCAATAATTATAACATTATCCTCTTGACCTCCTCCCAAGAGGAGGTTCACATGTAGATATGCGGGTTTCTTTAAACCTTAGTCTCGATTTTTGCTAGTGGAGGGTCATGTTGTGTACAACATAAAGATCGCACCATCCGTATCTTCAATGCCGGAATTGTCATTGCATGAGACTCACACGGCTCATAATATTTTTGAGCAGAAATATTACATTCTCTCCCCCTTGGAGGAATCGAGATGTCCTCATCTCGAGATAAACTGGGGATATTGATGGTTGAGAGTGCCTTCATCTATCCAAGTGGCATCCTCCTCAGAATAATCTTTCCACTGGACGAGGCATTCTCTCAAGGTTCTGGATCTCAGTTGTCTCTCCCTAACATCTAAGATCCTATCAGGCTGCAACTCAAGGACTCCTTGACTAGGCGTTACAACTTGTTGGCTATCAAGTACATGGCTAGGATTAGGTACATACTTCTTCAATAGGCTGATATGGAATACATTATGAACCTTTAGGTTCTCAGGGAGCTGCAGTCTATAAGCATTAGGTCCTAGGCACTTGAGGATCTTATATGGTCCACAATACCTTGGACTTAGCTTCTTGCAGTCTCCTAAGGATAGGGAGCTCTTCTTTGGGTGTACACGAATGAAGACCATGTCTCCTTCCTCGAAGATTCTATCTTGACACTTCAAATCCGCGTATGCCTTCTGTCTATCCTTGGTGGCTTGGATGTCCTGTCTTATAGTTAGAGCTTATAAACTCTAATACACTTAACTAGTTCATGCTTTTGCATTCACACTCGCGGTTAAGCTAGGCCCCGTCACACTCTTCTCGATTTCAGGATCAAGTAGTTGCTTCACAACACCGAACCTTGCGGGGATTAAATGGGGATCAAACAACCTCGGAATGGAGATCCGAGACTTGTGTTGGATTCTTAACGTCATTTTACATCTAGGAAAACTCCAGCTTGACCATCTGCCACCGTTTGATTTCCATGAAAATTAGCACTAGCGTTGTCGTGCTGCTGCACATCCAAGGTGTGGAATCCACCAAAAAGTTTGTATGTGTGACATTTTTTACTTTGTGCATACTTAGTCATTGTGTTTGCATTTTGTTCTGCATGTGGCTTACATGTTTGTGTGTATATGAACCCTAGTTTTTTCGTAAGTGTGTTTTCATTTATCGTCTCAAAACCATGTGTGTGCTAGGACTTCCTTCCATTGTAAATATTATTATCTGTGTGCATTTATCTATGCGTGTGTGTGAATGAACGCTTGTATATCATGTGGAAAAGCGGCAAAGAAGGAAGGCAAGGAGTTATGTCTTCAGACTTTTCTATGGGCCATAGCAGGGCACTTTGCAGGCAGTAAGACATTGGGTTTCTGAGCACAAGCTGCAAGCTGTCGGTACGCTCTGGGTATCTGGTTTACCAACCTCATTGGCATACAACTGGTCAAGACCACACCTGAAGACAAGTGTAAAGATTCTTCATGCGAGGGTTCATTCTCAGGTATTGACTCTGGCAGCTCTAGCTGGAGCTGCAGCAATAGAGTATTATGAGCACAAGACAAGAGAGAAAGCCAAGCAGTATGAGAGACATTTTGAGTGGGAAAAATAACGTCTCAACTGTAGTAATAGGCATGCAATGCTATTTCTGTGGGAGTACCTTTTCTGCTACTTACACGCTTGGTGATATTAGTGGAAATAATGTGGATGAGGGGCTATTATTGGCTTCTATATGTGCCAAATACGTTGGCACAATTTGTCAAGTCGACAGCCAGATGTTAGAGACAATCTTCACTCTGCTATACAAGGACCAACATCATTAGGTGATCTAAAATAACTTGATGGAGGAAGACTGATGTTGAGGAGTTGCGAGATACTTCTCAGAACAGAGGCTCTACTGCTGCAAGCAATGGGGATGGTGGTGACACACAAACTAGGTGCTCTTGATTTGTAGCCAAGGCCCAGTGATGTTATTCCCAAGGAGGAACGCGTCGAAGCATAAGGCTGGAGAGATTGTCAAATCACAAAGTCAAACAAATACAACAACAGTGGAAAGTACACTTTGATATATGCAAAAAGCATGGACAGTCGTCCTCCCTGGGGGGGGAGAAAAAGCCAGTCGGCATACATTCGTGAGGAAGCTTGTTGGACCATCTCCAACATAACTGTTGGGAACAAAGGATGGATTCAGGAAGTTATGTCTCATTAATTTCGATGATGATGAGGTGCTGACTAATGCATGCTAGACATTAACTTACCTTTGTGATGGGGCAAGTGAAAAGATCCAAGCACTGATCGATGTAGAGGTTTGTCCATGATTAGTGTCCCTTCTGCTCCACCCCTCACCCTTAGTCCTTATACCTGCTTTTTTAGTGATGAGTCCTGGAGTTTAGGGGCAGTTCCGTCGATCCAAAAGGGAGGGGGACATTTTTGACTTCTGTGTCAATGGAGATGTTTTGTAGAGTGGCAGGTGGGATGGAAGCATAAAGCAGGACTATAGGCTTGTTACAACTATGGAAGGACATGCATGCTTAGTCTCAGCTTTGTTAGTAGACAAAGAGATTGTGTACAGTGGCAGCTAGGATGGCATGATCAGTTTATGGTGGCGTAATGATTGTAGTCCTCTGTGTGTACTTGAAGGATATTTGCATTTAGGTGCAGTGCAAACCCTTGCAGTCAAAGAAGACTACCTTTTGGCAGGTTACCAAAGCAGCAAGATTCAGGTCTGGAGGGATGAAACTTGTATCAAATCTATTGCAGCTCATGAGGGGGACACACTCTGATATGTGTGAAGAAGAACAACAACCTATCCTGAGAAGAAGAAGAACAGCCCATCCTGAGGAGAAGAACACCCATCCTGGGGAGAAGAAAAACAGTCGTTTTGGGGAAAATTAGGACAGTCATCCTTAGGAGAATAACAACAGTAATTACAACTGGTACTTGAGCTTGGGAAATAGTATGTTCTCCCATACGGTGCTAATATATATGGTCTGAAAAGCTTTTGAATTGGAAACCCCTCATCTAGATGTTGCAAAGCTTTCTTCTAATCTAGATGATGGCGTGTCAATGCTTCATGAAGAGCCGTGCACTGATGCTCATCCCACAGCAGTTTCCTGTGGAATTAAGTAGCATCAGTCCTTGAACCATACCATCAAACTATCTTGAAGAAAGAAGTTGTTCTGTCCAAATTTCTAGCTCACCGATTGCTATTTTTGTTTCTGATGCCTGTGCATCATGCTTGATGAGAAAACATGAGATTTCAACGCAGATTCTAAGCTTTCCTTTGACCATCCATATTCCCCAATAGAAATTATGTTTGTTCTTGATAAAGAGTGCTAGAAATTTGACTTATTAGCTACAATTGATGACTATCTCTGGGTCTGACAGATCCAGGAACTGGGCAGATTGAAGGCTAACATAATATAAAAATATGGACAATTTGAAGACTGCCTCTAACCGTAAGCCATCTCAGTATTAGTAAATAGCCACCATGATGGAACTTGGATCAGAAGATTATCCACGTTCATCCACTTTCTCACTCATGGATGAAGACCATACTCTTGGAAATTCTCTTCGATATGTATGGGTGGCCTAAGCCTAGAGGCCGCTCGGGTTTCTTCTTCTTGTACCTTGTATTTGTTATTGGCAGAAATAAAACAGAGTCTTGGCATCATTTTCTCGTCTTGGTTATTCACTCGATTGATCTTCTATCTTGAAATTTGTCATTGGTAGAAATAAAACGGAGTCTTGGCATCATTTTCTCGTCTTGCTTATTCACTTGATTGATCTTCTATCTTGAAATTTGTCAAGGTCCTCTGTGGACGTGACTTTGTTTTCGAAAACCCTTCGACATCTTTGATGAACCTGACGTTAAAGCGTCACATTTAAAAAAAATTCAGGATGGGAGATACTTCAGCATCAATTTCAGCCCCTTCTACGATTCCTACTTTGTCCTCTACTTTGACTCCATCATCGACTTTTGCTTCAAGTACTTCTACGAATGATTTAGAGCAGATTTTGCAGAATATGTCTATATATATGCAACTTCAAAATCAGCAGACACAATTGTATATGCAGCAGCAGCAGCAATTACATCAACAACAGTTGTCTCAGCAAAGGCAACTATATTCTGAGCAAGAGAATGCAATCAGCGCAACTAAGGCGATTGAAGCAGTTGAAAATGAAAAGAAGCTATTTGATGGCCATAATGTATTAGCTTATTTGAAGACATATGAGATTAAGATGGGATTTTTTGGAGTACCGACAAGACTTATGAGTAAATATTTTCTTCGCTTTGTCACACCCGCCTTGAGAGTAAAAGTGACTGATCTTTTCCTTCAAAATTCACATTGGCAAGATTTTAAGAAGGCCCTGAAAGAGGAGTATTTTCTTGAGGACTTTGGGATGGCTACACGGCAATCATTCCGAGAGTGGGTCTACATGCCAAACAAAGGTCTAGCTGCTCCAGAATTGATACGAGAATTTGAAGAGAGGTATAGTCATCTTGATGCTACTGAACAAAGAGCATTGGATATTGAGAAATTTGAGCTTTTCTTGCAAGCTGCAGATCCTGCTCTTCAGGAGGAATTAGGAGAGCCTCTTGAGGATCGTACGAAGCCTATGGGTCTTAAAACAGATTGAGCTTTTCTTGCAAGCTGCACATCCTGCTCTTTAGGAAGAATTAGGAGAGCTTATTGAGGATCGCACGAAGCCTATGGATCTTAAAACAGATTAGCAAGACGCCCAGGATGCGGTCTCGACTTTGACTAGGAGGCGGATATGGAAGACCCGCCTACAGAATGGATTTATGACATGGACGCCGTCTTCTGCTCCTATGTCTGCTTCTACCCCTGTCATTTCTTCTCTTCCTCAGCCAGTTACTTGGCCTATGCCAGTATCTACTGTTTCTAATCCTCTTGTTTCTCCTATTCCGAGATCGATGCCGGCTCCTTTTGCTCCAAAATCATCTGCTCCTTTGGTTTCTTCCTCTCTTGATGACATAATCAAAGGCATAACAGATTTGACACTGGAGTCAGTTAAAGCAAAATTGGTGGGAAAATTAAAAGAGCAATTTGCTTCGACGACGCCTACTATTTCTTCTAGTGCTCCTAGTGCACCTAGGAGTGCTCCTAGTGCACCTAGGAGAGATCGAAGATGTATTCGTTGTGATAGTACGGACCATTAGCATTGCAAGGATTGCGAATCTTTTCAAGATGCAAGGAGGAAGAATTTGGTATTTTGGGGACAAGATGGCAAGATCTGGTTGACTAAAACAGGAGCTCTGCTTGCTACCAATTTTGGGAAAGGCGGAATGAAGAAATTAGTAGATGACATGGCTGCGTGTACTTCTTATGTGGCAGCTAGAGGAGATGCTTTTGCATATGGAGTCCAGATTGAGAAAGGTTTAAAGAGTCAGTCAGCATTATGGACCTATGCTATAGAGACGGCAAACAAGGGAAAAATCCAACAGACTATTTTGACTAGTGCAGGTTCTAGCATCAAATCTGAGACAGGCTAGGATTCGCTTGTTCACAGGTACACTATTTATGCCTACTTGGTTAAGTCTCAGGGAGCAGATGTACTTGTTGAGGAGAAGCGTAAGAGAGATGAAGAGAATCCAAATGCAGCTAAAAATACTAGAGGGGGTGAGTTTGTTACTCCACCTACTGTAGGGCCATCTTCAAGACCAGGGCCAAAATGACAAATGGAGGATGCTCAAAAGAAAGAAAAGAGGCAGGAACCTAGACAGAGAAAGCAGCCAGTATTTAGATTAATGTCTGATATTGAGACATCTACAGACATGAAGAAAATATTTAATGACAAGATACTTGGCAGTGAGGTGACTTTTACTATTTGTGAGGTTTTGGGCATCTCGAAAAGAGAGTTTCAAGATCAATTTCAAGAAGTCCTGAAGAGAAAAAGACATACATTGCCTACTACTGATACACAAGGAGTTTTGATTGGGGAGTTGGATGAAGATGAGGATGAGGTTATGGTCGAGAATGCTTATGTTTTTCCACAGACAGAGAAGAGAGTTCAGCCTATGCATTATACTGAAACTGATGAGCCTATCTTGGTACCACGCAGTCACTTTTGGTGGAATCATTGGGCTAGGGAAACTACAGAAACAATGGTAAAAATTGGAGAGAAATAGGTGCCTTATGTTGCTTTGGTGGATCATGGTTCAGAGATTAATCTCATAATTGTGGAGTTTATGAAAGTAATAGATGGCCTATGGATGCAGAGCATGGGTGGCGTATGAGAGCCACCAACAATACTGCAGGTGATTTGTATGTTGCCTATCCCAGTGTCAGGATTTCTATTGGAGATGTCAGGTATGAGAGCAGTTCAGTTTATGACTGTGTGTGTAAATCATGCTAGAAACAGGGATACTCTTCGAGATGCGCCTTTGCCCACTATAAGGGATTCGGGTTTTCATTAGGTACCGCTGTTCCATGAGATGACAGTGGTACAGAGCAGAGGAGATTGGAGTTCTCGCCTCCTGGCAGCAGTGTTTTCTCCTCCAATTTTTTGGAATTTTAAGACTGTGGATAAGAAGGTGAAGCTGGTAGCTAGACCGCTTCCACTGACAGTGATCGGCAAATAGAGAGGGCTGCCAAGTAACCAATTTTGAGGAACCTAGAGAATTAGGCCATAAATTTTTAGCAGAAACTCTTGCTGAATTAAAAATTGGAAATGGTGATTTCTTGCTACCCTCAGAGAAGCAGTGCTTTCAAGATATACTTGAGCGACATGGAAGGGGGTTTACTTTCTTCTCGCATGAGATTGGATGTGTGAATTCGGATATTGTTGCCCCTATGGTGATCTTTACTATTCCTCATATTCCATGGAACCTCCAACCTATTCTAGTGCCCAGGGCACACTTGCCAAAGCTAGTTGAATTGTTGAATGAGAAAATCAGGATGGGAATCCTAGAGCCATCATCTGCACCATACTCAAATAGGTGGTTTACAGTTTCAAAGAAGAATGGTACTCTCTGATTTATACAGGACATGCAGCCAGTAAACAGAGTTACTATTAGGAATGTTGGTATAGGTCCAGTTGTGGATGAGTTTACAAAAGCATTTGTTGGGCGTGCCATCTATTCTTTAGGTGACTTGTATTTGGGATATGATCAGTTTCAGCTGGCCTTGGAAAACACGGACCTAACCACTATGAGAACTCCTATTGGGCTTGTCAGGATGTGTACCTTGCCTCAAGGTGCCACTAATTCTGTTGCACATATGATGAATGCCATGCATAAGGTCCTTTGTGAGTACATACCTCAGCTTACCATGCCTTTCTTGGATGATGTGCCCATTAAGGGTTGTGCAGAAGAAGAGAAGAATGAGAGTCTAAATGAGCAGGGATGCAGATACTTTGTGGCTGATCATATTTCAGCTTGTGAAAAGATTTTGGCCAGGTTAGAAGAAGTGAACTTGACACTATCAGGGCAAAAATCTGTTTTTGGAGTAAATGAGGTCGTCATTGTTGGACATATGTGTGGGTATTATGGTAGGAAACCTTCACCTGCGAAGGTGGATGCTATAGGAAAGATTACAGAGTATTGTTCTACCACTTCAGAGGTACGAAGATTCATTGGAGCCTGTATGTTTTACATGATTTGGATACCCCATTTTGCACACATAGCAGATTGTTTATATCAGCTGCTTCGAAAGGGGCAGAAATTTTATTGGGATGAGAGACACACTAGAGCCATGCGGAAATTGAAGAAGTTATTGCAGATTGCTCCTACTCTCAGGAAAGCAGATTATAATTGTGGAAGGCCTATTGTATTGACAATTGACACTAGTCCAATTAGCATAGGTTGGGCTGTGGGTCAAGATGATGCAGATGGAAACAAGTACGTTATTCGGTTTGGGGCAAAAGTCCTAAACGAGAGACAGAGGAGGTATCCGCAAATCAAGAGGGAATTACTGCGAATTGTTACGGCTCTCAAATGTGACAAGGAGTATTTTATTGGAGCCCCAGTTGTGGTAGAGACAGATTGCTTGCCATTGATAGGTATGATTACAAGTTTCTCTACTCCGAATATAGCTATGCTAAGATGGATCGCATACATCAAGTCATTAAATACAGAATTTAAACACATAGCAGGGAAGGATAATCCAGTGGCGGATATGCTGTCTAGAGCCAGATACGATGATGAGGAGACACTACTTGCAGAAGAGGATGATGCAAAAATTTCAGCCACTATGGTTGATCATGTTTGCCATGTCTATGATATTGTGGCTTTCATAGAAGAACTCTATGTTGGAGATTGGTTGCAGATTGGCAAGTACCTTAGTACACTAAGCAAAAGAGATGAATGGACAAATGAAGAGTTCAAGAAGATCAGAAGAAAAGCCTATGGTTATTTTCTCAAGGACGGATTTCTTTGGAAGCACCCGAAGAAAAGAGGTGGATTACCCTTGCGGGTTGCCTACAATAAAGTGTAACGTGTCCCCTAGTATCAACCAGGACACGTCTTAGCAGTCCATCGGAAAGGATATCTAGAAAACTCCGCCCGGCACTCCATGGAATGTTATAGGTTTTACAATCTAGGTCTTCCCGCATCTGCCACGTAGCGGAAGTATCCTGGCCGTTCCCACTTAGGATCGACCGGAATTAGGGTTTTTCTGATTTGGTCATTAGCTAACAGCAACTAGCGTCAGACCCGAGCGAACTACTTTACGCAGAAACGCTAGGTCCGAAGCGGATTCACGTTGCACTTAGTTCAAGGAGAATGGGAAACGAGAGGGATGCAAGACTCAACCTCTCTGCCATAAGGCATAGTCCTATTCCGTTACCCTAAAACAGCATAAATTGGGTAAGACGTAACTCTAGGTCATCGCTCTCGTTATTCGTTTTGATGATGATGATCATCCCGCTATTCTTCGAGATTTTTGAGAAAAGTTCCCGGCTAACCAGGACCACCCAACCGTAGGACGGGGACCCATGGCCCATCCTCTGCACTTTCCTCGGTTTGTTTTAGTTATGTAATTATCTAACACATTAATTTGATATATAACAATCAGCTTCTTTAATTAATCATGTTAAGCACTGGTTCCTTCACGTAATCTTATCACGTGACATAGAAAAACAATATCAAGCAAGTTCTTTTTTAACATTTCATCATTTTATCTTTGAAATACAAGGAGTTCCGCCCGTAGGCTTGTCCATAATCCGCCCGAAGGCTATTCGGTAATCCCCAGGGATTACTATTCCAAGCTTCCGCCCGTAAACTAGTATGCGGGCCTCGAGATCCTATCCCGAGTCACGTTAGCCTCTTATGCAGGTCCCAGAAGGCAAGGGATTTACGGCCAGAGCCCCCCTGGCACCCAAGCGTCCTCCTGCTCCAAGTAGAGCTCAATGGAAGGACCTCTCGCGGCGGGTTCAGTCCATGTTCCCGGCGCGGTCAACAACCCCGTTGGTTAGGGTCAGGCAGGCAGTCGGGGGTAACTGAAGCTGCCTCTCCCTTCAGGCCTTCAACTTGAAACATTAGATATCTTTCATCCTTCAGTTCTTTGAGCAAACAATGCAAATAGTGCTTTCTAAACTGTTACAAGCACAATCAATTCCAGTGGTCGTTTATTTGGCCAATTGCTAAGGAGTGAATCTTTCTCTCCGAATGCATCCAGCACTTAATCCGGGATCAATTGCGACTTGGCAAGATCCCCAAGGGTTTGTTTGTTAACCCTATATCCTTGGGTTAGGGCCATACCCTATTAACCCAACTTAACCAATACCTTAGGTTCTATTAGCAGTAAATATGTTATTCCAATTTACTAATTGGTCTTTTGCTTCCAAGCAAATATCTAATCCTCGTATCTTGGTTACTCTAGCCAAGAAAGGTACTATATCACGACGATTATTCTCCTCTTGCAAGATAAACTTGCGTAAGAATCTGCCAATCTCATTCCGAGGAATTGGCCATTCCCTTTTGATCCAATCACAAGATCATGCGACTCTGCAACCTATTGCGCGAGTGTCGCATCAAAATCATGGGACTATTTTACCCATCGAATGGCGTTGTCTAATCACGAAATCATGATTAGATAGGAAACAGAGTTAGAGAATCTTCATAACAATCCATTCCTGATTGCACTAGGTCGATATTGTCGATCCTAAAGGTCCAAATCCAAATCAGGTTTCATTCTTTTAGCGAGCGATCCTTAGGGTAAAAACCCTAGATCGTTTCTCGCAAGTGTGTCCTATTTTCGCTACATTTCACGAATGTGGGCAGGTCTTTAGGGTATGAGAGTTTCAACTTGGCAATAAGAACAACTAGGTTACGTCCTCAACGTTCTAAATCCTAGTTAGCACTTGGGATATGTTGCTTAGGTTTAACCATTTCTAAGCGTGTCCCTCAGGGTTTAGGTGTTTAGGGTAATACCAATTTACTTGTCTACTGTTGAGGATATTTACGATACCATTCTCGTAATCACATGATTCATTTCCTACATATGAGTATATTTACAAATCCTACTTTTCTGGTTAAAACCAAAGCATATGCCAAGTTACGACATAACTTCTATTGATGCATTTAAGATTCATGCTACTAAGCGATAGGGTTTTATATGAACCATGCAACCTTTTTCTAACTTCTTTTCTAAATGAGATTTTCGTATGCTGAATAAGCATTGTACAACAATTTGTAACTATTTACGTAGTTGATTGAGATTTAAGGCAATTGACTAGATATTAATTTACTTTACGCAGTTTTAAGAACCATTTCCATGTCTTGCAAATTCCTATAGATTATTAGCAACCTTCTTTTAATGAATCATTTCGAAGGAAAGATGCCTAATAATGTGACATGCGATGTTTTCTTTCCATGCATAATCAAAGTGTACAATAATAATTTCGACTTTGTAATGATAGTCATTAGTTGTTCTAGACTCCTCACTTTGCAATGCACAAAGGAAGCTTGCTAAAAATGCATAGACACCTTATGTTCTTTTTCGTTCATTCCCTTGAAAGTACAAATGACCAACTTCGTATCGTGAGTTACTTCAAGTAAATTTCAAATAGCCAATTTATTTATATCGCATTTAGCTAGGTGGATTTGACAAGCGTAAGTGCATCCTAGTTCCATGAAATAACCATGCATAATTGCAATACTTCTACGTAAATCAAAAATAGGAAGAAATCCTGGACTTGTGGGCTCAGTGAGATATCCATACGCGGAGATCCCCTTGGAAGTACGGATCCTTGACAAAAGTACCGACTTGCAAAATTTGGCTTATGGAAGGCCTTAGGGTTTTAGGCTTGGGCCTTCTTTATTTCGAAAAAGAGGGGGTTCGCGAAAGGGTTCTTGTGAACGGGCCTCGCGGAAATGGAGGCTTGAGAGTTCTTCTTCTCCTTCCCTAAAATCCTAGGGCCGGCCTTGTGGGTGATTGGTGGGAAGGGGCTTATAGGCTTCCCCTTCTTCTCTTCAAAGCCCGGGCTAGGGGGGCTTGTGGGTGATTGGTGGGAAGGGGCTTATAGGCTTCCCCTTCTTCTCTTCAAAGCCCGGGCTAGGAGGGCTTGTGGGTGATTGGTGGGAAGGGGCTTATAGGCTTCCCCTTCTTCTCTTCAAAGCCCGGGCTAGGGGGGCTTATGGGTGATTGGTGGGAAGGGGGCTTAGGGAAGCCCCCTGGGAAGCTTCTAAGAAGCTTCTTACTACTATTAGAGACCACGTGGAAGAGAGAGGGGTAATACGTGGCGGATGAAGATCCTCTGGGAGGGGTGATCGATTGACGTGGAGCCTTAGCGCCCCACTGCAACGGCGGCAGTAGCAGCAAGAGTGGCAGCAGCGTGCTTGCCGGGCGGCGGCTGGTGGCGGATTTGGTATGGCAACAGTGGCAAAGCTGGCGGGCTGAAATAGGCAGCGACCTCCATGGTTGGCGACGTCAACAACAGCTTCCTTCTCTCTCTCCATGATAGCCTCAGCACCCCTTCTCTCTCACGACGACCTCCAACATCCTTAAGCAGCCTCCCTCTCTCGGCATGCATCGTTATGGCCCCTTTTTTCTTTACTCCCCCCCACAGGGGTTTTTATAAGCTAGGGAGAGGGACCTTCTCTCTCCCACGTGGCCAACCGCATGGCTCATCTTCCTCCATGACCTCCAGCGCTGTGCTGAATCATTCCCCCTTCAATCCCTTCCCTCCAACACGACCTTCGGCGAAGGGATAATTAAAAAAATTTGCCATATATCCATCAATTATCCCTTTGGCCTCCTACCAAGAGGAGGTTCTTATGAAGAATGCGGATTTTTATTAAACCTTAGTCCTAAGTCTCGATTGGCCCGTGGAGAGTATACCATTTAAAGATCACACCGTCCGTGACTACAATGCCCGAGACTTCACTTGGCCTCGTAATATTTTCAACAGAAATATTACATTCTCTCCCCCTTGGAGGAATCGAGATGTTCTCATCTCGAGATAAACTAGGGATATTGATGGTTAAGAATGCTTTCATCTATCCAAGTGGCATCCTCCTCGGGATAATCTTTCCACTGGACGAGGCATTCTCTCAAGGTTCTGGATCTCAGTTGTCTCTCCCTAACATCTAAGATCCTGTCAGGCCGTAGTTCAAGGACTCCTTGACTAGGCATTACAACTTGTTGGTCATCAAGTACATGGTTAGGATTAGGTACATACTTCTTCAATAGGCTGATATGGAATACATTATGAACTTTTAGGTTCTCGGAGAGTTGCACTCTATAAGCATTAGGTCCTAGGCACTTAAGGATCTTGTATGGTCCACAATACCTTGGACTTAGCTTCTTGCAATCTTCTAAGGATAGGGAACTCTTCTTTGGGCGTACGCGAATGAAGACCATGTCTCCTTCCTCGAAGATTCTATCTTGATGCTTCAAATCTGCGTATTCCTTCTGTCTATCCTTGGGAGCTTGGATGTCCTGTCTTATTTGGTCATCCATCTCTTCCAACATCTGCCTTGAAGCTTCAACCCTCAAGGTTGGATCTGAGAAGTTTAGGGGACTTAAAACCATCTCTTCCAACATCTACCTTGAATTTTTAACCCTCAAGGTTGGATCTGAGAAGTTTAGGGGACTTCAACAGTCATGACCATACAATGCTTGAAAAGGGGTCATCTGAATACTTTGTTGGTAAGAAGCATTGTAGGCAAATTCAACCAAAGGCAAGTATTGAATCCACCTTTTTGGTTCACGACAACAGGATGCCCTATTCATATCCTTGATAACTTGATTGACTTGCTCCATTTGACCTTCGGTTTGGGGATGGTAAGCTATGCTAAAATAGAGTTGAGTCCCAATGGCTTCAAAGATAGCTCTCCAGAAGTGTGATGTGAAGAGAGAATCACGATCACTAATGATTCTTCTGGGTAGCCCATGTAGCTTGAATATTTCCTTGATAAACAACCTTGTAATGTTTGAGGCTTTATAGTTTGTCTTTACAGGAATAAGGTGTGCAACCTTAGTAAGCATGTCAACCACAACCATGATGGAGTTGTATCCTCCCTGAACTTGGGGTAGGCCAACAACAAAGTTCATACTGATGAATTCCCATTTCATTTGGGGATTGTCAAGTGGTTGTAGCTTTCCTGGAATTTTGACATGTTCGGCTTTGATATGTTGACAAGACAAACACTCGGTGACATATTTGAGAACGTCACCTTTAAGCCTCTCCCAATAGTAGCTCTACCTAATTGCATTGAGATTCTTGGCATAGCCAGGATGTCCTGAGAAAGGGGAATCATGAGCTTCCCACAATATCTTCTGCTTAAGTGACTGGCTTGCTGGTATACATAGCCTCATTCTATAGTAGACAAGTCCACTATTGATAGAGAATTCATGATACTTAGCCTGTAGCTTCTGATCCTCGTCCTTGATAGAGATCTCCCTTAGCATCTTTTGATAGGCTAGATCATGGCATCCTTCCTCTCTAGCTAGCTCAAGTATTGGGTTGTTCGGCATGGACACCTTTATGGCTAGAGATCTAGCTATTGATGGATTTTGCAAGATTAGAGAATTAAGGAATGCCTTGCGACTGAGTGCATCAGCAACTACATTCTCCTTTCCAGGTTGGTATTTGATTTCAAGGTCATACTCCTCCAGCACTTCAATCCACTGACATTGCCTCATGTTGAGCTTGTTCTAGGTAAAGTTCCACTTGAGACTTTTATGATCAGTCACTAGTGTAAACTTGTTACCCAGCAGGTAGTGTCTCCAAATCTTTAGAGCATGGATGAGAGCTAAAAGTTCTAGATCATGGAGAGCATAATTCTTCTCATGGCTCTTCAGCTTCCCTGAAGAGTATGCTACAAGATGACCTTCCTGCATGAGCACACATCCTAAGGCAAGTGTGCTAGCATCAATTACTACCTCAAACTCATTACTGTGGTCTAGAAGTTTTAGGATCGGTGCTGATACCAAACTTTGCTTCAACCTATCAAAGCTAGTTTGTTCGGCAGTTGACCATGCAATGTTTGCTTCTTCAGTAAGTCTGTCAAAGGTGCTGCAATCAAAGCATAGTTTTTGATGAAGACCCTATACCATCTTGTCAATCCAAGAAAGCTGCGTATTTCTTTGACAGTTGTTGATATTTGTCCATCCTAGAATATTTTTGACTTAGGCCGGCTCCACTGAGATTCCTTCTGCTGATATGATGAATCCCAAATAACCAATCTAATGTTTGAGGAATGCACATTTCGTCATCTTAGCATACAGCTTGTGTGACCTCCTTGTCTCAAGGAAAATCCAAAGTTGGGGTTCATGATCTCCTTCCTGTTTGGAATAGACTAGAGTGTCATCAAAGAAGACGAGCACGAAGTTATCAAGATATGGTCTAAAGATATCCTGCATTAACCTATTGAAGGTGGCAGGCGCATTCGTAAGCCCTAATGACATAACTAGAACTCAAAGTGTCCATATCTAGTGTTGAAGGTCGTATTTGGGATATCTTCTTCTTTGATTCCTATCTGATAGTAACTAGACCTAAGATAATCTTGGAGAAGATCTTGGCACCCTGAAGACTATCAAGAAGCTCATCTATTCTAGGAATATGATATTTTTTCTTGACTGTTGATTGTTTCAACCCTCTGTAATCAATACATAGTCGAAGTGTTCCATCTTTCTTTTTCTGGAACAGTACTGGTGCTTCCCATGGTGAACTACTAGGACGGATGTAGCCCTGATCTAGCAGTTGCTTGAGTTGTTCCTTCAGCTCAATTTCTTCCAGTATAGACATTCTATAGGGTCTCTTCGCGATTGGCGCAGCTCCTATTACTAGCTTGATCTCATGATCTACTTCTCTTTGAAGCGGGAGCTCTGTTAACTCTTTAGGAACTACGTCCATGTATTCCTTTGGCCAAGTGACCAAATCACTTTACTTCTTTATCAATATTCATAGTCAAGACAATCGTTGATTTTAAAAAAAGTCTTATTCCATTCATATCAGCATAGCCCTTTTGAGGTACAATTATTTCTTGGGGCGATGGAACAAGTTGATACATTAATTCGAGGAGAATAAGATGTTGCATTCAGCTACAGGAACTGAGTAGTAGTACGGATTGGGGTCATCGATTTTCAGGAATCGATAGTTCATTGGAAGATTAGGGTATCTTTTCCTTTGATATCCATTCTTCTCATGACGTCCCAAAACCTTGATTCGATCGGCAGGGATTCTTTGAATCACTTCCCCGTACACATACTTATTCTGGTTAACCCTTCGACCTCCAACCTGTAGGGTTGCGTTTGCATGAGCCTCAACAAAGACAAACAACTTCACGATCTTCAAATCCTCCATCCACTTGATTCTCTTCAAGTTGATTTGAAGGTACGCAAGTCGATGGGCAGCTATGTAATAGATCCCTGAAACACCCATCCATCTGCGTTCCACGTACACAGGCGATGGATTGTAAATACGATCTAAGATGTTCATCATCTCAACCCTTTTTCGATAATCCGTGGAATGCATCGCGGTCATAAACATGACTCGGAACACTAAGAACCTGTTCCATGCTTCATAATTCAGCAAGACAGCATTGAAAGTAAGGAAATGTTTGGGACAGTAACATTTGCTTTACTTCTTCTTATTCAAATTTCTTAAAAACAAGTCCTTTGTTGGTTCGCTCTGATACCAACTGTAACGTGTCCCCTAGTATCAACCAGGACACGTCTTAGCAGTCCATCGGAAAGGATGTCTAGAAAACTCTGCCCGGCACTCCCATGGAATGTTACGGGTTTTGCGATCTAGGTCTTCCCGCGTCTGCCATGTAGCAGAAGTATCCTGGCCATTCCCACTTAGGATCGATCGGAATTAGGGTTTTCCTGATTTGGTCATTAGCTAACAGCAACTAGCATCAGACCCAAGCGAACTACTTTACGCAGAAACGCCAGGTCCGAAGCGGATTCACGCTGCACTTGGTTCAAGGAGAATGGGAAACGAGAGGGATGCAAGGCTCAACCTCTCTGCCATAAGGCATAGTCCTATTCCGTTCCCCTAGAACAGCGTAAATCGGGTAAGACATAACTCTAGGTCATCGCTCTCGTTATTCGTTTTGATGATGATGATCATCCCGCTGTTCTTCGAGATTTTTGAGAAAAGTTCCCGGCTAACCGGGACCACCCAACTGTAGGACGGACCCATGGCCCATCCTCGCACTTTCCCCAGTTTGTTTTAGTTATGTAATTATCTAACACATTAATTTGACATATAACAATCAACTTCTTTAATTAATCCTGTTAAGCACTGGTTCCTTCACGTAATCTTATCAGGTGGCATAGAAAAACAATATCAAGCAAGTTCTTTTTTAACATTTCATCATTTTATCTTTGAAATACAAGGAGTTCCACCCGTAGGCTTGTCCATAATCCGCTTGAAGGCTATCCGGTAATCCCCAGGGATTACTATTCCAAGCTTCCGCCCGTAAACTAGTATGTGGGCCTCGAGATCCAATCCCGAGTCATGTTAGCCTCTTGTGCAGGTCCCGGAAGGCGAGGGACTTATGGCCAGAGCCCCCCTGGCACCCAAGCATCCTCCTGCTCCAAGTAGAGCTCAATGGAAAGACCTCTCGCGGCGGGTTCGGTCCACGTTCCCGGCGCGGTCAACAAACCCCTTGGTTAGGGTGAGGCAGGCAGTCGGGGGTAACTGAAGCTTCCTCTCCCTTCAGGCCTTCAACCTGAAGCATTAGATATCTTTCATCCTTTAGTTCTTTGAGCAAACAATGCAAACAGTGCTTTCTAAACTGTTACAAGCACAATCAATTCTAGTGGTCGTTTATTTGGCCAATTGCTAAGGAGTGAATCTTTCTCTCCAAATGCATCCAGCACTTGATCCGGGATCAATTTCGACTTGGCAAGATCCCCAAGGGTTTGTTTGTTAACCCTATATCCTTGGGTTAGGGCCGTACCCTATTAACCCAACTTAACCAATACCTTCACTTCTATTAGCAGTAAATATGTTATTCCAATTTACTAATTGGTCTTTTGCTTCCAAGCAAATATCTAATTCTCGTATCTTGGTTACTCTAGCCAAGAAAGGTACTATATCACGACGATTATTCTCCTCTTGCAAGATAAACTTGCGTAAGAATCTGCCAATCTCATTCCGAGGAATTGGCCATTCCCTTTTGATCAAATCACAAGATCGTGCGACTCTGCAACCTATTGCGCGAGTGTCGCATCAAAATCATGGGACTATTTTACCCATCGAATGGCGTTGTCTAATCACGAAATCATGATTAGATAGGAAACAGGGTTAGGGAATCTTCATAACAATCCATTTCTGATTGCACTAGGTCGATATTGTCGGTCCTAAAGGTCCAAATCCAAATCGGGTTTCATTCTTTTAGTGAGCGATCCTTAGGGTAAAAACCCTAGATCGTTTCTCGCAAGTGTGTCCTATTTTTGCTACATTTCGTGAATGTGGGTAGGTCTTTAGGGTATGAGAGTTTCAACTTGGCAATAAGAACAACTAGGTTACATCCTCAACGTTCTAAATCCTAGTTAGCACTTGGGATATGTTGCTTAGGTTTAACCATTTCTAAGCGTGTCCCTCAGGGTTTAGGTATTTAGGGTAATACCAATTTACTTGTCTACTCTTGAGGATATTTACAATATCATTCTCGTAATCACATGATTCATTTCCTACATATGAGTATATTTACAAATCCTACTTTTCTGGTTAAAACCAAAGCATATGCCAAGTTACGACATAACTTCTATTTATGCATTTAAGATTCATGCTACTAAGCGATAGGGTTTTATATGAACCATGCAACCTTTTTCTAACTTCTTTTCTAAATGAGATTTTCGTATGCTGAATAAGCATTGTACAACCATTTGTAACAATTTACGTAGTTGATTGAGATTTAAGCCAATTGACTAGATATTAATTTACTTTACGCAGTTTTAAGAACCATTTCCATGTCTTGCAAATTCCTACAGATTATTAGCAACCTTCTTATAATGAATCATTTCGAAGGAAAGATGCCTAATAATGTGACATGCGATGTTTTCTTTCCATGCATAATCAAAGTGTACAATAATAATTTCGACTTTGTAATGATAGTCATTAGTTGTTCTAGACTCCTCACTTTGCAATGCACAAAGGCAGCTTGCTAAAAATGCATAGACACCTTATGTTCTTTTTCGTTCATTCCCTTGAAAGTACAAATGACCAACTTCGTATCGTGAGTTACTTCAAGTAAATTTCAAATAGCCAATTTATTTATATCGCATTTAGCTAGGTGGATTTGACAAGCATAAGTGCATCCTAGTTCCATGAAATAACCATGCATAATTGCAATACTTCTACGTAAATCAAAAATAGGAAGAAATCCTGGACTTGTGGGCTCAGTGAGATATCCATACGCGGAGATCCCCTTGGAAGTACGGATCCTTGACAAAAGTACCGACTTGCAAAATTTGGCTTATGGAAGGCCTTAGGGTTTTAGGCTTGGGCCTTCTTTATTTCGAAAAAGAGGGGGTTCGCGAAAGGGTTCTTGTGAACGGGCCTCGCGGAAATGGAGGCTTGAGAGTTCTTCTTCTCCTTCCCTAAAATCCTAGGGCCGGCCTTATGGGTGATTGGTGGGAAGGGGCTTATAGGCTTCCCCTTCTTCTCTTCAAAGCCCGGGCTAGGGGGGCTTGTGGGTGATTGGTGGGAAGGGGCTTATAGGCTTTCCCTTCTTCTCTTCAAAGCCCGGGCTAGGGGGGCTTGTGGGTGATTGGTGGGAAGGGGCTTATAGGCTTCCCCTTCTTCTCTTCAAAGCCCGGGCTAGGGGGGCTTGTGGGTGATTGGTGGGAAGGGGGCTTAGGGAAGCCCCCTGGGAAGCTTCTAAGAAGCTTCTTACTACTATTAGAGACCACGTGGAAGAGAGAGGGGTAATACGTGGCGGATGAAGATCCTCTGGGAGGGGTGATCGATTCACGTGGAGCCTTAGCACCCCACTGCAATGGTGGCAGTAGCAGCGAGAGTGGCAGCAGCGTGCTTGCCTGGTGGCGGATTTGGTATGGCAACAGTGGCAAAGATGGCGGGCGGCTGAAATAGGCAGTGACCTCCACGGTTGGCGACGTCAACAACAGCTTCCTTCTCTCTCTCCATGATAGCCTCAGCACCCCTCCTCTCTCACGACGACCTCCAACAGCCTTAAGCAGCCTCCCTCTCTCGGCCTGCAGCGTTATGGCCCCTTTTTTCTTTACTCCCCCCCACAGGGGTTTTTATAAGCTAGGGAGAGGAACCTTCTCTCTCCCACGTGGCCAACCGCATGGCTCATCTTCCTCCATGACCTCCAGCGCTGTGCTGAATCATTCCCCCTTCAATCCCTTCCCTCCAACACGACCTTCGGCGAAGGGATAATTAAAAAAATTTGCCATATATCCATCAATTATCCCTTTGGCCTCCTACCAAGAGGAGGTTCTTATGAAGAATGCGGATTTTTATTAAACCTTAGTCCTAAGTCTCGATTGGCCTGGAGTATACCATTTAAAGATCGCACCGTCCGTGACTACAATGCCGGAGACTTCACACGGCCTCGTAATATTTTCAATAGAAATATTACATAAAGAGACCCAGTTAGAGGTGATGAGAGAGTTTCATGAGAGTCCTTGGGCTGGTCATAGAGGAGTGTGGGCAATTTTTGAGAAAATCAAGGAAAAATATTGGTGGAAAGGCATGTATAGAGATGTTTCTCGCTTTGTAGAGACTTGCAGAGACTGTCAGATGTATTCCGTAGTGCGTCAACGAGATGAGCTTCACTCGACCTATCTGCTATGCATTCATTATAAGTGGGTAGTTGACTTGGTTACTATGCCGATGGGTCTATGGCAGATGAGATATATTGTGTTGGCTAGAGAGGATCTTACCAATCATGTTGATGGCAGACCTTTGAGAACGAAGACCACTAGTGCAGTGTGTAAGTTCTTATTGGAAGAAATTTTTTGCAGGTATGGTTGTGTGGGTAAGATCACTGCAGATCGCGGTGAGTTAGATATAGATGAAGCTAGGGAGTTTTTCTCTCAACTAGGAATCAAGTTGGCTCTAACCACAGCATACAATCCACAGGGAAATGGAAAGAGTGAAAGAGGGCATCCGCCGATAGTGAAAGCATTAGCCAAAGCATGCAGAGGATGGATTGGAGAATAGCCGATACTTCTACAATTTGCTTTGTGGGTTGATCGTACGACTCACAATGATACCACATGATATATGCCTGCAGAGTTGATGTATGGTTAGAAACTGGTTATGCCGAACTGAGACTTGTGCTTTGACTTGGTCAATTTTACATTGGCAGGAGGATTTGACAAGAGAGGAGCTCTTAGCTCTTCGGATCCGGCAGTTGGAGAGAAGACCAGAGGATATTCAGCTAGCTATTGACAGGTTGAAGGTTGCTAGACTTAGAAATAAGGACAGGTTTGACAGTAGGCATCGCTTGCGGCCTAGAGCAATAGAAGAGGGAGACTGGGTATTAGTCTTTGATAGTAGTCTTGAAAATCAGTATACTGCACTTCGAAAGATAGTGAAAATATGGTTTGTGCCCCGTACATAGTCAAACATGTCTTTGACAATGCAACGTATGAGCTGACCGAATTGGATGTGACAGTGCTTAGAGTGCCCATTGCAGGAAAAAGAATCAAACTTTTCAAGAAAAGAGATGAGGATTATGCATTGGAAGAATTTGCAAGAGAAGAGCAATGAGAAGAAACTCCAGTAGAAGAAACAGATGATATGACAAATAACCTCGCTGATATACCAGAAATAGTCAACAAACAGATTCATCTGTACGTGGATCTTGACGACAATGATCATGGGTAGTTGGCCCATCCAGAGGATGCGCAGTATCAAAGGGGGTGGATGTTGTGATGTTGTGCATCCGAGGTATGGAATCCACCAAAAAGTTTGTGTGTGAGACATTTGTTACTTTGTGCATACTTAGTCGTTGTGTTTGCATTTTGTTCTGCGTGTGGCTTACATGTTTGTGTGTATATGAACCCTAGTTTTTCTGTAACTGTGTTTTCATTTATTGTATCAAAACTGTGTGTTGCTAGGACTTCGTTCCATTGTAAATAATATTATCTGTGTGCATTTATCTATGCGTGTGTGTGAATGAATGCTTGTATATCATGCGAAAAAGCTGCAAAGAAGGAAGGCAAGCAGTTATGTCTTCAGACTTTTCTATGGGCCATCAGCAGGGCACTTTGCAGGCAGTAAGACATTGGGTTTTTGAGCACAGGATGCAAGCCGTCGATACGCTCTGGGTATCTCGTTTAGCAACCTCATTGGCATACAACTGGTCAAGACCACACATGAAGACAAGTGTAAAGATTCTTCATGCGAGGGTTCATTCTCAGGCATTGACTCTGGAAGCTCTAGCTGGAGCTGCAGCAATAGAGTATTATGAGCACAAGACAAGAGAGAAAGCCAAGCAGTATGAGAGACATTTTGAGTGGGAAAAATAACATCTCAACTGTAGTAATAGGCATGCAATGCTATTTCTGTGGGAGTACCTTTTCTGCTACTTACACGCTTGGTGATATTAGTGGAAATAATGTGGACGAGGAGCTATTATTGGCTTGTATCTATGCCAAATAAGTTGGCACAATTTGTCAAGTCAGTAGCTAGATGTTAGAGACAGTCTTCACTCTGCTATACAGGGACCAACATCATTAGGTGATCTAAGATAACTTGATGGAGGAAGAGTGATGTTGAGGAGTTGCGAGATACTTCTCAGAACAGAGGCTCTACTGCTGCTAGCAATGGGGATGGTGGTGACACACAAACTGGGTGCCCTTGATTTGCAGCCAAGGCCCAGTGATGTTATTCCCAAGGAGGAGCACGTCGAAGCATAAGGTTGGAGAGATTGTCGAATCACGGAGTCAAACAAATACAAAAATAGTGGAAAACACACTTTGATATATGCGAAAAACATGGACAGTCATCCTGGGGGGGAGAAAAAGCCAGTCGGCATACATTCGTGAGGAAGATTGTTCGACCATCTCAAACATAACTGCTGGGAACAAAGCATAGATTCAGGCGGTTATGTTTCATTAATTTCAATGATGATGAGGTGCTGACTGATGCATGCTGGGCATTATCTTACCTTTCTGATTGGGCAAGTGAAAAGATCCAAGCAGTGATCGATGTAGGGGTTTGTCCACGATTAGTGTCTTTTCTACTCCACCCCTCACCCTTAGTCCTTATACCTGCTTTTTCAGTGATGAATCCTGGAGTTTAGAGGCAGTTCCATCGATCCAGAAGGGAGGGGGACATTTCTGACTTGTGTGTTGATGGAGATGTTTTGTAGAGTGGTAGCTGGGATGGAAGCATCAAGCAGGACTATAGGCTTGCTACAACTATGGAAGGACATGCATCCTTAGTCTCAGCTTTGCTAGTAGACAAAGAGATTCTGTATAGTGGTAGCTAGGATGGCACGATCCGTTTATGGTGGCGTATTGATTGTAGTCCTCTGTGTGTACTTGAAGGATCTTTGCATTTAGGTGCAGTGCGAACCCTTGCAGTCAAAGAAGACTACCTTTTGGCAGGTTACCAAAGTGGCAAGATTCAGGTCTGGAGGGATGAAACTTGTATCAACTCTGTTGCAGCTCATGAGGGGGACACACTCTGATATATGTGAAGAAGAACAACGACCTATCCTAAGAAGAAGAAGAACAGCCCATCCTGAGGAGAAGAACAGCCATCCTGGGGAGAAGAAAAACAATCATTTTGAGGAAAATTAGGACAGTCCTCCTTAGGAGAATAACAACAGTAATTACAATTGGTACTTGAGCTTGGGAAATAGTATGTTCTCCCATACGGTGCTAATAGATATGGTCTGAAAAGCTTTTGAATTGGAAACCCCTCATCTAGATGTTGCAAAGCTTTCTTCTAATCTAGATGATGGCGTGCCAATGCTTCATGAAGAGCCGTGCACTGATGCTCATCCCATAGCAGTTTCCTGTGGAATTAAGTACCATGAGTCCTTGAACCATACCATCAAACTATCTTGAAGAAAGAAGTTGTTCTGTCCAAATTTCTAGCTCACCGATTGCTATTTTTGTTTTTGATGCCTGTGCATCATGCTTGATGAGAAAACATGAGATTTCAAGGCAGATTCTAAGCTTTCCTTTGACCATCCATATTCCCCAATAGAAATTATGTTTGTTCTTGATAAAGAGTGCCAGAAATTTGACTTATTAGCCACAACTGATGACTATCTCTGGGTCTGACAGATCCAGGAACTGGGCAGATTGAAGGCTAACATAATATAAAAATATGGACAATTTGAAGACTGTCTCTAACCGTAAGCCATCTCAGTATTAGTAAATAGCCACCATGATGGAACTTGGATCAGAAGATTATCCACGTTCATCCACTTACTCACTCATGGATGAAGACCATACTCTTGGAAATTCTCTTCGATATGTATGGGTGGCCTAAGCCTAGAGGCCGCTCGGGTTTCTTCTTCTTGTACCTTGTATTTGTTATTGACAGAAATAAAACAGAGTCTTGGCATCATTTTCTCGTCTTGGTTATTCACTTGATTGATCTTCTATCTTGAAATTTGTCAAGGTCCTCTGTGGATGGGACTTTGTTTTCAAAAACCCTTCGACAGCGCTTTAGGGACTTGCCGCTTAAAATTGTACTGATTGCCACCCCCGCCTTCAACAAAATCTATTTTTTCCTTGATATTCGTAATTTTTGGCTATTTTTAATCACTTCTCGGCATCAAAAATCATCTATTCATTGGCGAGCACGGGATAGGGCGACTCAGCCTATCGAATCCCATGAATGGATTTGCACAGAAAAAAAAAGGAGCATCAAGCTGATACAAAAAATACACAACACAATACATCACAGCTCATACCCTACCCCTTGACAAAACCAAGGCATGAAATCCATGAGGAGTAGGCCTGATCTTTTTTTCTGGCAGGCTTCTCTATCTGCCTCACAACTAACAGGAACTCCTAGAACGGCTGCCTAGCAGGTCAGCAGAATAGGGTCACTAGAACTCCCATCTAAAACAGTTCTTTCGATGCCTAACAATGCCTTGCAGGAGGCAATGGCTACTCAGACCTCCCCCAGACATACCTACCCTAAACTTGGCACTTCATGCCTTAAGTGCCAGTCCCCAACAAGAAAGAAAACCCTTACACGCACATATATCATTAATTGCTTAAGGGAAAAAACTAGAAAAGGGGACGAAACCACCTGGAATGGCCACAAGAAGCTTCTTCGCAGCAAAGGTTCCCTCCAGCGACTTCGTCAACCTATATGGCACAATCACTAAAACAACAAAGTATTAAACGTACCTGCACCAAATAGAGATAGGGCCCTCCTGGCCTAAAGAAATAGAACATTTCACTGCATACTAGCTGGCCCTCGCGGCCTAAAGAAATAGATTATTAAAATGTAATATTTCCAGAAAAAAATATTATTACTAGACCTACTTCCTGCATACCGAGTGAAACCCGTGTAAAAGATTATCTTCAGTGCCGAAAGCTAATCTATATCCGCATGCGAGAGATGGAGAACTCTGTCTTGGAAAAATAAGGCCGGGGATTCAAACCCACATAGCCACGGAGAAACATCCTCTTGGGAGAAGGATAAGAGGATAATGCTAAAATAAATTTGAAATTTTTTTACTATTCCTTCTCCTCCAATCGATGCACGGCTGGAGGAGAGGTAGTGTGGGCAGATGGGCTAGTAGGGGCTCCATGAGGAAAGGGGGGAGAGAGCCATGCAAGGTACCACGTGGGGGGGAGGTCCCCTCTCCCCCAGACTATAAAAACCCCCCTTTTTGGGGGAGTAAGGGACGTGTGGAAGGTAGGAGAGAGGCTATGTAAGCTGCAGGAGACGTCATCGCCGCACTGCAGAAGATAGCCGCCACCAGCCGCCGGGCTTGCTGCTACTACCACCACTCTCTGCCACGGGCTATCAGGCCACCACCAGCCTTCGCCAAATCCACCCGCGAACGGCGTCATCCATCTCCACGCCACTATGTAGCTGTCAGAAGCTTTTAGAAGCTTCTTAGAAGCTTCTAAGGGGGCTTCTCTAAGCCCCCTTTCCCATTGGAACTTCCATAAGTCCATTTTACCCCCGAGATTTAAAGCCCCTTCCCACTAGGTTTCCCACCAATCATCTTTACCTTCCCCAGGCTGCGAAGAGGAAGCCCATAAGGCATTCGTACCAAATCTCCCACAAGGCCCTAGGCCCGATTCTTTGTAAAGAAGAAGAGGGGTTTCTCTAAGCCCTTCCCACTTGATTTCCCCCATAAGCCATCCCTATTTTTTCCCCGCGGGTCTTGTAGAGAAGAGGAGGATTTTCTTAAACCCCTATCTACAAGATCTTTAACCCCGAGATTTTGAAGAAAACAAGTATAAAACCCTTTCCATCAATCACCCACAAGCCCTTAGGCTTGGGATTTAGAGTTCCCTTTTCCGCAAGGCCCCACAAAACCATTCCTAACCGCGGAATTTCAAGGAGAAGAATAGCTCTCAAGCCTCCATTGCCGCAAGGACCTTCACAAGAACCCTAAGGCCTTCCAAAGCCAAATTCTGCAAGTCGTTACTTCTATCAAGGAGCCGCACCTCAAATGGAATTGCGCGTACGAGGGAGACGAGCAAAGATCATAAGACTACGAATCAAGGCAAGTAATTCGAATCTGCGAAGGCAATCAGAAGTCGAAGTCACGATGGCCCCTAAAAAGTCACAAGGCGCACCTGCAGGAGGATCATCTCCTAATATTCATGTGGATATTTCACCAAGCCCACAAGTCCAAGTTTTCTTCCTATTTTTTCATTTACGTAGAAGTATTGCAGTTATGCATGGAATTAGGATGCACTTATGCTTGTCAAATCCACCTAATTAGATGGGATTGAAATAAATTGGCTATTGTAAGTTTACTAGAAGTAACTCACGATTGAAGATTGGTCATTTGTACTTTCAAAAGAATGAACGAAAAAGAACATAAGGTGTCTAAGCATTTTTAGCAAGTTTCCTTTGTGCATTGCAAGTAACGAATCTAGAACAACTAATGACTACCATTACAAAATCGAAATTATTCTAGTACACCTTTGATTGTGCATGGAAAGATTAAATCGCATGTCGCAATTTTAGACAAATCTTCTTTGTAATGATTCATTAAAAAGAAGTTTTTATCAACCATAGGAAATTGCAAGGCATGGAAAAGATTCTAAGGGCTGCATGAAGTCGGTTAACTCTAGCTTCAATTGGCATAAATCTCATTTAACTGTGTAGTAGTTAGGAAAGGTTGCATAATGCCCATTCGTCCTACGAATATTTTCATTCAGAAATGTAGTTAGGGAAAGGCTGCATGGTTCATTGTAACATAAAACCCTAAAATCTTAGTGGCATAAATTGTGAATGCATATCCAAGTAGGATCAATGGAAATTATGCTGTAACTTAGCATGTGTTTTGGTCTTAACAAGAAGAGTTAGGGATGGGTTGGATAGGACCAAACGTTGTCAGCCTAGTGCAATTGGGAATGGATTGGATAGGAAGACACCCTAAAGCTTGCCTCTTATCTAATCACGATTCCGTGACCAGAAGACGCCGTTCGATGGGTGTAATGATCCCATGGAATAGATGTGACACTTGTGCAACAAGTTGCAACGTCGCATCATCTTGTGGGTTGATCACAAGAGAATGACCAATTCCTCAGAATGAGATTGGCAGATTCTTGCGCAAGTTTAAATTGCAAGAGGATGAGTAGTCATCCTGTTATATCACCTTTCTTGGAAAAATTTGCCAAGATAAGGGGATTAGGTATTTGCCTGGAAGCAAAAGACCAATCAACAATTTGGAGCGACATAGTCGCCACGATTCACTGTTAATAAAACCTAAGGTATTGGTTGAGTTGGGTTAATAAGGTATGGCCTTAAGCCAAGGGAGAACAGACAAACACTAGTGGATCTTGCCAAGTCGCAATTGATTCCGAATTGAATGCTGGATGCATTCGGAGAGAAGGATTCACTCCTTAGCAGTTGGCCAAATAACAACCACTAGAAATGATTGTGCTTGTAACAGTTTAAAGAGCACTGTTTACTTTGTTTTCTCAAGGAACTAAAGGATGAAAAGATATCTAATGCTTCAATTTGAAGGCCTGAAGGGAGAGGCCACCTCAGTTACTCCCGACTGTCTGCCTGACCCTAACCAAGTGGGTTGTTTGCCGCGCCGGGAACATGGACTGAACCTGCCGCGTGAGGTCTCTCCGTTGGGCACTACTTGGAGCACGAGGAACCTTGGGTGCCAGGGGGGCCTCTGGCCATAAATCCCTTGCCTTTTGGGCCCTGCAGAAGAGGCCAACGTGACTCGGGATTGGATCTCGAGGCCTGCATACTAGTCTATGGGCAGAATCTTGGATTAGTAGTCCCTGTGGATTGATGGATACCCTTCGGGCGGATTATGGATAAGCCTGCGGGCTGGACTTTATGAATGTATTCCAAAGATAAATATGATAACCTGTTGAAAAGGAACTTGTTTGACACTGCTTTTCTATGTCAAGTGCTAAGATTATGTGAAGGAACTAGTGTCTAACGGGCTAATTAAGGAAGCTTCTTGATGCATGTCCAACTAAATGTGGTAGGTAATTAGACAACTAAAACAACCTGAGGAAAGTGCGGTGGATGTGGCCATGGGTCTGTCCTACGGATGGGTGGTCCATGTTGGCCGGGACCTTTTCTCAATCATAATGGACAGCAAGGGGATATTCTCAAAGGAAATGAATAGCAAGGACACTGACCTAGAGTCTAGGTTATAATAATCCCGGTTACTGTTTTAGGGGAACGGAATGGGAGAGCCTTGCATCCCTCTCGTTTCCCATTCTCCTTGAACCAAGTGCAGCGTGAATCTGCTTCGGC
The DNA here is from genome assembly GCF_053477565.2 of Lygodium microphyllum. NCBI lineage: Eukaryota > Viridiplantae > Streptophyta > Polypodiopsida > Schizaeales > Lygodiaceae > Lygodium > Lygodium microphyllum. Next base: position 62,676,731 of record NC_141150.1, read on the forward strand.
CCTGGTGTTTCTACATAAAGTAGTTCGCTCGGGGTTCGACGCTAGTTGCCGTTTAGGAAATGACCATTAGGGGAAACGCTGATTCAGGTTGGTCCTAAGTGGGAACGGCCAGAATACTTCCACTACGTAGTAGACGCGGGACGTCCTAGATTGCAAATCCCATAACATTCCATGGGAGTGCCGGGCGGAGCTTTGTAGACCTCCTTTCTGATGGACTGTTCAGACATGTCCTGAAGGGAACAAGTGGACATGTTACAGGTGGTATCAGAGCGAACCAACGAAGGATTTGTTTTTAAGAAATCTTAATAAGAAAAAGTAAAGCAAATGTTGCTGTTAAGAAAATTTCCTTACTTTCGATGCTGTCTTGCAGAATTATGAAGCATGGAACAGGTTCTTAGTGTTCCAAATCATGTTTATAACCGCGATGCATTCCTCGGATTATCGACAAAGGATCAATATGATGAACATCCTAGACTATATTTATAATCCATCGCCTTTGTACGTGGAACGGAGATGGATGGGTGACTCAGGAATCTACTACAAGGAATCTCAGTAGATCTGGCCAAATTCAGAGATATTCTAGAATGGCCAATACCAATAACTGTCAAAGAAATACGTAGTTTTCTAGGATTGATAGGATAGTATAGGGTCTTCATAAAAAATTATGCTTTGATTACAGCACGTCAGCTGCCAAAAAATCTAGCTTTGATAGATTAAAGCAAAGTTTGGTATAAGCACCTATCCTAAAACTTATGGACCTTAGTAAGGAGTTTGAAGTGGTAACTGATGCTAGCACACTTGCCTTAGGATGTGTGCTCATGCAAGAAGGTCATCCTGTAGCATACTCTTCAGGAAAACTGAAGAGCTATGAGAAGAATTATGCTACCCATGATCTAGAACTGTTAGTGTCATCCATGCTCTAAAGCTTTGGAGACACTACCTGTTGGGTAACAAGTTTACTCTAGTAACAGACCATAAAAGTCTCAAGTGGATCTTTACCCAGAACGAGCTCAACATGAGCCAACGTCAGTAGATTGAAGTGCTGGAGTATGATTTTGAAATCAAATACCGACCGGGAAAGGAGAATGTAGTTGCTGACACACTCAGTCGCAAGGCATTCCTTAATTCTCTAATCTTGCAAAATCCATGAACAACTAGATCTCTAGCCACAAAGGTATCCATGCCAAAAAACCCAATACTTGAGCTAGCGAGAGAAGAAGCATGCCATGATCCAACCTATCAAAAGATGCTAAGGGAGATCCCTATCAAGGAATAGGACTAGAAGCTACAGGCTAAGTATCATGAATTCTCTATCAATAGTGGACTTGTCTACTATAGAACGAGATTATGTATACTGTGTCAAGATTGTGGGAGAGAAGGAAGGAGTCTCACTTGTAGCTTTCTTGCTTGCACAATGAGGGAATACACACAAGGGTGGAGGCTGAAAACAGTTTTCCTCTTCTTAGTTGTGTAAGCCAAAAGAACTCAAGTACAAAGAAATAGAAGAACCCTAGATATGGGTCTCAAACCAAACTCAACTAACTAAGGTGGCATACTAACTGAGCCACGAACTAGAGTAGATAAGGATAGCTATCATGTAGCTATTATTCAGGGGCGGTGTACCAACCGCATCTGCAACTGACAAGTCGGTGACATAAATACACAACGGTCACCCTGGCGTATCACGAGTGGAGCTCGATATGTCAACACTCCCCCTCGAGCTCAATCCCAATTCCTGCACACCAAGCAGGTCTCTGAACTTGCGCAGCTTCTCTGCGCCCAATGCCTTCGTGAATATGTCAGCTACCTGATCCTCTGTGCTGACATAAACTAGATCAATAAGACCTAGTAAAACCCTCTTTCGCACATAGTGATAATGCACCTCAATGTGCTTTGTTCTAGCATGATAGACTGGGTTATTTGCCAAGTGTATACTACTCATGTTGTCACAATAAATGACAACTGGCCCATCTGTAGACTGATGCATATCATAAAGTAGCTTATGCAACCAAGCTACCTCACATGCAGCCATTGCTGCACCCCTGTACTCAGCCTCTGTGCTCGACAAGGCAACTGTAGGCTGTTTCTTGCTGCTCCAAGTGACTGCAACACTCCCAAAAGAGAACACATATCCACTGGTAGATCGTCTATCAGAAATACTACCAGCCCAATCAGCATCAGTGTATCCATGCAACTGTATCTGAACCCCAGTCTCATAAAATAGTCCATACTGCAATGTGGACTTCACATACCTGAGTATGCATCTAGCCGCATCCAAATGTGGTTTCCTTGGAGCCTGCATAAACTGACTTACCAATCCAACAGCATAGCTCAAATCTGGCCTGGTAATAGTCATATAAATCAAGCTTCCTACTATGCGTCTGTACATAGTAGGGTCTTCCAGAAGCTCACCTGCATCTGCGCTCAGCTTCACATTCTGCTCCAAAGGAACCGAAATAGGCTTACAGCCTGTCATCCCATATTTTGACAGCATGTCCAATCCATACTGCCTCTGCAAGAGCTGTATCCCACTTGGTGATCTAATCACCTCAATGCCCAAGAAATAACGCAGCTCTCCCAAATCCTTCATCTCAAACTTCTGCTTCAATAGCATTTTCACATGAAGGATATCTTCATCACTGTCACCTGTCATAATCAAATCATCAACATAAATGACAAGTAGCATAATACCTTTCTCTGTTTTTCTCACATAAAGTGAGAAATCTGCCTTGGAAATCTGAAAGCCAATAGTGACAAGATACTGTCCTATCTTGTCAGACCATGCTCTAGGTGCTTGCTTCAAGCCATACAAAGCTTTCTTCAACCTGCAAACAAACTCAGGATGAACATCATGCACATAACCTGGTGGCTGCTCCATATAGACCTCTTCTTGCAAATCACCATGCAAGAAGGCATTCTTTACATCCATCTAATGTAAAGACCATCCCTTTGATGCAGCCATAGCAATGACTGCTCTTACGATTGCGATCCTTGCAACCGGACTGAATGTTTCTTCATAGTCAATGCCATATGTTTGTGCATACCCCTTGACTACTAATCTTGCCTTGTATCTGTTCACAGAACCATCAGCATTGTGCTTCACCTTATAAACCCACTTACAGCCAATTGCATTCTTACCTTTAGGCAAAGGTACCAATTCCCATGTAGCGTTTGCTTCCAAGGCATCCATTTCTTCATCCATGGCTTTCTCCCATTTTTCTTTTCCCATGGCTTGCTCAAAAGAAGTGGGTTCTGGTTCCTGTATCACCTTGACCATATATGCATAGTGAATGGCTGTAAATCCATCATATTTCAACCTATCCACAGGATACCTAACTCTGGTAGACCTGCGCAAAGTGGGTTCACTCCCAGGTGCTCTCAAAACATCCCTGGTCTTCCTTACTCCAGGTGTAACAATAGAAGGAATACCCAACTCATCATCAATGCTCTGTTCTGAGCCACTGGATTCACCATCCACATAAGAGTGACCTGCATTCACATCAAACATGGGCTGATCAACCTTCTCTTTTCCTTTTCGTGATACCTGCATACCACTATCTGCATTACTTTGAGAAGATTCTCCTGATCTCAATCTGTCTATCCATGGCGAAGAATGTGAACCACTGCTAGAGGACGCTCCAGATCCACTAATATTTTGTGACTGCTGCTGTGAATTCTGTGCAGCATTACCATTTTGTGCATCTACATCATCAATCACATTTACTGGTTTATACCAGCTACTCATCTCATCAAAAACAACATCTCTGCTCACTGTAAACTTACGAGTAGAAGGGTTATAGCATCTATACCCTTTTTGCTGCAGAAAGTAACCAATAAAGATGCACTTCTCAGCTTTTGGATCCAACTTGGATCTCAACTCATCTGGCACATGTACATAGGCAATGCAACCAAAAATTTTCAAATGAGAAATATCTGGTTTCCTACCAGTATACCTCTCCTCTGGAGTCATTCCATGTATTGCTGCAGTGGGAGTCCTGTTCATTATGTAGACTGCTGTAGCAACTGCTTCAGCCCAATAAAAATCTGGCAAGTCTTTTTCATTGAGCATGGCACGAGATACCTCTCCAATATGCCTGTTTTTCCTTTCTGCAATTCCATTTTGTTGTGGGGTATAACTGCATGAATATTGCTGCTTTATGCCATGCTCCTGCAAGAACTTTGCAAACTCATTTGAGAGGTACTCTCCCCCTCCATCTGACCTCAGGAATTTTATTTGCAGACCTGTTTCTTTTTCAGCCATAGCTTTAAGGGTTTTGAAATGCCCAAAAACTTCACTTTTCTTTTTCATAAAATACACCCAAACTTTTCTGCTATAGTCATCAATAAAAGTGACAAAATAATGACAGCCTCCAAGAGATGTAGTTTTAGTAGTCCACACATCAGAGTGGATTAATTCCAATGGCTTCTCACTCTCTTGAACATGTCTAGGAAATGGTTTCCTTGCCTGTTTTCCAAATTGACAGGCTTCACATACCTTATGCATTTCTGCAACCTTGAATTTTGGCAATCCTGCAACAATATTTTGGGCCTGCATTGATTTAAGTCGTTGTACATTAACATGACCAATGCGTTTATGCCAGATATCAATATCTGCAACTACACCGGTCCCATGTGCAAACATTGCTGCACTCAATTCAGACATGTCTGCATCCAACGTAAACATTCTGCCCTTCTTCTTTCCTTTTGCTATCAAGCGACCTTTATTTTTCATATCCTCAACAAAGCATCCATGAGGATTAAATCTGACCTGCAAGCCCTGCTCAACCATTTGACCGACAGAAACCAGATTCTTGGTGATATTCGGGACATGAAATACATCGGACAGGTATTTCTTTTTTCCATCCTGCATAGACAAGGGAATTTTTCCAATTTGCACAATAGGATGTGCAGTATCATCACCAGTCTCCACAAATCCTGGTTTTTCCATTTTCCTTGCATCCTCCATCCATTCTGCATGACCTGTCATGTGATTTGATGCACCTGAGTCAACATACCATACATCATTGCTTTCTTCTGCACTTGTCACAGAATTGTTCATGTGCTGCACCATGAACAAATGCTCATTTCTGTCATCACCCTGTCTGCTAGAAGATGCATAATTCCCTTGTTGCAGTTTTCCATTCATGATGTCATTCTGCTTTTTATAGCAGTCTTTAGCCATATGACCCATTTTACCACAGTAGTAGCATTCAACATTACTGTTTGCATTTTGACCTCTTTGCCATCCACCACGATCTCTTTCGCTCCCCCTGCCTCTAGAGTTACCACGTCCTCCTCCATAGGACTGGTTTTCTTGAGTTTGCTGCATATTCTGATTTCTACCACGGCCTCCAAATTGGCCTCCTCTACCTCTGCCTCTACCTCTTCCAGCATTTGAGTAGAAGACAGCTTCTTTTGAAGTTCCTCCTGAAGAAGATGCACCACCATTTCTCTGTTCCTCAGAAATTAGAAGAGCAATCAACTCCTCAAAATCAGGAAATCTTTCACGAACTGAAATGGATGTCCGAAACTGTGCATAATCCTTTCCTAGACCATTCAAGGTCACAGAAACTAAATCATCATCTTCCACTGGTGACCCAATGGAAGCAAGTGCATCTGCAATCTTCTTCACCTTCATATGGTAGTCGTTGATGCTCATATTTTCTCTTTGCACATTGTGCAACTCTTGCTTGAGCTGCATTTTCCTGGCTTGCGTATTTGTGCTATACATTTTTGACAAAGTATCCCATGCCTCCTTTGGCGTACTTGCATCCTGAATATGCACAATCATAGAGTCTGAAATGCTGATAGACAGCCAATACATAACTTTCCTGGCTCTCTCATGCCATGCTTTAAATGCCTGCATTTGCTGTTGATTGGGAACATCAGGAAGAACTGGTTATTCTTCATTTCCTGCAACAAATTCCCAATATCCTTTTCCCATAAGGAAATTCGTCATTCTAAACTTCCATGCTTGGAAGTTGTTCTTGTCAAGCTTTTCAGTGACAATCTGTGAAAGAGAATCAGATGCCATTACAGAAGACTGCAAAAAATTCTGTCACTGCAAAAACCACAGCTTCACCCTCACAAGGGAAAATCTGCAAAACTGGCGAAAGTGGTATTTGACCACACAGTCACTTCCTAGTGACGATTTTGCATCAATAGGCAACAGGGATGATTCTGTAACTCCCAATGTCTCTGCGCACAAGCATACAATGCAATTTTTACAGTAACTATTCACCGACCTGTAGAACAGTGGCTGCACAGCATAAAACTGGGCCTTTTCCTGAGTGCGTGCAGAAAACTTCCGCCTCCAAAACAGGCCCCGAAATGGCCTCAAATAAAAAAAACAAGGTCGCCAAGGGGCTAAAGCCCTCTCCCGCAGCATATACTGCCCTCTTGCTTCACCGCGAAGGGCGTCTCAACCTGAGACAATGCACTCCTGCACTTTCCGGCTGTGCTACCTGCAGAGATCTGCTCCCAAAACAGAAAATGAAAGCAACACTGCTCCTCTTACCAGAACACCGCAAGCTTGGCTTGCTTTCTTGAGCTCCTTACCACAAACAAGGCTCTGATACCATGTCAAGATTGTGGGAGAGAAGGAAGGAGTCTCACTTGTAGCTTTCTTGCTTGCACAATGGGGGAATACACACAAGGGTGGAGGCTGAAAACATTTTTCCTCTTCTTAGTTGTGTAAGCCAAAAGAACTCAAGTACAAAGAAATAGAAGAACCCTAGATATGGGTCTCAAACCAAACTCAACTAACTAAGGTGGCATACTAACTGAGCCACGAACTAGAGTAGATAAGGATAGCTATCATGTAGCTATTATTCAGGGGCGGTGTACCAACCGCATCTGCAACTGACAAGTCGGTGACATAAATACGCAACGGTCACCCTGGCGTATCACGAGTGGAGCTCGATATGTCAACATACCGGCAAGCCAGTCACTCAGGCAAAAGATACTGTGGGAAGCTCATGATTCCCCTTTCTTAGGACATCGTGGCTATGCCAAGACTCTCAATGCAGTTAGAAAGAGCTACTATTGGGAGAGACTTAAAGGTGCCATTCTCAAATATATCATTGAGTGTTTGTCTTGTCAACGTATCAAAGCTGAACATGTCAAAATGCCTGGAAAGTTGCAACCACTTGACATTCCCCAAATGAAATGGGAATTCATGAGTATGGACTTTGTTGTTGGCCTACCCCAAGTTCAGGGAGGATACAACTCCATCATGGTTGTGGTTGACATGCTTACTAAGGTTGCATACCTTATTCCTGTTACGACAAACTATAAAGCCTCAGACATTGCAAGGTTGTTTATCAAGGAGATATTCAAGCTACATGGGTTACCTAGAAGAATCATTAGTAATCATGATTCTCTCTTCACATCACACTTCTGGAGAGCTATCTTTGAAGCCATTGGGACTCAACTCTGTTTTAGTATAGCTTACCATCCCCAAATTGATGGCCAAATAGAGCGAATCAATCAAGTCATCGAGGATATGCTAAGAGCACACTGCTGTCGTGAACCAAAAAGGTGGATTCAATACTTGCCCTTGGTTGAGTTTGCCTACAATGCTTCTTACCAACAAACCATTCAGATGACCCCTTTCCAATCATTTGTATGGGCATGATGTCAAAGTCCCCTAAACTTCTCAGATCCAACCTTGAGGGTTGAAGCTTCAAGGCAGATGCTGGAAGAGATGGATGACCAAGTAAAGTCAATAAGACAAGACATCCAAGCCACCAAGGACAGGCAGTAGGCATACATGGAATTGAAGCATCAAGATAGAACCTTTGAGGAAGGAGACATGGTCTTCATTCGCGTACGGCCAAAGAAGAGTTCTCTATCCTTAGGAGATTGCAAGAAGCTAAGTCCAAGGTATTGTGGACCATACAAGATCCTCAAGTGCCTAGGACCCAATGCTTATAGATTGCAACTCCCTCAGAACCTAAAGGTTCATAATGCATTCCATATCAGCCTACTGAAGAAGTATGTACCTAATCCTAGCCATGTACTTGATGACCAACAAGTTGTAATGCCTAGCCAAGGAGTCCTTGAGCTACGGCCTGACAGGATCTTAGATGTTAGGGAGAGACAATTGAGATCCAGAACCTTGAGAGAATGCCTCGTCCAGTGGAAATATTATCCCGAGCAGGATGCCACTTGGATAGATGAAAGCACTCTCAACCAACAATATCCCCAGTTCATCTCGAGATGAGGACATCTCGATTCCTCCAAGGGGGAGAGAATGTAATATTTCCACGAAAAAAATATTATTACCCGTGCAAAAGATTATCTTCAGTACCGGTAGCTAATCTATATCTGCACACGAGAGATGGAGAACTGTATCTTGGAAAAATAAGGCCGGGGATTCAAACCCGCATAGCCACGGGGAAACATCCTCTTGGGAGGAGGATAAGAGGATAATGCTAAAATAAATTTCAAATTTTTGTAGTATTCGTTCTCCTCGAGCCGATGCACTGCTGGAGGAGAGGGAGTGTGGGGAGATGGGCTAGTAGCGGCTCCATGAGGAAAGGGGGGGGAGAGAGCCATGCAAGGTACCATGTGGGGGGGAGGTCCCCTCTCCCCCAGACTATAAAAACCCCCCTTTTGGGAGGGAGTAAGGGACGTGTGGAAGGTAGGAGAGAGGCTGCGTAAGCTGCAGGAGACGTCGTTTCCGCGCTGTAGAAGATAGCCGCCACCAGCCCTCCAGGCTTGTTGCTACTGCCACCACTCTCCACCACAGGCTATCACGCCACCACTAGCCTCTACCAAATCCATCCCCAAACGGTGTCATCCATCTCCACGCCGCTACGTAGCTGTCAGAAGCTGTCAGAAGCTGTTAGAAGCTTCTTAAAGCTTCTGAGGGGGCTTCTCTAAGCCCCTCTTCCCATTGGATCCTCCATAAGTCCATTTTACCCCCGGGATTTAAAGCCTTTCCCACTAAGTTTCCCACCAATCATCTTTACCTTCCCCGGGCTACGAAGAGGAAGCCCATAAGGCATTCGTACCAAATCTCCCACAAGGCCCTAGGCCCGATGCTTTGTAAAGAAGAAGAGGGGTTTCTCTAAGCCCTTCCCACTCGATTTCCCCCATAAGCCATCCCTATTTTTTACCCCCGGGTCTTGTAGAGAAGAGGAGGATTTCCTTAAACCCCTGTCCACAAGATCTTTACCCCCAGGATTTTGAAGAAAACAAGTATAAAGCACTTTCCACCAATCACCTACAAGCCCCTAGGCTTAGGATTTAGAGTTTCCTTTTTCGTAAGGCCCCACAAAACCATTCCTAACCCCGGAATTTCAAGGAGAAGAATAGCTCTCAAGCCTCCGTTGCCGTAAGGACCTTCACAAGAACCCTAAGGCCTTCCAAAGCCAAATTCCGCAAGTTGGTACTTCTGTCAAGGAGCGGTACCTCAAAGGGAATTGCACGTATGAGGGAGACGGGCAAAGATCATAAGACTGTGAACCAAGGAAAGTAATTCGAATCCGCGAAGGCAATCCAGAAGCCGAAGTCAGGATGGCCCCTAAAAAGTCACAAGGCGCGCGTGCAGGAGGATCATCTCCTAATATTCATGTGGATATTTCACCGAGCCCACAAGTCTAGGTTTTCTTCCTATTTTTTGATTTACGTAGAAGTATTGCAGTTATGCATGGAATAAGGATGCACTTATGCTTGTCAAATCCACCTAGTTAGATGGGATTGAAATAAATTGGCTATTGTAAGTTTACTAGAAGTAACTCACGATTGAAGATTGGTCATTTGTACTTTCAAAGGAATGAACAAAAAAGAACATAAGGTATCTAAGCATTTTTAGCAAGTTGCCTTTGTGCATTGCAAGTAACGAATCTAGAACAACTAATGACTACCATTACAAAGTAGAAATTATTGTAGTACACCTTTGATTATGCATGGAAAGATTAAATCGCATGTCGCAATTTTAGACAAATCTTCTTCGTAATGATTCATTAAAAAGAAGTCGTTATCAACCATAGGAAATCGCAAGGCATGGAAAAGATTCTAAGGGCTGCATGAAGTCGGTTAACTCTAGCTTCAATTGGCATAAATATCATTTAATTGCGTAGTAGTTAGGAAAGGTTTCATAATGCCCATTCATCGTATGAATAATTTCATTCAGAAATGTAGTTAGGAAAAGGCTGCATGGTACATTTTAACATAAAACCCTAAAATCTTAGTGGCATAAATCATGAATGCATGTCCTAGTAGGATCAATGGAAATTATTCCGTAACTTAGCATGTGTTTTGGTCTTAACAAGAAGAGTTAGGGATTGCGAATCTAGTTGTACGTACAGGCAATGAATCGCATGCTTACGTGAATTGTAACATAATGCAACTAGTTTTTCCCCTCTTTGATCAAGACAACATCTTTAGGAATGGTTCATCCTTGTCATAAGACAAGTAAACTGGATTACCCAAAATACCTAAACCACAAAGAACTCACTTAGGATGGTTAAATCGATACAATATACTCCAAGTGCTAACTAGGGTTTAGCACGTTAAGGACTTTGACCTAGTCAGACTTATTGCCAAGTCAAAACTCTCATACCCTAAAGTCCTACCCACATTCACAGAATGTAGGGACAATTGGATGTACTTGCAAGAAATGATCCACGGTTTCTACCCTAAGAATTGTAAAATATTACACGGCGCAGCGAACAGAATCTGAGAAAGAGATAGAGAGTACACAACAGATAAGAGGAGAATCAGTAAAATTCTTTAACTCCAAACAACTGATACAAAGATGGCTCTGTCCACCCGTGCGCTTCCACTGTGTGAAGCTTAGATGGCGATCTAGACAGAAGATAGGTGAAGAGCTTAAGGCTAGCTGGAACAACAACTCTGACTGGGTGAAAGATGAGTGTGAGATGGCTGCGAAGGGGTTTAGCTTTTATAGCCCGCGAAGGTCGTTAGGTCGGCCTGCTGACCGACCTACCATATGAGCCTCCACTAGTCGGCCAGGGAATATTCCAGGGAATATTCCCTTTACCATCGGGCCGGGGGCGCTGCCCCCGGACCCCCGCCAGGGGGGCCGCTGGCCCCCCTGGGACCCCCCAGCCAGGGGCCGCTTCCGCGGCCCCCGGACCCCACAATAGGGGCCCCTTTTAACTCCCTTACCACGCAACTCAATGCAATGTGCCTCGAGTTGCTACCAGCTTAACCACTCCGTCTAACCCAAAGATTAGACCCACAACAGTCACCTTTTTGCCATCCGGTCACATAGACCTCATCTGATATACAAGTCAGGACTCAACCAATGTCCGGGCTCACATTTGGCTTCTCCTCATAATGGGGGCCTTACAACTTTGAGCACCATGGATCATTGGTAGCACCTAATGAGGGTGGGGCATTGATCATATCTAACACCCCCCCTCAATGTCCACCCATAGGTGAACTATCTCCTCGGCCCAATGCCGAGTCTCTGAAGATGAACTTGAAGCAGATCCTTCGTAAGTGCTTTGGTGAAGATATCTGCTCCATTCTCCTCTGTTGGACAGTAGACCAATTCCACTATCCCATCCTCCATCAAATCACGCACATAGTGATACTGGATCTCTATATGTTTGGTGCGTGCATGAAACACTGGATTTTTGGCAATGGCGATGCAACTCTGATTGTCACATCTCAGCACAGTTGGTTCTTCATCCTGCACTCCCATATGCCATAGAATCCTTCTCAACCATACGGCCTCACATGCAGCAAAACAAGCTGCCTTGTACTCTGCTTCGGTAGAAGACAATGCCACTGTTGGTTGCTTCTTACTAATCCAAGAGAAAATTCCTGAACCCAAAGAGAAACAATAACCAGAAACTGACTTCCTGGAATCAATGTCTCCTGCCCAATCTGAGTCACAGTTCCCCACAAGAGAAGTTCCGAAACTGTATGTGATACCATAGTCAAGAGTTTTCTTCAAGTATCTGAGCACCCGCATCCCAGCCTTCCAATGACTCTCATGAGGTTTGTTTGAGAACCTGCTCAAGACACCAACAGCAAAACTGATATCTGGTCTGGTGTTACACAAGTAGATTAGACTGCCGACCAACCTCCTATACCTCCCAATGTCTGCTAGTGCTGATGTATCCTCAACGGATAACTTTACATTCACCTCCATAGGTGTAGCTATCTCCTTGCACTCGGTCATGCCAAATGCCTTCAAGATCTCCCATGCATACTTCTTCTGAGAGATGAAGATCTTTCCTGGCTCTTGCCAGACTTCAATCCCCAAACAATAGTGCAGCAAGCCCAAGTCTGTCATTTCAAACTCAAAACTCAAAGCCTTTCGAGTTTGGTTGATCATATCTTCATAGTCACCTGTAATAAGAAGGTCGTCCACATATAGGACAATCACTACAGACTTTTTACCATCCCTGTAAACATACAAGTTAGCATCTGAGGCACATCTTTTGAAGTTTAGGTTTAAAAAGAACCTATCTATCCGCTGGTACCATGCTCTGGGGGCTTGTTTCAGCCCATACAATGCCTTCTTCAGTTTACACACTTTGTTCTCAGAATGGGGGGCCTCAAACCCTGGTGGCTGAGCCACGTACACCTCCTCCTTGAGGTCACCATTTAAGAACGCTGACTTAACATCCATTTGGTACACTGGCCACTTCTTGTGGGCAGCCACTGCAAGTACCGTGCGAATAGTGGTCATTCTGGCAGTTGGGGCAAATGACTCTTGAAAATCAAACCCTTCAACTTGTGAAAATCCTTGGGCAACCAGTCTAGCTTTGTACTTTTCTAAGGTACCATCAGCCTTGTACTTTACCTTCCAGATCCACTTGGTGCCAATAATCTTCCGCTTTGCTGGCCGATCCACTAGCTCCCAAGTGTCATTCTTCATTATGGTGTCATACTCCGCCTGCATAGCAGCCTTCCATGATGGATCTGCAAGTGCTTCTTCTAAGTCAGTTGGCTCCTTTACTTCTCTCATAATCTCAACCATCAAGGCCATGTTGACTATGTGAGCAGAAGCCCTCCTTTGCTCCTCTATTCTCTGAGACCTCCTTGGTCCGTCTGCCTTCTCCTCAACAGATGCAGGCATAGGATTATTGTGGTCATAGAGCTGCTTCACCCAGCGCGGCAATGGCTTTTCCGGTGGGGTGATGTCAGGTTGGTGAACTTTTTCCTCATCATCTGAAGATGATGCTTCCTCCTCCTTAAGGATAGGGATAGCTCTCGGGACAGGTTCATAGTGGACTACTTCTTCGCTTGATGATAAAGTGGAAGACCTTGCCTTCTCCTCCTCCACTGTATGCGGCTCCTCCTTGAACACCACATCACGGCTCGCGATGATCTTCTTTGCCTCTTGGTCATATAACTTGTAAGCCTTTTGCTCATCACTATAACCCAAGAAGATACATTTTCTGCTTTTTGGTTGTAACTTGTTTCTCTTCTCATCTGGAACATGTGCATAACATTCACATCCAAAAATTCTGAAATGTGAAACAGATGGTTTCTTACCAGTGTAAGCCTCATGAGGTGTTTTTCCCTTGAGAGCCTTTGTGTAGCTCCGATTTAGAATGTAGACTGCAGTATTAACAGCTTCAGCCCAAAAATGGTTAGGCAATCCCTTGCCCTTTAGCATGCATCTTGCCATCTCCACAATGGTACGATTCCTGCGTTCCACAACACCATTCTGCTGAGGTGTGTGAGGCGTCGTCAATTGACGCTTGATCCCTTTGCTCTTGCAAAAGCCTTCAAACTCCTTTGAGTTGAACTCACCACCACCATCTGTTCTAAATTTCTTCACACTTTTCCCTGTTTCATTCTCAACAAGTATTAGCCATTCTTTAAACTTACCAAAAGCTTGAGCCTTATCACGAAGGAAGTACACCCACATCTTCCTACTGTAGTCGTCGACAATCAACATAAAATAAGAAGATCCCCCCAAGGCCTGTGTAGGCATCTTACCACACAAGTCAGCATGCACCAACTCTAGAGGAGCATGTGCTCTATTCTTGCTTTCTTGTGGAAATGCCTTTCTCTGTTGCTTGCCCATCATACAAGCTTCACATGGTTCCTTCAATTCAGTTATTGTAGGTAGGTGAGCAACCATACCTTGCTTTTGCATCTCCTTCAATACTGCAAATCCGATGTGTCCAAACCTTTCATGCCAAAGCTTACTTGTGCCCACTCCAGCGGTGGCTGTAAGAGCACTTAGCTCATACAGGTTGTTCCTCCTTTCTCCTTTGCCAACAATTGTGCCAGCACTATCAATAATTTCTGCACCTGTCTTCTTGAACCTTACTTCATGACCAAGATCAGTTATGGCAGCAACTGATAAGAGATTTCTCCTGATTTCGGGAACATACAACACATTTGAAAGCTTTTTGACTTCACCATTTGCAGCAACAAAAGAAATAGTACCTGTGCCCGCAGCAGGGCATTTAGCATCATTTCCAACCGTCACAGTGATGGATTCTTGTAGAGGCTGCATAGAACTGTATAGACCTTTCTTGTTGGTCATGTGACGGGAGGCCCCACTATCCAACACCCAAGAGTCAGTGGTAGATTCTTCTTGCGCCGAGGAGCACACTTCCTCAATGGTCGCCATGAATAATTCCAACTCTGCTTCAGCCGTATTGGCTGTCTCTTTCCCTTTAGTTTTAAGGGTACCATTCTTTTCATCTGCCTTCTTGACACGACAATCTGCAATTGCATGTCCTTTCTTCTTACAGTAGAAGCACTCTCCTTGAAACTTCTTCTTGCCGCCCTTTTTCTTTTTGTCACCATCATTTTTGGTGGAGGAAACACCTTTGCCTTTTGCATTGGCAGAGAATGCAGCATCTCCATTGTTGCTTCCTTCTCGGGCTTTCAGCCTCAACTCCTCCTCCATTAATAATGCACAAAACTCCTCAAAAGTCAAAGCTTGAGGTCTCACCTGAGTATTAAGGGCAGTTACTAGTCCATCAAACTTTTGTGGACAAATCCGAAGACACCTCCGAGCTAGCTCTTCGCTAGTCTTTTGTATCCCAGCGCCAGCCATCTGGTCGCGCAGATTCTTAATCCGAGTGATGAATGCTTCAACCGTCTCTCCTTCAGCAAACTTCTCCGCTGCTAGTTGATTCTCCAAGTTTTGAATCCTTGTTTGGTTTCGTGTTTCATACTGACTCCTTAGTACATTCCAAGCCTCTGACGCTTTGGTTGTATGCTGAATCAGAGTCAAAACACTGTCAGAACAGCTTGTAACTAAGGCACACAATGCATCTGCATTCCTTCGTTTCCAAGCTCGTAGAAGATCTGCATTCGGAGGAATCATCACACTAGGATTTGATGGGTCGGGGGTAGGCTGTGGTTCTGCGTCAGTCCCCAGCACAGTCTCCAGAAGCTCATAAGAATCAAGGATAGTTGTAATTTTGAACTTCCACAAGGTGTAGTTTGTACCATCTAACTTGCCTTCGCTGAAGGTTGGTGGACGAATCCTCAGTGTTTGAATAGCCGGTACAGCAGCACCACCTCCTGCACCGCTTCCTGATGCGCCAGAACTGCTTCCCGGAGTCGACATCGTTTCTCTTTGCTGTTGAAGCCTTTGCCTCTTGCACGCTCTCCGATCTCTAGAGCCCCCTGGGCTCTGATACCATGTAAAATATTACACGGCGCAGCGAACAGAATCTGAGAAAGAGATAGAGAGTACACAACAGATAAGAGGAGAATCAGTAAAATTCTTTAACTCCAAACAACTGATACAAAGATGGCTCTGTCCACCCGTGCGCTTCCACTGTGTGAAGCTTAGATGGCGATCTAGACAGAAGATAGGTGAAGAGCTTAAGGCTAGCTGGAACAACAACTCTGACTGGGTGAAAGATGAGTGTGAGATGGCTGCGAAGGGGTTTAGCTTTTATAGCCCGCGAAGGTCGTTAGGTCGGCCTGCTGACCGACCTACCATATGAGCCTCCACTAGTCGGCCAGGGAATATTCCAGGGAATATTCCCTTTACCATCGGGCCGGGGGCGCTGCCCCCGGACCCCCGCCAGGGGGGCCGCTGGCCCCCCTGGGACCCCCCAGCCAGGGGCCGCTTCCGCGGCCCCCGGACCCCACAATAGGGGCCCCTTTTAACTCCCTTACCACGCAACTCAATGCAATGTGCCTCGAGTTGCTACCAGCTTAACCACTCCGTCTAACCCAAAGATTAGACCCACAACAGTCACCTTTTTGCCATCCGGTCACATAGACCTCATCTGATATACAAGTCAGGACTCAACCAATGTCCGGGCTCACATTTGGCTTCTCCTCATAATGGGGGCCTTACAACTTTGAGCACCATGGATCATTGGTAGCACCTAATGAGGGTGGGGCATTGATCATATCTAACAAGAATCACTCAATCAAATGTTGAAACTTGGATTGAGTTGGAACCCCTAGGACCAAACGTTGTCGACCTACTGCAATTGGGAATGGATTGGATATGAAGACACCCTAAACCCTACTTCTTATCTAATCATGATTCCGTTACCAGAAGACCCCCTTCGATGGGTGAAATGATCCCATGGAATAGATGAGACACTTGTGCAACAAGTTGCAACGTCGCATGATCTTGTGGGTTGATCACAAGAGAATGACCAATTCCTCGGAATGAGATTGGTAGATTCTTGCCCAAGTTTAAATTGCAAGAGAATGAGTAGTCATCCTGTTATATCACCTTTCTTGGGAAATTTTGCCAAAATAAGGGGATTAGGTATTTGCCTGGAAGCAAAAGACCAATCAACAATTTGGAGCGACATAGTCGCCATGATTTACTGTTAATAAAACCTAAGGTATTGGTTGAGTTGGATTAATAGGGTACGGCCTTAACCCAAGGGAGAACAGACAAACCCTTGTGGATCTTGCCAAGTTGCAATTGATCCCGGATCAAATTCTCGATGCATTCGGAGAGAAGGATTCACTCCTTTAGCAGTTGGCCAAATAACGACCACTGGAAATGATTGTGCTTGTAACAGTTTAAAGAGCACTGTTTGCTTTGTTTGCTCAAGGAATTAAAGGATAAAAAGATATCTAATGCTTCAGGTTGAAGGCCTGAAGGGAGAGCCAGCCTCAGCTACCCCCGACTGTCTGTCTGACCCTAACCAAGGAGGTTGTTAGCCGCGTCGGGAATGTGGACCAAACCCACCATGTGAGGTCTCTCCATTGGGCACTACTTGGAGCAAGAGGACGCTTGGGTGCTAGGGGGGCTCTGGCCATAAATCCCTCGCCTTTCGGGCCCTGCACAAGAGGCCAACTGTAACGTGTCCACCTGTTATCTTCAGGACACATCTTAGCAGTCCATCAGAAAGTATATGTAGAAGGCTCTGCCCGGCACTCTTATGGAATGTTACGGGGTTTGTGATCTAGGACTCTCCGCATCTGCCACGTAGCGGAAGTATTCCGGCCGTTCCCACTTAGGACCGACCTGAATTAGGGTTTTCCTATAAGGGCAACTAGCGTCAGATCCAAGCGAACTACTTTACGCAGAAACACCAGGTCCGAAGTGGATTCACATTGCACTTGGTTCAAGGAGAATGGGAAACGAGAGGGATGCAAAGCTCAACCTCTCTACCATAAGGCATAGTCCCATTCCATTCCCCTAAAATATCGTAAATCGGGATTAATTATAAATTTTGGTCAACGCTTTTGTTGTTTGTATTCTTTGACGATCTTCCTGCTGTCGATCGTGATTTTGAGAAAAGTTCCCAGCCAACCGGGACCACCCATCGGTAGGACGGACCTATGGTCCATCCTTCGCACTTTCCTCGGGTTGTTTTAGTTATTTAATTACCTAAGACATTTAGTTGGACATGTCTCAATCAGCTTCCTTAATTAGCCCATTAGGCACTGGTTCCTTCACGTAACCATATCACTTGATATAGAAAAGCAATGACAAACAAGTTCCTTTTTAACAGGTTATCATATTTATCTTTGAAATACATAAAGTCCAGCCCGTAGGCTTATCCACCGACCGAAGGCTATCCAGCAATCCACAGGGATCACTAATCCAAGTTTCCGCCCGTAGACTAGTATGCGGGCCTCGGGATCCAATCTCGAGTCACGTTAGCCTCTTGTGCAGGGCTTGGAAGGCGAGGGATTTATAGCCAGAGCCCCCCCTGGCACCCAAGCGTCCTCCTGCTCCAAGTAGCGCTCAATGGAGAGACCTCTCGCGGTGGGTTTAGTCCACCTTCCCGGCGCAGTTAACAACCCCCTTGGTTAGGGTCAGGCAGGTAGTTGGGGGTAACTAAAGCCGTCTCTCCCTTCAGGCCTTCAACCTGAAGTATTAGATATCCATTTATCTTTTAATTCATTGATCAAACAAAGCCAAACAGTGCTCTTAAATCTGTCACAAGCACAAACATTTCCATTGGTCGTTTGTTGATGGCCAACTGCTAAGGAGTGAATCCTTCGTTTTGAATGCATCCAGCGCTCGATCTGGGATGACTTGCGACTTGGCAAGATCCCCTATATCCTGGGTTAGGGCGTACCCTATTAACCCGACTTGGTCAAACCTTAAGTTCATAGATTATTCCAATTTATCGGCTGGTCTTTTGCTTCCAAGCAATTATCTTTACTCAAGAAAGATACTATATTAGGATGATTATTTATCCTCTTGCAAGATAACTTACGTAAGGATCTGCCAACCTCATTGCGAGAATTGGCCATTCCCTTGTGATCTAATCACAAGATCATACGACTTCGCACTTGTTGCACAAGTGTCGCATCGAACTATGGGACTATTCTACCCATCAGATGGAGTCACGAGACAATCTATTCCTGATTACATTAGGCTGACATTTTCTGTCCTAGGGTTCCAAGTTTCATTTTTTTAGCAAAGGGTTCTTAGGGACAAAGCCTAGATCATTTTTCAAGTATGTTCCACTGTCCCTACATTCGGTGAATGTGGGCAATTATTTAGGGTATAGGAATTTCAGTTTTAGCAATACGTGCGACTAGGTCATGTATTAAATCCTAGTTAGCTCTTTGGAATTCAATTAACTCTTTCTAAAACGAGTACTCCGCGGGTTTAGGTGTTTAGTTTTATGCCAATCTGTTTAATTCATGAAGATAATTACGTTATCATTTCCATAAACACATGACTCATTGTCTACGCGTAAATCGATTTTCAACCCTAACTTATCATTTTAAGATCAAGCATAGGTTAGGTTATAACCTAATTCCAACTAATCATCCTATAACTTGCGATCAAGATTCACACTAAACAAGAAACCTTTTACTAGTAGTTATGCAGTTGAAAAACGATAATTGACTAGACTTATGCAACGTAAGAATCATTTCATGCCTTGCAATTCCCTATGGGTTATTAGCACTTTCCACAATGACTCATTTGTGAAGAAGATATGTCCTAATTGTAACGTGTCCACTAGTGTCATCCAGGACACGTCTTCGCAGTCCATCGGAAAGGGAGTCTAGAAAGCTCCGCCCAGCACTCCCATGGAATGTTACGGGGTTTGCGATCTAGGGCTTTGCACGTCTGCCACGTAGCGGAACTATTTCGGCCGTTCCCACTTAGGATCGATCTCAATTAGGGTTTTCCTAATTGGTCATTTCCTAACAGCAACTAGCGTCGGATCCAAGCGATCTACTTTACACAAAAACACCAGGTCTGAAGCGGATTCATGCTGCACTTGGTTCAAGGAGAAAGGGAAACGAGAGGGAGGCAAGCTCAACCTCTCTACCTTAAGGCATAGTCCCATTTCGTTCCCCGAAAACAGCGTAAATCGGGTTTAATCATAACTCTAGGTCAACACTTTTGTTGTTCTGTCCTTTGACGATCATCCCGCTGTTCCTTGTGATTTGAGAAAAGTTCCCGGCCAACCGGGACCACCCATCCGTAGGACAGACCTATGGCCCATCCTTCGCACTTTTCTCGAGTTTTTTTAGTTATTTAATTACCTAACACATTAGTTGGACATGTAACAACCAACTTCTTTAATTAACCCATTAGGCACTTGTTCTTTTACGTAATCTTATCACTTGACATAGAAAAACAATATCAGACAAGTTCCTTATTAACAGGTTATCATATCTATCTTCGAAATACAAGAGTCTAGCCGTAGGCTTATCCACAATCCGCCCGAAGGCTATCCAGCGATCCACATGGATCACTAATCCAAGTTTTTGCCCGTAGACTAGTATGCGGGCCTCGAGATCCAATCCCGAGTCACATTAGCCTCTTGTGCAGGACCCGAAAGGCGAGGGATTTATGGCCAGAGTCCCCCCTAGCACCCAACGTCCTCCTGCTCCAAGTAGCGCTCAACGGAGAGACCTCTCGTGGCGCGTTCGGTCCATGTTCCCGGCGCGGTCAACAACCCCCTTGATTAGGGTCAGGCAGGCAGTCGAGGGTAACTGAAGCTGCCTCTCCCTTCACGCCTTTAACCTGAAGTATAGATATTCTTTTATCTTTTAATTCATTGTTCAAACAAAGCCAAACAGTGCTCTAAGAATCTGTAGCAAGCACAAACATTTCCATTGATCATTTTTGTTGGCAAACCGCTAAGGAATGAATCCTTCCTTTTGAATGCATCTAGCACTCGATATGGGATGACTTGCAATTTGGCAAGATCCCCTATATCCTGGGTTAGGGCGCACCCTATTAACCCAACTTGGTCAAACCTTAAAGTTCATTGGGTACTTCAGTTTCTGGTCTTTAATCTCCAATTAATCTTCCTTACTCAAGATGGATATCAAAGTATACATCCTCTTGCAAGATAACTTGCATAAGGATCCGCCATCCTCGTTGTGAGAATTTGGCCTTTCTTCTTGTGATCCAATCACAAGACCATATGACTCCGTACTTACTGCACAAGTGCCGCATCATACTATGCGATAATGGAGTCATGAAACAATCTGTTTCAGGTTCTTTAAGCTGACGTCATTAGACCTAGGATTTCCTAGCTTCATTTTTGTAAGATTCTCAGGGACAAACCCTAGATCCTTTTACGATTACAATTCACTGTTCCTACATTCACTGAATGTGGGCAAGTATTTAAGGTATAGACATTTCTTGGAATTTAACTTATTCCCAACGAGTAT
This sequence comes from Lygodium microphyllum, assembly GCF_053477565.2. Classification (NCBI taxonomy): domain Eukaryota; kingdom Viridiplantae; phylum Streptophyta; class Polypodiopsida; order Schizaeales; family Lygodiaceae; genus Lygodium; species Lygodium microphyllum. The sequence goes on from NC_141150.1 coordinate 62,697,773, forward strand.
TTCGCAGCATAGGTGTTTTAAGTTTTATATCAATTTGGTTAACTCTAGAAGATAATTTCGAGATTACTTCCACATGATTCGTTGACTATGCGTAAATTGATTTTTCAACCCTAACTTGTCGGTTTGAGGTCAGACATAGGTTCATAGGTTCAACTAATCTTCCCTTTTCTTTGCGAACAAAATTCATGTTAAATAAGCAACCTTTTTCTTGCTTAATTTATGCAGTTGGCAACGATAATTTCATAAAGTCTATGCATCGTAAAAGTCGTCTCATGCTCTGCATTTTCCATGATGATTCATTGCGATATGGGTTAATAGTGGGAGATGCAGTTTATACTTCTAGGCTTAACCGAAGTATACTATTTTAATGGATAATAATCTCGATTATTGTAATGTGTCCACTAGAATCATCTAGGACACGTCTTAGCAGTCCATCGGGAAGGATGTCTAGAAAACTCCGCCCGGCACTCCCATGGAATGTTGCGGGTTTTGCAATCTAGGTCTTCCCGCGTCTGCCACGTAGCGGAAGTATCCTCGCCGTTTCCCACTTAGGATCGACCGGAATTAGGGTTTCCCTATTTGGTTATTAGCTAACAGCAACTAGCGTCAGACCCGAGCGAACTACTTTACGCAGGAACACCAGGTTCGAAGCGGATTCACGCTGCACTTGGTTCAAGGAGAATGGGAAACGAGAGGGATGCAAGGCTCAACCTCTCTGCCATAAGGCATAGTCCCATTCCGTTCCCCTAAAGCTGCGTAAATCGGGTAGGATGTAATTCTAGGTCATCGTTCTCATTATTAGCTTTGATGAAGATGATCATCTCGCTATTTGTCGAGTGATTTTGAGAAAAGTTCCCGGCTAACCGGGACCACCCATCCATAGGACGGACCCATGGCCCATCCTCCGCACTTTCCTCGGTTTGTTTTAGTTATGTAATTACCTAACACATTAATTTGACATTTAACAAACAGCTTCTTTGATTAGCCCTGTTAAGCACTGGTTCCTTCACGTAATCTTATCACGACATAGAAAAACAATATCAAACAACTTCTTTATTATCATATCATTATTTTATCTTTGAAATACAGAGGTTCCGCCCGTAGGCTTGTTCATAATCCGCCCGAAGGCTATCCAGTAATCCACCAGGGATCACTATTCCAAGCTTCTGCCCGTAGACTAGTATGCGGGCCTCGGGATCCAATTCCGAGTCACGTTAGCCTCTTGTGCAGGACCCGGAAGGCGAGGGATTTACGGCCAGAGCCCCCCCTGGCACCCAAGCGTCCTCCTGCTCCAAGTAGAGCTCAACGGAAAGACCTCTCGCGGCGGGTTCGGTCCACGTTCCCGGCGCGGTCAACAACCCCCTTGGTTAGGGTCAGGCAGGCAGTCGGGGGTAACTGAGCTGCCACTCCCTTCAGGCCTTCAACCTGAAGCATTTATATATCTTTCATCCTTTAGTTCCTTGAACAAACAATGCAAACAGTGCTTTCTAAACTGTTACAAGCACAATCAATTCCAGTGGTTGTTTAGTTGGAAAACTGTTAAGGAGTGAATCCTTCTCTCCGAATGCATCCAGCATTCAATCCGGAATCAGTTGCAACTTGGCAAGATTCCTATTGTCTTTGGGTTAGGGTCATACCCTGTTGACCCAACTTAACCAATGCTTTAAGTTTTATTAATAGTAAATCTCGGTGGCCATGTCGCTTTGATTTATTGATTAATCATTTGCGTCCGAGCAATTACTTAACTTCCCTTAACTTGGCAAATTTTCCCTAATGAGGGCGATGTAACAGGATGACTAACCATTCCCTTGCACGTTAAACTTGCACAAGAACCTGCCAAACCCATTCCAAGGAATGGCAAAACTTTCTTGCAATCAAACCACAAGGCTATGCAACGTTGCAACTTGTTGCACAAGTGTCGCCTCCATTCCAAGAGACCATTTCACCTATTGAATGGCGTTTTCTGGTCACGGAATTATCTTCAGACGAGATGCAGGGTTTAGGGTGTCTTTTTACCCAACCCATCCCTAATTTCACTAGATCGACAACGTTTAGTCCTAGGGTTCCAACTCAATTCGAGTTTCATCATTTTGAACGATTGGCCCTTAAGGTAGGAATCCTAGATTATTGTTTGCATTAGCATCCAATTAGCTCAACATTTTGGGAATGTGGTTAGGACTAATTAGGCTTGAAGGTTTCGACTTAACGACAATTGGAAAACTTGGTCGAATCCTTATCGTGCTAATCCCTAGTTAGTGTTTGGGGTATCTATCGTATTGACTGAACCATGCCCATACGAATCCTTTGCGGCTAGGTGATTTGGGTAATTCGATATGCTTGTCTTGCGACAAGGATGAATCCTTCCTAGAGATAATAAACTAGATCTAAAGAAGAAAAATGGTTTCGACTACCACCATACAAGTAAACATGCGACTTACTCTATCTTTTATTGGTAAAGTAAAAATACATGATAAGCTGGATACCAACTTTCTTAGGACCTACTAGGACTCACTTCAAATAATCATGACTACTACCTTGTTATCTACACTTTAGAATCCCATGCTTTGTTTAAATTCTGCAACCTTTCCCAAATGCAACACTTGATGAATCAATTTTATGCATGATGAAAGTGCAACATGCAACCATTTCATAACTACAACGTAGTTGAATGAGGTTATTGTAGAGTTAGTGTTGGTATATTCTTTCTTGCAAGCACATCCCACATGCCAATCCCTAGATTCAATTTTTGATACTCCACCATTACTTTCCGGATAACCTTCTACGGTGTTAACAACTTTTCCCCATGAACCATTACAATAAAGATTTTTCCTAAATTGCGACATATGCTTATTCTTTCCATGACTAGTCAAAAATACACTTAATAACTTTAACCATAGAATGATAGGCGGTAGGTGTTCTAGGCTTGCTAATTTGAAATGCATGATAAGGCAACATAATACTAAGGTCGTACGATGGATAGACAACTCACGTTCATCATATTGAAAATGTTAATAGCTCCATTTCATGTCATGAAATAATTTTAGTAATCGATCAAATAGACAAATTTTCCTCAATTGCCTTTTAATTTGGCTTGGTAAATTTGAACATGCCTAGGTGCTTTCATTTCATAACTTTATAGATGCATGATATGCACGGACCCTTTATCTATATTTTATCGAATGTACTATTAACACTACCGACGAATTAATGACAACGTAGAATGAATTTCCCTATGGAGTTAAGCGTATTTTAAAGCATCTCTTCATGTGGAAATATATTTACGGAACCTGGATTTGTGGATCCGCGGTGATATCCACGTGTAAGTCCGGGGAAGAACCTCCCGCAGGTGCGCCTTGCGTCTTCTTGGGAGCCATTGTAGACGTGATTACGGACTCCGCAGATTTCCTCTAGCCTTTACTCTTGCTCTTCGAGACGGCTAGGAGGTCGATACCTTCTCCTCGCGTAGGAATAGGAGTTTCCCGAACTCGTTTTTTTAAAACTGAGAGGCCCGCATAGGATCAAGGCCTATGGCCTTAAACCTTAGAAGCTTCTTGAAGAAGCTTCTAAGAAGCTTCTGGACAACAGCGGTCACGTCGGGGGGGGGGGGGGGGGTCCCAATGATTGGGAAGGAAGTCGTGGTCAAGGCGAGGATGGGAGGCGGAATGTTGGCGGTGGCCTGGCGGAATGTGGCGGCGGACTGTGGCGGCCTGGCGGACTGTCGTCACTCTCCCTTCGATCCCACCAGCACGGCGGCAGCTTTTCCCTCACACAGCACGGTCCCCCTCTCCCCTTCGTAACGGATGTTTTTATAGGCATGGGGGGGGGAGAAGGCCTCCACCACGTGGCCCCCTTGCATGGGTTCCCCCCCTCCCATGCAGGCCACGACTTTCATATCCCATCCCCCCCACACTCCCTTTTCTCCAGTCGTGCATCGGCTGGGGAAAAAGGGATAGAAATTTAAAAAAATTGCCTTAAATATTCAAATTGCCCTTCCCAAGAGGGTGTTTTTGTGAGACTAGCGGTTTCGAACTTTCGGGTTTGATTTACCAACGCGGAGGACCCCATTTCTCGCGTGCGGGTCACACATTACACCGCCAATAATTTCAATACAAGAGATAACCTTTGCACAAGGTTTGCGTCGTGTGCGGGACGTCAATATTCACGGGTGGGAATATTACATTCTCTCCCCCTTAGAAGAATCGAGATGTCCTCATCTCGAGATAAACTGGGGATATTGAAGATTGAGAGAGTTTTCATCCATCCAGGTAGCATCCTCTTCGGGATAATCTTTCCACTGGACGAGGCATTCTTTCAAGGTTCTAGATCTCAATTGTCTCTCCCTAACATCTAAAATCTTTTCCGGTCTTAGTTCAAGGACTCCTTGACTAGGCATTACAATTTGTTGGTCATCAAGTACATGATTAGGGTTGGGCACATATTTTTTTAAGAGACTAATATGGAATACATTGTGAACTTTTAGGTTATCAGGAAGTTGCAATTTATAAGCATTGGGTCCTAGGCATTTGAGGATTTTATACGGACCACAATACCTTGGAGTTAGCTTCTTGCATTGTCCTAGAGATAGAGAACTCCTTTTTGGGCGTACACGAATGAAGACCATGTCTCCTTCTCCGAAGACCCTCTCTTGGCGTTTCAAATCCGCATATGCCTTTTGTCTATCTTTGGCTGCTTGTATGTCTTGTCTTATTGACCTTATTTGGTCATCCATGTCCTCCAACATTTGTCTTGAAGCTTCCACTCTTAGGGTAGGATCAGAAAAATTTAGGGGACTTCGGCAATCATGACCATACAATGCCTGGAAAGGGGTCATTTGAATGCTCTGCTGGTAAGAAGCATTGTAAGCAAATTCTACTAACGGCAAGAACTGAATCCACCTCTTCGGCTCTCGACAGCAGTAAGCCCTAAGCATATCCTCAATGATTTGATTTACTCGCTCTGTTTGTCCATCCGTTTGGGGATGGTAGGCGGTGCTAAAACAGAGTTGAGTTCCAGTAGCTTCAAAGATAGCTCTCCAGAAGTGTGAAGTGAAGAGAGAATCTCGATCGCTAATGATCCTTCTAGGTAACCCATGTAACTTGAATATTTCCTTGATAAACACTCTTGCAATGTCGGAGGCTTTATAGTTTGTCTTTACTGGAATCAGGTGTGCAACCTTAGTAAGCATGTCAACTACAACCATAATGGAGTTGTATCCTCCTTGGACTTGGGGTAAGCCCACCACAAAATCCATATTGATGAATTCCCATTTCATCTGGGGAATGTCAAGTGGTTGCAATTTCCCTAGCATCATGACATGTTCAGCCTTGATACGTTGGCAAGACAAACATTCAGTGACATATTTGAGAACGTCACCTTTGAGCCTCTCCCAATGGTAGCTCTTCCTAACTGCATTAAGAGTTTTTGCATAGCCAGGATGTCCTGCGAAGGGGGAATCATGAGCTTCCCATAATATCTTCTGCTTAAGTGACTGGCTTGTTGGTATACATAGCCTTGTTCTGTAGTAGACAAGTCCATTATCAATGGAAAATTCCCGATACTTAGCTTGTGACTTCAGATTCTGCTCCTTGGTAGATATTTCTTTTATCATTGCTTGGTAGGCTAAGTCATGGAATGCTTCCTCTCTAGCTAGTTCGAGTATAGGGTTGCTTGGCATAGATACCTTTGTAGCCAGAGATCTGGCCGTTGATGGATTCTGTAAGATTAGGGAATTTCGGAATGCCTTGCGACTGAGTGCATCGGCAACTACATTCTCTTTCCCTGGACGATACTTGATTTCAAAATCATACTCCTCCAATACTTCAATCCATCGACGTTGCCTCATGTTGAGCTCGTTCTGGGTAAAAATCCATTTGAGACTCTTATGATCGGTTACTAGAGTAAACCTGTTACCCAACAGGTAATGTCTCCAAAGCTTTAGAGCATGGATGACAGCTAATAACTCCAGATCATGCGTGGCATAATTCTTTTCATGACTCTTCAATTTCCTTGAAGAATATGCTACTGGATGACCTTCTTGCATAAGTACACAACCCAAGGCAAGAATGCTAGCATCAGTTACTACCTCGAACTCCTTATTGAGGTCAGGAAGTTTCAGAATAGGTGCTGATACCAAACATTGCTTCAGTTGGTCGAAGCTATTTTGCTCGGGAGTTGACCATGTAATAGAAGTCTGCTTTTTTAGTAAGTCGGTAAGAGGTGCTGCAATCAAAGCATATTTTTTGATAAAGACCCTATACCATCCTGTCAAGCCAAGAAAACTGTGTATTTCTTTGACGGATACTGGTACTGGCCATTCAAGCACATCTCTGACTTTGGCTGGATCTACTGATATTCCTTCTGATGATACTATGAATCCTAGATATTCAATCTGACGTTTGAAAAATGCACACTTCTTCATTTTTGCATACAGCTTATGAGACCTCATTGTCTCAAGGACAATCCGAAGTTGAGGTTCATGATCTTCTTCCTGTTTAGAATAGACTAAAGTGTCATCGAAGAAGACAAGCACAAAATCATCAAGATATGGTCTAAAAATATCCTGCATTAGTCTATTGAAGGTGTCAGGTGCATTTGTAAGCCCGAATGGCATAACTAAAAATTCAAAGTGCCCATATCTTGTATTGAAGGCCGTTTTTGGAATATCTTCATCCTTGATCCTGATTTGATAGTAACCTGACCTGAGATCAATTTTGGAGAAGATCTTTGCACCTTGAAGGCGATCAAGAAGCTCATCTATTCTAGGAATAGGATACTTGTTCTTGACTGTTGATTGATTCAACCCACGGTAATCAATACATAGTTGAAGTGTCCCATCTTTCTTTTTCTGGAATAGTACTGGAGCTCCCCATGGAGAGTTGCTAGGCCGGATGTAACCCTGATCTAACAGTTGCTTGAGTTGTTCCTTCAACTCAATAGCTTCCGGAATGGACATTCTATAAGGTCTCTTTGCAATTGGCGCAGCTCCAGGCATTAGCCTTATCTCATGATCAACTTCTCTTGGAGGTGGAAGTTCAGTTAATTCCTCAGGGAATACGTCAGCATATTCCTTTAGCCAAGAGGGTCCCTCATGAAACTCTTGCCTTTGATCTAACTTGTTGAGTTTGATCAAGTAAACAGGTAATCCTTTCCTAACCCCTTTTATGATCCGCGATACTTTGGCTAATTGGATCCTTGGCACTCCTGCCTCACCTTGAGTTGTAACAAACTCTCTTTCAGAGTTTCGAAAGGAAACTTGACCCTTTCCACAATGGATGTGAGCGTCATTAGGCTTAAGCCAATCCATCCCGAGTAGACACTCGTGGATACCTAAATTCATGACTCTGAATTTGATTGAGGTTTTCTTTCCTCCCAGATAGAACTCCTCCTTAGCAGTTTGCCTGGTACAAGTTACCTCATGACCGTTTGCCAATTCCACAAGTAGGGTAGGAGCTTCTACTGTGGCTATCCCTAATCTTTTAGCACACGCTGGTGAGATAAAGGAATGTGTACTGCCACAATCAATCAAGGTTTTGAAACCTTTACCTTGATAGTCCGACGGTGTTTGAATCACCGAGAACTGGCGGTTCAGCCCCTTCTTGTGTAAAGCGGCATGGACTGTCGCTCTTTCGAATTCCGCTTCCATAGTCGGATCTTCCTCTTCTTCTGCTTCACATCTTTGCCTATTGGTAATGCAGGCAGTTCTTCCTCTTCCACGGGTGGCGGCTCCCTGACCGCGGCCTGCACCTTGACGGTGTCCCTCGCTGAGCTTGGGACATTGCCTTTTGAAGTGACCGAGTTCATTGCAGTGGAAACATCGGAGGTTTCGGCCATTACTGTGAGTAGGAACAAAGTTATTGACGTTATTTGTCCTTGCTTTCTTCCTTTGTCCCTGATTGTGGCCTTGAACTCTCTTAACCTGGGGTCTGAATGCTCCTCTGTTCGGGTCGCTATAAGACCAATTCTTAATACCCCTTGGTTTAGCTTGCACTTCCTGAATTATAGGTGCCGCTCGAATGAGTGCCTCCTGAAGATCTGATGGTTGCATAGATTCGAGACGAGTATTTACAGGTGGATTTAAGCCCGCGCAAAATTTGGACACCTGCTGCGTCGTGTCCATTTGTGGCGCATACTTTAAGAGTGAGACAAACTTAGAGTAGTAAGCGTCAAGGGTGAGTCCTAACTATTTTAGCTCATAAAACTCATTCATTTTCTGTGTACGATATGCAGGTGGCAAATATCTCCCCTGCACGGCTTGCTTTAACTTCTCCCAGGTAACGGACCCCTCTGAAGTCCCTTGATCCCTGCACCATTGTTTCCACCATAGTCTGGCTTCACCGGTGAGTTTTAATTTGTCGAGCATGGCCTGATTGGTAGGTGCAGTACCAGCTGCTTCGAAGTAATCCTCCATAGATTCAATCCAAATTTCAGCATCAGACTGGACGAATCTGCCCTTCCCGTCAAACTCGGGTGGCTTTATCTGCTTGAGGAGGAACTTCTTTTCCTGGATCACAGCGGTACTTGATGTAGGGGGCGAATTTGGAACCTGTACCTGGGGTTGGGCCTGGATAAAAGTTTTCTTAACATTATTGTATGATAATTGACATTAGCTTATCTTTAGTTCAGCTATCTCGTAAATCATGAAGCTACTTAATTTTCCGTAACAACCCTGATGCACAATCAGATATTGATAAAAGAAGTCCTTATTTATATTTACGTGGGCGTAGCCTTATACAACATCTCATGTGATGATACTCCAATCATTACATTTAGTTTGGGGAGAACAACATTGTATTGGATTTATCTACAGGAACTGTGTAATAGTAGGGTTTTGGGTCATGAATCTTTAGGAATCGATAAATCATCGGAAGTTCAGGATATCCTTTCCGCTGGAATCCATACTTCCCATGGCGGCCCAACACCTTAATCCTGTCAGCTGGGATTACACGGGTTACTTCCTCATATACATATGAGTTCAATTCAACCCTCCGACCCTGAATATGCAAAGTCGAATTTACGTGAGCTTCCACAAAAATGAACAGCTTCACGACTTTCAAATCTTCCAACCACTTGATCCTCTTTAGGTTGGTTTGTAGATACGCGAACCGGTGGGCAGCTATGTAGTAGATTCCTGAAGACCCAGTCCATCTTTGTTCTATATATAAAGGTGATGGGTTATAAATCTGCTCCAGGATGTTCATCATTTCAATTCTCCGCCTATAATGCGGAGAATGCATTGCAGTCATAAACATGATCCGGAACACCAAAAACTTGTTCCACGCTTCATAGTTCTGCAAGACAGTATTGTAGATGAGGAAATGTTTGGACAGCAACAATTTCTTTACTTCATTTTTATTGAGATCTCACGAAGACAATTCCGTTGTTGGTCGGCTCTGATACCAACTGTAACGTGTCCACTAGAATCATCTAGGACACGTCTTAGCAGTCCATTGGGAAGGATGTCTAGAAAACTCCGCCCGGCACTCCCATGGAATGTTGCGGGTTTTGCAATCTAGGTCTTCCCGCGTCTGCCACGTAGCGGAAGTATCCTGGCCGTTTCCCACTTAGGATCGATCGGAATTAGGGTTTCCCTGTTTGGTCATTAGCTAACAGCAACTAGCGTCAGACCCGAGCGAACTACTTTATGCAGGAACACCAGGTCCGAAGCGGATTCACGCTGCACTTGGTTCAAGGAGAATGGGAAACGAGAGGGATGCAAGGCTCAACCTCTCTGCCATAAGGCATAGTCCCATTCCGTTCCCCTAAAGCTGCGTAAATCGGGTAGGATGTAATTCTAGGTCATCGTTCTCATTATTAGATTTGATGAAGATGATCATCCCGCTATTCGTCGAGTGATTTTGAGAAAAGTTCCCGGCTAACCGGGACCACCCATCCATAGGACGGACCCATGGCCCATCCTCCGCACTTTCCTCGGTTTGTTTTAGTTATGTAATTACCTAACACATTAATTTGACATTTAACAAACAGCTTCTTTGATTAGCCCTGTTAAGCACTGGTTCCTTCACGTAATCTTATCACGACATAGAAAAACAATATCAAACAACTTCTTTATTATCATATCATTATTTTATCTTTGAAATACAGAGGTTCCGCCCGTAGGCTTGTTCATAATCCGCCCGAAGGCTATCCAGTAATCCACCAGGGATCACTATTCCAACCTTCTGCCCGTAGACTAGTATGCGGGCCTCGGGATCCAATTCCGAGTCACGTTAGCCTCTTGTGCAGGACCCGGAAGGCGAGGGATTTACGGCCAGAGCCCCCCCTGGCACCCAAGCGTCCTCCTGCTCCAAGTAGAGCTCAACGGAAAGACCTCTCGCGGCGGGTTCGGTCCACATTCCCGGCGCGGTCAACAACCCCCTTGGTTAGGGTCAGGCAGGCAGTCGGGGGTAACTGAGCTGCCACTCCCTTCAGGCCTTCAACCTGAAGCATTTATATATCTTTCATCCTTTAGTTCCTTGAACAAACAATGCAAACAGTGCTTTCTAAACTATTACAAGCACAATCAATTCCAGTGGTTGTTTAGTTGGTAAACTGTTAAGGAGTGAATCCTTCTCTCCGAATGCATCCAGCATTCGATCTGGAATCAGTTGCAACTTGGCAAGATTCCTATTGTCTTTGGGTTAGGGTCATACCCTGTTAACCCAACTTAACCAATGCTTTAAGTTTTATTAATAGTAAATCCCGGCGGCCATGTCGCTTTGATTTATTGAATAATCATTTGCGTCCGAGCAATTACTTAACTTCCCTTAACTTGGCAAATTTTCCCTAATGAGGGCGATGTAACAGGATGACTAACCATTCCCTTGCAAGTTAAACTTGCGCAAGAACCTGCCAAACCCATTCCAAGGAATGGCAAAACTTTCTTGCGATCAAACCACAAGGCTATGCGACGTTGCAACTTGTTGCACAAGTGTCGCCTCCATTCCAAGAGACCATTTCACCTATTGAATGGCGTTTTCTGGTCACGGAATTATCTTCAGACGAGATGCAGGGTTTAGGGTGTCTTTTTACCCAACCCATCCCTAATTTCACTAGATCGACAACGTTTAATCCTAGGGTTCCAACTCAATTCGAGTTTCATCATTTTGAACGATTGGCCCTTAAGGTAGGAATCCTAGATTATTGTTTGCATTAGCATCCAATTAGCTCAACATTTTGGGAATGTGGTTAGGACTAATTAGGCTTGAAGGTTTCGACTTAACGACAATTGGAAAACTTGGCCGAATCCTTATCGTGCTAATCCCTAGTTAGTGTTTGGGGTATCTATCGTATTGACTGAACCATGCCCATACGAATCCTTTGCGGCTAGGTGATTTGGGTAATTCACTATGCTTGTCTTGCGACAAGGATGAATCCTTCCTAGAGATAATAAACTAGATCTAAAGAAGAAAAATGGTTTCGACTACCACCATACAAGTAAACATGCGACTCACTCTATCTTTTATTGGTAAAGTAAAAATACATGATAAGCTGGATACCAACTTTCTTAGGACCTACTAGGACTCACTTCAAATAATCATGACTACTACCTTGTTATCTACACTTTAGAATCCCATGCTTTGTTTAAATTTTGCAACCTTTCCCAAATGCAACACTTGATGAATCAATTTTATGCATGATGAAAGTGCAACATGCAACCCTTTCATAACTACAACGTAGTTGAATGAGGTTATTGTAGAGTTAGTGTTGGTATATTCTTTCTTGCGAGCACATGCCACATGCCAATCCCTAGATTCAATTTTTGATACTCCACCATTACTTTCCGGATAACCTTCTACGGTGTTAACAACTTTTCCCCATGAACCATTACAATAAAGATTTTTCCTAAATTGTGACATATGCTTATTCTTTCCATGACTAGTCAAAAATACACTTAATAACTTCAACCATAGAATGATAGGCGGTAGGTGTTCTAGGCTTGCTAATTTGAAATGCATGATAAGGCAACATAATACTAAGGTCGTACGATGGATAGACAACTCACGTTCATCATATTGAAAATGTTAATAGCTCCATTTCATGTCATGAAATAATTTTAGTAATCGATCAAATAGACAAATTTTCCTCAATTGCCTTTTAATTTGGCTTGGTAAATTTGAACATGCCTAGGTGCTTTCATTTCATAACTTTATAGATGCATGATATGCACGGACCCTTTATCTATATTTTATCGAATGTACTATTAACACTACCGACGAATTAATGACAACGTAGAATGAATTTCCCTATGGAGTTAAGCGTATTTTAAAACATCTCTTCATGTGGAAATATATTTACGGAACCTGGATTTGTGGATCCGCGGTGATATCCACGTGTAAGTCCGGGGAAGAACCTCCCGCAGGTGCGCCTTGCGTCTTCTTGGGAGCCATTGTAGACGTGATTACGGACTCCGCAGATTTCCTCTAGCCTTTACTCTTGCTCTTCGAGACGGCTAGGAGGTCGATACCTTCTCCTCGCGTAGGAATAGGAGTTTCCCGAACTCGTTTTTTTAAAACTGAGAGGCCCGCATAGGATCAAGGCCTATGGCCTTAAACCTTAGAAGCTTCTTGAAGAAGCTTCTAAGAAGCTTCTGGACAACAGCGGCCACGTCGGGGGGGGGGGGGGGGGGGGGGGGGGGGTCCCAATGATTGGGAAGGAAGTCGTGGTCAAGACGAGGATGGGCGGCGGAATGTTGGCGGTGGCCTGGCGGAATGTGGCGACGGACTGTGGCGGCCTGGCGGACTGTCGTCACTCTCCCTTCGATCCCACCAGCACGGCGGCAGCTTTTCCCTCACACAGCACGGTCCCCCTCTCCCCTTCGTAACGGATGTTTTTATAGGCATTGGGGGGGGAGAAGGCCTCCACCACGTGGCCCCCTTGCATGGGTTCCCCCCCTCCCATGCAGGCCACGACTTTCATATCCCATCCCCCCCACACTCCCTTTTCTCCAGTCGTGCATCGGCTGGGGAAAAAGGGATAGAAATAAAAAAAAATTGCCTTAAATATTCAAATTGCCCTTCCCAAGAGGGTGTTTTTGTGAGACTAGCGGTTTCGAACTTTCGGGTTTGATTTACCAACGCGGAGGACCCCATTTCTCGCGTGCGGGTCACACATTACACCGCCAATAATTTCAATACAAGAGATAACCTTTGCACAAGGTTTGCGTCGTGTGCGGGACGTCAATATTCACGGGTGGGAATATTACACTTATAATTCATTTCGATGCATAAGCTATTCGCTAGAAATGCGTTTATACTTTCTTAATTTGCATGTTTCATTTAAAAGTATTGATGTTTAAGTCTCTTCGTCGTGAACAACTAGGACGAAAATATATCCTATTTCTAATAATTAACCTTGCATGTTTGAATTACAACAATATCAAATAAAAATTAAGAAGGAAAAACCTGGGTTTGGGGTGAGATATCCACATGGATACCGGGAGATGACCCTCTCGCGGTTGCGCCTTGGACTTTCTTAGGAGGCATCACAATTGTAGTCGTTCAGACGTGGAAGCAGCTTTACTACTCTTCTTTGGAATTCACCGTTGCTCCCCTTGCACCGTCCATCGAAAGTAGTTTTTTTGGAAGGCTCCCTCCTTGAAGTTGGGAATTTGAAAGGGTGTTTCGGAATCTTTTACGACTAAGACCCATTGAAGCCATGGGGAAGGCTTAATGGCCTTCTAATGACTCGTTCAACGAGGAATGAAAAGGGATGGAAAAAACACAAGGTGCGGGAGAGAACTCTAAGGGAATATAGTAACCGTAAAGGTTATAAGTAAGGTCGAAGGACCCTTAGGTCAAACTTGGAGGAAAGGGGGTTTCAATATGCCACAAGGGGAGGGGATAGGGAAGGTTTAAATACGGAGGAAAGAGGGGTGGTTCCAAAGCCAAGGGATAGGGATTTAAGGGATTAACATGGGGGGTGTGGTTTCAGGATGCCCAAGGAAAGGTTTTAAGGGTTAATACACGGGGGGTGTGGTTGAGGATTTATAAAATACGAAAAAGGCTTAAGGAAAGGGGGCTAAGTGACTTTTAAAAGCACGGGGGTGTAGTAATAGGACCTCTAAGCCCATTCTTTATAGGGAAAAAAGGGGCTTGTGATCCTTTAAAACACGAGGGGGGGGGGGTAGTGAGAATTTGGTGAGGCACAAGAAGAGGGGTGAAAGGGGGCTTAAGGGGTTTAAATCCCGGGGGAGGGGGGGAAGGAAAAAGGTATAGGAAGGGGGGTTAAGGAGCCCCCCCCCTTGGAAGCTTCTGACTTCCAGAAGATTACATGGGGGGCTATGAGCCGTCAGTCGGCGACAATTGAAAGCTGCAACTCCCGTAGGTTTTATGGCAGTCCAGCCCTCATCCAGCACGGTGAGGAAGCGGCAATCATGTATGAGCAGCACTCAGTCCTCCCCTTTTGTCCCCTTCATGTTCAGAATGGCGGCCCTCCTTTTAGCAACGCCACAGTCTCTTTCCCTCCTTTACCCCATGGCAGCAACCCCTCTGTTAAATAGGGGAGGGAGGGGGATCCTCCCTCTCCTAACCTGTCAGGCGGCATGGCTGTGAGGCCGAGCAAGCTCCAACGAGGAGCTTGCTGGCTCTTCAATTCCCTTCTCCCCTTCTAGCTCGTTCGTTGCCGACGGGAGAAAGAAATTTAAAAAAATTCCCATGAATTTTTCAATATTTAATATATTACACTAATAACGTGACATGCAATTTATACTTCTATGCACTATCTTAATTCCATTTTGTAAATATGGACATTAAATCTAAGTTCGATTCATTGAAATGCACAAAAACTACTTGCTAGAGATGCATATCAATTTTCTGCTCACTTTATTTTTGTTCGTTTTATTGAAAATACTAATGACTGAATTCCTTCGTCATGAGCTAATTTTTCTAAGGCATTTAAGACGAAAAATGCATCCTATTTCCAACAATTATCCTTGCACGATTGAATTATAATAATACCAAATAAAGATTAGGAAGGAAAACCTGGACTTGGGATGAGATGTCCACATGGATGCTAGGAGACAATCCTCATGTGGTTGCGCCTTGGGCTTTCTTAGGAGCCATTGCAAATGTAGCCTTTTTGCCTTGGGCATGGAGTTACGATCTTGTCCATCTCCTTCGTATGCGGACACGGAAGGGGATTTAGGTGGACTTCACATGAAATTGGGTGGAAGAATCCCGAGGGGGGGGAAAGAAAGGCTTTAAGAAGGACTTTTTTTTTTGTATGGAAAAACTTAAGGCCACATAAAGGCCCCTTCAAGTCGACTTTCCGGGGGGGGGGAGGGGAGATGGGCTTATGGAGCCCTTGGGAGGAAACTTGTGGGGGGGGGGTAATCTTAAGGCCACAGGGGGGTACCTTTAATGGCAATTCAGGAGGGGGAAAAAGGGCCCTAAGGGAGCCTTTAGAAGGATTTAAGGTACGGGAAGAAAAAGGACCTAAAAGACCACTTAATGCCTTTCAAGGAAACTTTGGGGGGGAAAGGGCTTATAGGGCTCCAAGGTTTGGGAGGGAAAAGGGGCTTATAGGGTTCCAAGGGGGGAAATTTGAGGGGGTAGGAAAAAAAGGCTTAAGGGTCGTGTGAAGGCCCTTTTAAGGTAAGGCCTTCTTAAGGGGGGAAAGGGGGCTTATAGGCAAAGGGTTGAAAAGGGGGCTTAGGAGGCCCCTTGGAAGGATTTCTGTGGAGCCACGTGGAGGGAGGTGGCTCCCCTTGCGCAGCGTGGCGACAGCCAGGGCTGCTGTGACAGGGTGCAAGCGGCAACAGTGGCTGATACGGCAGCTTACGGTGTCCTCAATCTCTCTTCCACTCCCAATTCTTGCACCACGAGCCTCACTCTCTCCCTCCCTACAATTTGACGGCGTTGGCTATCCGCCAGCGGCTTCACGGCGTGGCGATGTTGTCACTCTCTCCCTCCGTTACGACAGCTAGACGACCGTCAGAATCTTCTTTTTTTTTCCTCCCCTGGCAATGACCACCACCTTTGATTTAAATAGGGGAGGGGAGGGGGATCCTCCCTCCCCTGCGTGGCATCACGCATGGCTCTCCCTCACTCCAAGCTCCACCAAGGAGCTTAATCACTCCTTCTATTCCCCTCCCCCTCCAGCTCGTCAGTCCGCTAGGGGGATAAGGGGAATAAAAAAATTTGTAATTTTATCCAATTCCATTATCTTTTATTGAGATAGTTCACGTGTGCCTTCGGGATGTTACATTCTCTCCCCCTTGGAGGAATCAAGATGTCCTCATCTCGAGATAAGCTGGGGATATTGATGGTTGAGAGTGCCTTCATCTATCCAAGTGGCATCCTCTTCAGGATAGTCTTTCCACTAGACGAGGCATTCTCTCAAGGTTCTGGATCTCAATTGTCTCTCCCTAACATGTAAGATCCTATCAAGCCTTAGTTCAAGTACTCCTTGACTAGGCATTACAACTTGTTGGTCATCAAGTACATGGTTAGGATTAGGTACATACTTTTTCAATAGGCTGATATGGAATACATTATGAACCTTTAGGTTCTCAAGGAGTTGCAGTTTATAAGCATTAGGTCCTAGGCACTTGAGGATCTTGTATGGTCCACAATACCTTGGACTTAGCTTCTTGCAATCTCCTAAGGATAGGGAACTCTTCTTAGGGAGTACGCGAATGAAGATCATGTCTCCTTCTTCGAAGACTCTATCTTGACGCTTCAAATCCGTGTAGGCCTTCTGTTTATCCTTGGCAGCTTGGATGTCCTGTCTTATTGAATTTATTTGGTCATCCATCTCTTCCAACATCTGCCTTGAAGCTTCAACCTTCAAGGTTGGATCTGAGAAGTTTTGGGGACTTCAACAGTCATGACTATACAATGCTTGGAAAGGGGTCATTTGAATGCTTTGTTGGTAAGAAGCATTGTAGGAAAATCCAACCAAAGCCAAGTATTGAATCCACCTTTTCGCCTCACGAAAGCAGTATGCCCTAAGCATATCCTCGATGACTTGATTTATTCGCTCTGTTTGGCCATCCGTTTGGGGATGATAAGCTGTGCTAAAACAGAGTTGAGTCCCAATGGCTTGAAAGATAGCTCTCCAGAAGTGTGATGTGAAGAGAGAATCACGATCACTAATGATTCTTCTGGGTAGCCCATGTAGCTTGAATATCTCCTTGATAAACAATCTTGCAATGTCTGAGGCTTTATAGTTTGTCTTTACTGGAATAAGGTGTGTAACCTTAGTAAGCATGTCAACCACAACCATGATGGAGTTGTATCCTCCCTGAACTTGGGATAGGCCAAAAACAAAATCCATATTGATGAATTCCCATTTCATTTGGGGAATGTCAAGCGGTTGTAGCTTCCCTGGCATCTTGACATGTTCGGCTTTGATACGTTGACAAGGCAAACACTCGGTGACATATTTGAGAACGTCACCTTTAAGCCTCTCCCAATGGTAGCTCTTCCTAACTGCATTGAGAGTCTTGGCATAGCCAGGATGTCCTGAAAAAGGGGAATCATGAGCTTCCCACAATATCTTCTGCTTAAGTGACCGACTTGCCGGTATGCATAGCCTCGTTCTATAGTAGACAAGTCCACTACTGATAGAGAATTCATGATACTTAGCCTAGAGATTTTGGTCTTGATCCTTGATAGAGATGTCCCTTAGCATCTTTTGATAGGATGGATCATGGCATGCTTCCTCTCTAGCTAACTCAAGTATTGGATTGTTTGGCATAGATACCCTTTTAGCTAGAGATCTAGCTGTTGATGGATTCTGCAAGATTAGGGAATTAAGGAATGCCTTGCGACTGAGTGCATCAGCAACTACATTCTCTTTTCCTGGTTGGTACTTGATTTCAAAGTCATACTCCTCCAGCACTTCAATCCACCGACGTTGCCTCATGTTGAGCTCGTTTTGGGTAAAGATCCACTTGAGACTCTTATGATCAGTCACTAGGGTAAACTTGTTACCCAACAGGTAGTATCTCCAAAGCTTTAGAGCATGGATGATAGTTAACAATTCCATATCATGGGTAGCATAATTCTTCTCATGACTCTTTAGTTTCCTTGAAGAGTAAGCTACCGAGTTTCCTTCTTGCATGAGCACACATCCCAAGGTAAGCGCACTAGCATCAGATACTACATCGAATTCCTTACTGAGGTCTGAAAGCTTTAGGATAGGTGTTGATACTAAACTCTGCTTCAATTTGTCGAAGCTAGTTTGTTGGAGAGTTGACCATGCAATGGATGTTTTCTTCTTTAGTAACTCCGTTAGAGGTGCTGTAATCAAAGCATAGTTTTTGATGAAAACCCTATACCATCCTATCAATCCAAGAGAGCTACGTATTTCTTTTACAGTTGTTGGTATTGGCCATTCGAGCACATCTCTGACCTTGGCTAGGTCCACTGAGATTCCTTCTGCTGATACTATGAATCCCAGATATTCAATTTGACATTTGAAGAATGCACACTTTTTCATTTTGCCATACAGCTTATGTGTCCTCATTGTGTCAAGGGCAATCCGAAGTTGGAGTTTATGATCTTCTTCTTGTTTAGAATAGAATAAAGTGTCGTCGAAGAAGACAAGCATGAAGTCATCAAGATATGGCCTAAAAATATCCTGCATTAACCTGTTGAAGGTGGCAGGTGCATTCGTAAGACCAAATGACATAACTAGGAACTCAAGGTGCCCATATCTTGTGTTGAAGGCTATCTTTGGGATATCTCCTTCCTTGATCCTTATCTGATAGTAACCAGACCTAAGATCAATCTTGGAGAAGATCTTTGCCCCCTGAAGACGATCAAGAAGCTCATCTATTCTAGGAATAGGGTACTTGTTCTTGACAGTTGATTGATTCAGCCCTCTATAATCAATACATAGCCGAAGTGTTCCATCTTTCTTTTTCTAGAATAGTACTAGAGCTCCCCATGGTGAACTGCTAGGACGGATGTAGCCCTGTTCTAGTAGTTGCTTGAGTTATTCTTTCAGCTCAATTACTTCTGGTATAGACATTCTATAAGGTCTTTTTGCAATTGGCGCAGTTCCTGGTACTAGCTTAATCTCATGATCCACTTCTCTTTGAGGCGGGAGTTCTGTTAACTCTTCAGGGAATACGTCCGCGTATTCGTTTAGCCAAGAAGGTCCTTCACTAGACTCTTGCTTCTTATCTAACTTGTTGAGCTTAATCAAGTAGACAGGTAATCTTTTTCTGACTCCTTTTATAATCTGAGATGCTTTGGCCAATTGGATTTTTAGCACTCCAGCCTCACCTTGAGTTGTGACCAAATTCCCTTCAGAGTTTCAAAAGGAAATTTGGCCCTTTCCACAATGAATGTGGGCGTCATTAGGCTTAAGCCAATCCATTCCAAGTAGACACTCATGGATACCTAGATTCATGACTCTGAATTTGATTGAAGTCGTTTTTCCTCCCAGAAAGAATTCCACCTTAGCAGTTTGCCTAGTACAAATAACCTCACGACCATTTGCCAATTCCACAAGCAAGGTAGGTGCTTCTACTATGGCTATTCCTAGTCTTTTTACACAAGCTGGTGAGATAAAGGAATGTGTACTGCCACAATCAATCAAGGTCTTGAAACTTTTACCTTGATAGTCCGACGGTATCTGAATCACCGAGAACTGGCGATTCCGGCCTTTCTTGTGTAGACTTTCTTGTGTAGAGCGACATGGATTGTGGCCCTTTCAAACTCCTCTTCCATGGTCGGATCTTCTTCTTCGCACATTTTCCTATTGGCAACGCAGACGGTTCTTCCTCTGCCTCGAGTAGCAGCTCCTTGACCACGGCCCGTTCCTTGGAAAGGCGCTTGGCGATGTCCTCCTCCAAGCTTGGGACATTGCCTCTTGAAATGACCGGGCTGGTTGCAGTGGAAACAACGGAGGTTTTGGCCATTGCTTTGAGTAGGAACAAAGTTGTTGACGTTGTTACTTCTTTCTTTCTTTCTTTGTCCCTGATTCTGACCTTGAACTCTCTTCATTTGAGGCCTGAATGCTCCTTTGTTCGGGTCATTATAAGATCAAGTTTTGTTACCCCTTGGTCTAGGCTGCACCTCCTGAATTATAGGCGCAGCTCGAATGAGAGCGTCCTGAAGATCTGCTGGATGCATAGATTTGAGACGTGTATTCACTGGTGGGTTTAAACCAGCACAAAATTTGGACACCTGCTGTGTCATGTCCATCTGCGACGCATACTTTAAAAGTGAGACGAATTTAGAGTAGTATGTGTCAACAGTGAGATCCAGCTGTTTTAGCTCGTAGAACTCATTCATTTTCTATGTGCGATATACAGGTGGTAAGTATCTTCCCTGCACGGCTTTCTTCAGCTTCTCCTAGGTAACGGATCCTTTCGCGATCCCTTGATCCCTGCACCATTGCTTCCACCAAATCCTAGCTTCGCCGATGGACGGATCCGCCTCTCCTGTCAAATTCGGGCGGCTTAATCTGCTTGAGAAGAAACTTCTTCTCTTGGATTACAATAGTACTTGATTAGGAGGCAAACTAGGAACCTCTACCTGGGGTTGTGCCTGGATAAATATTTCTTAATGTTATTACATGATAATCGTTATTGATTTATATTACATCTTCAATTCCTCTATCACCCAAGCAATCTAACCACTTAACTTCTTATCAATTCTCATGAAAAATCAGACATTGATAAAAAGAAGTCGTATTTGTATTTATATGGGCATAGCCCTTTCGGAATACAACATTTCTTGTGATGATAAGCCAACTGTTACATTTAGTTTGGGGAGAACAATGTTGTATTACATTTATCTACAGGAACTGTATAATAGTATGGTTTCGGGTCATGGATCTTCAGGAATCGGTAAGTCATTGGAAGTTTAGGGTATCCTTTCCTTTGGAAGCCATTCTTCTCGTGGCACCCCAACACTTTAATCATGTTGTGGGGATTACACAGGTTACTTCCTCATATACATATGAGTTCATCTCAACCCTTCGACCTCGAATATGTAAAGTTGAGTTTACATG
Source organism: Lygodium microphyllum (assembly GCF_053477565.2). Taxonomy (NCBI): domain Eukaryota; kingdom Viridiplantae; phylum Streptophyta; class Polypodiopsida; order Schizaeales; family Lygodiaceae; genus Lygodium; species Lygodium microphyllum. The sequence goes on from NC_141150.1 coordinate 62,718,740, forward strand.
AGCTTCCACAAAAATGAACAACTTCACAACTTTCAGGTCTTCCAACCACTTGATCCTCTTTAGGTTGGTTTGTAGGTAAGCAAACTGGTGGGCGGCTATAGAGTAGATTCCTGAGGCACCCATCCATCTTCGTTCCATGTACAAAGGCGATGGATTATAGATTCGCTCTAGGATGTTCATCATCTCAACCCTGTGTCGATAATCAGGGGAATGCATCGCAGTCATAAACATGACTCGGAACACTAAGAACTTGTTCTATGCTTCATAATTCTGCAAGAAAACATTTAAAGTAAGGAAATGTTTGGAACAGCAATATTTGCTTTACTTTATCTTATTAAGATTTCATAAAAACAATTCCTCGTTGGTTCGCTCTGATACCAACTGTAATGTGTCCACCTATTATCTTCAGGACATGTCTTAGCAATCAATCGGAAAGTATATCTAGAAGGCTGTGCCCGGCACTCCTATGGAATGTTACGGGGTTTGCGATCTAGGACTCTCCGCGTCTACCATGTAGCGGAAGTATTCTGGCCGTTCCCACTTAGGACCGACCTGAATTAGGGTTTTCCTATTGGTCATTTCCTAACGGTAACTAACGTCGAACCCAAGCGAACTACTATACACAGAAACACCAGGTCCAAAGTGGATTCACGTTGCACTTGGTTCAAGGAGAATGGGAAATGAGAGGGATACAAAGCTCAACCTCTTTGCCATAAGGCATAGTCCCATTCCGTTCCCCTAAAACAGCGTAAATTAGGATTAATTATAACTCTAGGTCAACACTTTTGTTGTTCGTATTCTTTGACGATCTTCCTGCTGCCCATCATGATTTTGAGAAAAATTCTCGGCCAATCGGGACCACCATCCGTAGGACGGACTTATGGTCCATCCTCCGCACTTTCCTCGGGTTGTTTTAGTTATTTAATTACCTAACACATTTAGTTGGACATGTATCAATCAGCTTCTGTAACAAATCCGAAATTTGAAAGGTCTATATGAAAGCCCTCATAGGGTTAATATTTTTTAAGCAAATTGTTTTATTAATTCCCCTCTCCTCCAGCTGACTGTCGAGATGGAGGAAGAAGGGAATAGCAAGAGAGGCAAGCTCCTTTGCTGGAGCTTGCCAGGGCAATGATACATGCCCCTCTCGGCACGTAAGGGGGGGAGGATCTTATCCCCTCTCCTATATAACTGAGGGGGGGCTGCAGGCAGAAAAAGGAACAGAAAGGCAAAGATCGTGAAGAAAAGACGCCGTGCGCCATCACATTGTAGAGAGGGAGAGAGTGACTCTCTCTACTCGACTCATAAGGGTGCGAGCTGCCGAGCTGCCTGTCATCGCTAGAGCCTGGGGGAGGAGCACGAGGTGGAGCCGGGTGCTTGTGCTACTTGAGGGAGAGAGGAGGGTTGCCTGAGCCGAGGGGGAGCTGCAGAGCAGCCAGTTGCCGTTTGAGCCTCCCCCTCCCACGTGGCGGAAGCTTTAGAAGCTTCCTGGGGGGGAAGCTTCTAAAGGGCTTGATAAGCCCCCTTACACCCCCCGTGTTTTAACCCCCTATAAGCCCCCTTTCCCTTTGGCTTTAAAACCTTTCACCCCCCTATGTTTAAACCCTCGTAAGCCCCCTTTTCTCCCCTTATCCCCTTTCCTATGGATGTTGGAAACCCCCCCCCCCCTCGTGTTTAAAAATTTCTTTTAGCCCCCCTTCCCTTGAGGCATCTTGAAACCCCTTCCCATGGCTTCTTGAAACCCTTTCCTCCAAATTTGCCTAAGGGTCCTTAGACCCTTACTTATAACCTTTAAGGTTACTATTTCCCTTGGAGTTTTCCCCCTTAGGGTTTTCCCCCCATAAAAGGTTACTCCAAATGACCTTTCCTTTTCCCCCGTGTTCTCTAAAAAAAAAAACCCTTAGGCCCATAGCCTTTAAGGCCACTCTTTCCCCTTGAAGTTCTCCCTTAAGATTCTATAGGGCCCATTTTTCCCAAGAAAAATTTTACCTTAGCCCTTTCCTTGCCCCATGCAAGAATACCCCTTCGAACTTTCCCGCACCTTGTTTCTTTTCCCACACGTAAAAGAAAGAGGAATGTTGAGGGTCGTTTGACACCTCCCTTTCCCACTCAAAAATCCTCGTAAGGGATTCCACACTTTATTTATTCCCCGTTTGTGCGAGTCATTATAAGGCCATTAAGCCCCTCCCATGGCTTTAATGGGTCTTATCCGCAAAAGATTTTGAAACACCCCTTCTTTCGAAATCCCTACTTCAAGGAGGGAGCCTTCTAAAACTACTTTCGACGGATGGTGCAAGGGAGCGACGGTGGAATTCCAAAGAGGAGTTGTAAAGCTACTTCCACGTCCGAAAGACTACAATTGTGATGCCTCCTAAGAAAGTCCAAGGCGCAGTCATGGGAGGGTCGTCTCCCAGCATCCACATGGATATCTAACCCCAAGCCCAGGTTTTCCTTCCTAATTTTTATTTGATATTGTTGTAACTCAATCATGCAAGGTTAATTGTTGGAAATAGGATATATTTTTGTCCTAGATGCTCACAACGGAGAAACTTAGTCATCAATACTTTTAAATGAAACATGCAAATTAAAGAAAGCATAAACGCATTTATAGCAAATAGCTTTAGGCATTGAAACAAATTATAAACTAGATTATTCTCCATTAAAATACTATACTTCGTTTAAGCCTAGATGTATAAACTACGTATCACACTATTAACCCATATCCTCTTCGCAATAAATCATCATGGAAAGTGCAAGTCATGAAATGATTCTTACGATGCATAACTCCAGGCAAATTATCATTGTCAACAACATAAACTATCAAGAAAAAGGTTGCTTGTTTAGCATGAATTTTATTCGCAAGTTATAGGAAGATTAGTTGGAATTAACCTAATCTATGCCTGACCTTAAATTGACAAGTTAGGGTTGAAAGAGCTTTGCACTTATTCCACAAGTGTCGCATCAAACTATGAGACAATGGAGTCACGGAACAATCTGTTTCAGGTTACTAGGCTGACGTCGTTAGACCTAGGGTTTCCAGGTTTTATCTTGTAAGATTCTTAGGGACAAACCCTAGCTCACTTTCAAAATATGTTTCACTATCCCTACGTTTCGATGAAAGTGGGCAAGTATTTAGGGTATAGGAGTTTCAATTTTAGCAATACGTAGCGATAAGGTTACGTATTAATTCCTAGTGAATTTATTGGAATTTAACCCATTTTTAATTAGTACCTCGCAGTTATCTTGCAAGAGGATGAATAATCATCCTAATTTAGTGGTCTTTCTTGAGTAAAGAAGATTGATTGGAAACTAAAGACCAGCCAATAAACTGAAGTAACCAATGAACTTAAGGTTTGACCAAGTTGGGTTAATAGGGTACGCCCTAACCCGGGATATAGGGGATCTTGCCAAGTTGCAAGTCATCGCGGATTGAATGCTGGATGCATTCAAAAGGAAGGATTCATTCCTTAGCAGTTTGCCAACAAAAACGATCAATGGAAATATTTGTGCTTGCTACAAATTTTAGAGCACTGTTTGGCTTTGTTTGATCAATGAATTAAAAGATAAATGGATATCTATACTTCAGGTTGAAGGCTTGAAGGGAGAGGCAGCTTCAGTTACCCCCAACTGCCTGCGTGACCCTAACCAAGGGGGTTGTTGACCGCGCCGCGAAAGTGGACCGAACCCACCGCGAGAGTCTCTCCGTTGAGAGCTACTTGGAGCAGGAGGACGCTTGGGTGCTAGGGGGGCTCTGGCCGTAAATTCCTCGCCTTTTGAGCCCTACACAAGAGGCTCACGTGACTCGGGATTGGATCTCGAGGCCTGCATACTAGTCTACGGGCGAAAACTTGGATTAGTAATCCCTGTGGATTGCTGGATAGCCTTCGGGCAGATTGTGGATAAGCCTACGGGCTGGACTCTTTGTATTTCAAAGATAAATATGATAACATGTTAATAAGGAACTTGTCTGATATTGTTTTTCTATGTCAAGTGATAAGATTACGTAAAGGAACCAGTGCCTAACGGGTCAATTAAAGAAGGTGGTTGTTACATGTCCAACTAATGTGTTAGGTAATTAAATAACTAAAACAACCCAAGGAAAGTGCAGAGGATGGGCCATAGGTCCATCCTACGGATGGGTGGTCTCGGTTGGCCGGAAACTTTTCTCAAATCACAATGGACAGCAGGAAGATCGTCAAAGAACACGAACAACAAAAGCATTGACCATAGAGTTATGATTGAACCTGATTTACATTGTTTTAGGGGAACGGAATGGGACTATGCCTTATGGCAGAGAGGTTGAGCATTGCATCCCTCTCGTTTCCCATTATCCTTGAACCAAGTGCAGCGTGAATCCACTTCGGACCTGGCGTTTCTGCGTAAAGTAGTTTGCTTGGGTCCGACGCTAGTTGTCGTTAGGAAATGAGCAATAAGGGAAACCCTAATTCAGGTCGATCCTAAGTGGGAACGGCCGGAATACTTCCGCTACGGATGCGGAAATCCCTAAATCGCAAACCTCGTAACATTCCATGGGAGTGCCGGGCAGAGCTTTCTAGACACCCTTTTCGATGGACTACTAAGATGTGTCCTGAAGATACAAGTGGACAGGTTACAGTTGGTATCAAAGTGAACCAACAACGGAATTGTTTTATGAAATCTTAATAAGAAGAAGTAAAGCAAATGTTGATGTTCCAAACATTTCCTTACCTTCAATGCTGTCTTGCAGAATTACGAAGCATGGAACAAGTTCTTAGTATTTCGAATCATGTTTATGACCGCAATGCATTCTTCGCATTATCGACAAAGGGTTGAGATGATGAACATCTTAGAGCAAATATATAATCCATCACCTTTGTACATGGAACAAAAATGGACGTGTGCTTCAGGAATCTACTATATAGCCGCCCACCGGTTTGCTTATCTACAAACCAACCTAAAGAGGATCAAGTGGTTGGAAGACCTAAAAGTTGTGAAGCTGTTCATTTTTGTGGAAGCTCACGTAAACTCAACTTTACATATTCGATGTCGGAGGGTTGAGATGAACTCATATGTATATGAGAAAGTAACCCGTGTAATCCCCGCCGACAGGATTAAAGTGTTAGGGCTCCATGAAAAGAATGGGTTCCAAAGGAAAGGATACCCTGATCTTCCAATGACCTACCGATTCTTGAAGATCCATAACCCGAAACCATACTATTATACAGTTCCTGTAGATAAATGTAATACAACGTTGTTCTCCCCAAACTAAATGTAATAGTTGGCTTATCATCGCAAGAAATGTTGTATTCCGAAAGGGCTATGCCCATATAAATACAAATAAGACTTCTTTTTATCAATGTCTGATTGTGCATTAGAATTGATAAAAAGTTAAGTGGTTAGATTGCCTGGGTGATAGCGGAATTGAAGATGTAATATAAATTAATAACATTTATTGTATAATGACAGTAAGAAACCTTTATCCAGGCACAACCCTAGGTACAGGTTCCTAGTTCGTCTCCTACATCAAGAGTTGCTGTAATCCAAGAGAAGAAGTTTCTTCTCAAGCAGATCAAGCCGCCCGAGTTTGACGGGAGAGGTAGGTCCGTCCAAGCTGATGCTGAAATTTGGATTGAATCCATGGAGGATTACTTCGAAGAAGCCGGTACTGCACCCGCCAATCAGGCTACGCTCGCCAAGCTAAAGCTCATCGGCGAAGCCAGGCTTTGGTGGAAGCAATGATGCAGGGATCAAGGGATCGTGGAGGGATCAATTACCTCGGAGAAGCTGAAGAAAGCTGTGTAGGGAAGATACTTGCCACCTGCATATCGCACGTAGAAAATGAATGAGTTCTACGAGCTAAAACAGTTGGGGCTCACTCTTGATGCATACTACTCTAAATTCGTCTCACTTTTAAAGTATGCGCCACAGATGGACATGACACATCAGGTGTCCAAATTTTGTGCGGATTTAAATCCACCAGTAAATACCCGCCTCGAATCTATGCATCCATCAGATCTTCAGGACGCACTCATTCGAGTGGCACCTATAATTCAGGAGGTGCAGTCTAGACCAAGGGGTAACAAAGCTTGGTCTTATAATGACCCAAACAGAGGAGCATTCAAACCTCAGATGAAGAGAGTTGAAGGTCATAATCAGGGACAAAGGAAGAAAGCAAGGACTAATAACGTCAACAACTTTGTTCCTACTCAAGGCAATGGCCGAAACCTCCGTTGTTTCCACTGCAACAAGCCCGATCATTTCAAGAGGCAATGTCCCAAACATGGAGGAGGACATCACCAAGCACCTTTCCAAGGAACGGGTCGTGGTCAAGGAGCCGCTACCCGAGGCAGAGGAAGAACCGCTTGTGTTGCCAATAGGCAAATGTGTGAAGAAGAAGAAGAAGAAGAAGATCCGACCATGGAAGCAGAGTTCGAAAGGGCGACAGTCTCCATGCCGCTCTTCACAAGAAGGGGCCGAATCGCCAGTTCTCAGGGATTCAGACACCGTCGGACTATCAAGGTAAAAGTTTCAAGACCTTGATTGATTGTGGCAAGACACATTCCTTTATCTCACCAACTTGTGCAAAAAGATTAGGAATAGCCACAGTAGAAGCACCTACCTTGCTTGTGGAATTGGCAAATGGTCGTGAGGTTACTTGTACCAGGCAAACTGCTAAGGTGGAATTCTTTCTGGGAGGAAAGAATACTTCGATCAAATTCAGAGTCATGAATTTAGGTATCCATGAGTGTCTACTCGGAATGGATTGGCTTAAGCCTAATGACGCCCACATTCATTGTGGAAAGGGTCAAGTTTCCTTTCGAAACTCTGAAAGGGAATTAGTCACAACTCAAGGTGAGGCTGGAGTGCCAAGAATCCAATTGGCCAAAGTATCTCGAATCATAAAAGGAGTCAGAAAAGAATTACATGTCTACTTGATCAAACTCAACAAGCTAGATCAGAAGCAAGAGTCTAATGAAGGACCTTCTTGGCTAAAGGAATACGTGGACGTATTCCCTGAAGAGTTGACAGAACTCTTGCCTCAAAGAGAAGTGGATCATGAGATTAAGTTAGTACCAGGAGCTGCGCCAATTGCAAAGAGACCTTATAGAATGTCCATACCAGAAGCAATTGAGCTGAAGGAACAACTCAAGCAACTACTAGATCAGGGCTACATCCGGCCTAGCAGTTCACCATGAGGAGCTCCAGTACTATTCCAGAAAAAGAAAGATGGGACACTTCGACTATGTATTGATTACCGAGGATTGAATCAATCAACGGTCAAGAACAAGTACCCTATTCCTAGAATAGATGAGCTTCTTGATCGTCTTCGAGGTGCAAAGATCTTCTCCAAGATTGATCTCAGGTCAGGTTATTATCAGATAAGTATCAAGGAAGAAGATATCCCCAAGACGGCCTTCAATATAAGATATGGGCACTTTGAGTTCCTAGTTATGTCATTTGGGCTTACGAATGCACCTGCCACCTTCAACAGGTTAATGCAGGATATCTTTAGGCTATATATTGATGATTTCGTGCTTGTCTTCTTCGACGACACTTTATTCTATTCCAAACAGGAAGAAGATCATGAACCCCAACTTTGGATTGTCCTTGAGACAATGAGGTCACATAAGCTGTATGCTAAGATGAAGAAGTGTGCATTCTTCAAATGTCAGATTGAATATCTGGGATTCATAGTATCAGCAGAAGGAATCTCAGTGGACCCAGCCAAGGTCAAAGATGTGCTGGAATGGCCAATACCAACATCTGTCAAAGAAATACGTAGCTTTCTGGGATTGACAGGATGGTATAGGGTCTTCATCAAAAACTATGCTTTGATTGCAGCGCCTTTGATGGATTTACTGAAGAAGCAAACTTCCATTGCATGGTCAACTCCCGAACAAAATAGCTTCGACAGATTCAAGCAAAGCTTGGTATCAGCACCTATTCTAAAACTTCCAAACCTCAATAAAGAGTTCGAGGAACTGATGTTAGCATACTTGCCTTGGGATGTGTGCTCATGCAGGAAGGTCATCCTGTAGCATACTCTTCAAGGAAATTGAAGAGTCATGAGAAGAATTATGCTACGCATGACCTGGAATTGCTAGCTGTCATCCATGCTCTAAAGCTTTGGAGACACTACCTGTTGGGTAACAAGTTTACTCTAATAACTGACCATAAGAGTCTCAAATGGATCTTTACTCAGAATGAGCTCAACATGAGGCAACGTCGGTGGATTGAAGTGTTGGAGGAATATGACTTTGAAATCAAGTACCGACCAGCAAAAGAGAATGTAGTTGCCGATGCACTTAGTCGCAAGGCATTCCTTAATTCCCTAATCTTGCAAAATCCATCAACAGCCAGATCTCTAGCTACAAAAGTATCTATGCCAAACAACCCTATACTTGAGTTAGCTAGAGAGGATGCATGCCATGACCTGGCCTACCAAACAATGCTAAGGGAGATCTCTATCAAGGATCAGAACCAAAAGTTGCAAGCTTATCATAAATTTTCTATTAATAATGGACTTGTCTACTATAGAATAAGGCTATGTGTACCAGCAAGTCAGTCACTTAAGCAGAAGATATTGTGGGAAGCTCATGATTCCCCTTTCGCAGGACATCTTGGCTATGCCAAAAATCTTAATACAGTTAGGAAGAGCTACCATTGGGAGAGGCTTAAAGGTGACGTTCTCAAATATGTCACCGAGTGTTTGTTTTGTCAACATATCAAAGCCGAACATGTCATGATGCCAGGGAAACTGCAACCGCTTGACATTCCCCAAATTAAATGGGAATTCATCAGTATGGATTTTGTTGTAGGCCTACCCCAAGTCCAGGGAGGATACAACTCCATCATGGTTGTGGTTGACATGCTTACTAAGGTTGCACACCTTATTCCAGTAAAGACAAACTATAAAGCCTCAGACATTGCAAGATTGTTTATCAAGGAGATATTCAAGCTACATGGTTTACCTAGAAGAATCATTAGTGATCGTGACTCTCTCTTCACGTCACACTTCTGGAGAGCTATCTTTGAAGCCATTGGGACTCAACTCTATTTTAGCACCACTTACCATCCCCAAACGGATGGCCAAACAGAGCGAGTAAATCAAGTCATCGAGGATAAGCTTAGGGCATACTGGTCTCGTGAGCCGAAGAGGTGGATTCAATACTTGCCTTTGGTTGAATTTGCCTACAATGCTTCTTACCAACAAAGCATTCAGATGACCCCTTTCCAAGCATTGTATGGTCATGACTGTCGAAGTCCCCTAAACTTTTCAGATTTAACCTTAAGGGTTGAAGCTTCAAGGAAGATGTTGGAAGAGATGGATGACCAAATAAAGTCAATAAGACAGGACATCCAAGCTGCCAAGGATAGACAGAAAGCATATGCGGATTTGAAACGTCAAGATAGAGTCTTCGAAGAAGGAGACATGGTCTTCATTCGCGTACGCCCTAAAAAGAGTTCCCTATCTTTAGGAGATTGCAAGAAGCTAAATCCAAGGTATTGTGGACCGTACAAGATCCTCAAGTGCCTAGAACCTAATGCTTATAAGCTACAACTCCCTGCGTACCTAAAGGTTCATAATGTATTCCATATCAACCTATTGAAAAAGTATGTACCTAATCCTAACCATGTACTTGATGACCAACAAGTTGTAATGCCTAGTCAAGGAGTCCTTGAACTAAGGCCTGATAGGATCTTAGATGTTAGGGAGAGACAATTAAGATCCAGAAACTTGAGAGAATACCTCATCCAGTGGTGGAAAGATTATCCCGAAGAGGATGCCACTTGGATAGATGAAGGCACACTCAACCATCAATATCCCCAATTTATCTCAAGATGAGGACATCTCGATTCCTCCAAGGGGGAGAGAATGTAACAAATCCGAAATTCGAAAGGCCTATATGAAAGCCCTCATAGGGTTAATATTTTTTAAGCAAATTTTTTTATTAATTCCCCTCTCCTCCAGCCGATTGTTGAGCTGGAGAAAGAAGGGAATAGCAAGAGAGGCAAGCTCCTTTGCTGGAGCTTGCCAGGGCAATGATACATGCCCATCGACACGTAAGGGGGGGGAGGATCTTATCCCCTCCCCTATATAACTGAGGGGGGGCCGCAGGATGAAAAAGGAATGGAAAGGCAGAGATCGTGAAGAAAAGACGTCGGGTGTTGTCACATTGCAGAGAGGGAGAGAGTGAGTCTCTGTGCTCGACTCATAAGGGTCCGAGCTGCCGGGCTGCTTGTCATCGCCAGAGCCTGGGGGAGGAGCACGAGGTGGAGCCGAGCGCTTGTGCCACTTGAGGGAGAGAGGAGGGTTGTTTGAGCCAAGGGGGAGCCGCAGAGCCGCCAGTCGCCGTTTGAGCCTCCCCCTCCCACGTGGCGGAAGCTTTAGAAGCTTCCTGGGGGGAAGCTTCTAAAGGGCTTGATAAGCCCCCTTACACCCCCCGTGTTTTAACCCCCTATAAGCCCCCTTTCCCTTGGGCTTTAAAACCTTTCACCCCCCTGTCTTTAAACCCTCATAAGCCCCCTTTTCTCCCCTTAGCCCCTTTCCCATGGATGTTGGAAACCCCTCCCCCCCCCCCCCCCCCCCCCGTGTTTAAAATTTTCTTTTAGCCCCCCTTCCCTTGAGGCATCTTGAAACCCCTTCCCATGGCTTCTTGAAACTCTTTCCTCCAAATTTGCCTAAGGGTCCTTAGACCCTTACTTATAACCTTTAACGTTACTATTTTCCTTGGAGTTTTCCTCCTTAGGGATTTCCCCCCACAAAAGGTTACTCCAAATGACCTTTCCTTTTCCCCCGTGTTCTCTAAAAAAAAAACCCCTTAGGCCCATAGCCTTTAAGACCACTCTTTCCCCTTGAAGTTCCCCCTTGAGATTCTATAAGGCCCATTTTTCCCAAGAAAAATTTTACATTAGTCCTTTCCTTTCCCCATGCAAGAATACCCCTTGGAACTCTCCCGCACCTTGTTTCTTTCCCCACACGTAAAAGAAAGAGGAATGTTGAGGGTCGTTTGACACCTCCCTTTCCCACTCAAAAACCCTCGTAAGGGATTCCAAACTTTATTTTTTCCCCGTTTGTGTGAGTCATTATAAGGCCATTAAGCCCCTCCCATGGCTTTAATGGGTCTTATCCGCAAAAGATTTTGAAACACCCCTTCTTTCGAAATCCCTACTTCAAGGAGGGAGCCTTCTAAAACTACTTTCAACTTACGGTGCAAGGAAGCGATGGTGGAATTCCAAAGAGGAGTTGTAAAGCTACTTCTACGTTCGAAAGACTACAATTGCGATGCCTCCTAAGAAAGTCCAAGGCACAGTTGTGGGAGGGTCGTCTCCTAGCACCCACGTGGATATCTCACCCCAAGCCTAAGTTTTCCTTCCTAATTTTTATTTGATATTGTTGTAATTCAATCATGCAAGGTTAATTGTTGGAAATAGGATATATTTTTGTCCTAGATGCTCACAACGGAGGAACTTAGTCGTCAATACTTTTAAATGAAACATGCAAATTAAAGAAAGCATAAACGCATTTCTAGCAAATAGCTTTATGCATTGAAACGAATTATAAACTAGATTATTGTCCATTAAAATAGTATACTTCATTTAAGCCTAGATGTATAACTACGTATCGCACTATTAACCCATATCCTCTTCGCAATAAATCATCATGGAAAGTGCAAGTCATGAAATGATTCTTACGATGCATAACTCCAGGTAAAATATCGTTGTCAACTGCATAAACTATCAAGAAAAAGGTTGCTTGTTTAGCGTGAATTTTATTTGCAAGTTATAGGAAGATTAGTTTGAATTAACCTAATCTATGCCTGACCTTAAATCGACAAGTTAGGGTTGAAAGAGCAATTTACGCGTAGACAACGAGTCATATGTTCATGAAATGATAACGTAGCTATCTTCTAGAGTTAAATTAATTGGTATAAACCTAAAAACCACGGAGTACTCATTTAGAATGGGTTAAATTTCAATAAATTCACTAGGAATCAATATGTAACCTAATCGCTACGTATCGCTAAAATTGAAACTCCTATACGCTAAATACTTGCCCACTTTCACCGAAACGTAGGGACAGTGAAACATATTTTGAAAGTGAGCTAGGGTTTGTCCCTAAGAATCTTACAAGATGAAACTTGGAAACCCTAGGTCTAACGACGTCAGCCTAGTAACCCGAAACAGATTGTTTCGTGACTCCATTGTCTCATAGTTTGATGCGACACTTGCGCAACAAGTGCAGAGTCATATGATCTTGTGATTGGATCACAAGGGAATGGCCAAGTTCTCACAATGAAGTTGGCATGTCCTTACGCAAGTTATCTTGCAAGAGGATGAATAATCATCCTCATTTAGTGGTCTTTCTTGAGTAAAGAAGATTGATTGGAAACTAAAGACTAGCTGATAAACTGAAGTAACCAATGAACTTAAGGTTTGACCAAGTTGGGTTAATAGGGTACGCCCTAACCCAGGATATAGGGGATCTTGCCAAATTGCAAGTCATCCCGGATCGAATGCTGGATGCATTCGAAAGGAAGGATTCATTCCTTAGCAGTTTGCCAACAAAAATGATCAATGGAAATGTTTGTGCTTGCTAGAGATTTTAGAGCACTATTTGGCTTTGTTTGATCAATGAATTAAAAGATAAATGGATATCTATACTTCAGGTTGAAGGCCTGAAGGGAGAGGCACCTTCAGGTACCCCCGACTGCCTACCTGACCCTAACCAAGGGGGTTGTTGACCGCACCGGGAAAGTGGACCGAACCCGCCGCGAGAGGTCTCTCCATTGAGCGCTAGTTGGAGCAGGAGGACGCTTGGGTGCCAGGGGGGCTCTGGCCATAAATCCCTCGCCTTCTAGACCATGCACAAGAGGCTAATGTGACTCGAGATTGGATCTCGAGGCCTGCATACTAGTCTACGGGTAGAAACTTGGATTAGTAATCCTTGTGGATTGCTGGATAGCCTTCGGGTGGATTGTGGATAAGCCTACGGGCTGGACTCTTTGTATTTCAAAGATAAATATGATAACATGTTAATAAGGAACTTGTCTGATATTGTTTTTCTATGTCAAGTGATAAGATTACGTGAAGGAACCAGTGCCTAACGGGTTAATTAAAGAAGGTGGTTGTTACATGTCCAACTAATGTGTTAGGTAATTAAATAACTAAAACAACCCAAGGAAAGTGCGGAGGATGGGCCATAGGTCCGCATCCTATAGATGGGTGGTCCTGGTTGGTCGGGAAGTTTTCTCAAATCATGATGGACAGCATGAAGATCATCAAAGAACACGAACAACAAAAGCATTGACCATAGAGTTATGATTGAACCCAATTTACGCTGTTCTAGGGGAAGGAATGGGACTATGCCTTATGGCAGAGAGGTTGAGCTTTGCATCCCTCTCGTTTCCCATTCTCCTTGAACCAAGTGCAGCGTGAATCCGCTTCGGACCTGCCGTTTCTGCGTAAAGTAGTTCGCTTGGGTCGGACGCTAGTTGCCGTTAGGAAATGACCAATAAGAAAAACCCTAATTCAGGTCGATCCTAAGTGGGAACGGCCGGAATACTTCCGCTACGTGGCAGACGTGGAAAGACCTAAATCGCAAACCACGTAACATTCCATGCGAGTGCCGGGCGGAGCTTTCTAGACACCGTTTCCGATGGACTGCTAAGACGTGTCCTGAAGATACAAGTGGACACGTGACAACTTCCTTAATTAGCCCGTTAGGCACTGGTTCCTTCATGTAACCATATCACTTGAGATAGAAAAGCAATGACAAAAAAGTTCCTTTTTAATAGGTTATCATATTTATCTTTGAAATACATAAAGTCCAGCCCGTAGTCTTATCCACAATCCGGCCGAAGGCTATCCAGCAATCCACAGGGATCACTAATCCAAGTTCTGCCCGTAGACTAGTATGCGGGCCTCGCGATCCAATCCTGAGTCACGTTAGCCTCTTGTGTAGGGCTCGGAAGGCGAGGGATGTACGGCCAGAGCCCCCCCTGGCACCCAAGCATCCTCCTGCTCCAAGTAGCGCTCAACAGAGAGACCTCTCGCGGCGGGTTCGGTCCACCTTCCCGGCGCGGTTAACAACCCCCTTGGTTAGGGTCAGGCAGGCAGTTGGGGGTAACTGAAGCCGCCTCTCCCTTCAGGCCTTCAACCTGAAGTATTAGATATCCATTTATCTTTTAATTCAGTGATCAAACAAAGCCAAACAATGTTCTTAAATCTGTCACAAGCACAAACATTTCCATTGGTCATTTGTTGATGGCCAACTGCTAAGGAGTGAATCCTTCGTTTTGAATGCATCCAGCGCTCGATCTGGGATGACTTGCGACTTGGCAAGATCCCCTATATCCTGGGTTAGGGCGTACCCTATTAACCCGACTTGGTCAAACCTTAAGTTCATAGATTATTCCAATTTATCAGCTGGTCTTTTGCTTCCAAGCAATTATCTTTACTCAAGAAAGATACTATATTAGGATGATTATTTATCCTCTTGCAAGATGACTTACGTAAGGATCTGCCAACCTCATTGCGAGAATTGGCCATTCCCTTGTGATCTAATCACAAGATCATACGACTTCGCACTTGTTGCACAAGTGTCCCATCGAACTATGGGACTATTCTACCCATCAAATGGAGTCACGAAACAGTCTATTCCTGATTACATTAGGCTGATGTTGTCAATCCTAGGGTTCCAAGTTCCATCTTTTTAGCGAAGGGTTCTTAGGGACAAACCCTAGATCATTTTTCAAGTATGTTCCGCTATCCCTACATTCGGTGAATGTGGGCAAGTATTTAGGATATAGGAGTTTCAGTTTTAGCAATACGTGCAACTAGGTCACGTATTAAATCCTAGTTAGTTCTTTGGAATTGAATTAACTCTTTCTAAAACAAGTACTCCGCAAGTTTACGTGTTTAGTTTTATACCAATCTCTTTAATTTGTGAAGATAATTACGTTATCATTTCCATAAGCACATGACTCATTGTCTATGCGTAAATCGATTTTCAACTCTAACTTATCGATTTAAGATCAAGCATAGGTTAGGTTATAACCTAATCCCAACTAATCATCCTATAACTTGCGATCAAGATTCATGCTAAATAAGCAACCTTTTACTAGTAGTTATGCAGTTGAAAAACGATAATTGACTAGAGTTATGCAACGTAAGAATCATTTCATGCCTTGCAATTCCCTATAGGTTATTAGCACTTTCCACAATGACTCATTTGCGAAGAAGATATGTCCTAATAACGTGACATGCAATTTATACTTCCATGCACTATCTTAATTCCGTTTTGTAAATATGGACATTAAATCTAAGTTCGGTTCATTGAAATGCACAAAAACTACTTGCTAGAGATGCATATCATTTTTCTGCTCACTTTATTTTTGTTCGTTTTATTTGAAAATACTAATGACTGAATTCCTCTATCATGAGCTAATTTTTCTAAGGCATTTAAGACAAAAAATGCATCCTATTTCCAACAATTATCCTTGCACGATTGAATTATAACAATACCAAATAAAGATTAGGAAGGAAAACCTAGACTTGGGGTGAGATGTCCACGTGGATGCTAGGAGACGATCCTCCTGCGGTTATGCCTTGGGCTTTCTTAGGAGCCATCGCAAATGTAGCCTTTTTGCCTTGGGCGCGGAGTTAAGATCTTGTCCATCTCCTTCGTATACAAATAAAGGGAATTTAGGTGGACTTCACACGAAATTGGGTGAAAGAATCCCGAGGGGGGGGAAAGAAAGTTTTTAAGAAGGACTTTTTTTTTTGTATGGAAAAACTTAAGGCCACATGAAGGCCCCTTCAAGTCGACTTTCGGGGGGGGAAGAAGGGCTTATGGAGCCCTTGGGAGGAAACTTGTGTGGGGGGGTAATCTTAAGGCCAGAGGAGGGTACCTTTAATGGCAATTCGGGAGGGGGGAAAGGGCCCTAAGGGAGCCTTTAGAAGGATTTAAGGTACAGGAAGAAAAATGACCGAAAAGACCACTTAAGGCCTTTCAAGGAAACTTTGGGGGGGAAAGGGCTTATAGGGCTCCAAGGTTTGGGAGGGTAAAGGGGCTTATAGGGTTCCAAGGGGGGAAATTTGAGGGGGGAGGAAAAAAAGGCTTAAGGGTCGTGTGAACGCCCTTTTAAGGTAAGGCCTTCTTAAGGGGGGAAATGGGGCTTATAGGCAAAGGGTTGAAAAGGGGGCTTAGGAGGCCCCTTGGAAGGATTTCTGTGGAGCCACGTGGAGGGAGGTGGCTCCACTTGCGCAACGTGGCAACGGCCAGGGCTGCTGTGACGGTGTGCAGGTCGCAACAACGGCTGATATGGCAGCTTATGGCGTCCTCAATCTCTCTCTCTCTCCCGATTCTTGCACCGCGAGCCTCGCTCTCTCCCTCCCTGGAATTTGACGACGTTGGCTGTCCGCCAGCGGCTTCACGGCGTGGCGATGTCGTCACTCTCTCCCTCCCTTACGGCAGTTAGACGGCCATCAGAATCTTCTTTTTTTTTTCCTCCCCTGGCAGCGACCACCACCCTTGATTTAAATAGGGGAGGGGAGCGGGATCATCCCTCCCCTGCGTGGAATCAAGCATGGATCTCCCTCACTCCAAGCTCCACCAAGGAGCTTAATCACTCCTTCTATTCCCCTCCCCCTCCAGCTCGTCAGTCGGCTGGGGGGATAAGGGGAATAAAAAAATTTGTCATTTTATCCAATTCCATTATCTTTTATTGAGGCAGTTCACCTGTGCCTTCGGGATGTTACACCAACGTGACTTGAGATTGGATCTCAAGGCTCGCATACTAGTCTACGAGCGGAATCTTGGATTAGTAGTGCTTGTGGATTGCTCGATAGCCTTCGCGCGGATTATAGATAAAGCCTGCAGGCTGGACTTTATGAATGTATTCCAAAGATAAATATGATAACATGTTGAAAAGGAACTTGTTTGACACTACTTTTCTATGTCAAGTGCTAAGATTACGTGAAGGAACCGGTGTCTAATGGGCTAATTAAGGAAGCTACTTGATGCATGTCCAAATAAATGTGGTAGGTAATTAGACAACTAAAACAACCTGAGGAAAGTGCAGTGGATGTGGCCATGGGTCCGTCCTATGGATGGGTGGTCCTGGTTGGCCGGGAACTTTTCTTAATCATAATGGACAGCAAGGGGATCTTCTCAAAGGAAATGAATAGCAAGGGCGTTGACCTAGATTCTAGGTTATAATAATCCCGGTTTATGCTGTTTTAGAGGAACGGAATGGGACTATTCCTTTTGGCAGAGAGGTCAAGCCTTGCATCCCTCTCGTTTCCCATTCTCCTTGAACCAAGTGCAGCGTGAATCCACTTCGGCCCTGGCATTTCTGCATAAAGTAGTTCACTCGAGGTTCGACGCTAGTTGCCATTTAGGAAATGACCATTAGGGGAAACCCTGATTCAGGTCGGTCCTAAGTGGGAACGGCCATAATACTTTTGCTACATAGCAGACGCGGAAAGTCCTAGATCGCAAACCCCGTAACATTCCATGGGAGTGTCGGGCAGAGCTTTCTAGACCTCCTTTCCGATGGATTGCTAAGACTTGTCTTGAAGGAAACATGTGGGTACGTTACATAAAACCTAAAAACAACTGGCCCTCTTGGCCTAAAGAAATCAGACATTAACTACTTAAAGCTACTAGCCCTCTTGGCCTAACGGAATTAAAAAAAACAGCTCATAGAGATCCCTCCTTGGAAGAAGGCAAATAAACACAAATACACTCCATTCCAAGGGGAAAAATAGGGCTCTCAGCCCTAAACTAAGTGCATCAAATTATGGCCCATACCTCCTACATCTAACATGTCATCGGATCAACCTATGGGTCCAAGATAATAATGGTAGATGGGTCTTGGCCACTCTTTGCATTACCCATATCAACCATTGCCTGCCATATAACACGTGGTCTGATAACATTCCCCATAAGCGACTAGGTCTTGTCTCATTATCAATAACAACATTTTGACTAGGACCATAGTTGAAAAAGAGGTCCTCTTCATAAGCAAAATTAGCTAAGGAATCCGCAAAAACTGATTCCAATAACGTGGAATCAACTGAAGAGATATGCTCTCAAATTCATTAAGTAGGGTTATAGTAGTGCAATGATACATACGAAGGAGAGGATTCTGGACTATATATGTCCCATTGAGTTGATTTAAGATCAACTGGAAATCCCCTTTTATTAACAACTACCTAATGCCACCTTTCTTGGAAATATTCAGTCCCATAATCAAAGCTTTATACTCGACCATGTTGTTAGTGAATCCTACCCCGAGATAAGCAGCTAATTTCATTGTAACTCTACGTTAGGGATCTTGGATAATGACTCCAACACTTCCTTTTCTATTAGGGCCCCTGGACGCTCCATTAAAATATAATGTATACGTCCATAATGGGTTTACAAAGCTAGCCATCAAGAACTCCCCTATTCGTAATTATGATAGTCAAAGTTCAACATATTTAGAGGATGAACTGATGACTCCATCGCACCTTCTTCATTAAACTCAATAGGGATGCTTGTCAAGATTTGTAAACAGTGATGGCAGAAAACTTTAATTTCCCACACAAAGATACCATCTTCTTGCTCAATCACTTTATATCCCTTGGTCCACCAGATAAGCCTCCCCTGATGATATCTTTTCTCGAGATATGGGTGCTCTAAATAAGGAATTAACCGCCCCATCAACCAATTTAAGCTCTCCTGCAGGTCTCAAATCAGCCCCAGCATAGACCTACAATGCATTTAGCACGTTAGCATACTTAGAAATAATAAGGTTTAATCTTATTAAGTTTAACCTTATTCTTAAATTCCACTCCTTGTAGATCAGCTAATAGAACTATGGACTTATTTTAACCTATCCGAACTATCTTGTAAGGGCCATCCCATCGAGGTTCCAAATTTCTTGGAAAAAGCTCCCTACACACATCATAATATAGAACTAATTGCCCCTTTTTAAAAGTATATTTCTTCTCTTTTAGATCATACAACCATTTCATCCGACCTTTAGCTACCTCTTGGTGCAACAAACTCTGCAGTTTAAGTTCGTCCAAGTGGGCTATAGTCGTAAATCCCTCAAATAGGGCATCTTTATCACCCAGAGAATGATTGATTGCGAATCTTATGGGTGGCAACTCAATTTCTAAGGGAAAGACACTCCTTCCCATAAACTAATTTGAATGGGATGTGGCCAGTGGCTCGTTTAAACATCGTATTATACACCCAAACCGCCACATATAATTTTGTATCCCAATCCCGCTTCTTTTCGGAGACTATCTTGGATAGGATACCCACAAGCTACTTATTGGTACTTTCGACTTGTCCATTTGCTTGCAGATTATAAGGGGTCATCTTGTTATGCTTGATTTTGCAAGCTTCAGTCAAGCTTTTAATCACTTTATTTAAAAAGTGAGTTCCACGGTCTGATACTATTTCTTTTGGCGGACCAAAACAGCACATGATTTGCTCAAGTAGGAAACTGGCAGTCTCTTTTGCATTGTTCTGTCTCGTCGCCCGTGCTTCTGACCATTTTGTAAAATAATCAATTGCTACTATAATGTATCTCTTCTGAGTAGTAGACGACAGGGTAATTGGACCCACAAAGTCAATGCCCCACTTCTCAAATGGAAGGATAGCCATGATCGGCGTAAGTGGACACTTCCTATTCTCTCGACTGTCATGTCTTTGACATGTATCCCATCTCTTAACATAGTCAAAGGAATCTTGGAAGATGGATGGCCACCAATATCCAGCTCTTGAAGCTTTCTGTGTCGTTAACTGCCCAGCAAAGTGCCCTCAACAAGCCGAGTCATGGCACTCTTCAAAAATAAAGGGAACCTCATCACGCATCACACATCGGCAATAAATATCATCAACACCCTCCTGATATAATGTGCCTACAATCAAGGAAAATTTCAGTGCTTGTTATTTAATTTTCCTCTTCTCCGATTTTGATAAAGTAGCTCCAGTCTCTCCTGTAGAAAGATAGTGTGTTATAACAGCATACCAAGAGGGAATAGATGCCATATCAATCTTGAACAAAGTTTCCATGTCACTTCCTTTAACCACAACCTCTTTTGGCTCTCCGAAATCCACAAGACACTCTACAATGCCCTGAAGCTTTGGCGGCTTGCTCTTAATCTCATAATCAAATTCTTGCAAAGTGATTAACCACTTTGCTAAATGGTCAAGCAGCTATAACTTATTCAACAACAATCGAAGCCCTTTCGCCTTTGTATTAAAAACCACCTCTCAAAAAGAATGTAGTGCCTAAAATTTTTGGTCTCAAATACCATCGCAAGGCACAACTTCTCCATATAGGTGTAGTTAATTTTCGATATGCCCAACTTCCGACTTGCAAAAGCTATCGGATGGTACCACTTTTCCTCCCAAATTTGGGCCAAACAGCAGATACTATACATGGTTGCTGCTGCAAATATATAGAACATTTTGCCCCTTTTTGGTGCTTTTAAAACAGGTGCTTTGGCAAGCTCCTGCTTCACATCATCAAAAGACACTTTCCAAGCATCACTCCATGAAAACTGACAATTAAAGGACAATAGGTTTGCCAGCGGCAACGTTCTTTCCGCCAAGGCATTGATAAACCTCCGATAATACCCTACTGAGGATAGAAAGTTATGCACTTCCTTTGGAGTACTTGGCGGACTCATGGCGACTATGACCTTGATCTTTTCAGGATCAATCGCAATCCCTACGGAACTGACCACATGGCCTAACAAGAATTCCCTACTCTCCTCAACATAATGATATTGCTAAACATAAAAGCATGACTATCCTCAATGCCATTAGATGTATGCTCATTCATTCTAGCTTATCATGATGTTTCTCGGCTAAAGAAGTCTTAACAGTAGTATTTGTGAAAAGTTATCCTCCTACGACTGCTTCATCTGGTGAAATACCGATTACTACATGGACAGGTCAAACTCCTTATATTTCATATTTTCAAACCTTTGGAAGTATTGCTTATATACATGTACCCAAAGAGACTCTAGAAGACTTGATCCTCTTGGTTTGAAAGTTATTTCTATTAGACATTCAAATTTTCCTAAGGGGATAAAAATTTTATGATCCATTCTCCAAGAAGGTAATCACAAGTTGTGATACTATTTTCAATGAGCAACTTATGGGTAGCACATGGTCTTAGGACGTAATCACTAGAGGATGATGATGATACAAAGTCATTACTCATTGATTTTCCTTTTCTATATGATGATGAACCTCCTTCATGGGATAACATTAACTCTTGAAATCGGGATTCACCACCTACATCTATTATTGTTGATGATGACCTTGGTACTGATCTTTATGCTGATCTTCCAATTGATAATGAGCATCCCGCCTATCATGTTTATGACGTTGATATTCTTGAGAATGATCTAAATATTTGTGAAGACCATGTCTCTCCTTATAGTGATGCCATGTCATCCCCACAAAAGAAACAATGGCAAGAGGCTATGGAAGTTGAGTATCAATCTCTTCTCTCTAAAGGTACATGGGTTCTAACTAAGTTATCACCTATACATACTGCTATTAAATGCAAGTGGGTTTATAAGGCTAAAATAAAAGTAGATAGAACATTTGACAAATTCAAAGCAAGGCTAGTTGCCAAATGTTTCTAACAAATTGTAAGAGTTGTTTACCAAGAAACTTTCTCACCTATTATTTGTATTACCAATATTTGTGTCTTGTTAGTTTTTGTTTATGAATTTGATTTGGAGGTTCACCAAATCAATGTAAGAACTTCTTTTATTAATGGTGATTTAAAGAAAGAGATATACATGGAGCAACTAGAGAGATTGGTAGTCAAATATAATGAAAATCTTGCTTATAGACTTCCTCGGGCACTCTATGGTCTCAAACCACCTTCATGAGCTTGGTATCAAAAGATTGATCTCTTTCTTACAAAATAAGGTGTTATCTCTTGTTCTTCAGATCCTAACTTATATGTCAAGTACTACAACGATAGTTTTATTATTCTTTCTCTATATGTGGATGATACCATACTTGTTTCTAACAATCTCAACTTCCTTTAACAAGTAAAGAAGGTTTTGTTTTCTGCATTTGACATGGTGATTCTTGAAGACATACACTCATGTCTTCGTATTCAAATTCAATGCTATCAAGAAAAGGGTGTTTTATTACAATATCAAATAAATTTCATTGAATATATTATTTAGAAGTTTGATTTGTATTATGCACATCATGCCAACTACCCCTTATCTTGTGAGCTCTACCAAAAACTCACTTTCTGCAGAATGATGGACGATTAGCATTATATCAACCTTACGCTAATCTTGTTGGATGTTTTTAATTTGTTGGCTTAAATTCTCGCCCTATCATTATTGTTGTTGCAAATTTTCTTGGACAACATCTTAGTTCTCCATGCCTTAAACATTCGTCTCGAGCAGCTAAATGAGTTTTGAAGTATGTGAAGGGCACTAAAGATTTTGGGTTGGTTTATTGGCTAGAGCCCCAAGAGGAACACCAAGGAAAGGGGAATTCTCTTGCAAGAAAATCTATCTTGTAACATCAACAAGCTTGTTTATTATGTTTCATATGATCACAATGAAGAAAAGAACACCAGGCACAACAAATCTTCATGCAGCATCATGTAGATCTCCCACGGATTTGATAGAATCAACCATATTCTTCAATGTCTTCACAAAATCCATCAATAGAACAAAGAAAGCAAAGGAATACACCATATTTGAATGGAAATACATCACATAGTATTCATCTTCCATATCTTCATAGTCTTCTCTCTCAATCTCTCATATACAATCACTCTGTTTCAGTAGAATTGACTATCTCTGACTCTCTCTCTCTCTCTCTATCAATAATACATCATATCCTCACTACAATATCTCTAAAATTACTCTCAATAATCCTTCTTAGGTCGTGGATACCCCTCCCAAGAGGTATGTCTGATATGAAGAGTCACCAGAGCCACTACAGTGTCCTTCCATAGCTCACTACTGTCACTTCACTCTAGTCTTCACTTGAGTCTTCAGCAGCTACTTCTTTCAGCTCTTTTGCACTTGTATTCACCTCTTTCCAGGGCTAGAAAACTTTCCCAAGCTACACTCTCATCCATCAGAACACATACAGAAGCATACAGAACAGTCACAGAACAGTACCAGAACAGTACCAGAACAGCTACAGTACAGAACAGAACAGAACAGAAACAGAGGCTCTACAGAAGACCTACAGAAGGTTACAGAAGGTCATCAAAACCACATAACTCATACTCAAACCATTCCAAACTCTCACAAACCATTCAATAAGCTTTCACAAGATCTCAATCTTCATCAATCAATACTCCATCCCTCCTTACAGAAGACAATCAGAACAAAATAGACCAAAACAGAACAAAACAGAAGGTATACAGAACCAATCAGAACCTATCAGAACATCACAGAACCACATATCTCCACTGATAAACATCATGAACTTCCAAAACACAATCAATATCATCCAAAACACTCTCAAACCACTTCCAAACCAATCAATCATCTCATAAAATCAACCATTCAGCTCTCAAAAACAACAAAAATCAGCCAAAAAACAAGTCATTTCAACACTCAACATATCCCCACACTTAATAAGGAAGCGTCCTTGCGACCCAGGAAAAGGGAATAAAAGTTCAGGTAAAAGCTCAACTTTAATCTTCAATATCTCTTCAAAAAGAATCAATCCACCACGACCCCAACTTATAACCTGTAGTTGATATAAAAATTCAAAGAAAGGAAAACCCTTTATACATTAACATCGCTTATCAAACTAGAAAATCACAACAAACTTGTAAAGGATATAAGAGTTTTCTTCTTCTTCATTAGCATCAGCTTCAACTCTCCATCCACGACCCCATCACCACAATTCTCCAAAATGTAGCTCGCACACGAAATCCAATCCAATAGGAAACCACCACGTTCGTTTTACATAAATGAACTCACAACACAAACACTAATACAACACAACCATCTGAATGACTCCTCCAAGAAGAGAGATTTTCATTAAAAAGCATCCACCATACATTGGAAAGGTATCAATGAAGATGATCCCTCTTGAAAGATTGATGTTGTCGGAAACGATCCATAGACAAGGATTCATCTACAAAGGTTTTGGGAGGATTTTGAAAAAACTGAAGACAGCACATCCTTTCCAACAGGACCAGGTATCTGCTGGGCAAACAAAGGGCATGAAAATACAATATATCCAGCTGTTGGGAATCAATGCTCACATTGACATTCATGCACAACTTTGGAATAGGCTTGGAATCATTATCAGAGTGCCTATGCATATACGCCAAGTACCAAGCAAAGTGAGCAGTTAATCTCACTGAAGGATCTGCAGACTGTGAATACTGCTGAGCAAAATGAACATAGTTCTGATAAGCTTGTCCATTCTCCTGGAATTACTGGCCAATTAATCTGAGATCCTGTAAGGGAATCATCCGAACTCCATCCCCTTCTTCTGGAAATCTGATTATCAAACCCGTCACAGTCACTAACCAACTGAGGTGGTTGAGATATAGAAGTGTGAGGAGAGGGTAGTGGAATAAGGAAAAGTGGATGAAGTGAGGGATAGGCAAAATCATAAAAGGAAGAAAAGGTTAAAGAAGGAGTGGCAAAAATTTGGAGGGAATCACTAAGGAAGGGTGTTAACTGATAAATAGGAAATGTAGAGGGTACATGAATGGATGGAGAAGGACAGGGTGGAGAAGGGGAAAATACTCGATCCTCAATAAAGGAACAGTATGTAAAAATGGGAATTTGAGGGAAAGATGAAGGTTGGAAAAGAAGGGGTAAAATAGTTGTGGAATTAGATTGACAAAGGGAAAGATATAGAGCATATCGGTGAGCCATTTGTTGGTAATAGAGGAGGGTAGGAACAGAAGGTCCTAAGAGAGATCGTCTATGATAGGCATCAAAGAAGGTAGCATCAAACGGATTATATTTTGAAAGATAGGCTAAGAGATCCATCCTCAGTTGATTAGTACTCTGGGCAGAGGTAGGGACTGTGTTTTGTCTTTGATTCAGGACCACAGAATCAATCATGGGATGCCAGGAATTATCATGACAATCAGCCACTTTGGAGGAGTAACCCTGAAACATGTCAGCTATGCGCAACTCCAAATGGTTGACATACAAAACAGCTTGGAGAACCACATCCCCCACATACCATGCCATATCCACCTCATCTGGAATTAACAAGTCTCCCCGTAAATACATGTATGACATCAACATGGTATCTGGCATGACAGAATCTTCAAACACCATCCTTACTACCTCTGTCAACAACTCAGCAGACCAAGCCCCACTCCATCGATCCTCTGGAAGAGGTAAATCCATCGTGGAAAGCTTCATATAGAAGACCAACTTCTGTAAGTGGTAGTGGACAAAGAAAGAATGGTCTGGTGGAACATATTCCTGAAACTGCTCAAATGTAGACCATAACAAGTCCATTCTGGACTGCAATCTTTCCACTTTATCTTGGAGTAAAGGACACAAAGTAGCCTGTCTCTGAAGAGCAGCCAAGTCCTGCTGTGAAAGAGAAGGAATCAAGGGAACATTAGGGCTTGGAGGAACAGAGCGTGACTTTGCCAGTTGATCTTGCAACTGCACGATTTGGGAGGCTTGGGATGCCACTGTGTCATTAGCAATCTGTAAAGCTGAAAGTTTGTCATCTAAGAGAGCTTCGAACTCCTACGCTTCTCTGGACATCCTCGCCTTCTCCTCTGAAAGGCTAGTAACCTGGGATTGAGCCTCTAGTAACTGGATCTTCAAAGAAGAGATCTCATCGCTTTGGGTGGCAACCAGTTGGGTTTGTTGTTCCATTTGCTTAAACAAATCTGCTAGGGTATCCTTAGCAGAAGCTAACTCGGATGTTGCCTGATGCAACTGGTCTTTAGATTGCATGAGTTCTTCATAAAAAGACGCGTACAGCTATTGAACACAGGCTGTCACTGACAATTCAATGGAACTTTGAATATCTTTACAGAGGAAAGGAATTGCATCTCCTGAGACTAGACTGTTCAGGGAGGGAACTGAGATGTCCAATGATCCTTCGCGATGTGCTCTGAACAGGTTATTACAAGTGAGATACCCAGGGAGTTCACTGCAAGAGGTAGCAGGGATGGGGCACTGAAGGAAGTACTGAAGGAGCTTTATCCGCTACCCGCTTCAAGCGTTTGCGCTGGATGACCAGGGGAGGCGGAGAATCATCATCCTCTATGTCAATAGGTTCTGACTCATCGGAAGGTGGAGGAGGAGGTATTGGATCTGATGGAGGAGGTGGAGGCACAGTCTTCTGTAAACCTGAATAGGTCAAGAAGGCAGACAAATATGATCTATATGTGATATTGGTAACATTACCCCTGGTGACTTTGACGAAATGTTGATCCATTTTAGTGAGGAGGTAAGTGCTCCAATCAATATCAACTCCTTTCAACACCATCCTGGAAGCTGTGAAAAGCTCTTTGGACAAGTACTGGGATGGCGTTTTGGCAGGCATAAACCTGTCCTGAAGAAACTGACAGACCATCTTCCATATAGGATCAGTGATCATGGAAAAGGAAACTCCTGAAGAGTTAATCACCTTCTTTACATCGAGCATTTCCCTTGTCTGCTTTTGCAATAGCTTCAGAATCTCTTCATTAGAGAAAAGCTGACGAGTGGTAACAAAAGGTTCACCTTTGGAGGGAAGAGACAGAGCCTTCCCTAAGCCTCGAGGTATCAAAGTCATAGAAATGCCCTGGACTAGTCCTGTCTTCTTGCTGTAGGAGGCGAGAAACTCATCACATAACGACGGATCCTCTGGAAGCAATGGAAAAGAAGTAGCCACAAAAGCAGCGAGTCCCGCCTTCGTGAGAGGCTCAAAAGTGAGTAGGGAAGAGTAATCCCTACTAACTAATGGGACGTACTGGATAGGGGGAGGAGCGTGAGAAGGCGCCATTCAGATGGTTACACACACACCACAAACACAGACAATCAAGGAGAATGTCTACAAAGCAACAGACAAAAAACCAAGGATAAGAGAACAACCAAAACAATAAAACGTGACTCGACCAACTAACCCCAAGCAAACCACAGCCTAGAAAAAATTTGACATGACCTTGAGACATATGCGACCAAAAGCTTCATGCTATGCATCAGACAAACACCCAGAACCCCGTATCAGGCAATAAAGAAAAAACTGCACACCGTACCTGTAACCGTATCAAAGACAGTAAACCAAAACAATACCACATGCGACACATATCAAGACTACATCGTTGATAAACCAGTGTTTGACCATGGAAATAACTCTAATGACTGCGCATACCCATCCCACGAAACGGTTCGTTAAAAAGGGGAATTAAGTGCAGTGAGGGGGAATTAAGTTAATGAAGGGTTTATTTTAAGAAATTATTAAGAAATGGGTGAAGTTTTATTAAGTGATAAACCTTAGCAAGAAAATGGCGGTTCCTTATTATAAATTGAATTACCAATTATTAGGTGAAAACGGTGCTTTAATTCGAATCCCGGACTTCGATACCCAGACTGGGTCTCTAAATGCAAGTTCATTTATTACAAATTAAGGTGATGTGGAGCGCTTTTTTGCCAGCGCGTGCTCTTGTGACGACTGGTTCATTTTAATTAAAAATATTAAAGTGCCTCTGTAGCGCACGTAGCGCGTGCTAAGTGAACGGCAGGAATTAAAAAAATGTGTGTGTAGCGTGAATGCGCATGGAAACGGTGGGTGAATTAATAGTTCATTGTAACAATTAATTTGTGATTAAGGGAAAAATGAAAATAAATAAAGCACATAAAATAAATACCTGGAAGGGGTGTGTATGTAATGGCCTAAATGCGTATGGAAGAGTCCCCCAAAAGAAGTGAATCCAGTAAAAGAAAAGTAAAGACCACTGACGAAACAACAAAGACAACACCTTAGTGCATGTGTTGAGTTTGAGTATGATTGTTAATGTATGTGATGATGTATTAGGATAGGTTTGATTTTGTTTTGTTTTTTGTTTTGTTAAGTTTATTGTGTGTGGTTGGTATTTTAGGGAGTATTAGGTGTGGGGATTAGAATTATGTGGGTTGGTCTAGAAATTTTTTTTGTTTAAAATTTTTTGTTTTTGAATAAATTGTAGGGGGTTGTGTTGTATGTTGGTGTTTGTTTTTTGTTTTTTTTTTCAAAAGGAAGAATAATTAAAAATGGATAGGGGATGAAGGAAAAAGAAAAATTCAGCTAGGTAGGAAATATCCACAATTTAGTGTATGAAAATAAGATGGAGATTTTTAGGGTGAAGTGTTGTGTGTTGGTCATATCTTTTCCATTTGTTTTATTTATTTTTATTTTTTTTATTTTTTTTTATTTTTTTGGGAAATATGGGTGTCATGTATGAAAATATGTTAAAGTGAAAAATGAAGGGAAAAAGGGCAAGGGGGGTGGGTGGAATTTTTTACAATTTTTTTAGAATTTTTGTAAGAAGTTTTTACTAATTTTAAATGAATTTTTGACATTTGTTGGTAAGTTTGGGATAAATTGGGAAATATTGAATAGAAATTTTAAATGAACACCAAGGAAAGGGGAATTCTCTTGCAAGAAAATCTATCTTGTAACATCAACAAGCTTGTTTATTATGTTTCATATGATCACAATGAAGAAAAGAACACCAGGCACAACAAATCTTCATGCATCATCATGTAGATCTCCCACGGATTTGATAGAATCAACCATATTCTTCAATATCTTCATAAAATCCATCAATAGAACAAAGAAAGCAAAGGAATACACCATCTTTGAATGGAAATACATCACATAGTATTCATCTTCCATATCTTCATAGTCTTCTCTCTCAATCTCTCATATACAATCACTCTGTTTCAGTAGAATTGACTATCTCTGACTCTCTCTCTCTCTCTATCAATAATACATCATATTCTCACTACAATCTCTCTAAAATTACTCTCAATAATCCTTCTTAGGTCGTGGATACCCCTCCCAAGAGGTATGTCTGATATAAAGAGTCACCAGAGCCACTACAGTGTCCTTCCATAGCTCACTACTGTCACTTTACTCTAGTCTTCACTTGAGTCTTCAGCAGCTACTTCTTTCAGCTCTTTTGCACTTGTATTCACCTCTTTCCAAGGCTAGAAAACTTTCCCAAGCTACACTCTCATCCATCAGAACACATACAGAAGCATACAAAACAGTACCAGAACAGTACCAGAACAGCTACAGTACAGAACAGAACAGAACAGAAACAGAGGCTCTACAGAAGACCTACAGAAGGTTACAGAAGGTCATCAAAACCACATAACTCATACTCAAACCATTCCAAACTCTCACAAACCATTCAATAAGCTTTCACAAGATCTCAATCTTCATCAATCAATACTCCATCCCTCCTTACAGAAGACAATCAGAACAAAATAGACCAAAACAGAACAAAACAGAAGGTATACAGAACCAATCAGAACCTATCAGAACATCACAGAACCACATATCTCCACTGATAAACATCATGAACTTCCAAAACACAATCAATATCATCCAAAACACT
Organism: Lygodium microphyllum; assembly: GCF_053477565.2. Lineage (NCBI taxonomy): Eukaryota > Viridiplantae > Streptophyta > Polypodiopsida > Schizaeales > Lygodiaceae > Lygodium > Lygodium microphyllum. Next base: position 62,748,319 of record NC_141150.1, read on the forward strand.
CTCAAACCACTTCCAAACCAATCAATCATCTCATAAAATCAACCATTCAGCTCTCAAAAACAACAAAAATCAGCCAAAAAACAAGTCATTTCAACACTCAACATTGGCACCAAAAGAACTCTAATTCTTTGCATTCACTTCAACTTTTGGGTTATACAGACTTCAATTTTTGGGTTATACAGATGCAGATTGGGCAAGCTCTCATGTTTCCACTATAGAGGTTGAATATATAGCTGCATCTTTAGTAGCTCTAGAGTTAGTATGGCTTGACAAGTTCTATCAGATATTGGCTATCCTCCTCTCTCCAGGACACCACTTCGATGATGTGATAACCAAAGTGCTATTAGTCTTTCTAGAGACTATGTTCAACATAGCAAGTCTAAACATATTGCAATGCATTATCAGTATGTTCGATATGAAGTGAAGAAAGGAAAGATCATGATTAAACATTGTCCAAGTGATTAGATGACTGCAAATATATTCACCAAAGGTCTGAATGAAGCACATTTCACTCTATTGTGCTTAGAACTTGGAGTTGTCTCAACTTCAATCTTTGGGAATTACTCTACTATGACATTGTAGTACCATTGTACATACTCCTTGTAGGCACCATATACTTCACACATGCATATACACCTGACATCGCTTGGTCAACTTTGTACATACATATTCAGTTTCAATTCATATGCACAGATTCACTTTACATGCACATAATAATCCTTCTTGATCATGTTTGTACAAATTTTGTATATAGGAGCTCGGGTTTTTCCCTTGTGCTGCCCAAGGGTTTTTTCATTTGCAGCTAGAGATCTTTGTTTGAGTGGGGGATGTTGGAGCTATATATAGGTCACTCTATCTAGACAGGTCTCACCTATATATATGTAGATTGTAATCAATATGATATAGTCTTTGGTAGTTTACATTGTGTGTTTTCTCTTTCTCTCTCTCTCTCTCTCATGTCTCTACATATTTTCTCTTTGTACATCTCAAAAGGTGGGAGGGGGGGAGAGGGTGAATGAAGAAGAAGTAGTCATGGAAAGTTGCCTTATCTAGAGGAGAGATGTATGCCACATTAAGGTAAGAGAGGGGATAAAAAAGAGAAAGAAATGAAGAAGTAGCAATGGAATCTTGCCTTTTATAGAGGAAATGTATATGTAAAATGAGTACACTAAGTGAAGTCTCAAATTAACTAGTTTTGGAAGCATTGGAATATGCAATGAGTTATTTCTTTGAAATATGATAGAATAAGAGATAATAAATATTTTAATTGTGTCAAAAAGAGTCCATAATTTTCAATGTAACATCTCTAAATATATCTGTCTTTAACTCACTCTAATGTTTTGACATGCATTATGACACAAATGCCAACAATGCAAATTTCGATCATAATTTGTCAAAAATTCTCATCAATGCTTGTTGTGCTAGTGAATCTTATGGTATCACTGCCTTAGGCTCTATTTCAAGCTATATGGATCTTTTCTAAGCTTGCATACTGATCCGAGAAAATCACAAAAAAATATTTGTCTAACACTTTGTTGATTTTTTGTACATTTGGAGGTTTGAAATAAAAAAGAGGGTGGAAACAACCTCTTGGGAAATCCAAGAAATCACTGGATGGAAATATTTCATGGACTGGTTTACCAAGGGGGGGTGAAGAGCAAAGATCAATGGAGGAAGGTGAAGGGAAAATGTGTAATGTGAAAAGAAAAGACATGAAATGGGTTTGGAGCCATCCAAAGGGGATGTGAGGCTCATAATGTCATGGCTTTGGAGCCTTATGATAATTCAAACAAATGGGACCCCTCTTGGAAGCCTTAGTGGAAGAAAAATCAAGCACATGATTTTGTAAGATTTTTTAAAAATACTTCCGCTCCGATCCAAAAAAAACTTTTCACATGAAAGTTGTAGTGCGTGAGATGAAGTTTTGGCTGGTATTTTTTTATAATTTTGTGGAGCTACGAGTCAGGAGATATGGCCAAAAATTGTGGACGCCAACTTTTTCCAACTGCGATGGAGACCACCTCCCAATTTTATACACACCCACACTTTCTTTCCCACACTTAGCACTTCCATAAATCATCATTCATTAGACTCCCAACCCTTTCCCCTCTCTTATCATCTCTCTCAAGAAAATAAACCATTAGAATTCCCCTCCTAAATCACCCTCAAATCGTCCTTCATTGTAGTTGTAATGTATGAATTCTCACTACTCTCTCTCTATTATTGCTAGATATGATCTTATTTTATGAAGATTCTCTATTTTTTTTATAGGAGAGCTCTTGAACTCAAGCTATGGGGGGGAGAATGGAGACAACTCACCTATGATGGAACTTGATTAAGTACAAAATTGCTCAACAAAACATCTAGATGGAGCTTCCACATTGGTGGAACCGCCTTAATGCAGCTTTGGTGGTGTTAATTCCTATTCTATCTTAACCTCCTCCCTAAACACCCTCAAGGCCTATATAAAGAGGCCTTCTCCTTTGTAATTTGCAAGGGAGAGCCAAGAGGCCTTCTTCAACCCTATTGAGCCTTCCCCATTCTCTCTCATGAGCTCATGCAGTTCATTCCCTTACTATAGATTATGCATGCTCTACAGTGTAATAAGCCCATGCTATTGGTGTCCATATTGTGTATATTGGTTATGTCTTGAGGGTTCTCCATCTCTTGTGACCTCTTAAGTTTTATTGATTCATCTATTTTTTTTAGTTTTCTCTCTCTCTCTCTCTCTCTCTCTCTCTCTCTCTCTCTCTCTCTCTCTCTCTCTCTTAGTTTTTCTCTCTTCTCCCTCACAAGATCCTCTCCCTCTTGCATAGCATCCTAGTCCGCTCTTCCATGACTAGGTGGTGCCCTTACCTCATTCACTTTGTGGCAGAATGGAGTTTGGAATAGTATAGAGGCTGCCATACCGAATTTCCTTCGTCACATACATTGATTGGCTTATGAGAGTTTGTGAAGAAAGAAGATTGAGCCATGTTTAGACCTTTCAGTAAGATCCTGTAAAAAACATTGGACATTATTATCTCAATATTAAAAGGAGAAGACTATGTTTGATTACTAAAAGAAAAGATGGCAAAAGCAAGTCTTGTTGAGAGTAGGAGAATATATAATATAGCCTTGAGTGGCAAGTTCAGCATTAAACTTTGTTGTGATACCATTTGAATTATACTTTCAATGCAGGACCCTTTTGCAATACAAAACATTCTTACCAAAAGGAAAGGGAACCAAGTTCGATCACTACAGTATATAATGGTAGTGGCTACAAAAAATAAGATCCAAATAGATGCAAAAATATTGGTCTTTCACTTCATAATGATCATTGTTATTTTCTTCACTCAATGTATTTTAGTCACTAGAAGGGATTAGGCCCGCATATGCCTATATTGATATGTTTTTTGAGCTAAGAAGAAAATCTTATAGATACATCTAACACTGTGCAAGAAATCACAATAAAAGACCCACAATGAGAGCACACATAAAATGGACTTTCTACTTGCGAGTTTAAATGTGAATGTTATCGCATGAATACCACCACTTTTGTAGTATTTTAAGTTTGAATATTTACATGCCTTTTTTGCAATCTTCATGCCCACTTACACACAATTATAAATGCACCCTAATGAGAACATAGAAAAAACCCAAGGAATTACCAATTGTAGAACTAAGCTTAGAGCCACAATTCTACAATCAGCAACTCCCTTGGTTTTCTTTTTTCATGACCTTCATTCCATGCTTATTATGCATTGTTTATGGGAATACAATTGTGATGGTGTAATGAATTACATGCAATGCTATAATTTAAAACATTAAAATATCAAGAAAAGATACTTTAAGAAAATGAAAAGAATGAAGTAGAGTACAGATGTTTTTGCATTATAACTCGAAATACTTTTATAGAGTTTGCCTTGCATAGAAAATGAAAGAAGTCCAAGCTAACAAATCTTCAATATCATTACCAAATAAAAGTCAATTCCAACTAGAATTACATACAAGACATTCCTATTGTGCATTCTTGTTAGTACATGTGGGGCTCACAGCCCGAGAAGGCTAAGTTGTGAAGGATAATTTACATTTCCTCGTGGTGACATGTGTGTAGTACATGGTGTGAGAGCAACATTTTTCTCTTCATGATGATGCTTCACCTTATTTTGTAAATCATTGTTGAAAATGCAAGCTAGTGTGGCACTAATCAATGTAGTCATAGCCACAACATAGGCAACTATAATCCCATCTATATTTTCTTTTAAAAAAAGAAAATAAAATTAAATCTAGAAAATTGAAAAAATGGGAACCCTAAAAATTCTAATCATGAAAGGAAACCATGTTTATTATCTTATGACAAAATGCATGAACTTGCAAATCACCTACACTGATACACATGTCCAAAAATGTGAAATTTGCAGGGGCTATAGTTCACGTAGTAACCTACGTGCATTTCAAGATGTGCAAAATAGGGTATTAAAACTTGCAAATCACACTTGCAATTGCATGCTCTCACACAAGTAGTGATCAAAGAAAAGCTCCAGTCACAATCCGAAGACACGAGAGAAAAGGAGTGCTAGAAAATTGTATGACTTTGTTAGAGTATTAAATTCAACAAAATAAAAATACCAAACACAAGAAAAATGACAACACCTATACCTCTTATAGCCACAAAACACATACAAAAATAAAAAATATACTCGTTCATAAAAAAAACCCATATGCCTCTTGTAGCCACAAAGCACATACAAAAATAGAAAACACAATCTTCCATGAAAAACAGACATTGAAGTCTTGAGTTCAATGCAAGAAATTATCTACACAAAACATATCTCCTACCTCTTCAACAATTCTTCAAAACCTCTAGCTTGGAATTTACAAAAATCCCCACTTCTCTAAACAAACCTTATGCCACCAATTTTTGACTTGTTTTGAATGTGACCCTACTCCCTTTGTACAAGTGTTCTTGAAAAAATCAAAGAAATAGGGTCCCTACTCCTTAGTCCTCCCTCCTTATATAGTTTTCCCTCAAGTCTACATACATGTTTGGCTTTTGTAAAATCTTGTTTGTTTTTTTTAATCATTTTAGGCTTATTTGAAATCCATATAGCTTTTCCTATTGCTTCTTGCTTTTTGCGTAAGCAAGCTATCACCCAACTTAAAAGAATATTCCACCAACTTCATGAGGTAACCACAAAGTTTCTCATCATTGTCAAATGGGCTTCTTAATATTGAGTTTTCCTATAGTACAAGCCACTTTCTTGCATTGCTTAGCTTCTACACCTTCCACTTTCCCCCTTTATCATAGTTCCTGTTGTTGCACAATTGATTAGTTGATTAGAGGTCAAGGCCTCTTCATGTCATCTAGTCCTTAAATGATGCTACTACAATATTCATTGAGCTCTCTAAATCAACTGATAGAGCCTCCTGACATGCATCACACCAATCTGTTGCATAACAACCACACGACTACCATACCTTGAAGCTTGCCACCTTTGATAGACTAGGAGTGGTTCTTCCATAATCTAAATTTGTATGTTAGTAAAAAGAGGGAATCATTATGCCCTAGCCGTGGAATACGTAGACTAGCTCTTGTCAATGGGGATTCTCTATTTACCAAGATAACCAATAAGAGAGTCCTCTCACACCTAGAATGTCTCAAGGCTTTAGTGCTTATCATCTCCTACAATATTAGCATTGTCAAGAGGTTTGAAAACAATTTACTCATCAATGGAGCTCATAAACTCTGGACAGAATGTTGTTCATCCAGCTTCCAAGGGCTGCTAAAGGAATATATTTGTACAACTCACCAATCACATTTGACATGCCAATGACCAGCTCATGAACTTTGCTCAATTTTCATTTGGCATCAATCCTACATACTCGGATTTGGCAATCATAAACATCTACTTCTAGGCCAAAAAAATTTCGATGAGCTTTTGCTTATGCTTGTTCCATCTCTCTCTCTCTCTCTCTCTCTCTCTACACATATCATAATGGAATATTTATCACTTTTTAAATTTTCCTAGGAATTAAAAATTAGTAGAATCAACTTGCAATCCATAAAAAATGTCATCCATGAGGGTCAAGCTTCCAACCCCCAACTCTCTCTACACATCATAATGATCTCTTCTTCCACATTTCTTGACCATAGAGACCATTCAAGGTGGAATGTAGTGATTGGATGAACTACATGTGCCTGCCTAATAATATTTCACTAGCCTCATATAATCTTTAACCATCTCTTAATCAATTGAAACTATTGTGTTGACTCTATGTTGCTAACAAAGATCAATGTAATCAACAAGAAGTCCTTTAAATCTGGCTTTGCATATGCCTCTCTAACATAGTCCACAAAATTTCCACAAAAACAAACATTTAAAACAGGAGGTGGCATTCTCATATCCCCACTAAATGAAGGAAACCCTTGCACCCCTAGTCCACCATATGGATCAAAGATCATAGGCTCACTCCTTTCTTGAAATGTTCCATCGAAAAGAACTCTTGCTCCAATATCTTGAATTTAAAACAATGTACCAAATATAACTTCAATTCTTCAAAGGGTCTCTCCAAAATTTTTAAATGCTTTCCAAGTACTCTCTCTCTTGTTCTTTAAGCCCACCATTTTCCTTTCATAGTACAAGTATACACCAAAAAAATGCATCTAGCACCACATGAACATGTTTGAATGTATAAATTTCTCAAAGTACCTCCCAAAGCTCCCTTGAGTCTTCAACAAGTGATATTTTCTCTAAGGTACATGCTTTGATACCATGTAATGTATCCTATCGAAAAAATATACTGTAGAGATAAACTCTGTACTCAATCACATATGATTTGAGAGTAAGTGCAAAATGAGAATCCATGCCATGAAATCACATAATCAATGCAATACACAAAGAGATGACTCGCAGTGAATGATTAGTGCCTAGCCTATTTACAAATACCTGTGCATCATGCAAGATGAAAACACACTTCTTTGATTATTTTAGATCCTTAACCTCACCTCTCAGTGGAAGATAGAACTGTTGCACTCTACTTCACGCACACATATCTCACAAATACTAAGGAAATAATGTTCATCATGATGTTAAACAATTAGAGAACCCATCTCACAACTCAAGGAGTTCTTCACAACCCTCAAATTCTCCCAACAACCTTTCCTAGTCAACGTGAGATTCCTAATTTAGTTGATGAATATCCCGACTCTCATGGATACAAACAACAGTGTGTGCACAATGAACGGAGATTCCTAATTTAGTTGATGAATATCCCAACTCTCATGGATACAAACAACAGTGTGTGCACAATGAACGGAGATTCCTAATTTAGTTGATGAATATCCCAACTCTCATGGATACAAACAACATTGTGTGCATAATGAACGTACTCTCTCAAGTGAATTGGCATCTAAGTTTTAGTGCACATAGCTACAATATGCAACCCATGGCATGGAAGTAATTGAAGAAAATCAGAAGATGACCCCTAAGTGTAGTGCATTTAAAAACTTTAACATGAACTGCTCATCTATCCATAGACTTGGTGATATACAAAGATATTGGCAAGAAATTATACCCCATTCAAGATATCTAGCAACTTTAAGCAAAATCTAGCTCCAATCTATCCAAGAAAACTCCTAGCAACATAAAAAATATCACAAATAGAAGCCTCACTAATGCTTCTTAAATCATCATAAGATAACTCACAAGACTTACCAAAGTCACAAACAATAGCATCACAATAAGAGTTCGAATCCATAACCTCAATACTCTCTTGATTAGCCTCTTCATTACTACACTAGACTACAATAATATCATTAAGAAACAACTCCAAATCCTCAAATTCATTAAAAAATCTTCCTACTTCCAAGCCTTTCCTCTCATGATCCTCTAAAAATCTCAAAAAATCCTCTTCATCTCTCAAACACTCATGTCTATCACTTTTCTCATCATGAGAGCAAACAAAATTTTTTTGACTCTGTTGTCTCTCCCTATCACTCTCTGGATTTACTAGTTCTACTGCAATTGATGAGACTTATTGATCAAAATCACTTTTAGATCTCTCATTCTCACTATCATCTTCCTCAGAGTACTATCACTCTCTTCCTCCTCTTCTTCCTCACTATCATCCTCATTCACTAGTTCTTTCCTTGAGGCCATATCAAACCTTTTTTCTATTCCTCTACAATCATAGATCGTTATGGTCCCTCTACCCTGGTCTTGTATTGCACACACCTTCCTAAGCAATGATTTACCAAGGATAAGAGGAAAAGCTCCCACCCTTGCTAACATAACATGACAATCAGTTTTCATATCTACACCATTAACCTTGATCTCCAAATTTTACATTACAAGATACATGCCTCATATCGACGTTCAAAGCAACAAAAATTTTCATAGAAAAATTTACCCCCGTCATTGAAAAACGTGAGTATTAGTGACGCTATAAAATTGTTGCTATAATCGTCACTATAGGCGTCGCTATCAAGGTTGCAAATGCAACGCCATATAACCGTCGTTATTATCGTCACTATAGGCGCCGCTATCAGTGTCACAAATGCAACGCTGATAGTGATGAAAATAGCGATGTCTATAGCGACAATTTGCGATGCTAATTGCAACGCTAATGGAAATGTGTGCAATAAATTTGCGACGTTAATAGTAATGGTTACAGGGGAAAAAAAATTTGTGATAGGGAAACCATACAAAATATTTACAGTAAAGTGTACAATGCTCCTCAAAATGAAAGCAAAGTGTACTTGAATCCATAAGACTGATACATAAAATAAATATAAGATCGTGTTATGAAAGCAAAGATAGAATCATGGAAAGATACAAAGGATGATAGTAACATAGTGCATAGAAAATGCCTACATAAATCACATGACCAAAAAAGAAGAGGACGTGCGTTCCATGGATCCAAGGGCAAGCTATAGATCCTTGCTATCAAAAATCTTGTCGTGTCGTCGCATAAAAGAGCATCAAACGGACTCTGCAAAAAAAGAAAAAACTACACATCAATCCACCATACAATAATGTATTTTAATTAAAATCAGTAACTACGCATTAGAAAGATGAGTGACTTACTGGGCCACCACACCTATACAATCAGTCGATCAATGCAGTGAGACCGTGTCTCTCTGCATATCGAGTCTCTAGGCCGGTGGGATTGTGGTTTGTAATGGAGTAGTACAAAGAAAACAAAATACAAATGTTAAAAACACAATTGTCAGTACAAGAGAAATTGCAAAAAAATAAGCAAGAAAAACAAAAGAAAAACTTACAAAGTCCTCTAGAAAAGTCATGTGGCTGCCACTCCCAAGATGATGAACCACTCCTACCTCCAGCCGTGCCCTTGCCGCCTCGCGCTGCTATCTCCAACGTCTTGGAGAATCTGTAGCCTCCTCCTTGAGTCGGCACCAATCATCTACATCTAGCCATTTGGGCTTTGAGGCCCAAGTCTTAGGTACCTTGCATGCGTCCGATTGTCTGTGCGACGTGTATGTACACATGCACTCCATCGTCCAGCCAATGGAAAATCTATCTGCTGCAATGGGTATCGGAAACTCCTCATGCAAGGATGCTACTATGTAGTCCTTGTTGCCCTCGGGTATGTTTTTTCAATGATCCAAGATGTTGTGCTGAAAAACTTGTTGGCACAACTCTCTCATACGAGCCATCACCCTTCTCTCCTCATCATTCATGATGACAGTTCCTGTCCTATCATCTACAAGGTATCCATACCCCTCTAGGGTATGCCTAAGATGTGTCCTCTCCCACCTGCAACCACGCTTGTGGGCATATCCAGGAGACCCCTATACATCTAGTGTACCTACAGGGGTAGTATCTCTTAGAGTAGCTCCCATAGGGGTGCCACTTGCAAATGACTAAGATAAAGCTGGAGTGACTGGAGTAGAGGTCCACATAGGTGTGAAAAATCCCATAGGTGACAAAACTCCAGCAGAATGAGGAGATGGAGACACTGCACTGGTATCTCCACAAAAACCACCTAAGCCACACTCTCTCGAACTTGCATAAGAGCGAGGAGTAGCACATGTATCCTGAGCCGACCGCGGGTTCATTGCATCCACGTCTCCGCAGCATCTCCCAAAACCACTCCCTCCATCCATCCCAAGTCTAGAGCATCGACCTCGTCTACTGGAAACCAAAGCATCAGAGAGCGCACCAAAGTAGATCTAACTGAATGGCCTGATGGTGTCCGAGAGACAGCTCCTAGTCCACTATATCTTTGAATCGAGCCATCTGATCTAGAGATATATGTGTGAAGATCTCATGTAGCTCCTCATCACTCATCCCTCCACTCATCGTGTGGATCCAAATAACCACAAAGGTCACTTGCATAGATAAAAATTGATGTTAGCATAATCAATATAAATCAAGAAAAGCTTGGTAATATAAATTTTTAAAAAATGATCTCACTTAAAATGCATATCTTATGTATCCTTATAATCCAAATTTGATTGCCTGGACATGATTAATGAGAGAATATATGATTCATTTAAGAGTTTGGGTATTAAATATCTTCAATCTTTAATGGACGTTAAGTGTCACCTTTTCAGTCTTATTCTCTTGAAAATTGCCAAAATCTTGTACTTTTGAATTTTCGCACCAAAAGACGTCACTCGTTTGTGTTCCTCGACGTTCATTTTCTACACCTCTCTTTCCTGTAGTTTTTATTTCCTTCTCGGTGATATTGTTGTCTAGTTTAGGGTTCCCTACCAAAATCTTTACCAGTACCTCTTCTAGCAATACAAGCGCATCCCCACCACGCAAGTATAAACTTACTATTCAGTTAGATCCTGTCTATTCATCTTGGAGGAGTATACACCATCGAGCATTGTTGGACAAGAATGAAGCTAGCAGGTTGGATTACAAGGAAAGAAGCATGTAGACTTATGGATGGATGGAAATATTTATCCTCCTCTGGATCTTTATATAAGTAAGCATCCTCCTTTTTACAATATTCACAACTTCATAAGGTATGTTGGAGATGGTTGTGATGGGATGCTTGGCTATTGCATGAGGTTATATTTTGCATCGTTTACATTTACAGAACAAATGCACGAAATGAAGCAAGCATTAACATTGGCACAAAAAACTATTTCTAAGCTAATAAACAAGGTTGATAATCTAGAAAACTGTAATCAGTCATTGCAAGAAAAATTAATGCGCTTGAAAGAAACTCCAATAGGGTTTAGATAGAGAAAAAGACGCCTTAAAAATATAATGGATATGTAATCGGGTGAAGAAAAGGAGACTAAATCTTGCAAAGAGATGTGTCTCTAATATTTTAGGTATTAATATTCGAGAGAATGATGAGAGGATTAAGCTTATTAAAGAAACCATGACAAAGAAGGATTCTTAAATCACCTAAAAATGTAGACTTGAGAAGCCAAACCCTGAAAGAGTTAGTGAAATATTTAAAAGGAACAGTTAAACCAGATGAAATAGTGGAGACATGTGATAGTATGGGTATCAGTTGTAGAGGTTATCATACTCTCTTTAAATTGTGGTTTACAAATCTTAAATATCATAGAATAAGTGCATTTGGTTTGCCTCGGCCTGCTGCTGTTTCAATTGCTAGGACAACTATGAATCATAGGATTGCAGACGTTTTTGGGGAGTATATTCATATAGAAGGATCCATGCCCTATGAGAAACCTAAAACAAAGGCATTTTTTGAATAAAACACATTTAATCATATTTGGATTGATCTTAAAAGAGTCCAAATTGCAATGGTCCATATGTATAAATTTATTGTCCAAGAATGTTGTGGTATTTTGAAGTTTGCACTAAAATTGGATGAAGCACACATTCAAAAGGGACAAAAGATGGAAAGAGTCAACATCTGTATTGTGAACAGGGCATTGGATTACAGTACCAACAGGGAGCCAGAACAACAATTTAAGATACAATCCGAGATGGAGCTTTGGTGGATTGGTGCGGCCCAAGTACAAACTGAAAGTCATGAAATCTTGAAATGGTTATTCTCTCATACATGTATTCCTGATATTATAAAGTCTCAAAGTGAAGGTGAAATGTTGATAGTCGATGATGTTGGTAGTTTTAATGTTGAATGGCATATGAGTGCTAACTTAAAAACTATCAAATGTATGCTTGGAGTAAGTAATGGGGCCAATGCAAAATATCCTTGTATTTATTGCATGGAGAGTCTGGGATCCAAAGAATGGAGTACTTTGTGGCCAGTAAGAAGAGCCCCGACTCAAAACTCTATAGATTTGAGTAAGTTCAAAAACGTGGATGGCTTATGGGATCCTATTCTCTCAATCTCTCTAAGGAGCATTCATATTTGTACATTACATGCAGAGATTAGAATAATTTATAAGTTGCTTAGATTGCATCTTGACTGTGCATATTCAATAAAAATAGTATCTTTGTTAGATGACTATATTGATAAATGTGAGGCTTTACTATCAAAATTGGGTTTTCATGGAGGTCAAGTTCGCCTGAGAAAGAATCCAAAAGCCTTAGGGAAAATAAGAAAGGTCTTAGTAGATGTCTCTATGGGGGGTGCAAAAGCTAGATGATTTCTAAGAAATCATACTGGTAAACAAATGAATGCATTGTGGGAGTGTTGGAGAGAGTTGTGTGCAATCACAACAAATGTGGCTAGCACACCATGAATTGCATTCATACAAATGGTGTAATGAAAGAGACCTAACTATCCTAACTAAGGGGAAGGAGAGAGAGAAGGACTGCAAAAGAAGAGGGAGAGAAGAGAGAAAGGCAAGAAGAAGAGAGAGAAAGAGGGAGAAAGGAAGAAGAAGAGGAGGAAGAAGAAGAAGCCATGGAAGCTTGAGAAGGTGAAAAGAGAGTTTCTTGATAATTTCTATCATCTTCAAAATACCCTCTTACACCTTATATACCATCAGTGTGACTGATATGTTCCCATGCCATGTTCCCGTGATCCCCGTTCATTACAAACCATCCCGTCTCATAAAGTTTTTGTTCTAAAAAACAAGGGATGTAGTCATGGGATGTAAGGGTGTGCTATAGGAAATCGGCCATAACTTTGTGTAGAAAACTCCGAATGGGACATTTGAGGTGTCATTACGGAGCCCATGAGATGTATTTTCAGCCCATGTGGGTGGGGCGGGGCTGCAATCAGGTCAGGACTAAAACTGTTACAAAATAAAGGGCTTTCCAGGAATTACTAGTGTGCTCCTTGACTTGCTTTGCTACTTCCTCTCTTTCACATTTAGAGAGTCGATATGGGGGTTTATTGATGGGCTTGGCATGGGGCTCTAAGTCAATCGGGTGATCCACCGATCTCTGAGGGGGGAGAGCAATGGGGGGCTGAAATAGGTCCTCATATTCAGCCAAAAGTGCCTTTAGTGCTGCATTTTGATTCCCAAGGTGTGTTGGTCATCATTATCCTTATGCAAATGCAAGACAAAGATTTGGGAGTGTTTCTTGAATTCTTTTTGAGTTGTCTTGCTGTTATAAGCTGAAAATCTGCATTTTCTTTTATTCCCTCCAAGTGTACAAGCTGCCCATGCATTACAAACTCCATATACAGCTGAGAGAAGTCCATAGATATTTTTCCCAACTACTGAAGCCAATCACATCCCAAAACAACATCCACGGGGCCCATATCAAGGGTAATTAAGTCCACCTTTGCTATGTAATTTTCAGCCGCATAAGAGATACTTGTGTGCATACATGGGAGCTCACTTCCTCATTTCCATTGGCCACTTAAACTCGAAGAGGTTGCTGTAATTCAGTGGGAACACATGTCAAACAACCAAGAGTTGATTTATTCACAAAACTCTGCGTGCTGCCACTATTTATGAGGATGTATACACTCTTGCCATCAATGTTACCATGCACTCGTAGGTGTTCGGGCTCCTAGAGCCAGTCCATGCATCCATGGAGATCGAGCAAGATGATATAGTGGTGAACGAGGGGTGTCAAGGGTCATTCCCAAGCATGTCATCAATGGGGCAGCCACCGGGGTCAAAAGGAACCCGTCTGGTGAGTCATAAAACTGATCGGTATCAAGTTCCTCCTCATATTCAGCATTTTCAGCAAGTGTCATCATTGGAGAGTTGTCGTGCAAGTCCTCTTCCAGCTTGTCACTATCTTCCAGCACGTACATGCTATTAAACTTGACAATGGCGTTCTTAAAGGGGCATTTGGATGCATGATCAGTCGTGTACTTATCCCCGCATTTAAAGAGCAAGCCTTTGGCTTTTCTATCCTTGACAACTTCAGGAGGAATGAATTTTTGACCATTAGGACAGAAGCCATTCCTTGTCTTATTTTCAACATACTTTGAGTCACTTTTGGAGGGTGGTGCTGTCCCAAAACTGCCATATTTCCTTTCAGCATTAAAAGTGGGGTAAGTAGGAATTTTGGGGCTGTCATTCCCTGCATTGTTGCTGCGATAATTATTAGCATATGGGGGTTGTCTGATAGGATCTCTTTGCTATCCTGCAATGGGATGGATGCCCTCATTGCAGCGGTATTTTCGACCATAGCGTTCGGCCAATTCTATGGCTGCAAACAAGATGGCTGGCTTTTGAGCCATTACATCAGCTGAGAGGTGCACATCTAGCCCATAAATGTATTTATGCAATTTGGCCTCATCACTGACTGCCTCAACATACATGGATAGGTTCATAAATTGGTTGGTGTACTCCCTCACGGTGAGATTTCGTTGATCAAACTGATACCATTGCCTAGCCCAAGCGTTCTTTTTCCACCGGGGAGACAAAAACTTGGATCATATGCATCTTGAACTCTTCCCAATCACGAAACTGCTGATTTTCTCTTTGAACAAATCTCCACCATGTGTGGGAAAAACCTTCTAAATGAAGGGAGGCAAAAATTATCTTTGCCTCATCGATACAGGGGTAGATGAGAAAACAGGCTTCCAATTTAGAGGTCCATTCCTCTAGTTCAGCTGGGGATGAGGACTGCCCATTGAATTTAGTAAACACAATCTTATCACGTAGCTCATTTGGGCCTTGCTGCCCATGAATGCCATGTGCTACATGCTGCCCATACATGCCTTGTTGTCCAATCCCCGGGTGTCCAAAATTTCCATGGGGGCCATGCTGCCCGTGCATTACATGAGGACCAAATCGCCCATTAGGACCTTGCTTTCCAAAATGTTTGTGCTGCCCATTACCATATGCATGCTGCCCATTGCCATACGCATGCTGCCCATTGCCATGTGCATGCCCATTGCCATATGCATGTTGCCCATTGCCATATGCATACTGCCCATTGCCATGTGTATGCTGCCCATGCACTCCGTGCATTCCATGCTACCCAAGATTTGCATTGGAGCCATTCCCTTGAGTGTGCAAGTAGCTTCCGTTATTACGGGGGAGTTGGGGTGCCAAGGATGGGCTTGAAGGATTCATCGGGAGGGAAGGAGGGGCTCATCATGTCGAATGGAGGGCTCACCCGTCTCATAAGTGCTATGAGGAATGCCATGGCTACCACCGAGACCTTGTGGGCTACGCCCGGTCTCCAAGGGGGAGGGTGGTTAGCCTCACGGGGAGGGACATACTCCTTGGGTCGATCCGAGGGGGGGCAATGGCGGGGATGAGGGCGCCCATGCTCTCTATGAGTAAGTCCATCTTGTCCATCATCTCGGAATGACGGTGATCTTGGCGGGTTTCCATCTCCCTGTGGCGTTGCTCCATCTCTCGATGTCGTTCAGCATGATGGGTCTCATGTTGGCATAAGGTTTGGTTGAGCAGAGATAAGCGGTCTATCTCGGGGACACCCTCTTCAAACATTTCTTCACGATCCTCTTGGGCTGAGCTAGGATCATTCATTGAGGCATGGGAGTCCCTTATTTCACGCTGAAATTCCTCCTGGGCCTTTGCTTTACCCTTGTGGCCTGCCATCCCAAGTGCAGTCCACCAGACCCCTTGTTACAGAAATGACGATAACTTGAGCTAGGGAACTCCGATCGCCATAATTTTTGATTCAAATGAAAGCCCTTGATCCCCTCTACGAGTCTATGTAAAAATATTGCTGATAGTAAATGATTAGGTCTTTGCTGTAATCTTTTTTTGTGGGCTGACTATGTAGGACTGCTGCCTGTCCCACAGTACCTCTGGGCACAAAACTGAGTGTATCTCCCAAACCATAGGGTAGAATGGGGAGGTTTTTAGTTCAGATAGAAGGGGAGGATGCCCTTTTCAAATCAAGCTATAGATTCCACTCTCAGTCACACAAGAAGCCTTTGCTGTAATCAATTTCTGCGGGCTGACTATGTAGGACTGCTGCTTGTCCCACAGTACCTTTGAGCACAAAACTAAGTGTATCTCCCAAACCGTAGGGCAGAATGGGGAAATTTTCAGTTCAGATCGAAGGGACAGATGCCCTCTTCGAATCAAGCTATAGAGCCCGCACTCAATCACACAAGAAGGCTTTGCTATAATCAACTTTTGTGGGCTGACTGTGTAGGACTGGCTGTCTGTAATACCCTGCAAAGACTCCCTCAAGGAGCATAATTTATCCCAATGGTGGGGGTCTTATCCCAGACATCTAGGTCCTCAACGATGGCTCTCAATGCCACATAAATCCATACATCCTTTGCATCCATAGTTCATTGCTGAGACCATTTCCATAATTGCATATCGTGCCCTTCTTGCATTGCATCCACCATATATTACCAAGTGGTTGATGACATTACCAATGCATGTAGGGGCTTGTAGACTCAAATGATCAGGGTTCGGGCTATTCCATCAAATTTACATGCACCTGCAATAATTCTTTGGGCTCCGGATCACCGGGAGGTGGGCAAAGTTCCCAGGGGCCGGGTTGTGCACCCCTTCAGGGTCTTTAATGGCAAGGGGGGGTAACCCCTCTTTTGTCTTGCCACCTCGCCTGGCATCGGGCTTTTTCTCACCCGAAATATACATGGCAGAAATTTATTAATTAAACACCCAGCATGAGATGCATTTCAAGAATCAAAATTTTGGGATTTTCATGAAGTGCATGGAATTGGAATGGGGAATAGGGAT
This sequence comes from Lygodium microphyllum, assembly GCF_053477565.2. Classification (NCBI taxonomy): domain Eukaryota; kingdom Viridiplantae; phylum Streptophyta; class Polypodiopsida; order Schizaeales; family Lygodiaceae; genus Lygodium; species Lygodium microphyllum. The sequence goes on from NC_141150.1 coordinate 62,765,330, forward strand.
AGAGAGCTTACGGGCAGTGACTCACTGCCTACTCACCCTTATACAATGGATTTTTTAATCACTTCTTGGCTCAGCCAATTCACAAGAAGCCAAATGGGTTATGGGTAAGCAAAATTATAATCACAATGAAGCTTCAGCATGAGTAAAATCCATTTCAGTGCAATAAGATCAAAGGGAAATGATTGGGATTAATATTCAGCATGCATTCAATGTCTGGGACTCCTATTATCTACTTGGACTCATACATTCTCTCAAGCAAGTGGATGGGATTCAACAAGAGGCTTAAATGGAGAGAATGAGAGCCAAGAATCGGTTACCTTGAGTCTTTTGGAGAAGAAGGCAGCCACTAATGCCACCTCAGCCCTTCATGAGAGATCCACTTTGATCCTGCATGCTCCATAGCTCCAAAATGGTTGTGCTCCGTCAAGAAAGGGTGAAGTCAAGCTTGGGGCAGGATGGCTCAAGACCTTCCCATGAAGAGCTCTTGCTGATATTGAAGTTCTACTCCCATAACCATGGCTGCCCACAAGTGTATGCCTTCAAATGCTGCTTGTAATCTTCTTCCCGTGCTTCTTGATGGCCGAAATCTTGAGCTAGGATTGAAGAGGGACTCCCGGGGACTAAGAAAAGACCAAAATCTTCAAGATTTCTGAGCTTGATGCCAAGGTTCCATGGCTGCCATGGACTGCACCAAACCAGGGTTTCTTGAAGTGAAAAGGGGAGTCTAAGAGCTGAGGAAGATGCCTCTAATGCTGCCCAAGAAGGTTGCCAAGAGCCAAGAGTGAGGTCAGGAAGGAGAGGAGGGCTAGGGGGGCTGTCCAGCAGGCCAAGAAGTAGCTTGTTTTTTGCGCCACAAATTTTGGGGCTGCTCCTGGGGGCTACAGCGAGGGTAGATCAAGCTTGTTGCTGCTCTATATGCTGCTCTAGTTGAAGGGAAGGCATTGGGACCAGCCATTCTTACTGAGGAAGAGGGGGGAGCAAGATTTCTGAGGTTCTTGGGTTGGAGCTTCCATGGCAGCTTGGGGGAAGGAGGAGAGAGAAGGTCTTCTTGAAAAGTAACTAAGTTTTTGGCCTTCTCTAACTGTGCTACCCTTCCCAAAACCCAAAGAAAACTTGCATAAAAATTAGTGACGACCTGTCAAATTTGTCTGCCCGCCTCCAGATTTGTCCATGGTTCTTGGGAAAGCTCCAAGAAAGGCTGCCATAGTCTTCAAGAGGGCTGACAGCCTGCTTAAGTACTCCTGTGTACCTATGAAAGAGATGTAACTGGAGTTTTCTAACTGTGGAAAACTGTGAGAGCCCTAAATCTATGGGAAAAGAGAAGGATCAAGGACAAAGCTCTGATACCACTTGTAATGAAAGAGACCTAACTATCCTAACTAAGGGGAAGGAGAGAGAGAAGGACTGCAGAAGAAGAGGGAGAGGAGAGAGAAAGGCAAGAAGAAGAGAGAGAAAGAGGGAGAAAGGAAGAAGAAGTGGAAGAAGAAGAAGAAGCCATGGAAGCTTAAGAAGGTGAAAAGAGAGTTTCTTGATAATTTCTGTCATCCTCAAAATACCCTCTTACACCTTATATACCGTCAGTGTGACTGGTATGTTCCCTTGCTATGTTCCCTGATCCCCATTCATTACAAATAGAGGTTTGAAGACACCTTGACATATTTTTAAAAATGCTCAAGGAACAAAAGATAACATCTAACTATTCGAAAGAGTACAAACGTTCAATTGTGAATCTTGTTCAAGCAATCAAGGAAGCTTGGGGAGAAAAGGATATTGCTTTCTACTTGGTAAGATGGATATAAATTTGAACCTTTCTGTTTTGAAAACAAGGTTTAATGATTTAAACTGATTATTTCTTGTTGGGTTCTCACAGCATATTCTTCTTATTCATGGGCCTTTTTTTGTGGAAGAGCAAGGGCCGCTAACAACTTATAGTAGCCAAGGTATGGAGAAATCTCACTACCAAGCACGCATGTGTTTCTTTCGGAGCACTAGACATGGAGGAGGAGCAACAAAAACCAATGCCCTTCAGGAGTTATTCAATTGGTTTTTTCAGACACAACTTCAAAGAGCACAATAAATACGATGGAATCTATAATACCGATACTATTTTCAAAATGTTATATACATGGCTAGCTTTTTAGAGCCTTTACATCCTCTTCCTCTTGGAGCGTAAAAGATTTCTTCCATTGTATCTAGCTGTGGATTTGATATCTATTTTGTTTGCTGCTAAAACATAAGATGAGCATGCAAGGAAGTATCCAGTCCTGGAGGCAGAGAAACCGGGACCATAATCAAATATTCGGATGGCTAATATGTTTTCCAAAAACATAACTTTGTGCGCATTGTATTGCAAACCTGAGTATCCAAGAAGCCTTGTAAGTGCTTTAACATAGACAAATGGCCATGAGGCCTCCTCTGAGAAAGTGCTATGCAAAACCAACAAAATATTGGGATCAATGCTTGATATGTAATGCCCAAGAGCAACATCCTTTAGGGAACTACCACCAACTCTCGATCCTTTGGTTCTTCCCAAGAAATTATACTCATTTGCAATCTCCAACTGTAAAAGCAACAGTCAAAATGAAAAAAATGAAAAAATGTATGTGATTCCATAAAAGTAAAAGAATGCATTACCATTTGAATTTCATCACTCTCAAGTTTTCTTGGATTCCATAAGATGATTGATGTCTCCTTGATATCCTTGAGCTCCTTTACATATTCTGACTCCTCACTTCCAAAATTGGAGATTCCAAGCTTCTCTTAAAATTGGTCACCAAACCCTTTTTCAGCAACAACTAGTAACTCTCTCTCAGCATCTTTAACCTTGCTTAAACATAAGGATAAAGCATTTGATGAATCTATAAACATATCATTGGACATTTGAGTATCTAATTTAAGTAAGTCCTCCTTGGACTCATTTTCAACATCCACTATGCATTTTCAATCTACAAATGCCTCTGTAATAACTGCCAAGCAATAATCTTCTCTCAAATTGAAAAGAGTTTGGAGATTAGATAATAATATGTATTCCTTGTCTTTAATTGGGAAAGTAGGCAAAGATGGAACAATAAGGCTTGAAGGACTCTCAGATGACTCATCAACCTCTATAGTGGTTTCTTCAATTACAGTCTCTGCTTTAAATTCAGCAACATCCAAGTCCTTTGCAACTAGTGCTTCCATCTGGGTGTCTAGTTGATCCTCAACATCAACTTCATCTACTATCTCTTTAAGAAGGCAACAACTAGATAGTTTTGAGGTTTCTTTATGCTTTTCATCATATTTTAGAGGGTATTTCACAACGACAAATACAATGAATGCAGCAGACTTAAGCATAAGCCTGCATTTTTTTGGGTGTAAAGACCATAACTCAGCTACATAGAATCAATAAAGAGAATGATAACCACATTTCTTAGTAAAGAAGGACTTCTCAGTGCCTGACCTTCCAACATGGTTGTGAACATACTCCTTGGAATCCAACTGAACAACATGATATGCCAACTCTTCAAACTCTGCAAAATCTTCATTGCAAAAGTCCTTTGAGAAATTAAGAACTTAATCAAGATCCCACTCTGGATTGAAAATCTCCCTAAGTGTTGAATACACGTGTGAGAAAACCTTGCGAGAGAAATAAAACCTTGCGAGATAAATAAAAACCTTGCACAAGGTATGGCTAATACGACATGAGTGGAGAGAAATGAAATCCTTGCTATTAACCCTATCGCATTGTTTTGGTGGAGCATGACACGAGTGGAGGACGAAATGAAAGCCTTGCTATTAACCCTATCGCGTTGTTTTGGAGGAGGGCGACGCGAGTGGAGAACAAGACGCCAATACGATGTGATAAAGGGAAAATCAAAACAATGTGAGAAGAGAAAGATAAAAACCTTGTTATTCACCTTATCGCGCTATTTTGGAAATTGCGGAAGAACTTTGCCTTCCTGAACTCACGTTGTTTTTCTATATGTTGCCTTGGGGATGGACTTTGGGAATCTACTCAGGTGTGCATGGAAGGTTACTTTGACAGTGGTGGAGGACGAGGAAGTTCTACGGCGGATTGTGTACGAAATGACGTGCAGGTTGGAATTGATATTGGATGTGGATTATGGACCGAGTAGAGAATGTGGGGGCAACGAAGTGGGTGACGTTGGGGGAATGGGATTATGTATGGATGGGTGTTTGTGATTAAGCCTTAAGGGGATGGATATGGAGACGGGCGTCTGTGATTAGGAAGGGAAAGGAGCCAAAGAGAGAGGAAGAAATTTGGTGCAGGAGGAAAAAGGTGCAAAATTTTGTGAGTGGGCTTAAATAGGCGTGAGGGGGAAGAACGAACTTTCCAAAGAAACCCTAATTTTGGGGCGAATGAGAACGTGACATGTGGATATCAGCAACCCAAGTATATAAGAACTTCTCATTTGGCGGGAGTGCAAATTCAGAACTTATGTCACGATTGCCGTTCGTCCGACAAAACCTTACGTCATGACTATTATACGACCAACAGTACTGATGTATCCCATCGATAGAGGTGCCGTACATCCATGCTTCTCATTCACTCCTGGTTTGTTGGAAGAAGGAAATCAAATTCGCTAAATCGTGTTGTATTGGGTAATTTTTTGCGAAGAAAGGAAGACAGGTCCAAGGCCTTATATGAAGTGATAACGTCAATGCATGGTGTCAAATATTTTTAATCGCGTTATATTGGAAATCAGAAGCAGGAAGAATGGGTTCAAGGGATAGCATCCTTGTGGCTTTGATATGAAGCGATAAGGTCAAAGGACAGACCTCTCAGATCAGTGCTATCGAGGTGTATTAGGCCAAGCATAATTTTGCCTTTCATATCGCGCGAGAGGAGAAAGTCGCCTTTGTATTCACCTTCTTGATCGCGCTGTGTTGGTTTCAATGGCAACGACAAAGCAAACTGCAAGGAAAGTATTGGTGAAGAAATCTTCTGAAGAAGGTGCTGAGCTAATTGTTGAGGAGACAATTGAAGAAATTGTTGTCCCTGTTACACCAGCTGGTAGTTCATGTGAATTTTCCTTAGAGAACAAGTCATTTGGTGAGTTTGAGCCCTTAACTTCTCCTCATTCTCAGCTTGCCAAGGAAGCCCCTATGAGGAAAATGAGAAAGTCAAGATGGTTTTACATGCAGAGGTGTTTTGCAGAGATCAGGAAAGCTCAAAAGTCAACCAGGCACCTCATTCCTAAGCCTGCATTTTTTAGACTGGTCAAGGAGATATCTAATAGGTTGTCCCTTGTTGCTTTTGTGGATGGCCTCAACAAGAGATGGCAGCTATTTGTCCTCCTATGCTTGCAAGAGGTAACAGAGGATTTTTTGATAAATTTTATGAATGATTATTATATTGTAGCTACCCATGCATATCGAATTACATTAATGAATAAAGACTTTAGTATGGTTAGTAGACTTAGATATAGGTTTGACAATGTTTTGAAGCCTCTTCCATCGACTGATCAAAAGGCATTTGAAATCCTCAATGTTCCACCCAGGAGAAAGTAGAAAGAGCCACCAGCACCCAATATTGAAGAGGTTATCCATTTGTATCCTACAAGGGTTGCAAGTGAGAAGGAATTTGTCATGGAGGAAAAAAGGAGAGAGGTAATAGAAAATGAGGATTTGATCTACTAGAGAAATATTTTGACTCTTAGCCCAGTGAACTACGATGTCGAAGGGTTTCGAAAGCAATGTCGCAACTTCAGAAGTCCTTGATAAATTTCAGGCTAGAAGATCAGGCAAGAGAATGAAGTCAAATCTGTATGACTACAATTGAAGAGTGTGAAGCAAGAAGTTCGGCACTATTTCATGTTCACCATTAAGTAAGAAAACCATAGCTGATGGGATGAAGTCTCTAATAAAAAAAAACCTGATCATATTTACGTGTATTTGACTCTGTTGGGTCATTGGCAGCATTTGTACCAACATGATTACCACAATAAATGACAATTTGCAGCTCTCAGAAAATCCCAAGCTTCCTCTTCAAGTGATGTTCCTGTGTTTAGGTTCCTAGATTTGCCATTTACATGTGTTGAAGAAGCCGACTTGATATAGCTAGACTCTTCTATTACCATATATTTAGACCCAAAATAAAAAAAAACCAGGGGAGTCCTCGGATCTTCCAGTGGTCTTATCATAAGAATGAATGACCTGCTGCTTATGGTTAAAATTCACATGCTCAATCTTGTCTCTTTCCTGAGAGTGGAAACAAACCAAAGATCCTGTCGAGGCAGTGTGGAGTAGTTGGAAAATAAGATTTCATTCTTTCCAAAGGCCGTTTTAAGGTGAGAAGGGTTCGCTGATTGGCATGAAGTCCAATGAAGCCCTGAGCTTAAACCTCTTTGAAACCTGATGTGTCCGAATGCTATTATGTCCAGATGATGTCGCTTTGTTAGCTCTCGGCCCTACTCTCTGAAAGTTTTGCAGCTGGGAGAGAGAAGCGGAAAATAGTGGCTCACGATCGTAGAATTGATCCGTCTGTCATCGGTATGGTTCAGGTTTATCAATATCTGGGCGCTGCGATTGGCCGTGTTCTCTCAAACCACTATGACTGAAATTCATGGGAGGACCGCGAGTGCAAATGTGGGGCAGGAGGAGTTGAAAGTCCTCCTCTAAGCATCATCTCTGCAGAGTCTTTGCTATGGTAGGATTATTGAACAAGGCAGTCTATAGCATTGGTCCACGGGGCATGGCAGAAATCACCAAAATCAAACCTCTGCAGAGTTTTTGGTATGATAAGATTATTGAACAAGGAAGTCTATGTCGTAGGTCCACGACACATGGCGGAAATAACAGAAATGGCTAAAACCCAATCTAAAAACCTGTCTTCATGAAAGTCCATCAGCTGAACCTTCTAATAGAAGCTTCGGGAGCTCCCACTAGGATTTCAGGACGATCTACATCACCGATGTCGCAAAAGCTGGAGGAGCCGATCTGAAGCAAGGCAGGATGGCAGGGAGCCGATCTACAGCGCCATTTCCAGATGAAGGAAGCGCAGGAGAGGCGAGCGGATTGATGCAAGACGAAGGTGCGAACCTGCGGTACTCCTTCCCGACGATTGTTCAGTAAGAACAAAAGTGTTACCTGGACATGGCGATCTGCGCGGGCAGTGGCGTGTGAGAGGAGCGATGTGAAGCAGCTACTGCACAAGCAGAGTCACTCCCTCGAGAATCCTGTGCGTTTTGTATATTTCTGTTTGGCTATGGCGGCCGGTCTCTAGAAGAGAAGTCCCCAAAAAAAACCAGTTTTTTTCCCCATTGAGCCGCAGAGTACCGTCTATTTCCCTCTCTCACGATTCAAAAAAAGCTCTTCCTTTTTTCCCCCAAAAAAAACCTCTTTTTCCTTCCTTTTCGTTCCACACCAAATTAGCATCCCTCAGATTTGGCCTCATATTTAGCACAACACCAATCAACAGACCACCTACACTTCTCCCATGGATACATAACTTGTCCTTAACACCAAAATTGTGTGCCAATAGGTGTTCTGCTGAGGCAATAAAGTCAGTAAACGTGTTCTTCTTTTTCAATAGCTTCCCGTCTTCATACCATTTTCTTCCCATCTCTCCCCCTCCACGTATGTGTGCAACAGCATACACAAATCCTCTATCAATCAGCACTAATCTATTTGATCGAAATTCTGGCTCAATTGGATACTCATATGATCCATATCCATACAACAGCATGGAATCTGTACCATCTAGTTTCACAAGATCCTTCCTGTAGAGAATAGAAATCGGTAGTTTTGTTCTATCAACTGCCGTTGCCCATTCACGAGTTGTCACATAATTCATACATGTCCACAAGCATGTCACCAACAACAGAGTCTCTTTCTTGGCCCCTTAGGATGATCTTAGCATGTATCTCTTGGCCCATTGGAAATGCTCCTATGCTGCCACAGCTTTCAAACGAACCCTTGGTCACAATCAAAGTGGTCCATGAGATTGCATCTCAAGTTACCAGTCTACCAAAATTCCTTATTCTTCTCCGTCTTCGGCATAGAAAGAGCAAACATAACAACTAAGTATGTACAAAGTATCAAATCACACACACGACTTTTGGGTGGTTTTCACACCTCGAATGCACAGCAATAAGACATCCACCCCCTCTAATCCTGCGCATCCTCCGGATGGGCCAACTACCCATGATCATTATCATCAAGATCCACAAACAGATCAATCTCTTCATTATGTATTTCCGGTAGATCAACAAGATTATCTGTCATATCATCTGTCTCTTCCATTGGAGTTTCTTGTCGTTGCTCTTCTCTTAAGAATTCTTCCAATGCATAATCCTCATCATCTCTTTTCTTGAAAACCTTGATTCTTTTTCCAACAATAGGCACTCTAAGCACTGTCCCATCCAATTCAGTCAGCTCATATGTTGCATTATCAAAGACATGTCTGACTATGTACGGCCCAAACCATCTTTTCACCATCTTCTGAAGTGCAGTATGCTGATTTTCAAGGCTGCTATCAAAGACCAATACCCAATCTCCCTCTTCTATTTCTCTTGGCTGCAAGCGATGCCTGCTATCAAACCTGTCCTTATTTCTTAGTGACGCACTACTGAATACATCTGGCAGTCTCTGCAAGTCTCAACAAAGTGAGAAACATCTCTATACATGCCTTTCCACCAATATTTCTCCTTGATTTTCTCATAAGTAGCCCACACTCCTCTATGACCAGCCCAAGGACTCTCATGAAACTCCCTCATCACCTGTAACTGTGTCTCTCTATCGCAGACAACCCGCAAAGGTAATCCGCCTCTTTTCTTCGAATGCTTCCAAAGAAATCCGTCCTTGAGAAAATAACCATAGGCTTTCCTTCTGATCTTCTTGAACTCTTCATCTGTCCATTCATCTCTTTTGCTTAAGTATAAGGTACCTGCCAATCTGCAACCAATCTCCAACATAGAGTTCTTCTGTGAAAGCCACAATATCATAGACATGACAAACATGATCAACCATAGTGGCTGAAATTTCTGCATCATCCTCTTCTGCAAGTAGAGTCTCCTCATCATCATATCTGGCTCTAGGCAACATATCTGCCACTGGATTATCCTTCCCTGCTATGTGTTTAAATTCCGGATTTAATGACTTAATGTATGCAATCCATCTCAACATGGCTATATCCGGAGTAGAGCAACTCGTAATCATACCAATCAATGGCAAGCAATCTGTCTCTACCACAACTGAAGCTCCAATAAAATACTCCTTGTCACATTTGAGAGCCGTGACAATCCCCAATAACTCCCTCTTGATTTGCGGATATCTCCTCTGTCTCTCGTTTAGGACTTTTGCCCCAAACCGAATAGCATACCTATTTCCATCTGCATCATCTTGACCCACAGCCCAACCTATGCCAATTGGACTAGTGTCAACTGTCAATACAATAGGCCTTTCACAATTATAATCCGCTTTCCTGAGAGTAGGAGCATTCTGCAATAACTTCTTCAATTTCCGCATGGCTTTAGTGTGACTCTCATCCCAATAGAATTTCTGCCCCTTTCGAAGTAGCTGATACAAGCAATCTGCTATGTGTGCAAAATGAGGTACCCAAATCATATAAAACACACAAGCACCAATGAATCTCCGTACCTCTGAAGTGGTAGAACAATACTCCGCAATCTTGCCTATAGCATTCACCTTATCAGGTGAGGGTTTCCTGCCATAATATCCACACATATGCCCAACAATCACAACCTCATTCACTCCAAAAACAGATTTTTGCCCTGAAAGTGTCAAGTTCACTTCTTCTAACCTGGCCAAAATCTTCTTACATGCTGAAATATGATCAGCCACAAAGTATCTGCATCCCTGCTCATTTAGACTCTCATTCTTCTCTTCTTCTGCACACCCCTTAATGGGCACATCATCCAAGAAAGGCATAGTAAGCTGAGGTATGTAATCACAAAGGACCTTATGCATGGCATTCATCATATGCGCAACAGAACTAGTGGCACCTTGAGGCAAGGTACACATCTTGACAAGCCCAATACGAGTTCTCATGGTGGTTATGTCCCTGCTTTCCAAAGCCAGTTGAAACTAATCATATCTTGAATACAAATCACCCAAAGAATAGATGGCACGTCCAGCAAATGCCTCTGCAAACTCATCCACAACTGGACCTATACCAACATTCCTGATAGTAACTCTGTTCACTGGCTGCATGTCCTGAATAAATCGGAGAGTACCATTCTTCTTTGGAACTGTAAACCACCTGTTTGAGTATGGTGTAGATGAAGGCTCAAGGATTCCCATCCTGATTTTCTCATTCAATAAATCAATCAGCTTTGGCAAGTGTGCTTTAGTGTAACGTGTCCACTAACATCCTCTAGGACACGTCTTAGCAGTCCATCGGAAAGGTTGTCTAGAAGACTCCACCCGGCACTCCCATGGAATGTTGCGGGTTTTGTAATCTAGGACTTCCCGCGTCTGCCCCGTAACGGAAGTGTTCTGGGCGCTTTCCACTTAGGATCGAACGGAATTGTTTGGTCGTTTGCTAACAGCGACTAGCGTCAGACCCGATCGAACTACTTTACGCAGAACGCTCGGTCTGAAGCGAATTCATGCTGTACTTGGTTCAAGGAGAATGGGAAACGAGAGGGATGCAAAACTCGACCTCTCTGCCAAAAGGCATAGTCCCATTCCATTCCCCTTAAAACAGCCTGAATCGGGTAATTTGTATTCCTAAGTCATCGTTCTCCTTTCTTGCTTTGGTGATGACGATCATCCTCTGTCTGTTGAAGTCCTTGAGAAAAGTTCCCGGCTAACCGGGACCACCCATCCATAGGACGGACCCATGGTCCATCCTCCGCACTTTCCTCGGTTTGTTTTAGTTATGTAATTACCTACCACATTAGTTTGACATATACAAACAGCTTCTTTGATTAACCCTGTTAAGCACTGGTTCCTTCACGTAATCTTATCACAGGACATAAAGAAAACAATGTCAAACAACTCCTTTATTATCATTATATCCTTTTATCTTTGAAATACAAGGAGTTCCCGCCCGTAGGCGTATTCCAGTAATCCTTCCTGTGATTACTATCCCAAGTTTCCGCCCGTAGACTAGTATGCGGGCCTCGAGATCCAATCCCGAGTCACGTTAGTCTCTTGTGCAGGGCCCGGAAGGCGAGGGATTTACAGCCAGAGCCCCCCCTGGCACCCAAGCGTCCTCCTGCTCCAAGCAGAACTCAACGGAGAGACCTCTCACGGCGGGTTCGGTCCACGTTCCCGGCGCGGTTCACAACCCCCTTGGTTAGGGTTAGGCAGGCAGTCGGGGGTAACTGAAGCTGCCTCTCCCTTCAGGACTTTCACCTGAAGCGTTTAAATATGTTTTCCTCCTTTAGTTCATTGAGCAAACAACTTGCAAACAGTGCTCATCTAGCTGTTACAAGCACAATCAAATTCAAATGGCCGGTTGGCTGGCAAACTGTCAAGGAGTAACTCCTTACCTCCGAATGCAAACCGCATTCGATCCGGAATCAGTTGCAACTTAGCAAGATTCCCATCATCCTTGGGTTAGGGTCATACCCTTCCAATTACATTAGGTTTATTGTGGCAGGATCCAGCGACCATGTCGCTTTAGTTTATTGTCGGTCATTTGTTTCAAGGCAATTTACTTAACTTTCCTTTTCCTTGGCAACTTTTCCCAGGGAAAGTGAATAACAAGATGATTACTCATCCTCAATAATTTAACTCCCTTCAATAAATTGTCAACCTCATTTCGAGAGATGACAATACTCTTTGCGGACAAATTCCAAGACTATACAATGTTGCGGCTTGTGCGCAAGTATTGCATCTATTTAATGGAATCCTCCTATCCCTTCCTTAGTGTTCCGACTGCGGGTTTTTAACCCTATCCGAGTAACAGGATTTTTGGGGTATCCTTCAAGTCATTACTATTAGGTTTGGGTCATGATACTAGAATATGCAACTCCGTCGGAGTTCCATCATGATCCTTAGGTTCACAGTTTTTGTCCTAAGCGATATCGAGTTATCCTTGTACTAAATCCTAGTTATCTCTTAGGATTCCTATGTTATACGATTCCTTGTGATTCATATTACTTAGCCAATTCATTTATGCTTGTTTGTGACAAGGATGATCTTTCTAGGGTGATAAACCAAATCTACGGAATCGAATTCGCGTAAACAAGCGATTGATTGCCGTTTTCTTGGTGAGGTAAATTACTTACTAATATGTACGCTAACTTTCCTAATTAATCCAGCCTACTACTTTGTAGTCTATGCTCTCGAACTTATGCATTGGCGAGTCATACAATCTTTCCTTGGTGCATGCTAATTTGGTTACTAACTTTCCTTAGGGCCTACTAGGTCTTGCATCAACAATCGTACCTACTACCTTGTAGTTTATCCCTTGGCATCCCATGCATTTACACCTAGTTACGACTCTTTAATGATTGATCCTTTTCTCATGAAGACTACGCAATTTCATAACATTCTCCTAGTCACTAAGTCGTGATGATACTCAAGCGAAAACTAGTGTTGCTCTATTCCATCGTATAACTATGTTGCAAGTCATACGTTTGTTTTTAGTGCCCTATTAGTTCTTTCCGAATGAAATCTTATGGTGCTAGACTTTCCCTATGAAATCATAATGTGCATATACGCTTAATTCATCATATCTAGGATGGCAACTAATGCACATATAAACTTCGTCTTCTTGCTTACGATTAGATTCTTACCTTTAAAAATACCATCTACATGCATCTAATTCCCTAACCGTTCAATCTTTCATAATGCTCAAAAAGATGCATTTCTTTCAATGCTTTTAATTTAAACGTAACTTGAATTTCCCTTCCTAAGCGCGCCTAATCATTTCTTATGCGGAATTTAACACGGAAGAACCTGGACTTGTGGTGACGGGGTGATGTCCACTTGCACATTTGGCGACGAACCTCCTGCGGTTGCCTCTTGGGATCTTTTAGGAGCCATCGTAGTCGTAATTTCGACTTACGATCTGCCTTTGTGCTCGTATGCGGATGGTTTCCTCTTCGGAATAGAACTTCGACTAAAGCTTCGGACTCTCCACGAATTCGGATCGGCGCGGTAATTGGACGGCTTGCGGAACAATGCCTTTGTCCAAGTCTCGTCGAAGGCTTTTGCGAGGTCTTTGTGGCCTCACCGTCTCCTTCTTTAGGAGTCCCCGGTATTTAAGGGATCTTGGGGAATACGCGGTGGGAAAGGCCCTTTGGGCCAAGGGTGGAAAAATGGCCTTAAAGGGGTGTCAAAGGATAGGAGGTTGGGGGTCGTGGGAAAGGCCTTTAGGGAGGCCCCCTATGGAAGCTTCTATAGAAGCTTCCAAAGGAGCTTCTGGGAGCACGTGGGCAAGGTCGTGGCGACGTGGCGGTGGGATGGCGGCCTGGCGAGGCCCAGCAGCAGCGAGGCGGCGGTGTGGTAGCTGGTGGCGACGCTGGCGGGGTAGCAACACGGCAGACTGGCGGCGTTCCTCCTTACGTTGGCAGCAGCAAGGCGACTCACGTCCTCTCCTCCACGGCCGACAGGCTTCCCTCCTCTCTCACCAAGCACAGTCTTTCCTCCCTCTCCTCCTTAAGCACACCCCCCATCAAGGGGGTGTTTATATAGGCCGTGGGGGTGGGGAGTGGGTCTCCCCCCACGTGGGGGAAACTGCCCATGCAACCCCTCTTTCCCATCCCCCCCCACACACTCCCTTTCCTCCAGCCATGCATCGGCTGGGGGAAAGGGATAAATACATAAAAAAATTTGCCTTTAATTAATTGAATTTGTCCCTCCCAAGAGGGTGTTCCCGTGGGGTTTGGAGTTTTTAACACCCGGTTCAGTTTGCCATTCGCAGAGGACCCTATTTCCCTCGTGCGGCTCACACATTACGCGGCCAATAATTTAAACGCGAGAGATACCCTTTGCACAGGGTTTACACGGTATACGAAAAGTTAATATTTACGGTACGGTACGTAGAAATATTACATTTAGGCACTGGAATAGGTCGGAGATTCCATGGAATATGAGGAATAGTAAAAATGACCATAGGAGCAACAATATCAGGATTCACACATCCAATCTCATGTGGGAAAAAAGCAAATCCCCTTCCATGACGCTCAAGCATCTCCTGAAAGCATTGCTTCTCTATGGGTAACAAGAAATCACCATTTCCAATTTTCAATTCAGCAAGAGTCTCTGCTGAAAATTTATGACCAATATGCTCCGGATTCCTCAAAATTTGCTGTTTAGCAGCCCTCTCTATTTGCTGATCACTGTCAGGTGGAAGCGGTACAGCAACCGGCTTCACCTTCTTATCCACAGTTTTGTATTTTGTGTCAACCCTGGCTTCATTATGCTCTTTTGCATTACATAAACCTTGCTGTAAATCAACAATTCTGCACTCCAATGGTGGCTGAATATTCTCAGCCCTCTGCTCTATGTACTGCATAGAAACAGCCCCAAACTCTGAATGCTGAAATATTCTAGCAGTAAACTCTGTTGGCTGAAAATTTTCAGCCCTCTGTCTCTCTGAAAGCTGATCATAACCAGCTGGAAACTCTGTTTGCTGAATTTCTTCAGCACTCAACACTTTTTGCTGAGTTAGCTCAGCCTCTTTCTCAATCTGTGACATAAAATCTGCAATTTCATGAAACATGTCCAGGGACTGCACTAATACATTACTGTGACAATTTAGCATATCAGTTTTCAGCATATCTCCCATCTTTGTCATCGTATCTGCACAAATCACACTATCATACATCCCATCTATGTGCTCATCATTCTCCAAAATTCCTGCATTTTTCAAATTTTTCTCCTTCCTGCATATATACTGTCTGGCAGCTCTAGGCAACCTAGAAGTCTTCTGATAACTCATCGAACTGTTTGCTGAAATCCCAACAAAACCGGAGGAGAAAACACCGCTGCCAGGAGGTGAGAACTCCAATCTCCTCTACTCTATACCACCGTCGTCTCGTGAAACGGCGGTACCTAATGAAAACCCGAATCCCTCACAGTGGGCAAGGGTGCATCTCTGAGAGTATCCCTGTTTCTAACATGGTTCACACATATAGTCATAAACTGAACTGCTCTCATACCATCTTTACTGCGAATCCGTGCATAAGCAGATCCATCATCCATGACCTTTGTTTCCATGCGCATCTCTGTGATGAATGGCTGACCAAGAATTATGGGATAAGAGCATGAATCCTGCACAAAGAAATGAAAATCCTCCTCTACATCACCAATAGAAACCCTGACACTAGGACAGGCAGCATACAAATCACCTGTAGTGTTATTGGCAGCTCTCATACGCCACCCATGCTCTACATCCATAGGCCATCTGTTACTCTCATAAACTCCACGAACTATGAGATTAATCTCTGAACCATGATCAACCAATGCAACATAAGGCACCTGTTTCTCTCCAATCTTTACCATCGTCTCTGTAGTTGCCCTAGCCCAATGGCTCCGCGAAAAGTGACTACGCGATATCATGATAGGCTCATCAATTTCAGCATAATGCATAGGCTGAACCCTCTTCTCTACCTGCGGAAAAACAGAAGCATTATTAACCATAACCTCATCCTCATCCTCATCCAACTCCCCAATCAAAACTCCATGTGTATCAGTGGTAGACAATGCATGTCTTTTCCTCTTCAAGACCTCCTGAAACTGATCTTGAAACTCTCTTTTTGAGATGCCCAAAATCTCAGAAATAGTGAAAGTCACCTCACTGCCAAGTATCTTATCATTAAAGATTTTCTTCATGTCTGTAGATGTCTCAATATCAGACATCAATCTGAACCCTGGCTGCTTTCTCTCTCTAGGCTCTTGCCTCTTTTCTCTCTTTTGAGCATCTTCCATCTGTCGATCTGGCCCTGATCTTGAAGACGGTCCTGCAGTAGGTGGAGTAACAAACTCACCCCCTCTAGTCTTCTTAGCTGCACTTGGATTTTCTTCATCCCTCTTATGATTCTCCTCAACAAGTACATCTGCACCATGAGACTTAGCCAAATAAGCATAAATAGAATACCTGTCAACAGGCGAGTCCCAACCTGTCTCTGATCTGATGCTAGAGCTTGCACTAGTCAAAACAGTTTGCTGAATTTTCCCCTTGTTTGCAGTCTCCATAGCATAAGTCCATAGCGCGGACTGAGTCTCTGATCCCTTCTCAATCTGTACTCCATATGCAGAAGCATCACCTCTAGCTGTCACATAAGAAGTACGGGCAGCCATGTCATCCACTAACTTCTTCATTCCACCTTTACCAAAGTTGGTAGCAAGTGGAGCTCCTGTCTCAGTCAACCAAATCTTACCATCTTGCCCCCAATATACCAAATTCTTCCTCCTTGCATCTTGAAAAGACTCACAATCCCTGCAATGCTGATGGTCCGTACTATCGCACCAAATACATCTCCGATCTCTCCTAGGTGCACTAGGAGCACTCCTAGGTGCAGTAGGAGCACTAGAAGAAGTAGTAGGCGCAGTCGAAGCAAACTGCTCCTTCAACTTTCCCACCAACTCCGCTTTGACTGACTCCAGTGTCAAATCTGTGATGCCTTTGATTATGTCATCAAGAGAGGTAGGCACTGATGGAGCGGATGGTTTTGGAGCAGAAGGTGTAAGCATCGGTCGTGGAACAGGAGGAATAGGTGGAGTGGAAACAGTAGGCACTGGCATAGGCCAAGAAACTAGCTGAGGAGGAGAAGAAATAACATGGATAGAAGAAGGCATAGGAGCTAATGATGGTGTAGGTGTCATGGAACCATTCTGTAGGCGAGTCTTCCATATCCTCCTCTTGGTCAAAGTCGAGACTGCATCCTGAGCATTCTGCCAATCAGTTTTAAGACCCATAGGCTTCGTGCGATCCTCAAGAAGCTCACCCAATTCTTCTTGAAGAGCAGGATCTGCAGCTTGCAAGAAAAGCTCAACTTTTTCAACATCCAATGCTCTTTGTTCAATGGCATCAAGCTGACTATACCTCTCTTCGAATTCTCGAATCAACTCCGATGCAGCTAGACCTTTGTTTGGCATGTAGACCCACTCTCGGAATGACCGCCGAGTCGCCATACCAAAGTCCTCAAGGAAGTATTCTTCTTTCAAGGCCTTCTTAAAATCTTGCCAATGTGTATTTTGAATAAAAAGATCAGTCACTTTTGTCCTCAAAGCAGGTGTGACAAGACGAAGGAAGTACTTACTCATAAGTCCAGCAGGAACTCCAAAAAACCCCATCTTGATCTCATATGTCTTCAAATATGCTGAAACATTACGCCCGTCAAATAGCTTCTTCTCATTCTCAACTGCTTCAATAGCCTTAGTCGCGCTGTTTGCATTCTCCTGCTCCGAATAGAGTTGCCTTTGCTGAGACAACTGCTCTTGATGCAATTGTTGTTGCTGCTACATATACAATTGTGTTTGCTGATTTTGGAGCTGCATATACATGGACATATTCTGCAAAATCTGCTTTAGATCCTCTGTTGAAGTACTTGACGCAGCAGCCATTGATGAAGCTGAAGTAGACGCAGCTGGAATTGTAGAAGAAGCTGAAATAGAGGCTGAAGTATCTCCCATCCTGAAATTTCTGCGACGCTTTCACGTCGGGTTCACCAAAGATGTCGAAGGGTTTCGAAAGCAATGTCGCAACTTCAGAAGTCCTTGATAAATTTCAGGCTAGAAGATCAGGCAAGAGAATGAAGTCAAATCTGTATGACTACAATTGAAGAGTGTGAAGCAAGAAGTTCCGCACTATTTCATGTTCACCATTAAGTAAGAATGCCATAGCTGATGGGATGAAGTCTCTAATAAAAAAAAACCTGATCATATTTACGTGTATTTGACTCTGTTGGGTCATTGGCAGCATTTGTACCAACACGATTACCACAATAAATGACAATTTGCAGCTCTCAGAAAATCCCAAGCTTCCTCTTCAAGTGATGTTCCTGTGTTTAGGTTCCTAGATTTGCCATTTACATGTGTTGAAGAAGCTGACTTGATATAGCTAGACTCTTCTACTACCATATATTTAGACCCAAAATAAAAAAAAACCAGGGGAGTCCTCGGATCTTCCAGTGGTCTTATCATAAGAATGAATGACCTGCTGCTTATGGTTAAAATTCACATGCTCAATCTTGTCTCTTTCCTGAGAGTGGAAACAAACCAAAGATCCTGTCGAGGCAGTGTGGAGTAGTTGGAAAATAAGATTTCATTCTGTCCAAAGGCCGTTTTAAGGTGAGAAGGGTTCGCTGATTGGCATGAAGTCCAATGAAGCCCTGAGCTTAAACCTCTTTGAAACCTGATGTGTCCGAATGCTATTATGTCCAGATGATGTCGCTTTGTTAGCTCTCGGCCCTACTCTCTGAAAGTTTTGCAGCTGGGAGAGAGAAGCGGAAAATAGTGGCTCACGATCGTAGAATTGATCCGTCTGTCATCGGTATGGTTCAGGTTTATCAATATCTGGGCGCTACGATTGGCCGTGTTCTCTCAAACCACTATGACTGAAATTCATGGGAGGACCACGAGTGCGAATGTGGGGCAGGAGGAGTTGAAAGTCCTCCTCTAAGCATCATCTCTGCAGAGTCTTTGCTATGGTAGGATTATTGAACAAGGCAGTCTATAGCATTGGTCCACGGGGCATGGCAGTAATCACCAAAATCAAACCTCTGCAGAGTTTTTGGTATGATAAGATTATTGAACAAGGAAGTCTATGTCGTAGGTCCACGGCACATGGTGGAAATAGCAGAAATGGCCAAAACCCAATCTAAAAACCTGTCTTCATGAAAGTCCATCAGTTGAACCTTCTAATAGAAGCTTCGGGAGCTCCCACTAGGATTTCAGGACGACCTACATCACCGATGTCGCAAAAGCTGGAGGAGCTGATCTGAAGCAAGGTAGGATGGCAGGGAGCCGATCTACAGCGCCATTTCCAGACGAAGGAAGAGCAGGAGAGGCGAGCGGATTGATGCAAGACGAAGGTGCAAACCTGTGATACTCCTTCCCGACGATTGTTCAGTAAGAACAAAAGTGTTACCTGGACATGGCGATCTGCACGGGCGGTGGCGTGTGAGAGGAGCGATGTGAAGCAGCTACTGCACAAGCAGAGTCGCTCCCTGAAGAATCCTGTGCGTTTCGTATATTTCTGTTTGGCTATGGCGGCCGGTCTCTAGAAGAGAAGTCCCAAAAAAAAAAACCAGTTTTTTTTCCCCATTGAGCCGCAGAGTACCGTCTATTTCCCTCTCTCACGATTCAAAAAAAGCTCTTCCTTTTTCCCCCCAAAAAAAACCTCTTTTTCCTTCCTTTTCGTTCCACACCAAATTAGCGTCCCTCAGATTTGGCCTCATATTTAGCACATCACCAATCAACAGACCACCTGCACTTCTCCCATGGATACATAACTTGTCCTTAGCACCAAAATTGTGTGCCAATAGGTGTTCTGCTGAGGCAATAAAGTCAGTAAACGTGTTCTTCTTTTTCAATAGCTTCCCGTCTTCATACCATTTTCTTCCCATCTCTTCCCCTCCACGTATGTGTGCAACAACATACACAAATCCTCTATCAATCAGCGCTAATCTATTTGATCGAAATTCTGGCTCAATTGGATGCTCATATGATCCATATCCATACAACAGCATGGAATCTGTACCATCTAGTTTCACAAGATCCTTCCTGTAGAGAATAGAAATCGGTAGTTTTGTTCTATCAACTTCCGTTGCCCATTCACGAGTTGTCACATAATTCATACATGTCCACAAGCATGTCACCAACAACAGAGTCTCTTTCTTGGCCCCTTAGGATGAACTCAGCATGTATCTCTTGGCCCATTGGGAATGCTCCTATGCTGCCACAGCTTTCAAACGAACCCTTGGTCACAATCAAAGTGGTCCATGAGATTGCATCTCAAGTTACCAGTCTACCAAAATTCCTTATTCTTCTCCGTCTTCGGCATAGAAAGAGCAAACATAACAACTAAGTATGTACAAAGTATCAAATCACACACACGACTTTTGGGTGGTTTTCACACCTCGAATGCGCAGCAATACGACAACGAGAGGATGGAGAAAGTGTATGGGAAAATGGTTGTGAATGTTTTTGTTAGTCCTGAGAAAGAAGACTATCTCAGCATTTCTCTAGAGGATAAGATCCTATTTGAGAAAAAGGATACTCACCAACTTACAAATTCAGTAGTTTATTGTTGTTTGAGGTAAGGTCTTTCGCTTCTTTTTATTTATAATGAATTTTTCCAAGGGTCCTTATATTGTACTCATTTTCTTATTCAGTCTTTACTTTGTATACAAGGCATATGTTGCTTCTCTTAGCATTAATATTGCTAAGAGTATATTTGTTATTGATCCACTTCTCTCAGTGGATTTTTTTCAAAATCTGATTCAAATATTTCAAGGTTTTTTAAGGACTTCAATAGTGTCACAAACCATCATATTTTTTCTCCATATATTGAAAGGCACTTTCTTCAACATTCTATCTCTTGATGATTTGTCTTTTGGGTTATTATTGCTCATTTGTGTTTTGGTTTGCAGAGGTCACTTGAGCCTAATCTATATTGACATTCCTGCAAACAAGAGAGGTCATTTTTATGAATTCTCTTTCACGAATCCATGGCCAATCAAATATGTATTGTCAATAAATACTCTTTATTTTATATTTATTGATAAAGTTTATAATATTTGTTAATAAGTTAATATGTGCAGTGCTGCTAGACCTGTTACTACCCACTCGGACACTAGCTTTGAAAGCAATGATGATCCTTAGAGACCTTACAAGTTTCTTCTTCAAGAGGTCCCATTGCAAAATGGCGTACATAGTTGTGCCTAGAGAGTGGTTTCAAATGCTTCAGGGATAATAGATTCAAAGTTACTGAATGTAGAGGGGGTGAATGTAAGTCTCCTTTGCTTTATCCTTTATATCGTGAAAGTCTCTTGCTACTTCAAATAACTTGTGTGCTTTGTTATAATGCAGAAACTACCCTGAGACATACATGTGGTGGATACGGGAGAGGTGTATTGAACTAGTTTTAGGGAAATTACACCGGTGGAACCAGATTCCCCTCTCCCAGTAGCTAAAACTTCCAAAGAACAGGAAATAATGAAGGGCAAAGGCCAAAAAATGGCAACCATCGAGAAAAAGAAGTCTCCAAGGTCCAAACAAAAGGGGCACAAAATGAAGGGTATGCCTAAGACTTTCCCATTGAGATTCAATCCATCTCCTCTAAAGCCTAAGGAGAAAAGAGTGCCTTAGGTAATTAAGTTCTTCGAGCAAGGAAATAAAACACCTAAGAGGAAACTAGTGATGATGGATGAAGGAGAAAAGTTTTAAGGATGGAGAAGCTAAAGAATAGCCTGATAATATCAATTTGTCTATTTGTACTGAAGTAACATTCCTCTTGTATATACATTTGTAGTGCAATATTCTGACCCAAAATGTAATGGTATGTCATATTGATCTTACCCATGAAAGAGGATTTTTTGTTCATAGAATCATAGAGAATTATAAACTTGTACCAAGTCTTTCCTATTAAATTGTACTACAATTTTGTAACTCATGATATAATGAAATCATTTTAGTGCACAAACGACAATTTGTTATTCACAGAATCATTGCAAAGCTTATACTAAGATTTTTTTTAATAGTACTTCTCAATGTGTATAATTCCATGTTTCTTGTAGCAATATTTGTGAGCAAAAGAAAGATTCAAAATTATTTGAACATGCATATTCATGGTCCGAAACTCACAACACTAGGAGGCAAACAACTCATACATGATACAGAGCTGTTAGCTCTTTTTCCAATTATAGCACGATTTACCTTGAACTTATATCCAAGAGCAACATTGCCTAGAAACTCCAAGGTGTATCTTACATCCTTAAGACTCCACTTTGAAGTAATGTTCACCTCTTTTACTTCTTTTGCGGTAACTTGCACTGTAAATTTCAATGTCTTACAATCAATATCTGAATCTAGAGGAACCCAAGCACCCAATCTAAGTTTGTATCTTCTATAATCAAAACCTATGATAAGAGATTGTCGAGATATATTATAGGATAAACCAAATGATTGAGGGTTAAAACCATGATAAGTGTACTCTTCTAGAGATCCTTCTAGGATTCATAGCATTTTGAATATCTTGAGTAATTTTGAGTTTAAAACTCTCCATTGTTGCTTCATCAAGCATCTCCCAATCCAAAGATGAGAGGCTTGGTAACTATAGATCTTCAAGGTATCCATACACACCTGCTCTTGAAGGAACCACATATTGTGCATAATACACAAAAATTGCACTTTATGAAAAAAAACCCGTGGTCTGATTAGCATAAATAATGTCTGCAAATTCTTTATGAATGGCATGGAATGTTCCGATGAGGCTCTCCACAGGTTGCCACTCGAAACTTGTTGATGGAAAGATATCTACAACCAATAATCCATTATTTAACATAACCTTCAAACAAAAACATATACTCACATATATTTTACAACTCAAACTTACAGTGTACTTGTTGGGAAAAACATTCCCATGATGCCAAGTGCATATCTCTAGCCATGTAAACATGTTGCACCAAAGCAAACCAGCCTTGAGGCGTGGTTTTGAGGCAAAGATACGTCCCTTCCAATGATATTTGATATCCCCTTGTTTTGTTTTTATCACTCTATGGGAACCCCTGCAAGGTGGTAGCATTGTAACCCAATCATTTATAGTAAATGTTTTGGGCTCCCATTCTCCATTTGCACTCTTACTATACATGGTGCACGAGTTTATAGAATGAGAAGGATATCTTGTGGACGCCATGTAAAAGACAACGAGTATGCAAACAATGTGCAGAGAAAGAAACCTAAAGAGAGAAGTCAATGAGACCGATTAAAAATACTATGAGTACCAAGAACTTTGAAAATTCTCCCGAGAAGGATGTCTTGTGGATGCCATGTAAAAGACAATGAGTATACAAACAATGCGCAGAGAAAGAAACCTAAAGAGAGAGGTCAAGGAGATAGATAAAAAATACTATGACCGCCAAGAACTTTGAAAATTCTCCCGAGAAGGACGTCTTGTGGATGCCATGTAAAAGACAACGAGTATGCAGACAATGTGCAGAGAAAGAAGCCTAAAGAGAGAGGTCAAGGAGACAGATTAAAAATACTACGAGCACTTAGAACTTTGAAAACTCTCCCGATTCTCAAAATGGTCTTGATTAACTTAACTTTGGCATGTCTTTGTTAGAGGTTTTGCCAGCTTTTATTAGTTGATAGGGGCCGTTGGGACTACCAAAACTTGTCAGGGTTTGAAGATTTTGGCTAAATAGGAGGGGAGAACCACAACATGAACTCTACTATCTCAAAAGTAGAGAAGACAAGAATACATATTTTTGTCCACATGGAAAATTTTCTTTGGCCCTTTCCTTAATCCATGGATTAACAAAAGTTTCATTTTTAATGTTTTTTGGCCCATATATATATATATATATATATATCATGCTTTCACTGTAGCTACCCCTTTCCTACCATGGGGGAGGAGAATCATTGTATATCTAGAAAGGTCCCATGGGTCATAATTTGGCCTTCCGTGGATGATAATAAACTACTTTACTCTCCACATATTGTAACCCTCAAACAATCCAATATATTTCACTTTGCATTCTTTTACAAGCTTTTTAATCCACTAACCATCTCTTCAATCGGCATTGTTGTGTCCACTCTATGATAATAATAAAGATAAACATAATCAACCTCAATCCTTTTAATGCTGGCTTTGCACACCTCTCTAATATAGTCCACTAAAGTGCCCCAGAAACAAACATTTCAAACTGGAGGTGGCATTTCCATATCCCCCAAAAATGAAGGAAACCCTCCAATCTGTGGTCCACCATATGGATCAATGATTATAGAATCACTCCTTTCTTCAAAAGGTCAATCGGAAAAAGCTCCTTCATGAATATCCCAAATTTATAACAATGCACCCAATCTAACTTCAATTCTTCAAAGGGTCTCTCCAAAAATTCTAAATGCTTTTCAAGTACTATCTCTTGCTCTTTAAACCCACTATCTGCCTTTCTGACATATGTTTTTTGATGCCAAGAAGTGCTTAAAAATAGCCAAAAATTACAAATATCAAGGGAAAAATAGACTTCCTCGAAGGCGGTGGTGGCAATTAGTATGATTTTAAGCGGCAAGTCCCTAAAGCACTAGTGCTAATTTTCATGGAAATCAAACGGTAGCGGATGGTCGAGCTGGAGTTTTCCTAGATGTAAATGATGTCAAGAATCCAACGCAAGTCTCGGATCTCCATTCTAAGGTCGTTTGATCCCCCATTTAATCCCCACAAGGTTCGGGATTGTGAAGCAGTACTGGATCCAGAAGCCAAGAAGAGCATGACGGGGCCTATCTTTGTAGATTTCGACATCACAGAGCCACCCGTCCAGACGGATCTCGATTCGGATGTCGTTTGCCTCCTCAAATCTGAAAAAACCACTTGACCGCAAGTGTGAATGCAAAAGCATGAACTAGTTAAGTGTATTAGAGTTTAGAAGCTCTAACTAAAAGAGCTTATGGGCATGAATGCCCATGATTTGAAATGATGGGGGTGGGGGGGCGTCAGCTTTTTGTGCCCCCTCTTTTCTCCCCAAATCATGGATTTCTGATCAGGTGAATCAGGAGGAATGCTCCTGGGCTTGGAATGCATCTATCCTTCGCCCTCCATCGCCACAAACCAATCAAGAAATTATGCACTGAGTGAAGAGATAAAAAACCAGTCTTTCTCTCTCCTCCCTCTCTCTTGCATAGAGGGAATTCGTGTGCAAGAAGTCAAGAAGAAGAGGGGCTGAAGAATGCTTGTCCGGCGACTGTGATCAGATTGCTTCAAGATGAAGAGAAGGTTGAGGAAAGAGGTTCAGCACTGAAGAATGGTTGTTGGTCGATCTATGGGCTGATCAAAATAATGATTAAAAAACCCGCAACATGCAAGACATGCGGTATGCTTCAATTTTACAAAGAAATTTGATTGTTTTTGTTGTTTCATGGTCTAAATGTTGTTTATATGCAATGAAATTTTGTTTGAACCATGTTTACATTATTATTGAGCGTTGTAACTATAGAAATACAGAGCCCCTAATGATTTAGAGTCATTATTAATTCTTTAAAACCCGTAAAATGTCATTTTTAGTGGAAATTAGTGTTTTTTTTTCGATTTTGAGATGGAGAAAAGGGATGAAAATGGGATAAAATCAGAGGAAATGTTTAGTTTCAGTCAAGATGATAAGCCAATACAAATAAATCAGAAAATATCTATTTTTCATGAATAATAAATAGAAAAAATAGCAAAAAATAAGAAAAATTGAGTTTTTTACGCTTTAAAAAAATGAAAAAATAAGATTTATGTGCGTGAATGTTTGGCAAGGTTAAAGCATGAGGTTAAGCCTTAGTTTGGCCTTGTCTTATATGTTATAGTACGTTTTTATCACTTTTTACATACAAAAATGATACAAAACAACCATTTACACCTATGCACCGCAGCAACACCTAAACGGTGTGGGGGGGGGGAATGAAGTTTGCGTGACGATCTAATTGCTGAAAAGATACAAATTCTGATTTTCCTCTTTGTGCATAGCATTTAGGGATCCTTCCATAATTAAATATAGGTGACTAGTAGCACGAAAGTTCTAGGTGCTAGTCCCTAAAGCAGCGCAGCACGAAATGCTTAGTTAAATTCATGAAAGGGTTGTTTTCTGCACCTCACATGGCTAGTTTTTTTATCATAAAATGGTTGTGCACAATTGTCATACACCTTGCATTAAGCATGCCATGTGGTTTCTCCTGGAATGCATTGCACTCATTTGATAAACTTTAAACAATGCTGAGAGGATAGGAAACCTAAGCTGTAGGTTTAGACGGGTGCTTTGGTTGGGGAAAGTTTTGTGAGGAAAATCAAAATCTCCTGGAACGCTGAATTATGAAAGAGTGGAGTTTGTGCGAATGTTTTATGTGTTAGCGGCGCATCTTGGGGCTAATCCTCGAGGTGTAAGAGAGTCGCAGTAGTGGAGCCGCGGCAGTCAGCCGAGAGGTGATTCCCTATGTGTATATTACGGTGGTTGGAGATGGTAAGTCATTATTCTCCAAAAAGGAGCAACCCCTTGCGAATATAAGAGGCAGTGGTTCTAGTAACCTAGGTGTTAAGGGTAGCTCTTTGAGTGCAAGTGAAAGTCTTGGTACTTCCCTATTTTTAGTTAATCAACCCACAACAAGTGGGGGTGTAGTGTTGCCTACACAAACTTCTGTTGTCAATCCGGTGGTGGTAGCCATGGCACAACCTATCGCAATTCCAGCAGGTACATTGGAGTTACCAGTGTTAGGAGCACCGTTTCCCATTTTCCATGGGTTAGCAGAAGAAGATGGAGAACTCCACATTAAGGAGTTCCAAGCGCTCATGTTCAACTATCGAATCCAAGACGAAGGACACCTAATGATGTTCTTCAACATGACATTAAAAGGAAGAGCAGCAGTGTGGTATCACGGTCTAGAAGCCGAAACCATAGCTAGCAATGCCCAATTCTTTACGGCTTTCCGTAGGGAGTTTGCCCCTGAGAAGGGTGGACAATATTGGTTCCATGTTTTGAGCGTAACACGCCAAGAGCCAAATGAGAATGTCTAGCTAGGCATATGACAAGAAACTAAAGCAAGTTCTTTGCAAACTTAACACTTATATTCCCATTCCAACAGCTGCACAGTTACAATATTTCCTACATGGATTGGATTTTAATATCTAGGTGCAGCTGAGTAGTGTTACTTTGGTCGATATTGACACTGCCATTACCCAAGCAGAAGGATTAGAGTTGCGCTTACAAGCGGCTTATGTAGCAAGGATAAATTGAAATGGTAATAATTTGGCCTTGACCAATAGGAGTCAAGGGGACCCCATGTTAAATACGAGTGGCAAAGGGAATATTATGTCGAATTTGCCTATGTGACCAGCTCCTCCTAGCATGACTATGCCTATGGCTAGTCATGCGGCCTCACTAAATAGTGGTGGAAATCAAACAATGAATCCTAATGTTGTCATTAGTTGGTCAGCAATGTCGTCGAGTTCATGCAACAACTACAGAACACGGGGTTCAAAATGCTGCAAGGAAAGAGGCTAACAAGAAGATCTCAATCTTTGATGCCAAATATCACTATATTGCTTGTCAAGTGAATTACAACAATTGCCAATTGAAAGAACCTTGTCAAATCCTTTCTAAGAAATTTCAGTATGAAGACTTTTCCCTTCTTCTTTATTTCTCAATGCCTGTACAAGCTTTCAGCAGAGCCAGGATCGTGTTATACATAACAATCAGCTTGGCTGAATCTAGCCTTGGTTCAGCTGAATACAAGATACTCTGGAAAAAAAAAATTTGAAGCTGGATCTTTCCATCAATGGACTTCCTCAAACCTGTCACCACTCTTCTTTAGGTGTTAATAGAGAGTAAGGTGATGGCTAATCTTGTTTGCAAGCAAGCTGGGCAGAATGTCTCTCCTTCTACAAGTTCTGGTACATCTTCATCATCATTTGCAGCCTGTGTAGCATGTTTGTTTTTTGTATTGTTGAGCTATCTTCTTAAGATTGGCAAGGTTATCTGGACCAAGCTGGTTGATTATGCTAGGCAGTTGCATCAAACAATTTCCTGTTCAGTCTTCTTTGGCAAGACTGTCTTCCTCTCCTGCAACAATAGATAGCTTGTGCTCCCTCCACTGTCATGCTCCTTATATGTTGAACCAGCCTCTGGACAAAAAACGGCAGCAACAGCGGGAGAATCAGAGGCAAAGGCCGCAGAATTCCAGAGAGAGAGTTCGCCAAGTGAATTTTGGCTCCTGATTATGGACGATTCCCCCATCTTTAAAGCTTAATGGCCCTGCTCGTAATTCCCCTTTCAAGTTTCTGCTCCCTTAAAATTGCGCCTGCACTTGAGGCTTTAGACTGATGGACGAGAAAGAATCGCTCCGATGGAGAGGCGAGATCTTCGCTGCTCCCTTTGTCCACCAGCGCTGGCGATAATGCGATCAAAATTGAAACTCCAAAATGTTCTTGTCATGCTGAGAGTCGGACGCCAAGGCAGTTTTATTAAGCTCATTGCAAGGCCAGGCTATGGAGAAATCCCGAAGCATGGACGGTAGGGCAGAATCCGGAAGAGAGAGAGAGTTCCCCCCAAAGTGAAGGCGTCGCACGTGTCCAGTTCAATCCGGTTGATTCCATCGATTCCTCCCAGCGAAGGCCACATCTTGAGCATTAAGCACTACACAAATGTCTCCTCTCTCTTGATTTGGAGTATAGATGGGTTTGTTTTTCCTTTGCAAAACAATTGCAATTTACGACGCAAGCCTGCCCAAAACCTGTCCCTTAGCATCGAAAAGCCGCCATCTCCAGCCCTCAATCAGCTCTGATTTTCCCTTCATAACAATAGCCATTGCAGCTAAGCGCTACCCCCTCAAACTCTCTGCATCCCAGTTTCTTTTTCGAGCCTGCTCGGCTGGACTGATCAGGGCTCCACTCCAGGAAAAGCTCCTCCTTGACAAGAATAGGCTAGGCCAAAAAATCCCAACAAATTTAGTTGCTCCCATTAGCCAGGTGATCCACGTAATTCTCATCATTCATGTCATCTTCGTTTGTGGTGCATAATTTAGATCAAATAAGTAGCTTCTGCCATGGTACTTCTCGGTCTTGTGGAGTGCCGTTGGTTGCGGTTGGCTTGTTGTGGCCTTAAGGCGATCGAAGCTTGGGATGGAGTTATTGGTTCCTTGATCATAGCTTTGTTGTAATCTATAAAATGCAACGGTGTCCCCTTCTGAAATGTTCAAGTACTTTTTCTTCTTTTTATAGACTCCCCAATTCCTTTTGAGGATGTAAGATTTGCTTGACTCCCAAAAGCCATAGACAAACTTCATAATTTCACCATCATCTCCATCCTCGATATCAACTTCGATGTCCCCTTGCTTTTGGGGGTCTCCAACGCCTCATAATCTCCATTGCATGTAATGCCAATGTATCTTCTTAAAAAATGCTTTGTCCCGTATGTTTCGTTGGCCTTGTTCACGTGCAACTTTTATCTTCATAGCTTAAATGTCGGCTTCTACAAAGCTTCCTTTGATTCCACGGTATCCTGCACTTTTCTTGGAGTTCATCATTGAAATTAACAGCTTGATAATATTCTTTGGCATCAGTTTTTCATATTTTTCTGACACACACACAATATGCACACAAACAGAAACACACACAAACACAAACACACAAGTGGAGTATGTACTCATCAGTTTCCGGTAGACCTGTTTCTCCATCAGCTGCATCATCCATATTCTCTGCTTCTTCTGCCAGAATTTCTTCTGACTGCTCTTCTTCTGCCAATGCTTCAAGTGCATACTCTTCATCTTCTCTTCTCTTGAAAATCTTGACTCGTTTTCCAGCAATGGGCACCCTCAATACCGTCCCATCCAATTCAGCCAACTCATAGGTAGCATTGTCAAAAACCTGTTTCATCTCATATGGTCCAAACCATCTTTGAACCATTTTTCTCATGCTGCTATGCTGATTCTCTAGGCTACTCTCGTAGACTAGAACCCAATCTCCCTCTTTTATGGCTCTAGGCTGCAAGCGATGCCTCAAATCAAACCTGTCCTTGTTTCTGAGTCGGGCTACCTTCAAACAATCAACTATTAAGCTGCACATCTTCTGTCCTTCTCTCTAGTTGACGAATTCGAAGAGCTAGAAGCTCCTCCCTTGATAAATTCTCATGCCATGGAAGAGCACTCCACGTGAGAGCACAAATTTCAGTAGGCATGACAGGTTTTTGCCCATACATCAACTCTGCAGGCATATATCAAGTAGTCACGCTATGTGTAGAGCGGTCTGCCCATAATGCAAAAGGTAGTAATCTCAGCCAATCTCCAATCCGACCTCTACAAGCTTTTGCCAATGCCTTAACTATCGGCGGATGTCCTCTTTTGCTCTTGCCATTCCCCTCTGGATTATAGGCAGTAGTAAGAGCCAACTTAATCCCAAGCCGTGAGAAAAATTCTCTAGCTTCATCGCATCTAGCTCTCCACGATCAGCTGTAATCTTGCCTATACATCCATACCTACAAAATATTTCTTCCAACAAGAATTTACATACTGTAGTAGTGGTCTTCGTCCGCAAAGATCTGCCTTCAACATAGTTTGTAAGATCCTCCCTGGCCAAGACAAGATATCTCATCTGCCAAAGTCCCACTGGCAAAGTAACCAAGTCAACCACCCATTTATAATGCATACATAGCGGATAGGTCGGATGCAATTCATCGCGATGCCGCACTAAAGAGTAGAGCTGACAGTCCCTGCAAGTCTCCACAAAGTGGGAAACATCCTTATATATCCCTTTCCACCATTATCTTTCTTTGATTTTCTCATAGGTAGCCCACACACCTCTATGTCCAGCCCAAGCACTCTCATGAAACTCTCGCATAATCTGTATCTGCATCGCTGCCTCACAAACTACTCTCAAGGGTAGGCCGCCTCTCTTCTTTGGGTGCTTCCAAAGAAAACCATCTTTCAAGAAATACCCATAAGCCTTTCTTCTGATTTTCTTGAATACATCATATGTCCAATCAGCTCTTCGAGTCAATGAACTCAGATACTGACCAATTTGCAGCCACTCACCAACATAGAGTTCTTCAGTAAAAGCTTCAACAGTAGATACATGACAATCATGAACAAGGATAGAAGTTGCAAACTCTGTCTCATCATCTTCTGCAAGCAACGACTCCTCATCCTCATATCTCGCTCTAGACAGCATGTCAGCAAAACTGGATTATCTTTTTCTGCTATGTGTCGAAATTCTGGATTCAATGATTTGATGTAGGCAATCCACCGAAGCATCGCTATATCTGGAGTCGAACAGCTAGTAATCATGCCAAGCAAAGGCAAACAATCTGTTTCCACAACAACTGAAGCACCAATAAAATACCCTTTATTACACTTCAGTGCAGTGACTACTCCCCACAACTCTCTTTTAATCTACGGATATCTCCTCTGCCGCTCATTAAGAACTTTAGCTCAAAGCGGATTGCATATCTGTTTCCATCAGCATCATCTTGTCCCACTGCCCAACCTATGCCAATAGAGCTAGTATCAACTGTCAACATGATTGGCCGTCCACACTGATAATCTGCCTTGCAAAGAGTAGGAGCTGACTGCAACAACTTCTTAAGTTTACGCATGGCTTTCGAATGCTTCTCCTCCCAATGAAACTTCTGCCCCTTTCGAAGCAGCTGATAGAGAAAATCTGCTATGTGAGCAAAATGAGGAATCCAAATCATGTAAAATACACAAGCTCCCACAAATCTTCGCACCTCTGAAGTAGTCGAACAATACTCTGCAATCCTGCTTATGGCATCCACCTTTGCAGGTGAAGGCTTCCTGCCATAATAACCACCAACTATGATGACTTCATTAACACCAAAGAAAGATTTCAGCCCTGAAAGAGTCAAATTCACCTCCTCTAATCGTGTCAATATTTGCTCACAAGCAACCAAGTGTTCAGCCACAAACTGTCTACATCCTCGCAAATCAATACTCTCATTCTTTTCTTCTTCTGCACAACCCTTAATAGGCACATCATCTAGGAAAGGCATGGTATACTGCGGAATATAGTCTCGCAAAACTTTATGCATAGCATTCATCATATGAGCAACTGAGTTAGTGGCACCTTGAGGCAAGGTACACATCCTCACAAGACCAATAGGTGTCCGCATAGTGGTAATATCCCTGCTTTCCAAGGCAAGCTGAAACTGTTCATAACCAGAATACAAGTCATCTAGGGAATAGATGGCTCGACCTGCAAAAGCCTCGGCAAACTCATCCACAACTGGACCTGTTTCCACATTCCTGATTGTCACTTTATTCACAGGCTGCATATCTTGAATAAATCTCAAGGTTCCATTCTTCTTTGGTACAGTAAACCACCTGTTAGAATAGGGCGCAGAAGAGGGTTCCAAAATCCCCATCTTAATCTTCTCATTCAACAACTCTATTAGCTTTGGCAAGTGTGCTCTAGGCACATGTATAGGACGTATATTCCATGGCACATGAGGAACAATGAAGATGACCATAGGCGCAACCAATTCGGGACTAATGCAGCCAATTTCATGAGGAAAGAAAGCAAATGCCTTACCATGTCATCCAAGCATCTCTCTAAAACATTCTTTTTCCACTGGAAGCAAGAAATCATCATTTCCAATCTTCAATTCTACAAGAGTTTCAGCTGTAAATTTATGTCCAATATTTGCAGGATCTCTCAACATAGGCTGCTTCATAGCTTTTTCTATCTGCTCATCACTATCAGGAGGAAGCGGCCCTGCAACCGGCTTAACCTTCTTATCAACAATTTTATATTTCGTGTCAACGTTGGCATCAGTCAGGCACTCTTTTCTTTGTTGCAATTTCTGCAATTTTTCAGCAACTCTCAACTTTGTTGGCTGAAAGATTTCAGCCCTTTGCTCTATGGACTGCATGGGTGCAGTCTGAAACTCTGTATGCTGAAAATTTTCAGCATTAAACTCTGTTGGCTGAAAGGTTTCAGCCCTCTGCTCTGTGGACTGCCATGATGTAGCCTCATACTCTATATGCTGAATTTTTCCAGCATTTAACTCTGTTGGCTGAAAGGTTTCAGCCCTCTACAACTCTGAAAGCTGATCAAGATCAGCCATAGATTCGGTTTGCTGAGTTTTCTCAGCCTCTGACTCTGTTTTCAGCATAAAATCAGAAATTTCCTGATACATATCCAGGGTTTGCACAGGTATGATCCTTGAACCTTTACATACATCAGTTTTCAGCATATTTCCCATCTCAGACAATGTATCTGCATAAGACATTCCTTCATACAGCCCATCCACATGCTCTTCTGCTTGCAAAATACCTGCAGTCTTCAACTCTTTCTCCTTAGGACCAATGTACTGCCTGGCAGCTCTAGACAAATCTAAAATTTTTTGATAACTCACTGAACTATTTGAAGAAAAACCAAAAAAATTAGTGGAGAAAGACTGGCTGCCAGGAGGCGAGATCTCCTCTTTTCTCCACTCCGTACCACTGACGTCTCGCAAGGCAGCAGTACCTAATGAAAATCCAACTCCTTCGTAGGTAGTGGTGCCTCACGCAAGGAGTCCCTGTTTCTCGGATGATTTACTCCAATAGTCATAAACTCAACAGCTTGCATACCATCCTTACTACGTATCCGTGCATAGGCTGAGCCACCATCCATCACTTTCGTCTCCATTCTTGCTTCTGTAATGAAAGGCTGTCCAAGAATAATCGGATAAGAGCAAAAATCCTAAACAAAGCAATGATAATCCTCTTCAACATTGCCAATAGAAATTCTGATGCTCGGACAAGCAGCATACATATCACTAGAAGTATTATTGGCTGCTCTCATGCGCCAACCATACTCTGCATCCATAGGCCACTTGCCACTCTCATAAACACCTCGAGCAATAAGATTAATCTCAGAACCATGATCGACTAAAGCGACCAAAGGAATCTGTTTCTCTCCAATCCTTACCACCGTCTCAGTGGTTGCTCTAGCCCAATGACTGCGTGAAAAATGGCTGCGAGGAATGAGGATAGGGGTATCATCATCCTCATACTGCATAGGCTGAACTATTTTCTCCAACTGCGGGTTGACAGAAGCATTCTCAACCATCACTGCATCATCTTGCTCTTCCCCAAGAGCTCCATGCCATAACCCCTGTAAAGCAGGTCCTTCCATTGCATGTCGTTTCCTCCGCAAAAGATCCTGCATCTGATCCTGTATTTCTCTTCTAGCAATCCCAAGAGCTTCACCAACAGTAAAAGTGACTTCACTATTTAAAATTCTTTCATGAAAAATCTTACTCATATCCGTCTGCATATCAAGGTCTGACAAGAGCTTGAATCCTGGCTCCTTTCTTGGTTGTCTCTTTTCTTTCATCTATTTGTCTCCCATAGGTTTTTCAGGACCTGATTGTGCTGGAGAACTCGTCATAGGTGGAGCTGTAACAGGTGGTGAAACAAAGTCACTCCCTCTAGTCTTTTTGGAGGTGCTAAGACCCTCCTCATCTCTTCTTTTCTTTTCCTCAACCATGGCATCTAAACCCTGTGTTTTCACCATATAAGCAAAAATAGAATACCTATCAACAGGAGAATCCCATCCCGTTTCTCCTCGGATGCTGGAGCCCACACAACTCATAGTGGATGCCTGAACTTTCCCTCTTCTCGCTACCTCCAAGGCAGAGGACCATAAAGCAAAGTCTCCATTTGATTTCTGCTCAAGCTGGACTCCATAAGCTGAAGCATCTCCTCTAACACTCACATAAGCTGATCGCGCAGCCATATCATCAACGAGCTTCTTCATGCATCCCTTACCAAAGTTTTTGTGTCAAGAGGAGCACCAGTCTCTGTCAGCCATATCTTCCCATCTTGTCCCCAAAACACTACGTTCTTCTTACGCGCTTCCTGAAAAGCATCACAATCTCTGCAGTGTTGGTGCTCTGTACTATCGCACCAAATACATTGTCTCCCTTTTCTTTGGCCAGCTGGAAAAGCAGTCACTGGAGCAGGTGTTAGCGCAGGTACTGACATAAGTTGCTCTTTTAACTTCCCAACTTCAGCTTTGACTGCCTCTATCGTCAAATCTGCCAAGCCTTTAATAACATCATCTACTGATAAGGGCACTGGAGTAGCAGGATTTGATGGATTTACAACAGGAGGAGTAGGCTTAGGCATAGAACTTGCAGCAGGGGTAGAAGTAGAGGTCTCCAAGGATTTTTCAGAAGCAGATCCTGTATTACGATGCAATCGTACTCTCCTGCGCTGCTTCTTAACAAGCGCATTCACAGCATCAATGACATGTCTCCACTCGGTCTTTCAACCTGAATCAGTAGCTTGATCTTCCAAAAGATCATCCAACTTTTCCTGTAAATCAGCATCAGCAGCTTGTAAAAATAATTCCACTTTCTGCATCTCCAAAGCTTGCTGCTCAGTTCCATCTAACTGATCATAGCGGCTCTCAAACTCTCGCAGAAGGGTGGTAACTGAAAGTCCCTTATTAGGCATAGAAACCCATGCTAAGAAATTCCTGCGGTTCATAAGACCTGTATCCTCCAGGAAGTATTCATCTTTTAATGCCTTCTTAAACTCTGTCCAACCAGCATGTGTTCCTTGAATTTCTGAAATTCGGACTTCAAGTGGGCGAATCACGATCCGCAAGAAGTAGCGGCTCCAAACGTCTTGAGAAACCCCAAAAAACTTCATCTTTTCTTCATACAAATGCAGGTAAGTTGAAACTTGTTGGCTGTTGAACTACTTCATATCCTGTTGGACAGCCTTCAAGGCATCCATGGCATCACTATCGCAATCTTTGATGCCAAAGATCACTATATTGCTTGTCAAGTGAATTACAACAATTGCCAATTGAAAGAACCTTGTCAAATCCTTTCTGAGCAATTTCAGTATGAAGACTTTGCCCTTCTTCTTTATTTCTCAATGCCTGTACAAGCTTTCAGCAGAGCCAAGATCATGTTATACATAACAATCAGCTTGGCTGAATCTAGCCTTGGTTCAGCTGAATACAAGATACTCTGGAAAAAAAAAAATTGAAGCTGGATCTTTCCATCAATGGACTTCCTCAAACCTGTCACCACTCTTCTTTAGGTGTTAATAGAGAGTAAGGTGATGGCTAATCTTGTTTGCAACCAAGCTGGGCAGAATGTCTCTCCTTCTACAAGTTCTGGTACATCTTCATCATCATTTGCAGCCTGTGTAGCATGTTTGTTTTTTGTACTGTTGAGCTATCTTCTTAAGATTGGCAAGGTTATTTGGACCAAGCTGGTTGATTATGCTGGGCAGTTGCATCAAACAATTTCCTGTTCAGTCTTCTTTGGCAAGACTGTCTTCCTCTCCTGCAACAATAGATAGCTTGTGCTCCCTCCACTGTCATGCTCCAGGATTCATCAATCCACGATATGATTGACCATCTCCTACAGGCTCCACCACAATCGGTGCAATCGGATCAGCATAGATTGAGCTTTTCTATCAGCTATAGCAGGTGCTTCGGATGTTTCAGGAAACTTCCTCTCTAGTAAGCCACAGTCGTCCCCTTCAATGATCATCCCTTCTCCTCCATCGACATCATCTTCTGTCAAGTTACAATTGTTAGGAATAACTTGAAATACATTCTGCTGTAATCGTTGCTTTCCGAATGTCAAGAAAGCGTCACTCCCAAAGACTGTAAGGATGGCAGGAAGTCCATTCTCTCCTTAAACGCTCCAATTCAGCAAGCAAAGCTGCCATTTCTTCTGCGTTTTTCAGTTATTTAAAAGTGAATATTCTGTGTTAACATGATTTCTAGGACTTCGTTGAATTAAAGCCACAGTAGCCTTATATGTTGAACCAGCCTCTGGACAAAACGCGGCAGCAACAACGGGAGAATCAGAGGCAAAGGCCGCAGAATTCCAGAGAGAGAGTTCGCCAAGTGAATTTCGGCTCTTGATTATGGACGATTCTCCCCATCTTTAAATCTTAATGGCCCTGCTCGTTATTCCCCTTTCAAGTTTCTGCTCCCTTAAACTTGCAACTACACTTGAGGCTTTAGACTGACGGACGAGAAAGAATCGCTCCGATGGAGAGGCGAGATCTTCGCTGATCCCTTTGTCCACCAGTGCTCGCGATAATGCGATCAAAATTGAAACTCCAAAATGTTCTTGTCGTGCTGAGAGTTGGACGCCAAGGCAGTTTTATTAAGCTCACTGCTAGGCCAGGCTATGGAGAAATCCCAAAGCATGGACGGTAGGGCAGAATCCGGAAGAGAGAGAGAGTTCCCCCCAAAGCGAAGGCGTCGCACCTGTCCAGTTCAATCCGGCTGATTCCATCGATTCCTCCCAGTGAAGGCTACATCCTGAGCATTAAGCACTACACAAATGTCTCCTCTCTCTTGATTTGGAGTATAGATGGGTTTGTTTTTCCTTTGCAAAACAATTGCAATTTACGACGCAAGCCTGCCCAAAACCTGTCCCTTAGCATCGAAAAGCCGCCATCTCCAGCCCTTAATCAGCTCTGGTTTCCCCTTCATAACAATAGCCATTGCAGCTAAGCGCTACCCCCTCAAACTCTCTGCGTCCCAGTTTCTTTTTCGAGCCTGCCCGGCTGGACTGATGAGGGCTCCACTCCAGGAAAAGCTCCTCCTTGACAAGAATAGGCTAGGCCAAAAAATCCCAACAAATTTACTTGCTCCCATTAGCCAGGTGATCCACGTAATTCTCATCATTCATGTCATCTTCGTTTGTGGTGCATAGTTTAGATCAAATAAGTAGCTTCTGCCATGGTACTTCTCGGTCTTGTGGAGTGCCGTTGGTTGCGGTTGGCTTGTTGTGGCCTTAAGGCGATCGAAGCTTGGGATGGAGTTATTGGTTCCTTGATCATAGCTTTGTTGTAATCTATAAAATGCAACGGTGTCCCCTTCTGAAATGTTCAAGTACTTTTTCTTCTTTTTATAGACTCCCCAATTCCTTTTGAGGATGTAAGATTTGCTTGACTCCCAAAAGCCATAGACAAACTTCATAATTTCACCATCATCTCCATCCTCGATATCAACTTCGATGTCCCCTTGCTTTTGGGGGTCTCCAACGCCTCATAATCTCCATTGCATGTAATGCCAATGTATCTTCTTCAAAAATGCTTTGTCCCGTATGTTTCGTTGGCCTTGTTCACGTGCAACTTTTATCTTCATAGCTTAAATGTCGGCTTCTACAAAGCTTCCTTTGATTCCACGGTATCCTGCACTTTTCTTGGAGTTCATCATTGAAATTAACAGCTTGATAATATTCTTTGGCATCAGTTTTTCATATTTTTCTGACACACACACAACATGCACACAAACAGAAACACACACAAACACAAACACACAAGTTGAGTATGTACATTGGATGCGGGTACTGAAAAGGACGGAAAGATAATGCAGCAATCAAACACAATGAAACACACGCGAAAAGATAACACAGATGCACAACAAAAATGGAGGTGTTTACGGCTCGGATGCGCAGCAGCACTACAGCGGCTAATTCCTAATCAAGTGGTTAGGCCCATGAGACAACAGACTGACGATCACGGCTATGAGTCGAGTGCTTCTAATGTCCTTGGTGAAGTTAAGGACATGATGAAGCACTACACCGATATGATCTCTGAACAATATCGACAAATAGCTGTGGATATCAATTTTCTTAAGAAGCAACAGAATTTGATAGGGAGTCGACCCTGAAGAGGGTGGCCCCTCAAGATTCAGCTATAAGTGGTGTGGGGGCCAATATTTCCCTAGGAATTGCCCGAATGTCAAATGTGATAATTGCGAGAAATCTGGCCACTTAGCCGCTACTTGTTGGAGTACGATTAGTTCTCTCCAACAAGGGAGTAAACAACCAGGTCCAGTTAACCATCGCACACAAGGGAATAATCACCCGCAAGATGATGGACCAAGGCAAATATTGCAAAGAGGAAAGACTGTTGTAGAGGAGTTACCTCATGGCAGTGGAGTTAGCCTTATTGAGGCTGTACGTGTCAATGATGCTGAAACTTCTAATCTACGAGCCATAATAAGAGGTCAAAAGATTAAAGAGGGTGACAAAGGAATTGTAAAACCTGTCGAGGGAAGCCCTAAACAGGATGCTAGGGAAAGGCGAGTCCTGAACCCTGATAAGGAAGGTGGACTGTTAAGACCTGTTGGCAGTAAAGTCGATCCCGAAGAGGATAAAGGATTTCCAAGAAAGAAGGTAAAGACTAAAAAAAAGGTACCAAAGCCGATGGAAAGACCAAAGGAGAGAATGGTTTGGCTCGAGAAGAGAACTTTGGCTAATTACCACAACTTTGATCTAGCAAGTTTGCTTTGTGAAGTCAAACCAGATGTGAATCTCTTGCAACTGATTAAACTTTCTCTAGGAGTACGCAAGGAATTCAAGAAAAACTTGTGTATAGGCTATATAGTAGAACCTTTGGGCATAGCTAGAGTGGGGGAAGATTGATTTAATCATGCTGAAAAGCATTGCCCTAGGGTTCCAGCAAATGTGGATGGAATATTAGTGGAGCATGCTATCGTGGACACTTGATCCTCCATCAATATCATAACTTCAGACTTGATGAAGAGGTTAGGTATCCAAAAAAACATCTCCACACTTCTTAGGATGGCTGATGATAGTCTAAAACAACTAGAAGATTGCATTACTAAGGTCCACGTTACAGTTGCGAGCGTGGAATGCTATTTGGACTTTAGGGTGATAAGGTTTGCAGGACGTCCTAGCTATCAAGTTTTGCCAGGCAGGCCATGGATTGTACAGACATACTGTTAAGTCGATATACCTGCTGGTCAAGTGATTTTAGGTCGAGGTGCCCATCGTGTAATAGTGGATGCTTACCTTGAGTCCCCTCAGAGTGAAAGAGCTCCACTATCCTCCACTGAACTAGAAACAGTAGATGATCCATCTGGTAGTGAGATGTCATCGAGTGATGGATCTAAGGAAGGGTCCACTACAGAGGATATTTATCAGATAACCTTGAATGAGCCGATAGAGCCTCATGATCGGATAAGAGATGCAGACGTTATTGAGCTGGATCTTGGTACGGTAAATGATTCGTGGCCAATTAAATTAGGATCCATGCTCAGTTTGGAAGAAAGAGAGGATTATGTGTCCTTAATTCGAGAGTTTCGTGACATTTTTGCTTGGAGCTATGACGAACTTCGGGGTATTCCTCCCAGTCTAGCTGTGCATACTATTTCTGTAAAGGAAGATACCTGCCCTGTACATCAGAAAGTAAGGCGTATGCCTTTTGAATTAAGGGACGGGTTGTACGAGAAACTACAGAAGTTGCGGAAGCGGATTTGATCTTCCCTATTCAACATACAGAATGGTGTTCACCAGTAGTGATCAAGAAGAATAATAATAATCAAATCCGTCTTTGTGTAGACTTTAGAGAGCTGAATAAGGAGACTGTTAAAGATTACTACCCGTTGTCGTTTATTGACCAAATTTTGGATCAACTAGCGGGTAGGGAAATCTATTTGTTTATGGACTGCTTTGCAAGGTATAACCAAATGGCGATTGCTGAGCAAGACAAGCTAAAAACGATATTTATTACAATCTTCGGTACCTTTGCGTACCATGTGATGGCATTTGGGTTGTGTAATGCACCAGGTTCGTGGCAAAGAACAATCGACAAGACCTTTGGTGACATCTCCCAGAGGAGCTGAAAGTATTCATTGACGACCTGGGAGTAGCCACCGTAAGGGATAGGCGGTTGATCATTTTGCAGAAGTGTTTTGAGCGTTGCAGACAATTTTGCATAGCTCTTAATCCATGGAAGTGCATCTTCGGAGAGGAATACCCTGATTATTACAATAATCATCAAATTAATTGGAAGTATATTCTCCACCATTATCGCTGTGAAGTTTTTTTAATGTGATGATCAGTATGAAGTCCTGCAACTTTTTGATATTGCTCAAAAGGTAATAAAGCTTCTTATTTGTATTGCAAGAGAAAAATACTAGTGTATCTTGAGAAGTCATCAATAAAAGTCATGAAATACTGAAATTGAGATTTCGATGGAGAAAAAGGCCTACAAATATCAATGTAAATAAGATAAAGAAAATCAAAAAATGAGTTGGATGGAAATGGAAAAGGGTTTGCCAAAATTCTTTTCAAGTGCATTATGTTCACAAATACCCATGTGAGAAAAAGCATTGAATTCCATCCCTTGAACAAGGTCACACTGATAATGATTGATAAGCTTAGAAAAATGAGAGTGAACAAAGTGATGATGCCTTATTTTGTTGTTAAGATCATCAGGATTTGTAACAACATTTGCAACATTTTCATTTAAATATAACTAAAAAAGATGACCATTTCAAGAAGAGGGACGGCTAAGGTTTGGCTGTCTTTTTCAATGGGACACTTGGTACAGTCAAAATTGACAAAGAGACCAAGATCCACAAGCAGAGACCAAGATCCACAAGCATTGCAACAACTGAAATAAGATTCCTTTGTAGATCTAGGACATGTAAAACTCAACCTAAAATTCCTGTTGAAGAAAGAGTATGGTGTTACAACCACCCATACAGCCCGAAAAGGAAGACCAAGGAAGCCCAAGTTAGAAATGGAAGACGGCCCTAGGTGAGAAAAGCGGAAAAGAAGGTAAACTCAAAAAAGAGAGTGAAAGAAGTGCACAATAATAGGTAATCTAAATATTCTAGCAAGGTGCACAGAATATTCTAGCAAAGAAAGTGCAGGGTGCAATGTAATTCATTTTATGAAAAAGTGCCAAGCTCCCTTCTGTACAAATTGTAAATGTAGAAGGCTGCGAGTAAGAGAACTGTGGAAAGAGAAAAGACATAAGGAAAGAAGACCTTGGCTAAAATGGCTAGTCATGTCGAAAAGGGAATGGGTGCCCAAAGGGATGAGGACATGTCTAAAAGTCAAAAAGTGAATAGGGAAGCTCATGTAATATCCCTACACTCCACATAGGAACCCCCCAATAAATAAAATTAGTTCAATTTTTTTTAATCCTCCCCCTATCATCGCCAAGCAAGTGGCAGGGGGAGGAAGATGGAGGCAATGTAAATAATGCTAACGGGGAGGAAGAAGGCAACGACAATGAGGAAGATGAGGGAGATGATGGAGAAGATGATGAAGAAGATGATAATATCAATGGAGGGGCAGGTCATGTGGCCTATCAGCCCCCCTTGGCTAGCACATTGTGCCTACAATCGAATTGGGCTCCCCGCCGCCATGCTTGCTGACAGGTGGTGGGTGGGGTGAGACCACCACCACCACCACTCCAGGTTCCTCCCCACCCCTCCCACTATAAACCCCCCTATCAAAGGAGGCCCTGATATAGCATGCTAAGCTTCGTTGATTTCCTTCTACGTACGCTTCGTTGATTTCTTTTTGGCACCATTATAAAAAACAATTGTACTTTTTCAAGGTGTTTTTTGATTTCTTTTTAGGTTGCTAAAGTATCATATATTACCACTTGGAAATACCATGCCTAAGTCTTGTGATGATACATGACATATTTTATGAAAGCTTGGCATGGAGTACAACAACATCCATGCATGTGTCAACAATTGTGTGCTATTTTGAGGAGAGTATGAAACTATGGAGACATGTCCAAAGTGTGGTGCTCATAGGTATCGACAGGACTTGCAAGGGCAAACTATCCCTTAGAAAGTTCTTAGACACTTTGCACTTATCCCCCGTATACATCACATGTTTCACATGTCGAGCATTGTGAGCTTGACAACGTAGCATGCGTAGAATAGATCCAAAGATGGAGTCCAATAAATTTCAGTGAATTCATGTGCATGGAGCCGCATTAACTCTACTTTTCTAGGCTTTACATGAGAGCCAAGGAATACTTGACTCGGTCTTGCTATAAAAGGCGTGAACCCCTTCGGTCTCCGCTCAACATCTTATAGTGTGTGGCCTATAGTCATTGCTAACTACAACATCCCACCATGACTTTCTATGAAGAAAGGACACCTGATCCTTAGCTTTCTCATTCTTGGCCACTACAAAGCCAATAATATGGACTCTATCTCCGTCCATTAGTTTATGAGCTTAAGATTTTGTCGGAGGAGGGGATCACCGTGGAAGATATGAGCAAGCGCAATGGTCGACAATCCGCCAATATACGAGCCATTCTCATGTGGACCATGCATGACTTTCTGGGATTCGGGGAGTGCTCACGTAATTTGTCTTCCATTCTCATTGATCATATCTATCATAGCTTGTTTAAGTTTATATTCACTAAATAGAGGTGTTGGGACAGGTTTGGTTGCCTCAGGTTATCATGCATGTCCATTCTGTGGACCACAGCTAGACTCCTGAAGGTCACAAACCAAATCTCAAGGACACGTCGCTTTCTTACTGGAGGGTCATGAATTGAGGGAAGGTTTTCTTGGATGACCTCCAGCATGAATGAATGTCCAAATCTAGTACAAGTTGAAAATGGTCCACATGGAGTCACATCCAAATCGAATGCAACGGTTCTCGGTTTTCTACGAGTTCTCATTTCGGACCCACTTAAAAATGAACCACTTGTTGGATCCAATGCATATTTTCAAGAATATAGGCAGCTTACTATGGGACCACATCACAGGAAAGAGAGACATTACAGGGGCATGAATGGATTTGAAGGAGGTAGGAAAGATGGAGACGCTTTGGCCACATCAATTGGGTGCTGATGGTTGCTTGCAACTACATCACGCTCCTTGGGTTATTTCCAATGGGTTCTTTCCAATAAAGAAGAGTGCATTGTGAAGTAAATTATCAAGTCTATCAGCATTCCGAGGGATATGATGCAATCTCTTAGATCCGCATTTTCTAAAGACGACCAACTACCAAGGATAAAATCCCATGATTGGTATAAGATATGTCAGGTTTGTACTACGAATGGATTGTAAGTGACCTGCGTATTTTGCTCTTTGGAGTGGTCCTTGTTCATAATGCTTCTTTATTTATGGCAATTTGTACTACTAATTGTGATTGCATGATACCTTACTCTAGAAATACACCGGGCAATTTACAAGTTGTCAAATTTAGTGCATTGGATTTCACAGAAGGAGATCAAGACATCCTCTTTTGAATCTAATGGAGACACTCTTGTCTCTTTAAGAAGTATCTACCCACAAATATACTTACAATACAAACCCACCTCCTGGTGCATCTTGTAGACGAAGTGGAGATTGTTAGACATGTCCATACGTGATGGATGTTCTTCTTGGAGCACTTCATGAAAACCCTGAAAGGCTTTGTGTTACAATGAGCTCGGCCAGAAGGTAGCATGGCTGAAGATTGGTTGGTGTCTGAGGCATTAGTGCATATTTCACAGTGGCTACCAACGGTGGATTCAGACAACAGTATGTTATGGAGCTAAATGACAATGATAGACTGACCGGAGATGTGGTGGTTGGAAATGGGGAAGAAGAAATGATGGATGCTACAATAGAGGAGAAAGTGAATCGTTTTTGTATGTTGTACAATGCCTCCATGGAGACGTGACTCGCTAGGTACAAGCAAGCCAGGAAAGATCGAGAAGAAGCACGGTCAAAATTTTTATATAGTATGTACCACTAACCGATTTGATATCCCAAGATCATGGAGGAGATGCTGTAGTTTATGTCTATGAGATGGTTGCATGAAGCTTTGATCACAACCTCTCGCAAAGGGGTGGAGGTCTCTACACTGAGGAGGAGTGGGAATTCTTGAGGGGATGTAGTCCAAAGTGACCACATGTTTAATAAGTTGTCCTATCTAGATTTTGTATGTGACAACTAATTAACCGTTTCAATGTATAATACAAAAGATACAGTGTGTCATGGTCGCACGGGTGACATTTTTGCATGGAGCGTATCGACAAAATGCGCTCCACAATGGATTGTGGTATCATGGTAAAGTTTGAGCAAGAGAGCCGATAGCGAGCCACTAATCCAAACACTGTTATAGAAGAGATGGAGTATTTTGGAAACTTGCAAAGTATTATCATGGTGGATTATTGTAGCTTCTTCATGATCTTATTTAATGTGCAGTGCTTCAAAGTGGTACTAGAAGGAGCCGCGGAGCAACTACTTGACGAGATTGATCTGGATTTCTCGAAATAGATTATGAGAAAGATGGACGGATTTGCATGACACGTTTATATTACTGGTCCATTGTGAACAAGTGTATGAACTCTTGTTTTTAAAACTTTTATTATGACATGATATATGTCACAAATGTTAAATATCTCTTGTATGTGATTTTGAATAGGTAATTTCTATCCAAACCACTAACAACCTGGATGGTGGTATGTTGTACCTTCAACTCCCCG
Organism: Lygodium microphyllum; assembly: GCF_053477565.2. Lineage (NCBI taxonomy): Eukaryota > Viridiplantae > Streptophyta > Polypodiopsida > Schizaeales > Lygodiaceae > Lygodium > Lygodium microphyllum. Next base: position 62,810,195 of record NC_141150.1, read on the forward strand.
AAGTATGAGAGTATATGATGAAAGAAATGTTCCTAGTGTAGATGAGGACATTATGCAGATAGAGGGGTTAATATTGCAAGGGGTGGAGGCCTCGCAAAGCTTGGAGCATATAGAGGAGGCAAAATTAGGTCACAATGATGGAAACACAGGAGGCCAAGAATTCTTTGAGAATGAAGTGGACTCATCCTTTTGTGGTGACCTTTCTATTGACCTTCTAGTGTATGCGGAGTTGTGTCACCATGAGATTGACATGGGACCATACGCTACGTCATACTTAGAGCATCCACCTAATTAAGTCATTGATGAATTGCTTATAAGGATACTCTAGAAAATGCATTCTAAGTAAGATCATGTTTTTAAGAGTTATATTACCGTGATTTGCTTGAATCTTTATATTGATTATGCTAATATCAATTTTTGTATGTGCAGGTGACCTTTGTGGTTATTTGGATCTGCACGATGAGTGGAGCATTGAGTGATAAGGAGCTACAGGAGATCTTCACACGTATGTCTCCAGATTAGATGGCTTGATTCAAAGATATACCAAACCATGAGCTATCTCAAACCCCATCTGGCTGTTTTGTTAGATTTACTTCGGTGTGCTCTGATGCTTTGGTTTTCAGTAGACAAGGTCAACGCTCAAGACTTGGGCCGATAGAGGGAGTGGTTCTAGGGGATGCTGTGGAGATGTGGATATGGTGAGCCTACGGTTAAGTCGAGATATATGTGCTGCTCCTCGCTCTCGTGAAGGTTTGAGAGAGGGTAGCTCAAGTAGTTGTTGTGGAGATACCGACATAGGGTCTTCGTCTCGTCATTCTATTGGATTTGTGTCACCTGTGGGATTTGTCACACTTGTGGAGATGTCTACTCCAGTCACTTTAGCTTTTGCTCATCCGTCCACAAGTGGCACCCCTATGGATGCTACTCTAAGAGATACCACCCCCGTGGGTACACCAGATGTATAGAGGTCTCCTAGAAATGCCTAAGAGTGTGGTCCTAGGTGAAAGAGGACACATCTTAGACATACCCTAGAGGGGTATGGATACCTTATAGATAATAGGACAAGAGCTATCATCATGAATGATGAGGGAAGGAGGGTGATGGCTTGTATAAGACAGTTGTGTCAACAAATTTTTTGGCACAACATCTTGGATCATTGGAAGAACATACTGGAGGGGACAAGGGCTATATAGTAGCATCCTTACATAAGGAGTTTCCGGTACCCACCGCAACAGATAGGTTCTCCACAGGCTAGATGATGGAGTGCATGCGTCCGTACATGTCACACAGACAATCGGACGCATGCAAGACACTTAAGAGTGGGGCCTCAAAGACCGAGTGGATAGACGCAAATGACTAGCACTAACTTAGGAAGGAGGCTACAGATTCTCCAAGACGTTGAAAACAAAAACGTGAGGTAGCAAGGGCATGATTGGAGAAAAGAGTGGTCCATCATCTTGGGAGTGGCGGCCATACGACTTATCTGGAGGGCTTTATAAGTTCTTCTTTTATTCTTCTCACTTATTTTTTTGAAATATTGCTTGTACTGACAATTATATTTCTAGCAGTTGTATTTTTTTTTCTTTGCAGCACTCCATTACAAACCATGCTCCCACCGACCTAGAGACTCGATATGCAGAGAGACACAGTTTCACTGTATTGATCGATAGATTGTATGCACGTGGTGGCCCACTAAGTCACTCATCTTTCTTGTCTATAGTTAGTAATTTTAATGAAAATGCATTATTATATGGTGGATTGATCTGCAGTTGTTTTTTTTTTTACAAAGTCCGTTTGATGCTCCTTTGTGGTGGGACGAGCTTTTGGATAGGGAGGATCTATAGCTCGCGCTTGGATCCGTGGAGCGCACATCCTATTTTTTTTTATCATGTGACTTTTGTAGGCATTTTCTATGCACTATATTTTTTTTATCCTTTGTATCATGCCATGATTCCATGAGTGTTCTCATTAGGTGATCTTGTATTTATTTTTTGTATTAGTCTAATTGTGGATTCAAGTACACTTTGCCTTTATTTTGATGACCATTGTACACCTTACTGTAACCCTTTTATATGACCCAAATACAACATATAGCTGCACTGCCACAACTTTTTTTTCTCTATAACTATCGCTATTAGTGTCGCAAATTTATTGCATGTATCGCTATTAGTGTCATAATTTGTGTCGCAAATTATCGCTATTTGTGTCGCAAATGTGACGCAAATAGCGACACCGATATCAATGGTTCTATAGCGTTGCTAATACCAACATGTTTAGCGAGGACGGGGGAAATTTTTTTTGTGAACATTTTCGTCGCTTTAAATGTTGGTATGAGGCCTGTATTTTGTAGTGCAAGGGGGAGAGTGAATATGTGGATGAAAATATTACCATGTTTATTCTTGCATTGTTTGAAAAAATACAATTGGTTTTATTGGTTGATCAAACAAAATCCTAAATTCTTTCACACTCAACTAATTTCTGGATTGTCGTTTGGATGATTATTCCAAGTGCTTGTGATTGATGGTAAATTCATGGGTGAGGGTTTGTGATGAAAAGTGACCATGGGGATAAAGGAATGTTTTCTGAAAGATGATATTAGGACTAAATGCCTTGTTTGTGCTTGATTCTTAAATGAATTAATTAAGAAAATGATATTTTGCACGGGTGGATTATCTCTAAGATCACACTGTGGATCAATGCAAAAAGAACATTGGTCGATTCTCGGGCCGAAGATCGAGTGGTAAAAGGTCCAATCACGGAAATTATGTTTCACTCCTAGGCAGCTTGTGGGTTAGATGGAGCTCTGGACACCCCTTGCCAAGTCTACAACAAAGTTGAGGACCTCCGTGGCCCCAATGTTTATGGCGTTGGAAGATCCTATCATAGATAAAGGATGGAATTTGTGGTGCCATGTGATTTGGACCGGGTACTTCTATAGAGTAGAGAAGAAGGGACACATAATTTCTCTTGTATGGGCAGGAGACAAAGATTAATTGGAAGTTAAGTTAAGGGACTTATTTGTCAAAAGGACTACTTGCTTTGTATTCATGTCTGTGCTATAAATTATGCGAACGAACCTTGTTTCCTAAAATGTTTAATTAAGAAAGCTGATTTTAAATGTCACACATAAATGTGATAGGACCTAATTAAATAACTAAATAATACCTATTCACGGAAACAGGTGGGCAGAACCCCTGATGGGTCCATCCTACGGTAGGGTGGTCCCAGAGAACTGGGAGGTTTTTCACAAGGTTTTACCTCGGGAGGGTCACTCATGAATATATGTATATATAATATGAGTTCAAAGTAAGAGGTTTTTAAAACATTAGTTTTATACATTTTTTACATACAAAAGGGTGTCATATAAAGGGGTTACTTACAGATTGAATAGAGTTTCAGCTTGGGTATCTTTGCCTAAAGTAGGATATCCAAGATCCGATGCTAAAATTTTCTTATGAGGCCTTGACCATTAGAAACCCAAATTTTAGGTCGGTCCCAGTGGGTTCATCAGCCCACTGCTGAGGGATGAAAAGATGAGTGGGTTGCCTCTTACCCACCCATCCTCTAGTCCTCACTAAGAGAGCTAAAGAGGGGCACCACCTAGCCAAAGGGAGGATGGGCCAAGACATCCCTTTCCTCAAAGAGAATGGAAAGAACCAAAACACAACTTCACGAGAGAGAATTTGTAGCCCATCTTAATCCAAATGAATATGATGGAAGGTTAAGAGAGGTGATAGCTCCTAAATTCTCCCATGAACATATATATAACATGAGAAAATAAAGATTCCCCACCAATAGAGCACATGGCAAGTCTTACTTAATAAGTTTCAGTATGAATGTAGAGGAAGAATTAGAAAGAGAGTATATATGATTTAGACAACATATTAGAATATGTGAGAGAGAGAGAGAGAGAGAGAGAGAGAGAGAGAGAGATGAGAAGAGAGGGAGACAAGAGGAGAAGAGGTAGAGAAAGCTTGCCATTATACTATATAATAAAAGAGACTCACTCATAGCTTACCTGAAATACATGGACTAGCATGAGGGTATTCTATAGTGCTCTCATGTGCTTGTCCTTGTCATTGTATTCCTTTACATCGATGGGCTCCTTATATAGCCTCCATGAGGGATTAGATTAGGTTTATATTTTTTATTAACATAATCCTATATGATATATAGCATCTTTGAAAATATGAAGAATAGTGGATGTGACAAGTCTCCACCTTGGTCATCATGCAAGAAGCTAAGGGTGGTGGTAGACAAGCCAGAGAAAGGGAGCTAGATTACAAGAGGTGGGTGCCCAAAGCACATTATTATAATATATTTTCAAGAAGGATAAAATGGAAAGCTAATGTGGTGAAAGAGAGAAGAAAATTTCATGTAGCCAACAGTCTGTACCTTCATAACTTCAAATCAGTGAAGAATCTGAAAAAAAATTCTCTGTAACTTGGTAGACAGGTCAAAACCGATTGGAGAATGCGAGAATTTTCTTCAAATTCACTTTCCTTTGGGATTTATTGAAATTATAAAAAACGACTTCCAAAAGCTTCTTTGACTTTAGTTCCTTATATATATATAAGCATGTGACATAGGGGGTCCATGCTTGTAAGCTTTTGTGTAAGATCCAAATGACATCATGATGTGGATATTAACTTATGTACAAGGATGAGGTGTCCTCTAATGATGGTGATAGATTCCATATCTTGGTGATGCAGGTGGAACCCATGCATAGGTGGAGGATAGTCCTTTGAAAAAATCTATGTACTCACTCAACTCCTAGGTGTAACCCATTTCCATCATTACTAAGAAAACTTATCCCTTTTACCCTTTACATTGACATCCCTCCTAAGAACTTGTTCCTCCACTTGCTAGAGTTATCATAATAGAGAAGCAATAATGTAGCATACCTAGTGCTTGAAGAGTAAACCCAAAGTGATATGGTAAGGCTCCTGATAGGGGTTTTCGCTAAATTTTGTGGTAGAAATCCGGTTTGGAAAAAACCCGGATCATTAGCCCTCCCCTTAGGCTAGAGGCATTGATGCCTCTAGCTTACTAATGATGGTCCAATAGAGCAAGGAGGACTACATCCCCTCGTTGGTGGCTCTTCATTTAATGACTGCTCCAAAATGTCTTGATTTCTTTGAAAATAAGGCTTGAGTCGCCATCCATTTACCCTTGTCTTGTGAGCCCTCCCATCCATGTCACCTAGCTTATAGCTGCCATTTGGATATCTCCTTATGACCATGAATGGCCCTTCCCACTTGAACACAAGTTTAGCATCCTTTCTGTTATCAAAGCGGCTATCATAGCATAGCACAAGTGATCCTTCCCTTATGTGTTTGCTAGCCATCTTCTTATTAAATGTCTTCCTCCTCTCTTCAGCCTGCATGGAATAGTGTTGGACTGTTGCTTCTCTGTCTAACTCCAACCTCTCTAGATCTAAGATCCTTTTCTCTAACTTCTTATCTTGATTCTTCTCTCGACCGCCTATTAAAACACATAAGCTAGCCAGTTCTACCTCTATAGGAAGCAAAGTATCTTGGCCATAAACGAGGTGAAATGGAGTATAGCCAAGTGAGGTTCTAAATGAAGTCCTATAGACCCAAAGAGATGCACTCAATTTTTTATCCCAGTGCTTAGGTTGCATGTGTACTTACTTGGTAATTATCTTACAAATCAGCCCATTCACCTTTTCGACCAAACCATTACACTGTGGGTAGTAGGGAGTAGAATGCCTACACTTGATTTTTAGCCTTTTCATTAGCTTCCCCACTAGATTGGCCCTAAAACCACGACCCCAATCATAGATAATTTCTAAAGGTGTGCCAAACCTACAACAAATATTTTCAAACATAAATTTTCCCACTTCTTGGGCTATGATTCTACTAGTTGTTGCTGAAGCCTCTGCCCACCTCGTCATGTAGTCCACACCCATTATGATGTATTCCTTGCTAGACTGAGTTCGTGGGAGTGGCCCTATTGCATCACTCCCCCATTTCTCAAATGGGCCATATGTAGTTATGGGATTTTGTTCCTCATGCACTAGCTTCCTTTTGGCAAGCATCATAAGTGCAGCACTAATGTTGCACATCTTGATGTAGACTAGGCCACACAAAACCGGCTTGGAGAATATTTTTGCTAGTTCTTTTTTGAACAAAATGTCGGCCACAAACCCCCTCATGGAAGCTCTTAATCACGTCCATAATCTCCTTTTCTATTGGCACACTTCTAAGCACTGCAACCTTTCCTTGAAACAAGGGGAGCTTTAATGCAATGATGCCCACCATTATCTCTTTTAATTCTTCAGCTACTAGAGCATCTGCATCGTCGTTTGTGTGCCTTGCACAAAATAGATCTGGGCTTTCTATAGCTTCCTCATGTGAGTTTTAGCTTCTCTCATTTTTATAGCTAAGTTATCATTTTTACAAGCCTAGATTACTTTCATTTGCTTAACAATTAGCATAGAGTCCCCAAAAACATTAAGTCAAGTGACACCATGTGAGAGACACCACCTCTAACCTAAAAGCAAGGCTTGATATACTACCTCATTACTAGAATGGACATCCTCCAAGCTGATAACTTCTCCATAAAGTTTTTCACCTTCCGGACTGAACACCACTATTCCTACTGCCACTTTATCTTTAATATGCTTGTAGGCCCCATCAAAGTAGAGGGCAATCTCCACTCGTGGCGGGCCCTCAAGAGGAGGTGTCTCATTTTTTACCTTTCTCTTCTCTTTTTCCTTCTTTTGATGGCATCTATGGGTCAACAAATCAGCTAGGCAGGGCCCGAGTAGAGTCCTCCACCTTGAAGGTGTAGTCAAACTCTTAGAGTTGTATCACCCACTTGGTGATTCTGGCTCAAACATCCATGTGCTGTAAGACATAGGGAAAATTCTCTTCTGTCGCAATCATTGTGAATGGCCTAGGGAGAATATAAGGACGAAACTTCCTTACAACAAACATTAGAGACAAAACCATCACCTCCACTATCTTGTATCCTTGTTCTGATGCTGCCATTACTCTGATAGAAAAGAAAACCGGCCTCATCAGGCCAATTTTAGCATCCTTTTGTATTAGTGCAACCCCTAGAGCATCTTCCCCAAAACTCGGGTTGACAAAAAACTCTTGATCCCAGCAAGGCTGTAAAATTATAGAAAGGGCATTGAGATCTTGCTTCACCTTGTGAATGCACCTTTCGCTTTCATCACTCCATAGGAGCTCCTCAGAGTGGGTCAGCTGTTGCAGTGGAAACACTAACTGGGAGAGGAGATGAATGAACCGCCCCCCATATATCACACCTTTTGAATTAAAGAGGTTAGTTGCTTCACAGAAGATGATGATGGTACCGCCAATAGAGCCTTAATTTTGTTTGGATCCAGTTCAATGCCCCTCTCACTTACGACATGCCCTAACAAAGTTACACTACTTTCATCAATATGACACTTCTCATAGTTTATCTACCCCCCAGTTGTGTGAGGCGGTTTAAACCTTCATCCACCTTCCCTAGATGTAGAGCCTTAGAACTATGAATACAAAAATCATCAATAAAGATCTTGATGAACTTCCCAAAATATGGCTAGCAGACGTAATTCATGAATTGCTAGAAGGTAGCTTGGTCATTTGTTAATCCAAATGGCATTTCTTTGTAAGAAAAACACCCCCAATGCGTAATGAAGGTGGTCTTCTGTTGATCCTCCTTAGTTATTCGGATCTGGAAATAACTTAAATACCCATCACAAACATTGTATCTCTCATGCCCAGCCACCTCATTGAGTATTTCATCCTGAAAGGGAAGAGGAAAGTGATCTCTCTTTGTTGTAGCATTTAGCGGCTTTTAGTCCACATAAATTTGCTATTTTCCATTTTTCTTGGGTGTCACCACTATAGGTGAAACCCACTCTGAGTCCCCTATTGGATAGATGAAACATGCCTTCAAAAGTCACTGCACTTTAGTGAGTAGAGCATTTTGTTGAACTACTCCCAACCATCGTAGTCACTGCACCACTAGCCTTGCTCCAGTTTTTAGATTAATGTGATGTTGTATTGTTGTCACACCTATGATGTGTTCATAATCAGAAATAAAAAGTGCATAGTGTTTTATCACCACTTCCATGTAAAATTCCTTCTCCTCAACTGATAGATCCTTTGCCAATATTTTTTCTAACCCCTCCTTGACCTTTGGAAGTTGCTGTGGAATTTCACTACTAGAAGGCCCTTTCAATGTAATCCCCGTCACTTCTACAGAGCCTTCTTTCTCCTCATTAGAAGACTCGCCCTGTGTCGTAAAGGAGCAATCCTTGCTGGAACTCCATTCATCAGCGATGGTCTCTAACACAAGATCCTCCTGTCGGCCCTCCTTCATGTTATAGATGTCAAGATTGTGGGAGAGAAGGAAGGAGTCTCACTTGTAGCTTTCTTGCTTGCACAATGGGGGAATACACACAACGGTGGAGGCTGAAAACAGTTTTTCTCTTCTTAGTTGTGTAAGCCAAAAGAACTCTAATACAAAGAAATAGAAGAACCCTATATATGGGTCTCAAACCAAACTCAACTAACTAAGGTGGCATACTAACTGAGCCACGAACTAGAGTAGATAAGGATAGCTATCATGTAGCTATTATTCATGGGCGGTGTACCAACCGTGTCTGCAACAACTGACAAGTCGGTGACATAAATACACAACGGTCACCCTGGCATATCACGAGTGGAGCTCGATATCTCAACACTCCCCCTTGAGCTCAATCCCAATTCCTGCACACCAAGCAGGTCTCTGAACTTGCGCAGTTTCTCTGCACCCAATGCCTTCGTAAATATGTCAGCTACCTGATCCTCTGTGCTGACATAAACTAGATCAATAAGACCTAGTAAAACCCTCTCTCGCACATAGTGATAATGCACCTCAATGTGCTTCATTCTAGCATGATAGACTGGGTTATTTGCCAAGTGTATACTACTCATGTTGTCACAATAAATGACAACTGGCCCATCTGTAGACTGATGCATATCATAAAGTAGCTTATGCAACCAAGCTACCTCACATGCAGCCATTGCTGCACCCCTGTACTCAGCCTCTGTGCTCGACAAGGCAACTGTAGGCTGTTTCTTGCTGCTCCAAGTGACTGCAGCACTCCCAAAAGAGAACACATATCCACTGGTAGATCGTCTATCAGAAATACTACCAGCCCAATCAGCATCAGTGTATCCATGCAACTGTATCTGAACCCCAGTCTCATAAAATAGTCCATACTGCAATGTGGACTTCACATACCTGAGTATGCATCTAGCTGCATCCAAATGCGGTTTCCTTGGAGCCTGCATAAACTGACTTACCAATCCAACAGCATAGCTCAAATCTGGCCTGGTAATAGTCATATAAATCAAGCTTCCTATTATGCGTCTGTACATAGTAGGGTCTTCCAGAAGCTCACCTGCATCTGCGCTTAGCTTCACATTCTGCTCCAAAGGAACTGAAATAGGCTTACAGCCTGTCATCCCATATTTGGACAGCATGTCCAATCTATACTGCATCTGCAAGAGCTGTATCCCACTTGGTGATCTAATCACCTCAATGCCCAAGAAATAACGCAGCTCTCCCAAATCCTTCATCTCAAACTTCTGCTTCAATAGCATTTTCACATGAAGGATATCTTCATCACTTTCACCTGTCATAATCAAATCATCAACATAAATGACAAGTAGCATAATACCGTTCTCTGTTTTTCTCACATAAAGTGAGAAATCTGCCTTGGAAATCTGAAAGCCAATAGTGACAAGATACTGTCCTATCTTGTCAGACCATGCTCTAGGTGCTTGCTTCAAGCCATACAAAGCTTTCTTCAACCTACAAACAAACTCAGGATGAACAGCATGCACATAACCTGGTGGCTGCTCCATATAGACCTCTTCTTGCAAATCACCATGCAAGAAGGCATTCTTTACATCCATCTGATGTAAAGACCATCCCTTTGATGCAGCCATAGCAATGACTGCTCTTACGGTTGCCATCCTTGCAACCGGACTGAATGTTTCTTCATAGTCAATGCCATATGTTTGTGCATACCCCTTGACTACTAATCTTGCCTTGTATCTGTTCACAGAACCATCTGCATTGTGCTTCACCTTATAAACCCACTTACAGCCAATTGCATTTTTACCTTTAGGCAAAGGTACCAATTCCCATGTAGCATTTGCTTCCAAGGCATCCATTTCTTCATCCATGGCTTTCTCCCATTTTTCTTTTCCCATGGCTTGCTCAAAAGAAGTGGGTTCTGGTTCCTGTATCACCTTGACCATATATGCATAGTGAATGGCTGTAAATCCATCATATTTCAGCCTATCCACAGGATACCTAACTCTGGTAGACCTGCGCAAAGTGGGTTCACTCCCAGGTGCTCTCAAAACATCCCTGGTCTTCCTTACTCCAGGTGTAACAATAGAAGGAATACCCAACTCATCATCAATGCTCTGTTCTGAGCCACTGGATTCACCATCCACATAAAAGTGACCCTCATTCACATCAAACATGGGCTGACCAACCTTCTCTTTTCCTTTTCGTGATACCTGCATACCACTATCTGCATTGCTTTGAGAAGATTCTCCTGATCTCAATCTGCCTGTCCATGGCGAAGAATGTGAACCACTACTAGAAGACGCTCCAGGTCCACTAATATTTTGTGATTGCTACTGTGAATTCTGTGCAGCATTACCATTTTGTGCATCTACATCATCAATCACATTTACTGGTTTATACCAGCTACTCATCTCATCAAAAACAACATCTCTGCTCACTGTAAACTTACGAGTAGAAGGGTTATAGCATCTATACCCTTTTTGCTACAGAGAGTAACCAATAAAGATGCACTTCTCAGCTTTTGGATCCAACTTGGATCTCAACTCATCTGGCACATGTACATAGGCAATGCAACCAAAATATCTGGTTTCCTACCAGTATACCTCTCCTCTGGAGTCATTCCATGTATTGCTGCAGTGGGAGTCCTATTCATTATGTAGACTGCTGTAGCAACTGCTTCAGGCCAATAAAAATCTGGCAAGTCTTTTTCATTGAGCAACTGCTTCAGGCCAATAAAAATCTGGCAAGTCCACACATCAGAGTGGATTAATTCCAATGGCTTCTTACTCTCTTGAACATGTCTAGGAAATGGTTTCCTTGCCTGTTTTCCAAACTGACAGGCTTCACATACCTTATGCATTTCTGCAACCTTGAACTTAGGCAATCCTGCAACAATGTTTTGGGCCTGCATTGATTTAAGTCGCTGTACATTAACATGACCAATGCGTTTATGCCAGATATCAATATCTGCAACTACACCGGTCCCATGTGCAAACATTGCTGCACTCAATTCAGGCATGTCTGCATCCAATGTAAACATTCTGCCCTTCTTCTTTCCTTTTGCTATCAAGCGACCTTTATTTTTCATATCCTCAACAAAGCATCCATGAGGATTAAATCTGACCTGCAAGCCCTGTTCAACCATTTGACCAACAGAAACCACATTCTTGGTGATATTCGGGACATGAAATACATCGGACAGGTATTTCTTTTTCCCATCCTGCATAGACAAAGGAATTTTTCCAATCTGCACAATCGGATGTGCAGTATCATCACCAGTCTCCACAAATCCTGGTTTTTCCATTTTCCTTGCATCCTCCATCCATTCTGCATGACCTGTCATGTGGTTTGATGCACCTGAGTCAACATACCACACATCGTTGCTTTCTTCTGCATTTGTCACAGAATTGTTCATGTGTTGCACCATAAACAAATGCTCATTTCTGTCATCACCCTGTCTACTAGAAGATGCATAATTTCCTTGTTGCAGTTTTCCATTCATGATGTCATTCTGCTTTTTATAGCAGTCTTTAGCCATATGACCCATTTTACCACAATAGTAGCATTCAACATTACTGTTTGCATTTTGACCTCTTTGCCATCCACCACGACCTCTTTGGCTCCCCCTGCCTCTAGAGTTACCACGTCCTCCTCCATAGGACTGGTTTTCTTGAGTTTGCTGCATATTCTAATTTCTACCATGGCCTCCAAATCGGCCTCCTCTACCTCTGCCTCTACCTCTTCCAGCATTTGAGTAGAAGACAGCTTCTTTTGAAGTTCCTCCTGAAGAAGATGCACCACCATTTCTCTGCTCCTCAGAAATTAGAAGAGCAATCAACTCCTCAAAATCAGGAAATCTTTCACGGACGGAAATGGATGTCCGAAACTGTACATAATCCTTTCCTAGACCATTCAAGGTCACAGAAACTAAATCATCATCTTCCATTGGCGACCCAATGGAAGCAAGTGCATCTGCAATCTTCTTCACCTTCATGTGGTAGTCATTGATGCTCATACTTTCTCTTTGCACGTTATGCAACTCTTGCTTGAGCTGCATTTTCCTGGCTTGCGTATTTGTGCTATACATTTTTGACAGAGTATCCCATGCCTCCTTTGGCGTACTTGCATCCTGAATATGCACAATCATAGAGTCTGAAATACTGATAGACAGCTAGTACATAACTTTCCTGGCTCTCTCATGCCATGCTTTGAATGCCTGCATTTGCTGTTGATTGGGAACATCAGGAAGAACTGGTTCTTCTTCATTTCCTGCAACAAATTCCCAATATCCTTTTCCCATAAGGAAATTCGTCATTCTAAACTTCCATGCTTGGAAGTTGTTCTTGTCAAGCTTTTTAGTGACAATCTGTGAAAGTGAATCAGACGCCATTACAGAACACTACAAAAAACACAGCTTCACCCTCACAAGGGAAAATCTGCAAAACTGGCGAAAGTGGTATTTGACCACACAGTCACTTCCTAGTGACGATTTTGCATCAACAGGCAACAGGGATGATTCTGTAACTCCCAATGCACCGACCTGTAGAACAGTGGGCTGCACAGCATAAAACTGGGCCTTTTCCTGAGTGCGTGTAGAAAACTTCCGCCTCCAAAACAGGCCCCGAAATGGCCTCAAATATACTCTCTCTTGCTTCACCGCGAAGGGCGTCTCAACCTGAGACAATGCACTCCTGCAATTTCCGGCTGTGCTACCTGTAGAGATCTGCTCCCAAAACAGAAAATGAAATCAACACTGCTCCTCTTACTAGAACACCGCGAGCTTGGCTTGCTTTCTTGAGCTCCTTACCACGAACAAGGCTCTGATACCATGTCAAGATTGTGGGAGAGAAGGAAGGAGTCTCACTTGTAGCTTTCTTGCTTGCACAATGGGGGAATACACACAAGGGTGGAGGCTGAAAACAGTTTTTCTCTTCTTACTTGTGTAAGCCAAAAGAACTCTAATACAAAGAAATAGAAGAACCCTATATATGGGTCTCAAACCAAACTCAACTAACTAAGGTGGCATACTAACTGAGCCACGAACTAGAGTAGATAAGGATAGCTATCATGTAGCTATTATTCATGGGCGGTGTACCAACCGCGTCTGCAACAACTGACAAGTTGGTGACATAAATACACAACGGTCACCCTGGCGTATCACGAGTGGAGCTCGATATCTCAACAATAGATAGTGCTCTTCCATTTTTTATGCAGCCCCTTCTGTGGCCTTAGCTCTAAAGCCCCTGTCTCCCAATCTTATCTGGCTTTCATTCCCATTATCCATGGTCACCTAAGAATGAGTAGATAGCAATCCCCCTTCACTGGCATCACATACATGTCAAGCTCCAATTGCGCTCCACACACCTTTACCTTGACTTTCCTTATAACTCCCAAACAATTTACTACTACACTATTAGCCATTTTGGCCCCAAATTCAGTAGTTTCATTTACCTCTAATCCCAAATGATGCATCAACTTTTCTGTCATGAAACAAATCTCTGCACCTCCATCCACATATGTCTTTGATACTCTCTGCCCATTGATTTCGGCTTCCACTAGAGGCATATTATCTTTCTTCTTTCTAGCCTGGATTGCATTCACGTGTCTATTGTTCATGGGTCTAATGCTTATCATCTTTGACCATTGTCGCCGCACTATTGGAGATAGATATAATAATTGTGGCCATGAAATTTTTGGCCCTTGATCCCTCACATCAACAAGCAAATCATAAGCTCTAGTAACTTTACCCAAGGAAATATCATCTGGCTCAATGCATCAGTTCTTTGCAGCCTTCGAAGACTTTACCTTTTCTTTCATATTTTCAACCTCCTCTGGTAGTGTAGGCTCCATCCTCTCAATGGGCTTTCTTCACCGACATTGCTTCAAACTCTGCTACTTTAGCCTTCCCTTTGACATCACTCTCATCCAAACTAATCATCCTAACATCACGATTCTCTGGCACTGGATAGGCAAGGGTGGCACCTCTGCAAGTGATCGAGGATGCTAGAGAACTTGAACCGGCAGTGGAGGCCTTGGATTTGGTGGAACAAGCCTCTCCCTAGGTGGTGTCACTTGTTGTCCCCTCCTTCTTGGCTGGAACCCATTTCCTAGCAGATACCTTGAATGAGGGTAGAAGTACATACCATGGCCAGTCTCCCCACAATTATAGCAAACATACTCTCTTTCTTGTCTCCTTGGACATCAATTTCCTTTATTTGCGAGGGGAGGGGAGGAGGAGGTACTCCTTGCACTAAATTCAATGAAAGGCTTTCAAGTTGATTAGTAATGCATTGTAGGAGCTCTTGCTATGGCATCTCTGGTTCGGGTGGGGCCTCTACTATTTCTCTAGGCCTTGGCACGGTTGGTAAAACCTGTATGGGCTCAACTCCCCCCTTCAGCTAGGCTTGATACTTCAGTTTTCTATGTTTCTCCCTAGCATAAGTGACTAATTCTTCACAAGATGTGGGAAACTTGCCTTTGACATTCTCCCTTAAAAAGGGTGGAGTCCGGCAAGAAAACAATCTTTCTTAAGGAAATCATGTACTCTCTCTCCCTCAACTAAGGAGGCTGTTTGTTTATCCCACAATTTTATAATCATGCCTTCATATGCTTGGTACTCCCCTGGTAAGGTCTGGCGAAGATCTAGGAGTTTTCTCCAATTATCTCTAGGAGACTCTGTATCTTGGTACTCGTGTAAGAATGCGGTGTTGAGATCCTCCTAGTTACCCCTTGTAACCTTCGAAAGAGCTTGATACCACACTCTAGAATCACCTCAAGCATCACCATTTAGAACTAAAAAGAAGGTCTGTACTTTTGTTGCTTCGTCATCCGGGCCTGTGACTAGGAAGGCCATTTCTAAGTCATCCAAAAAGTCTAGAGCTTTCTCCTCTTTGTGCCCAAAAAAGCTTGGAAAAGCCATGATATAAAGATATTGATCTAGCTCAATACAAAACAAATATGAACACGTCTAGGCCCAAGTCATATCTTATTAAGGGTAGAATAAATAGATTCACAAATTCACTAATTTTAGCAAGATGATGAGGGCCCAATAAGCCCCTTATGATATTTTGGAAGCTGAGCTTTGTATTAACTATTATGTGCACAGTTTGCCTAGCAAGAGAACGGAAAGGTGATCTCTCTCAACCTCTCAGCTCCAAAATAGAATACCAACCTTTGCTGAAAATGTATCTTTTTACTAATGCACACATCCATCTAAATGTTTTGAACGGATTGAAAGTTGTAGAAAATAGGAGTATTCATTTATGCATTAATTACAAATTTCCACTACAAACTTTCATGAAGCGTGTTGTTGAATATATGGCCTCTTAGATCCCACCATTCAAAAGTTGCGAAGGATTTACTCACTAGTAATTAGCCTAGCTTTTATGTGACCATCATTAGTCTTGTAAATTTCGTAGGCTTTGATAGCTACCTTCTCAATTACTTTGAGCCTTCTTGCTAGTAGTAGTTGAAGTGCAACACCATATGTAGCCTCTCGCCAATACCACACACCATTGATATGTAACTCCCCCTGTAAAAACTTGTTAATCTCCGAATTTGAAAGCGCCTTTACCACTTGAAGATGAGGCTTCTCAGGGAGTGTCTTTACACTAGATACCAAGCACTCAATACAATGCCTTGACCTAGAGACTTGATGAGAGTAAGATTTCTCTTGAAGCAAAGAAGGGTGTGTGTAACTAACTTGCTTTACCCGCATACGTGTCGTCTGTCAATAAATATTCTTCTTCTCTTGAGCTTCTTTTGGAGACCATAATAGTGATACTCTTGAGCAATGAATCCCTTGAATAGGGTTTGTTCTCCTTAGTGATCCATTGACAAACACTTGTTGAAGAAGAGGACAACTTCTTAGATGATTTTTCCTTCATAGAAATTGTAGAGCATAGCCTGAGAACTTCTCAGCGGGGGCACCAAAAATGAGGGATGAAAAAATGAGTGGGTTGCCTCTTACCCACCCATCCTACAATCCTCACTAAGAGAGCTAAAGAGGGGCACCACCTAGACGAAGGGAGGATGGGCTAGGACATCCCTTTCCTCAAAGAGAATGGAAATAACCAAAAACACAACTTCATGAGAGAGAATTTGTAGCCCATGTTAATGGAAATGAAGATGATGGAAGGTTAAGAGAGGTGATGGCTCCTAAATTCTCCCATGAACATATATATAGCATGAGGAAATAAGGATTCCCCACCAATTGAGCATATGGCAAGTCTCACTTAATAAGTTTATGTATGAATGTAGAGAGAGAATTAGAAGAGAGTACATATGATTTAGACAACATATTAGAATATGAGAGAGAGAGAGAGAGAGAGAGAGAGAGAGAGAGAGATGAGAAGAGATGGAGACAAGAGGAGAAGAGGTAGAGGAAGCTTGCCATTATGCTACATAATAAAAGAGACTCACTCATAGCTTACTTGAAAGAGATGGACTAGCATGAGGGTTTTCTAGAGTACTCTCATGTGCTTGTCATTGTCATTGTGTTCTTTTACATCTCCATGGGCTCCTTATATAGCCTCTATGAGGGATTAGATTAAGATAATCTTTTTTATTAACATAATCCTAGATGATGTATGAAATCTTTGAAAATATTGAGAATAGTGGATGGGACAAGTCCCCACCTTGGTCATCGTGCAAGAAGCCAAGGGTGGTAGACAAGCTAGAGAAAGGGAGCTAGATTACAAGAGGTGGGTGCCCAAATTATATTATTATAATATATTTACAAGAATGATAAAATGGGAAGCTAATGTGGTGCAAGAGAGAAGAAAATTGCATGTAGCTAGCAGTCTGCACCTTCCTAACTTCAAATCGATGAAGAATCTGAAAAAAAATTCTTCTACAACTTTATAGATCAGGGTAATCCGAGAATTTTCTTGAAATTTTCTTTCCTTTGGGATTTATTGAAATTATAAAAAACGGATTCCAAAAGCTGCTTTGACTTTAGTTCCTCATATATATAAACATGTGACAGAGGGGGTCCATGCTTATAAGCTTTTGTGTAAGATCCAAATGACACCATGATGTGGATATTGACTTGTGTACAAGGGTGATGTGTCCTCTAATGATGGTGATAGATTCCAAATCTTGGTGATGCAGGTGGAACCCACGTATAGTTGGAGGCTAGTCCTTTGAAAAAATCTATGCACTCACTCAACCCCTAAGTATAATCCATTTCCATCTTCACTAAGATAACCCATCCATTTTACCCTTTACATTGACATCCCTCCTAAGAACTTGTTCCCCCACTTGCTAGAGTTATCATAACTGAGAAACAGTAATGTAGCATACCTAGTGCTTGAAGAGTAAACCCAAAGTGATATGGTAAGGCTCTTGATACGGATTTTGACCAAATTTTGTGGTGGAAATCCGTTTTGTAAAAAAATCGGATCACTGCGAACCTTTCGTTTTGAGTTGGACTCGAGAAACCATAGGCGAGAAACCTCATAACATTCCATGAGAGTACTAGGCGGTGTCACTTAGATTCGTCTCTCGATGGATTGCTAAAAACGTGCATGGACATTTGATAGGCATGCACGTTATAGTTGGTATCAGAGTGAAACTTCCTAATGATATGTGATTGATTAATGTATGGTTGGTAGACATATCCTAAACGAAATAACCTAAGTGATATGGTTTGATTGGCAGGTGTCATGAATCGCGTGGTGGGACTTGCTCAAGATGCTGCGCCGAACACACATAGAAATGCACAAGGAGAATCTCACTCAAGAAACAAGAAGAGAGATAGAGGCCAAAACGTTTTCTTGCTGGTTTCTTCTTCTTCTTTCACACACTTTACAATGTACACAAAGTATAGATAAGATACAACATAAAGGAAAATGGCCTACTAAGTCAAACAATGCATAATTGACTACACTAATCGACTGGCGCTATAACTATGCCAGCTGTAAATAGGTGTAACAACCTGAATATAATACGTAATGAGTCAGTGGCCATGTGAGAGTCATAATGACCACTGACGTGCTAAGTGTAGACGTGTGGACCCATCTAACCAAATGGTCCATCATTAATATCTTCATGTGTTGAGCTTGTCATCTCAACACTCCCCCTCAAGCTCAACTGTATCTAACACCATATTGGGGAATATGGGAATTTCCCATAAGTTTGGGACACATGGTCAAATCTTTGGATTTGTCATAACTTGCACTATAACTCCAAATCATGCGTTCTATAGCTCAACAGATTCCATTTTTCAAGTGCTTTCCAATGATAGGTCACATCATATAGTTTTGAGAAACTTATGGGCATGCTATCCGGGTGCCACCTTTTAGTAATAAAAAAATGGGAATTGGGAGATTCCCAAACTCACTAATATTGTGTTATCTCTGCAACTCCAATTAAGCTTCGAAACTTTTGAAGCTTTTCTGTTACCCAATCCCTTTGTGAAGATGTCAGCTATCTGATCCTGTGTGCTGACATACACCAAGTCAATCTCACCTGCTAATACATTCTCTCTCACAAAGTGGTAGTACACCTCAATATGTTTTGTCCTGGCATGGAACTTAGGGTTCCTAGCCAACTATATACTGCTCATGTTGTCACAATAAATGACAAATGGACCTTCCACCTGCACATCTAAATCAGCCAATAACTTTTGCAGCCATACTACCTCACATGCTGCAACAACAGCACCTCTATACTCAGCCTTTGTACGCAATTGTAGATTGCTTTTTTGCTGCTCCAAGTAACTGCTGCACTACCAAGAGAGAACATGTATCCACTAGTAGATCTTCTATTAGAAATACTACCAGCCCAATCTGCATCTGTGTATCCAAACACTTGTACATCTGTACTGCCTCATAGAAAAATCCATAATGTAATGTGGACTTCACATATCTCAAAATGCATCTGACTGCATCCAAATGTGGCTTTCTAGGTACTTACATAAACTGACTCACAAGACCAATAGCATAGCTCAAGTCTGGCCTTGTAATGGTCATGTAGATGAAACTCCCCACTATCCTCCTGAACATAATAGGGTCTTCTATCTCATCCCCAACATCAGCACTCAACTTTACATTCTGCTCCAATGGGATTGAAAGTGGTTTACATGATGTCATACCATATTTAGACAACATATCCAAGCCATACTGTCTTTGGGACAGCCATATACCATCATCACATCTGATCACCTCAATGCCAAGGAAGTACCTTAGCTCACCTAAATCCTTCATCTCAAACTTCTTCTTCAAAAAATTCTTGACTTCAGCAATCCCACTATCACTATCACCTGTAATAATCAAGTCATCCACATAGATGACTATGATGACCAAAACTGCATCTCCCTTTCTCACATAAAGTGAGTGATCTGTATCAAAAACATAAAAGCCAATATTGACAAGATACTCTCTGATCTTGTCAGACCATGCTCTAGGTGCTTGCTTGAGCCCATAGAGCCCCTTCTTCAACCTGCACACATACGTGGGATGCTCTAAATCTTCATAACCTGCTGGCTGATCCATATACACTTCTTCCTGCAAATCACCATGCAAGAAGGCATTCTTCACATCCATTTGCTGCAACCGCAAACCTTTGGTTGCTGCCAAAGCAATCACATATCCGGCAGTTGCCATCCTAGCAACTGGATTGAAGGTTTCTTCATAATCTATGCCATATGTCTGGGCATAGCCTTTTGCAACCAGCCTAGCTTTGTACCTACTAATAGAACCATTTGCATTGTGCCTAATCTTATAAACCCACTTACATCCAATAGCTTTCTTGCCCTTCAACAATGATACTAGATCACAAGTCTTATTCGCCTCTAATGCAACCATCTCCTCATCCATTGCTGCATCCCAATGAGTATGACCAACAACATCCTCAAAAAAAGTGGGCTCAACATCCTCAACTAGTTTCACCATATAAGCATAATGGTGAGCTGCATAACCTTCAAAACCAAATCTTTTAACAAGATATCTGACCCTGCTAGATATGCGTACCACCAGATCACTCAATGGAGTCTTTACATTACTATGAGCTCTCTGTACACTTGGTGCCCTGACAGAAGGAATACCAAGCTCATCATCCAAGCTCTCTAAGCCACTGGAGTCTCCATCAAGAACTGCATCAATGCCATCTGACACTTTATTCTTTCCTTTGTCTTTACCTGTAGTGCTACTAGATGCACTTGAAGATGTAGAGCTACTCCTTAGTCTCCCACACCAAGGACTACCAGATAATGTATCTGGTCCACTAAGAGTCTTTGATTCTTGCTTTTCAACCTAAACATGAGTGTCATGATCATCATCATCATCCAATGCATCACTACTAGATGTATACCAACTACTCATTTCATCAAAGATGACATCCCTGCTCACTCTGAACTTACATGTGACTGGGTTATAATAGTGATACCCTTTCTGCTCTAAAGAGTATCCAATAAAGACACATTTTTCTACCTTTGGATCAAGCTTCTTTCATAGCTCATCTGGCACATGAACATATGCAACACAGCCAAATACCTTCAAGTGCGATACATCAGGCTTCTTCCCAGTAAAGCATTCTTCAGAAGTCATCCCATGAACTGCAGCTGTGGGAGTTCTATTCATAATGTAGGCAGCAGTATGGACAGCCTCAGATAAAAAATGTTTGGGCATATTCTTTTCAGCCATAAATGCCCGTGCAACTTCTGCAATATGCCTGTTTTTTCTTTCTGCAATACCATTTTGCTGTGGGGTATACCTGTATGTGAACTGTCTCTTTATCCCATGAGACCTCAGAAAATCACTGAACTCATTCGAGAGGTACTCTCCCCCTCCATCTGACCTCAAGCATTTTACTTTCAAGCCTGTTTCTCTTTTAACTGCAGCCTTGAAAGTTCTGAAGTGCTCAAACGCTTGACTCTTTTCCTTCATAAGATATACCCACAGCTTTCTAGAACAATCATCAATGAATGTGACAAAGTATGAATTGCCTCCAAGAGATACATTTTGTGTAGGCCTTCAAATATCTATATGCACAACATCAAGTATATTTCTGCTTACATCTCTGTCATGTGAAAAGGGTTGTCTTGCGTGCTTACCAAACTGACATGCTTCGCATACCTTATGAAATTCTGCAATTCTAAATGTAGGCAAACCTATAACCAACCCTTTGGACTGCATTAATTTTAGCCTTTTTACATTTGCATGTCCAATGCGTTTGTGCCAAATTTCAATATCTGCAACAACACCTTTTCCTTTAGTATACATAGCAGCATTCATAGTAGGAATTCGAGCATCCAGCTGTCGTGAAAACGATGCATAGTTTCCTTGCCGCAACTTATCACTGCGAATATCATCTTTCTTAGCATAATATTGGGCTGCAATATAACCTTTTTTGCCACAGTAGTGACACATAATACCAGAGTTGTTAGAACCTCTGTTCTGCCATCCACCTCTTCCTCTAAAGCTCCCCCTGCCTCTAAAGTTACCGCGACCTCCTGAAACCTGCATATTGCCAAATTGCTGATTCAATCTGTTTTGTTGGTTGTCACTACCACGTCCTGTACCATGGCCTCTTGAAGAGGACCTACCACGTCCTCTTCCTGAACTAGAGTAGAAATCTTGGACATGTTCATCACTTTTTTCAGATATCTCACTCTCCATGTTGATCTCTTCAGTGATCATAAGGGAGACCAACTCATCGAAATCTGGAAATGGCTTTCTGACATATACGGAAGTTACAAAAGACTTCCAAGCCTTTTCATTGTTAAGTCCACCGAAGGTAGACGACAACAAATCATCATCATCGAGCATTGCATCAATCGCAGTCAAGGCATCTGCAATGCTCCTTACCTTCAGTACATACTCATTGATAGACATCTTCCCTTTCTTCAATGTATTCAACTCTTTCTTGAGTTGAATCTTTCGTGCCTTTGTATTTACGGAAAACATACTTTCAAGTATGGTCCAAGCTGCATATGAATTCTCTACATTTCTAATATGTCCCAGCATATTATTGTCAATTACTACAGATAGCCAATACATGACCTTTTTGTCTTTTGCATTCCATTCCTTCCGTGCCTTTGTCTCTTCTACAGTTGGAGGATCACTCATCTCTGGCTCCTTTTCTTCACCTAAAACAAACTCGTAGAGGCATTTTCCAATAAGGAAGTTCATGACATGGAACTTCCATGAAGGGTAGTTGTTCTTGTCGAGCTTCTCCATGATGGGGTTTCCACTATTCTCTACCATTATCACAAAACTAATACCAAACAATCTTCTACAACCCTCGACCTGTAGTGCACAACAATACACCAGAAAGCCTTTTTCACTGTCTTCTCAACAATACATGCAATCTGCAACCAGTTTGCAGATAAACCTTGTGTTTATTCACTGGTAAACACCTTTGAACTTACAGATCTGAAATTTGTAACTTGTGCACTGTACATGGCAGACACAACTGAAATTGCAGGATACCTCAAACTGTTGTCCGCAACCTTACGAGTCTAAAACGGGGCCGGAAATGACCTAGTTGGCCAAAAAAGTAGCGAGAAAGCCCTGAAGGGGTTATTAGCAGATTAGACGGCACTCTTCTCGCACATGAAATCTCACTGCAATCTGAGATTTTTTCTCTGCCCTGCTTCCGGTGCCTCCATAGGCACTGTCCAAGAGAAGAAGTAGAGAATAGAAGAGCTTCTTACCTGTTGCTTGCTTGCTCGAATCCTTGGCTCCTCTCCTTCACTTTAGCCTTCAAAACCAGCCTCAATCAATGGTGCAGCTCTGATACCATGTCATGAATCGCGTGGTGGGGGGACTTGCTCAAGATACTGCGCCGAACACACACAGAAATGCACAAGGAGAAGCTCATTCAAGAGACAAGAAGAGAGATGGAGGCCAAAACGTTTTCTTGCTAGTTTCTTCTTCTTCTTTCACACACTTTACAATGTACACAAAGTATAGATAAGATACAACATAAAGGAAAATGGCCTACTAAGTCAAACAATGCATAACCAACTACACTAGTCGACTGGTGCTATAACTATGCCAGCTGTAAATAGGTGTAATAACTTGAATATAATAAGTAATGAGTCAATGGCCATGTGAGAGTCATAATGACCACCAACGTGCTAGGCGGTCCATCATTAATGTCCGCATGTGTTAAGCTTGTCATCTCAACAGCAGGCACCTTTTGCACCCACAAATACTGACATGCAAGAGAAGATATTCATTCTCAAACAAATGAAGGCACTGTAACGTGTCCACTAAGATCATCCAGGACACGTCTTAGCAGTCCAACGGAAAGGATGTCTAGAAAACTCCGCCCGGCACTCCCATGGAATGTTACGGGTTTTGCAATCTAGGTCTTCTCGTGTCTGCCCCGTAGCGGAAGTATTCTGGCCGTTCCCACTTAGGATCGACCTGAATTTGAGTTTCCCTGTTTGGTCATTAGCTAGCAGCAACTAGCGTCAGACCCGAGCGAATTACTTTACGCAGAAACGCCAAGTCCGAAGCGGATTCATGCTACACTTGGTTCAAGGAGAATGGGAAACGAGAGGGAAGCAAGGCTCGACCTCTCTGCCATAAGGCATAGTCCCATTCCGTTCCCCTAAAACAGCATGAATCGGGCAATAGTTAATTCTAAGACATCGTTCTCGTTACTTGTTCCGGAGATGACGATCAACCTCTGTTCGTCGAGGACTTTGAAAAAAGTTCCCGGCTAACCGGGACCACCCATCCATAGGACGGACCCATGGTCCATCCTCCGCACTTTCCTCAGTTTGTTTTAGTTATGTAATTACCTACCACATTAGTTTGACATATATAAACAGCTTCTTTGATTAACCCTGTTATGCACCGGTTCCTTCACGTAATCTTATCACAGGACATAAAGAAAACAATGTCAAACAACTTCTTTGTTATCATTTTATCCTTTTATCTTTGAAATACAAGGAGTTCCTGCCCGTAGGCGTATTCATAATCCGCCCGAAGGCTATCCAGTAATCCACCAGGGATCACTAATCCAAGTTTCCGCCCGTAGACTAGTATGCGGGCCTCGAGATCCAATCCCGAGTCACGTTAGCCTCTTGTGCAGGGCCCGGAAGGCGAGGGATTTACGGCCAGAGCCCCCCCTGGCACCCAAGCGTCCTGCTGCTCCAAGTAGAACTCAACGGATAGAGATCAATTTTGGAGAAGATCTTTGCACCTTGAAGGCAATCAAGAAGCTCATCTATTCTAGGGATAGGATACTTGTTCTTGACTGTTGATTGATTCACCCCACGGTAATCAATACATAGTCGAAGTGTCCCATCTTTCTTTTTCTGGAATAGGACTGGAGCTCCCCATGGTGAATTGCTAGGCCGGATGTAGCCTTGGTTTAACAGTTGCTTGAGTTGTTCCTTCAACTCAATAGCTTCCGGAATAGACATTCTATAAGGTCTCTTGGCAATTGGCGCAGCTCCAGGTATTAGCCTTATTTCATGATCAACTTCTCTTGGAAGTGGACGTTTTATTAACTCTTCAGGAACTACGTCCACGTATTCCCTCAGCCAAGTGGCCAAATCACTTTACTTCTTTATCAATATTCATAGTCAAGACAATTGGAAGAAAAGTTTTATTCCATTCATATCAGCATAGCCCTTTCGGGGCACAATTATTTCTTGGGCCGATGGAACAAGTTGATACATTAATTCGAGGAGAATAAGATGTTGTTGCATTCAGCTACAGGAACTGAGTAGTAGTACGGATTGGGATCATCGATTTTCAGGAATCGATAGTTCATTGGAAGATTAGGGTATCTTTTCCTTTGATATCCATTCTTCTCATGACGTCCCAAAACCTTGATTCGGTCGGCAGGGATTCTTTGAATTACTTCTCCGTACACGTACTTATTATGGTTAACCCTTCGACCTCCAACCTGTAGAGTCGCGTTTGCGTGAGCCTCAACAAAGATGAACAGCTTTACGATCTTCAAATCCTCCATCCACTTGATTCTCTTCAAGTTAATTTGAAGGTACGCAGGTCGATAGGCAGTTATGTAATAGATCCCTGAAACACCCATCCATCTCTGTTCCATGTACACAGGTGATGGATTGTAAATGCGGTCTAGGATGTTTATCATCTCAACCCTTTGTCGATAATTCGTGGAATGCATCGCGGTCATGAACATGACTCGGAACACTAAGAACCTGTTCCATGCTTCATAATTCTGGAAGACAGTAATCAAAGTAAGGAAATGTTTGGGAAAGTAGCATTTTCTTTACTTCGTAAAATTTTCTAAAAACAAATCCTTTGTTGGTTTGCTCTGATACCAACTGTAACGTGTCCACTAAGATCATCCAGGACACGTCTTAGCAGTCCAACGGAAAGGATGTCTAGAAAACTCCGCCCGGCACTCCCATGGAATGTTACGGGTTTTGCAATCTAGGTCTTCCCGTGTCTGCCCCGTAGCGGAAGTATTCTGGCCGTTCCCACTTAGGATCGACCTGAATTTGAGTTTCCCTGTTTGGTCATTAGCTAGCAGCAACTAGCGTCAGACCCGAGCGAATTACTTTACGCAGAAACGCCAAGTCCGAAGCGGATTCACGCTGCACTTGGTTCAAGGAGAATGGGAAACGAGAGGGAAGCAAGGCTCGACCTCTCTGCCATAAGGCATAGTCCCATTCCGTTCCCCTAAAACAGCATGAATCGGGCAATAGTTAATTCTAAGACATCGTTCTCGTTACTTGTTCCGGAGATGACGATCAACCTCTGTTCGTCGAGGACTTTGAGAAAAGTTCCCGGCTAACCGGGACCACCCATCCATAGGACGGACCCATGGTCCATCCTCCGCACTTTCCTCAGTTTGTTTTAGTTATGTAATTACCTACCACATTAGTTTGACATATATAAAGAGCTTCTTTGATTAACCCTGTTATGCACCGGTTCCTTCACGTAATCTTATCACAGGACATAAAGAAAACAATGTCAAACAACTTCTTTGTTATCATTTTATCCTTTTATCTTTGAAATACAAGGAGTTCCCGCCCGTAGGCGTATTCATAATCCGCTCGAAGGCTATCCAGTAATCCACCAGGGATCACTAATCCAAGTTTCCGCCCGTAGACTAGTATGCGGGCCTCGAGATCCAATCCCGAGTCACGTTAGCCTCTTGTGCAGGGCCCGGAAGGCGAGGGATTTACGGCCAGAGCCCCCCCTGGCACCCAAGCGTCCTGCTGCTCCAAGTAGAACTCAACGGATAGAGATCAATTTTGGAGAAGATCTTTGCACCTTGAAGGCAATCAAGAAGCTCATCTATTCTAGGGATAGGATACTTGTTCTTGACTGTTGATTGATTCACCCCACGGTAATCAATACATAGTCGAAGTGTCCCATCTTTCTTTTTCTGGAATAGGACTGGAGCTCCCCATGGTGAATTGCTAGGCCGGATGTAGCCTTGGTTTAACAGTTGCTTGAGTTGTTCCTTCAACTCAATAGCTTCCGGAATAGACATTCTATAAGGTCTCTTGGCAATTGGCGCAGCTCCAGGTATTAGCCTTATTTCATGATCAACTTCTCTTGGAAGTGGACGTTTTATTAACTCTTCAGGAACTACGTCCACGTATTCCCTCAGCCAAGTGGCCAAATCACTTTACTTCTTTATCAATATTCATAGTCAAGACAATTGGAAGAAAAGTTTTATTCCATTCATATCAGCATAGCCCTTTCGGGGCACAATTATTTCTTGGGCCGATGGAACAAGTTGATACATTAATTCGAGGAGAATAAGATGTTGTTGCATTCAGCTACAGGAACTGAGTAGTAGTACGGATTGGGATCATCGATTTTCAGGAATCGATAGTTCATTGGAAGATTAGGGTATCTTTTCCTTTGATATCCATTCTTCTCATGACGTCCCAAAACCTTGATTCGGTCGGCAGGGATTCTTTGAATTACTTCTCCGTACACGTACTTATTATGGTTAACCCTTCGACCTCCAACCTGTAGAGTCGCGTTTGCGTGAGCCTCAACAAAGATGAACAGCTTTACGATCTTCAAATCCTCCATCCACTTGATTCTCTTCAAGTTAATTTGAAGGTACGCAGGTCGATAGGCAGTTATGTAATAGATCCCTGAAACACCCATCCATCTCTGTTCCATGTACACAGGTGATGGATTGTAAATGCGGTCTAGGATGTTTATCATCTCAACCCTTTGTCGATAATTCGTGGAATGCATCGCGGTCATGAACATGACTCGGAACACTAAGAACCTGTTCCATGCTTCATAATTCTGGAAGACAGTAATCAAAGTAAGGAAATGTTTGGGAAAGTAGCATTTTCTTTACTTCGTAAAATTTTCTAAAAACAAATCCTTTGTTGGTTTGCTCTGATACCAACTGTAACGTGTCCACTAAGATCATCCAGGACACGTCTTAGCAGTCCAACGGAAAGGATGTCTAGAAAACTCCGCCCGGCACTCCCATGGAATGTTACGGGTTTTGCAATCTAGGTCTTCCCGTGTCTGCCCCGTAGCGGAAGTATTCTGGCCGTTCCCACTTAGGATCGACCTGAATTTGAGTTTCCCTGTTTGGTCATTAGCTAGCAGCAACTAGCGTCAGACCCGAGCGAATTACTTTACGCAGAAACGCCAAGTCCGAAGCGGATTCACGCTGCACTTGGTTCAAGGAGAATGGGAAACGAGAGGGAAGCAAGGCTCGACCTCTCTGCCATAAGGCATAGTCCCATTCCGTTCCCCTAAAACAGCATGAATCGGGCAATAGTTAATTCTAAGACATCGTTCTCGTTACTTGTTCCGGAGATGACGATCAACCTCTGTTCGTCGAGGACTTTGAGAAAAGTTCCCGGCTAACCGGGACCACCCATCCATAGGACGGACCCATGGTCCATCCTCCGCACTTTCCTCAGTTTGTTTTAGTTATGTAATTACCTACCACATTAGTTTGACATATATAAAGAGCTTCTTTGATTAACCCTGTTATGCACCGGTTCCTTCACGTAATCTTATCACAGGACATAAAGAAAACAATGTCAAACAACTTCTTTGTTATCATTTTATCCTTTTATCTTTGAAATACAAGGAGTTCCCGCCCGTAGGCGTATTCATAATCCGCTCGAAGGCTATCCAGTAATCCACCAGGGATCACTAATCCAAGTTTCCGCCCGTAGACTAGTATGCGGGCCTCGAGATCCAATCCCGAGTCACGTTAGCCTCTTGTGCAGGGCCCGGAAGGCGAGGGATTTACGGCCAGAGCCCCCCCTGGCACCCAAGCGTCCTGCTGCTCCAAGTAGAACTCAACGGATAGAGATCAATTTTGGAGAAGATCTTTGCACCTTGAAGGCAATCAAGAAGCTCATCTATTCTAGGGATAGGATACTTGTTCTTGACTGTTGATTGATTCACCCCACGGTAATCAATACATAGTCGAAGTGTCCCATCTTTCTTTTTCTGGAATAGGACTGGAGCTCCCCATGGTGAATTGCTAGGCCGGATGTAGCCTTGGTTTAACAGTTGCTTGAGTTGTTCCTTCAACTCAATAGCTTCCGGAATAGACATTCTATAAGGTCTCTTGGCAATTGGCGCAGCTCCAGGTATTAGCCTTATTTCATGATCAACTTCTCTTGGAAGTGGACGTTTTATTAACTCTTCAGGAACTACGTCCACGTATTCCCTCAGCCAAGTGGCCAAATCACTTTACTTCTTTATCAATATTCATAGTCAAGACAATTGGAAGAAAAGTTTTATTCCATTCATATCAGCATAGCCCTTTCGGGGCACAATTATTTCTTGGGCCGATGGAACAAGTTGATACATTAATTCGAGGAGAATAAGATGTTGTTGCATTCAGCTACAGGAACTGAGTAGTAGTACGGATTGGGATCATCGATTTTCAGGAATCGATAGTTCATTGGAAGATTAGGGTATCTTTTCCTTTGATATCCATTCTTCTCATGACGTCCCAAAACCTTGATTCGGTCGGCAGGGATTCTTTGAATTACTTCTCCGTACACGTACTTATTATGGTTAACCCTTCGACCTCCAACCTGTAGAGTCGCGTTTGCGTGAGCCTCAACAAAGATGAACAGCTTTACGATCTTCAAATCCTCCATCCACTTGATTCTCTTCAAGTTAATTTGAAGGTACGCAGGTCGATAGGCAGTTATGTAATAGATCCCTGAAACACCCATCCATCTCTGTTCCATGTACACAGGTGATGGATTGTAAATGCGGTCTAGGATGTTTATCATCTCAACCCTTTGTCGATAATTCGTGGAATGCATCGCGGTCATGAACATGACTCGGAACACTAAGAACCTGTTCCATGCTTCATAATTCTGGAAGACAGTAATCAAAGTAAGGAAATGTTTGGGAAAGTAGCATTTTCTTTACTTCGTAAAATTTTCTAAAAACAAATCCTTTGTTGGTTTGCTCTGATACCAACTGTAACGTGTCCACTAAGATCATCCAGGACACGTCTTAGCAGTCCAACGGAAAGGATGTCTAGAAAACTCCGCCCGGAACTCCCATGGAATGTTACGGGTTTTGCAATCTAGGTCTTCCCGTGTCTGCCCCGTAGCGGAAGTATTCTGGCCGTTCCCACTTAGGATCGACCTGAATTTGGGTTTCCCTATTTGGTCATTAGCTAGCAGCAACTAGCGTGAGACCCGAGCGAATTACTTTACGTAGAAACGCCAAGTCCGAAGCGGATTCACGCTGCACTTGGTTCAAGGAGAATGGGAAACGAGAGGGAAGCAAGGCTCGACCTCTCTGCCATAAGGCATAGTCCCATTCCGTTCCCCTAAAACAGCATGAATCGGGCAATAGTTAATTCTAAGACATCGTTCTCGTTACTTGTTCCGGAGATGACGATCAACCTCTGTTCGTCGAGGACTTTGAGAAAAGTTCTTGGCTAACCGGGACCACCCATCCATAGGACGGACCCATGGTCCATCTTCCGCACTTTCCTCAGTTTGTTTTAGTTATGTAATTACCTACCACATTAGTTTGACATATATAAACAGCTTCTTTGATTAACCCTGTTATGCACCGGTTCCTTCACGTAATCTTATCACAGGACATAAAGAAAACAATGTCAAACAACTTCTTTGTTATCATTTTATCCTTTTATCTTTGAAATACAAGGAGTTCCCGCCCGTAGGCGTATTCATAATCCGCCCGAAGGCTATCCAGTAATCCACCAGGGATCACTAATCCAAGTTTTCGCCCGTAGACTAGTATGCGGGCCTCGAGATCCAATCCCGAGTCACGTTAGCCTCTTGTGCAGGGCCCGGAAGGCGAGGGATTTACGGCCAGAGCCCCCCGTGGCACCCAAGCGTCCTCCTGCTCCAAGTAGAACTCAACGGAGAGACCTCTCACGGCGGGTTCGGTCCACGTTCCCGGCGCGGTTAACAACCCCCTTGGTTAGGGTCAGGCAGGCAGTCGGGGGTAACTGAAGCTGCCTCTCCCTTCAGGCTTCAACCTGAAGCTTTAGATATATTTTCATCCTTTAGTTCATTGAGCAAACAATGCAAACAGTGCTTTCTAAACTATTACAAGCACAATCAATTCCAGTGGTCGTTTTATTTGGCCAACTGTTAAAAAAAGTGAATCATTCTCTCCGAACGCATCCAGCATTCGACCTGGGATCAAATTGGGACTTTGGCAAGATCCCCAAGGGTTTGTTTGTTCACCCTTTTATCCTTGGGTTAGGGCCATACCCTGTTAACCCAACTTAATCAATACCTTAGGTAATAGTAAATCCTGGCGACCATGTCGCTTCAATTTATTGATTGGTCATTTGCTTTCAGCCAAATACCTAACTCTCCTTTTTCTTGGCAATTATTCCTCAAGAAAGGTGAAGTAACAGGATGATTACTCATCCTCTTGTAAGTTAAATTCTTTCAATAACTTGCCAACCTCATTTCGAAAAATGACAAAACTCTCTTGTGGACAAGTCTCAAGTCTATACGATGATGCAACCTTTTTCACATGTGTTGCATCTATTCCACAGGATCATTTCACCCATTGAATGGTGTTTTCTGGTCACGAAATTACCTCCAGCCGAGTAGCAGGGTTTAGGGTGTCTTCTTACCCAACCCATTATATTGGGCCACGGTCCTAGGGATTCCAACATCAATCCGAATTTCATCATTTGACGAGTGAGCCTTAGGGCAGAAACCTTAGATCGTTTTATGCATGAGCATCCAATTGACTCGACATTTCGTGAATGTGTGTAAGATCTTTGGGTTTGCGGATTTTAACTTGGCAACAAGTGTAAAACTAGGTCGAATTCTTATTGCACTAAACCCTAGTTAACACTTGGGATACCTATCATATCGACCCAACCATGCCCATAAGAATCCTTGTGGTTTAGGTGATTTAGACAACTCAATATACTTGTCTTACGACAAGGATGAAACCTTTCCTAAAGGTAATAAACTAGATCTAAAGGAGAACAATAGATACAACTTCACCAATACGTGTAAACATGCGATTCACTGCTTCTACGCATCACATGGTTCACAATAACCCTATCTTTCCTTGGTAAGGTAAAAATGCCTGATAATCTGGACACTAACTTTCCTAGGTCCTACTAGGACTTACATCAAATAATCATGCCACTTGCAAGTCCATAGATCATTTTCGTGCCCTTCTATTCCTTTTCGAATGACATCTTATGGGTGTTAACTTTTCCTCATGAATCATTACAAGGAAGATTTATCTAAAAATGGGACATGCCATTAATCTTTCCATGCCTAGTAAAAAGGTGTACCTCAATAATTTCAACCTTGTAATGAGGCAACAGTTGTCCTAGGCTCGTCACTTTTGAATACATAAAAGGAATCTTGCTGATAAGGTCCTACAAATGCATAGACACCTTATGCTCTTTTCATTCATTCCTTTGAACGTACCAATGATCAATTTTTCATATCTTAAGCTATTTCTAATAAATGTTCAAATAGCCAATCCATTTTCCAATTACATTTAACTTGACTAGTTGAACTCGAACATGCATGAGTGCTTCCTAATTCATGAAGTTTATCGTGATTAACTCAATACTTCTGTGTGGAATCCAAATAGATCAAACCTGGACTTGTGGGCTCCGTGAAATATCCACGTAAATACTAGGAGAAGATCCTCCCGCAGGCGCGTCTTGTGACTTTTTAGGGCCCATTGTAGGCGTGATTTTGGCTTCCGGATTGCCTTCGCGGCCTATAGATATACTCGCCTTGGTATGCAGTCTCAAGATCTTGGCCTTTTCTCCCTGGTACGTAGGAGATCCCTTCCGAAATGTGGATCCTTGAGAATACCGGCTTGCGGAATTTGGCCTTATGGAAGGCCTTGCGGGGTTGGAGCTTGGTTTGTGGAAATGGGGCTCCTATAAAATTCTTGGAAACGGGGATTTTATAAACGGAGTTTCAACAATTGGGGCCTTACGAGGATGTTCGCGGAAAGGGCTCTTGCAAATTGGCCTTGCAAGAATGGAGGCTTTAGAGTTCTTCTTCTCCTTCCCTAAAATCCTAGGACCGGCCTTGTAGGTGATTAGTGGGAAGGGCCTTTATGGGCTTCCTCTCTTATTCTTCAAAGTCCCGGGCCAGGGATGACTGGTGGGAAGGGTTTTGTAGCCCCCTCTTCTTCAAGTCTCGAGATGGACTTATTGGGTGATTGGTAAGAAGGCTCGTCGCCTCCTTCTCTTCAAATCCCGGGGGTGTGGATAGACCTATGGGGGGAATGTAGTGGGAAGGGGGCTTAAGGAAGCCCCCTTAGAAGCTTCCTAGAGAAGCTTCTAAGAAGCTTCTGTCAGCACGTGCATGTCGGGAGGAGGGGATCGTAATCCAGCGGCGGACTGAAGTGGCCGGGCGGCTTCACGGCGGCTATGGCGGACTGGGCGGACTGCACGGCGGCTTTCCTCTACATGGCGACCCCTTCTCCACGGCCACCTTCCACATGACAGCCTTCTGCCGCCTTCCCTTCCTTCACACGACCACCTCCCTCACACGACAGCCTTCTGCCGCTTTCCTCCCTTCCCCCTTCTCACAGCCCGTCCACCACGGCGACCTTCCCGAGCTCGTCCAGCACGTCCGGCACCCCTCTCCCTTCACGTCCGGCACCTCCCTTCACGTCCGGCCTCCTTCCTTCACGGCAGCCTTCCGCCCATTGTTCCTATCCCCCCTCTCCAAAAGGGGGTGTTTATATAGGCATGGGGGGGGAAAGAGGGCCTCCACACACGTGGAGGACTCCTCCTCATGCATATCCGTCCCACTCCTCCTTGGCCATTCCTCCCCACACTCCCTCTCCTACAGCCATGCATCGGCTGGGGGAAGGGATAATAATTAAAAAAATTTGCCTTGAATTTATCCTATTTGCCCTTCCCAAGCGGTTGTTTCCTCGCGGCTTTTACGGTCTTCAACCCCGGCCTTTAATTCTCGATGTGGAGGCCTCATTTTTGAGCGTGCATGGTGTGGATGAGGTTAACAATAATTACGAAGTAGGGAATACCCTTGCACAGGATTTACACGGCGTGCGGGAAGTCAATATTTACGGTACGCAGTGTGCGGAAATATTACAGGCACCCAAGTTTGGTGGAAAAGGAATAGATTTCACAACAAAGGAGATATGGATTGAGTCGATGAATTATTATTTCTCTACTGCAGGAAGTGCTTCTACCAATCAACCAATGATAGCTAAATGTAAGTTAGTGGCCAGGCTCGGATATATCAAATACAATAAGTTGTTTTTTCAAATGATCATATGCTTATGAGTGGCCACAATGTTGCAACGAATGTGTGATGGGTCCTATCCCACAAGTTCTAGCATGAAATACCCAGTTGTTTAGAGATAAGGACATCTCGAGTTCTCTGAGGGGGAGAGGATGTAATATCCCCGCGCTTCGCATAGGACCCCCCAATAAATAAAATTAGTTCAAAAATGTTTAATCCTCCCCCATGTCGTCACCAAATAGGTGACAGGGGAAGGAAGATGGAGGTGACATGGATAATGTCAACGAGGAGGAAGAAGGCAAAGATGACAAGGAAGACGAGGTAGATGACAGAGAAGACAATGAAAAAGATGATAATGTAAATGGAGGGGGAGGCCATGTGGCTTACCACCCCCCCTTGGCTAGCACACCCAATCCATAGCCAAATTGGGCTCCCCGTTGTCATGCTCACTAGCAGGTGGTGGGTGGGGTGAGACCACCACCACCACCACTCCAGGTTTCTCCCCACCCCTCTCATTATAAAACCCCCATCAAAAGAGGCCCTCACACAGCACGCTGAGAGAGAGAGAGAGAGAGAGAGAGAGAGAGAGGGAACCTTCTAGAAGGTTCTCCGTCTCTTCCCCTCCTTAGAGGGTGGGCACACGCATTTACCCTTTCCCACTTATCCGCAAGCTTACTCCTCCCCTTTGCAATAAAAGATAGTCACCACGGCACATTATCTTTCTGACAAGAGAGAGAGCTTCATATACTAAAAGTATGGCTCCAAAACAAAGGGTGACACATTCCAATGGTAATCCTGCATCCAACAATGGAGCCATCAGTTAGGGTGTTACCGTTAATATGAATACAATGTTGGATATGGATAATTCATCTTGGAATACCCAGGTATTAATTGCCATCTCCACTATTCATTGAGACATAAGTTATATCACTTTGGCATGCACATGAATTCATTTTAAAAAATAGCTTGAGTTTATTTTTCAATAGTTAATGAACTCATAAGGGATCGTAGGATAATTATTGCCACATTAGGTTCTCCATAACCATAAATGACCTTGCATAGATTTATGCATATGGCACATTGAGGTTCACAAAAATCCTTGTACGCAGATACAATCAGTGCATCCCAGTGCTACAGGACAAAATCATACGTAGCATGAAAAGTATATAAGGTTACCTTGAGGGTTATGCACATAGACGGTACATGTATGGGAAATATTATATGAAACATGCATCAATGGTACATGAAATGATCTTGCATTAAAAGTCCTACATCCATCCTATGAAGGTTTTGGATTAAGTAACAGTTAAAGAGTTTACCTCTGCTGCCAAGCTATGAAATTGATTATAACTTGCACAATAATCCGGGAATTATTTTACATTGAAACATAGTCTTGCATCATAATTGTTACAAATTTGTCTCGCATTCTTTGCCTTAGGAAAAAGGAATATAATGTCAAGTTAAAATTCTACATAGTATTCTGAAAGATGATATTGGGCCTGAATGCCTTGTTTGTTCCTCATTCTTAAATGATTTCATTAAGGAAATGATATTTTGCACGGGTGGATCACCTCCATGATGGCACCACGGATCAACCCAAAAAGGGCACTGGTTGATTTAGGGCCGAAGGTCGAGTGGTGAAAAGGCTAACCACGGACATGGTGTTTTAGGCCTAGGTAGCTTGTGGGTCAGGTGGAGCTCTGGACACCCCTTGCCAAGTCTAGAACGGAGTTTGAAATAGATTTGAGGAATTCCATGGCCCCAAAATCTGTGGTGTCGGAAGATCCTATTCTATATAAAGGATGGAATTTGTGGTGCCATGTGATTTGGACTGGGTACTTCTGTAGTGCAGAAGGGACATATTATTTCTCCTATATAGGTAGGAGACAAAGATTAATTGGAAGATAAGTTAAGGAATTTGTTTGTCAAAAGGACTGCTTGCTCAGTATTTGTGTCTGTGCTATAAATAACGTGAATGAACCTTGTTCCCTAAAAGTCTTAATTAAGGAAGTTGATTTTAAATGTCACATATAAATGTGATATGACCTAATTGAATAACTAAAGAATGCCTATTGAGGAAAGCGGCTAGGTGGGAGAGGTGGTTACAAGAGGGAGTCATGGGTTGCATGCACAGCCCACGTGGGGGAGGTTCCCTCTCCCCCCTTAACCTATAAAAACCCCCCCTAGGGGGGTAACAAGAGGAGGAGGTTGCTTGAGGCTCAGAAGCTGCTGTCGTCACCACAAGAGGAGGAGGCCACCATTGTGCTCACCACAGGACGTCGGTTTATCACCACTAGCTCCGCCATAGGCCATCAGGCCGCCGCCATCCCCCCTTTCTTCTCCCGCCCCGAACCACGTCATCTTCCACTACGTTATTTCGTGGCTGCTGCCGTAGTCAGAAGCTCCTAGAAGCTTCTTTTAGGAAGATTCTAAGGGCTTCCTTAACACCCAGTCCCGCAAGGCCCCCATAAAACCATTCCTAGCCCTCGGACTTTAAAGCCTCCATTCCTGCAAGGCCAATTCACAAGAGGCTTTTTCGCAAACCCCCTAGTAAGGCTTCAATTTCCGAAACTCCATTCATAGAAGCCCCATTCCTAAGAACTTTCTCTCCTGCAAAAGCCCCAAGCTCCAATCCCTAAGGCCTTCCATAAGCCAAATCCCGCAAGCCGGTTTTTTTTTCAAGGATCTGTACTTCAAAAGGGATCTCCTGCGTACGAGGGAGAAGGGCAAAGATCCTGAGGCTGCATACCAAGGCGAGTAAATTCGTAGACCGCCAAGGCAAACCACAAGCCGAAATCACGCCTACGATGGATCCTAAAAAGTCACAAGGCACGCATGGGGGAGGATCTTCTCCTAGTATTCATGTGGATATCTCCCCGAGCCCACAAGTCCAGGTTTTCTTTCTATTTGGATTTCACGTAAAAGTATTGCATCATGCACGATAATTTCATGGACTAGGATGCACCTATGCATGTCAAATCCACATAGTTAAATGCCATTGGAAATAAATTGGCTATTTAGAGTTTACTAGAATTAACTCATGATACGAAATTGGTCATTGGTACTTTCAATGGAATGAACGAAAAAACATAAGGTGTCTATGCATTTTTAGGACCTTATTAGCAAGTTGCCTTTTGTGCATTGCAAAGTGACGAGCCTAGAATAACTGATGCCTATCATTATAAGGTCGAAATTATTAAAGTGCACCTTTGATTAGGCATGGAAAGATTAATCACATGTTGCATTTTTAGAAAAATCTCCTTTTTAATGATTCATTAAGGAAGTCGTTATCAACCGTAGGAAATAGCAAAGCATGGAAAAGATTCTAAGGGCTGCATGAAATAGGTTAACCCTAGCTTCAATTGACATGAATCTCATTTAACTACGTAGTAGTTAGGAAAAGGTTGCATCTTGCACATTCGTCGTATGCAAGAATTTCATTCATCAAGAGTTGTATTTAGGAAAAAGTTGCATGGTTAATTTAAGCATGAAATCTCAAAAACTTAGAAAAAGAATAGTGGCATGATTCGTGAATGCAAGTCCTAGTAGGATCAATGGAGGTTATGCCGAAATTTAACATACGTTTTGGTCTTAACAAGAAAAGTTAGGGATTGTGAATCTAGTCGTACATAGAGGCAATGAATCGCATGCTTATGTGAATTGTGATGTAATGCAACTAGTTTTCCCCTTTTAGATCAAGTTAACATCTCTAAGAATAGTTCATCCTTGTCGCAAGACAAGTAGATCAAATTACCTAAATCACCTAACCCGCAAAGGATTCGCATAGGATGGTTCAATCGATACAATAAATACTCGAAGTGCTAACTAGGGTTTAGCGCGTTAAGGAATTGACCTAGTTACCAAGTCGAAACCCTCATACCCAAAGGTCCCACCCACATTCACGGAATGTAGGGACAATTGGACGCTAAGGATCACTCGTTCAACTGATAAAACTCGGATTGAGTTGGATCCCTAGGACCGAACGTTGTCAGCCTAGTGCAATTAGGAATGGATTGGGTAAGAAGACACCCTAAACCCTGCTTCTTGTCTAAACATAATTCCGTAACTAGAAAATGCCGTTCGATGGGTGAAAAGATCCCATGGAATAGATGCGACACTTGTGCAACAAATTGCAATGTCGCATGGTCTTGTGGTTTGATCACAAGAGAGTTGCCATTCCTTGGAATGAGGTTGACAGGTTCTTGCACAAGTTTAACTTGCTAGAGGATGAGTAGTCATCCTGTTATATCACCTTCTTGGGAAAAATTACCAAACTAAGGGAGTTAGGTATTTGCTTGGGAACAAAGGATCAATCAATAATTGGAGCGACATGGTCGCCAGGATTTACTGTTAATAAAACCTAAGGTATTGGTTAAGTTGGGTTAATAGGGTATGGCCCTAACCCAAGGACCAAAGGGTGAACAAGCAAACCCTTGGGGATCTTGTCAAGTCGCAATTGATCCCTAATTGAATGCTAGATACATTCGGGGAAAAGGATTCACTCCTTAGCAGTTGGCCAAATAAACGACCACTGGAATTGATTGTGCTTATATCAGTTTAGAGAGCACTGTTTGCATTGTTTGCTCAAGGAACTAAAGGATGGAAAGATATTTAATGCTTTAGGTTGAAGGCCTAAAGGGAAAGGCAGCTTTAGTTACCCTCGACTATCTGCCTGACCCTAACCAAGGGGGTTGTTAGCCGTGCC
Source organism: Lygodium microphyllum (assembly GCF_053477565.2). Classification (NCBI taxonomy): domain Eukaryota; kingdom Viridiplantae; phylum Streptophyta; class Polypodiopsida; order Schizaeales; family Lygodiaceae; genus Lygodium; species Lygodium microphyllum. Next base: position 62,848,921 of record NC_141150.1, read on the forward strand.
GGGAACGTGGACTGAACCTGCCGTGTGAGGTCTCTCTGTTGAGCGCTACTTGGAGAAGGAGGACGCTTGGGTGCCAGGGGGGCTCTGGCTGTAAATTCCTTGCCTTTTGGGCCCTGCACAAGAGGCCAACGTGACTCGGGATCGGATCTCGAGGCCCGCATACTAGTCTATGGGTGGAATCTTGGATTAGTAATCCCTGTGGATTGCTGGATAGTCTTCAAGCGGATTATGGATAGCCTTCGGGCGGATTATGGATTAGCCTGCGGGCTAGACTTTATGGATGTATTCCAAAGATAAATATGATAACCTATTGAAAAGGAACTTGTTTGACACTGCTTTTCTATGTCAAGTGCTAAGATTACGTAAAGGAACCAGTGTCTAACTGGCTAATTAATGAAGCTGCTTGATGCATGTCCAACTAAATGTGGTAGGTAATTAGACAACTAAGGCAACCTTGAGGAAAGTGCGGTGGATGTGGCCATGGGTCCATCCCACGGATGGGTGATCCCGGTTGGCCAGGAACTTTTCTCAATCATAATGGACAGCAAGGAGCTCTTCTCAAAGAAAATGAACAGCAAGGGTGCTGACCTAGAGTTTAGGTAACAACAAAAATCCCGATTTATGCTGTTTTAGGGGAACGGAATGGGACTATGCCTCATGGAAGAGAGGTCGAGCCTTGCATCCCTCTCGTTTTCCATTCTCCTTGAACTAAGTGTAGTGTGAATCTACTTCGACCCTGGCGCTTCTACGTAAAATAGTACACTTGGGGTTCGATGCTAGTTGCCATTTAGGAAAATGACAAGTAGGAAAGACCTTGATTCAGGTCGGTCCTAGGTGGGAACGGTCGAAATACTTCCGCTACGTGGAAAACGCGGAAAGTCCTAGATCGCAAACCCCGTAACATTCCATGGGAGTGCCGGGCGGAGCTTTCTAGACTCTCTTTCCAATGGACTACTAAGACATGTCCTGAAAGGGAACAGGTGGACACGCTACATGACACATGATGATATATAATATGTCGATTCAAGTGTATCTAATCATATGACTAGTCATGTTGAATGGTTTGGAGAGATGCATGGCTTACAAATTCCAGGTTATGTGTAGATGGGTGATGGTTCATACCACCCAATTTCACACATTATAAAGGTTCCATTGTCCTTGCATGATGGTCAAACAAAGTGTCTCTTATATGTATTATATGTTTCATTAATTACAAAGAGTGTTTGTTGGCTAAATGGTAGAGCAAGGGCTGTAGGTTGAATTTAATGCAAAAGGTTGTTTTGTAGAAGACTTTAATGATAACTGCAAGTTGGTCACAAAAGGAAGTAGAGTTCATTGCATGTTCACTTTAGATTCTGAAATTCTTGCAATGAATACTACTATGTATGCTAAAGGAAAAAGAGTGGTTACAGACATTGAAATATGGCATAAATGTTGTTACGCAAGCAATGATAAAAAAACAAGTCTCACTCACAACCGGATAACGAGATGTTAAGGAGTGCTGGTTGGGGGATTTGACTTTGTTAGATGCACAACACAACACAAAAAAAGTTAAATGTTTTGACAATTACCACATTAACCACACATGAGAACAAAACAACACACAATGCCTCTTGTAGCTCAAACAACTAAAACCCAAATTTAGATTGTAATATATCAAATGCAAAAAAAAATTATTTTTTATTTCCCTCCCGACTGTCGTGCTGTAAGGGGAGGGAAATAGAATGGAGGGCTAAGCTCCTTGGTGGAGCTCGGCGCCTTCCACCACCATGCGCACTGACACGTTAGGGGAGGGAGGATTCCCCTTCCCTCCCCTATTTAAATAGAGGACCGCACTGTGATTGGGGAGGCGGGACGACTCTCTGCAGGTATCATGAGGTAAGAGAGGGGGGGTATTCTGAAATACGGCGCTGTGAGAAGGTAAGGCCTTGAGAAGGGGGAAGGATGTCTGCGAGCTGCTGTAGGTGAACCAGCCGCCTGACTCTTCCGGTCCTCCCAGCATGCCGCCGAGTCGCATCACGGCCACCATTTGGCCCTGGACGCCAGCAAGCCATCGTCAAAATCATCCTCTCTCTCCTCCACGTGTGATAAATCCACTTATAGAAGCTTCCAAGAAGCTTCTTGGAAGCTTCTTAGGGGAGGGATCTAAGCCCCCCTTCCTATACCTTTTATTAACCTTCCCCCCTCCCGGTTTAAATCCTTTTTAAGGGCCTTCTTAGCCCCCTTTTCCCCTGGTTCAAATCCACCTTAAACTTCCCCCGTGTTTAACCTATAAACCCCTTTCACCCTTCATCTTTTCCCCCCCTGGGTTTTTAAAACCCCTAAGGCCTTTTCACCCCGTGTCCACATGCCCTTCCCCCGTGTCCAAAAATCCCTTCAAGATCCCCCTTCCTATACCTTTCACTCCCGTGTCCAAAGATCTCCCAAGGCCCCCTTCATATGCTTTTGGAACCACACACACACATACACCTTTTTTCCCGTATATATACCCCTATAGGGCCTTTTCTTTGGGCTTTGTAAACCTTTCCCTCCCAAAGAAACTAAGACCTTAAAAGTCTTATTACCCCTCCTCGTGGTTAGTCCCTTGGCGGTTCCTTGCCTTTCCAAAAATACCCTTGGGACTTGATTTCTCCCCTATTCAAAAAAAAGAGAAGAAGAGTATTGACGTACAAGGGAGCGACGGTGGAATTCTGGAAAGGAGTGTAAAGCTGCTTCCACATTCGAAGGACTACAACTGCGATGCCTCCTAAGAAAGTCCAAGGAGTAGCTGCGGGAGGGTCATCTCCTGGTATCCATGTGGATATCTCACCCCAAACCCAGGTTTCTCCTTCTTAATTTTATGTCGGTTTTAATTCAATCATGCAAGATAATTTGTTAGGGATAAGATATATTTTGTCCTAGTTATTTACGATGAAGGAATTTAGTTGAATTAAACATGCAAAATAAATAAAGTAAAAACATAGTTTTCCTTAAAAAGTATTATGCATTGAAATGAATTATGAGCAAGATTATTTACCCACTAAAGTAGTATACTTCGGTTAAGTCTAGAAGGTATAAAACTGCATCTTGCATTATTGATCCCTATTCTTTTTATAACGAGTCATCATGGAAGGTGCGAATCATGAAATGTTTCTTACGTTGCTTAAACTCTAGGAAGTTATCATTGCTAACTGCATAACTTAGCAAGGGAAAGATTTCTTATTTGGCATGAGTTTTGTTCGCAAGGAAAAAGGAAGATTAATTGAATTTACCTAACCTCAAATCAATAAAGTTTAGGATTGAAAAATCAATTGACACATAGATAAATCGTGCGGAGGTGATCTCAATATTACCTTCTAAAAGTTAACCAAATTAAATAGAAATACCTATGCTGCGAAATATTCATTGGGAATGAATTAAAATCCAAGAAATGTTTATACCTTAAATACTTGCCCACATTCCCCGATTGTAGGGTCAGTAAGTTGTAAACATAAAAGAAATTAGGATTGTCCCTGAGTTTCTTCAAAGAAAATAATAAAGCTAGGAAACCCTAGGTCTGACAAACGTCAGCTTAAAAAAACTGAAAATGGATTATTTCGTAACTCCATTATCGCATAGTACGATACAGGACTTGCGCGGCAAGTACGAAGTCATATGGTCTTGTGATCGATTCACAAGAAGAAAGACTAAATTCCCGCAACAAGGATGGCGGATCCTTATGCAAGTTATCTTGCAAAAGGATGTATACTTTGATATTCTTCTAAGTAAGGAAGGTTAAAAATCGGAAACTGAAGTATTCAATGAACTTTAAGATTTGACCAAGTTGGGTTAATAGGGTACGCCCTAACCCAGAATATAAGGGATCTTGCCAAGTTGCAAGACACCCCGGATCGAGTGCTGGATGCATTCAAAAGGAAAGATTCCTTCCTTAGCAGTTTGCCAACAACAAAAAAAAACGACCATTGGAATTGATTGTGCTTGTAACAGTTTAGAAAGCATTGTTTGACTTGTTTGACCAATGAATTACAAAGTAAATAAGTATCTATACTTCAGGTTGAAGGCCTGAAGGGAGTGGCAGCTTCAGTTACCCCCGACTGCTTGCCTGACCCTAACCAAGGGAGTTGTTGACCGCGCCGGGAACGTGGACCGAACCCGCCGCGAGAGGTCTCTCCATTGAGTGCTACTTGGAGCAGGAGGATGCTTGGGTGCTGGGGGGGACTCTGGCTATAAATCCCTTGCCTTCCGGGTCCTGCACAAGAGGCTGACGTGACTCGGGATTGGATCTCGAGGCCCGCATACTAGTCTACAGGCGGAAACTTGGAATAGTGGTCCCTGTGGATTACTGGATAGCCTTCGGGCGGTTTGTGGATAAGCCTACGGGCAGAACTTTTGTATTTCAAAGATAAATATGATGATATGTTAATAAAGAACTTGTCTGATATTGTTTTTCTATGTCACGTGATAAGATTACGTGAAGGAACCAGTGCTTAACATATTAATTAAAGAAGCTGGGTGTTACATGTTCAACTAATGTGTTAGATAATTACATAACTAAAACAAACCGAGGAAAGTGCGGAGGATGGGCCATGGGTCCGTCCTACGGTTGGGTGGTCTCGGTTGGCCGGGAACTTTTCTCAAATCTCGAAGAACAGCGGAATGATCGTCAAAGGACACGAACAACAAAAGCGTTGACCTAGAGTTATGTCTTATCCGATTTACACTGTTTTAGGGGAATGGAATGGGACTATGCCTTATGGCAGAGAGGTTGAGCTTTGCATCCCTCTCGTTTCCCATTCTCCTTGAACCAAGTGCAGCGTGAATCCGTTTCAGACCTGGAGTTTCTGCGTAAAGTAGTTCGCTTGGATCCGACGCTAGTTGCCGTTAGGAAATGACCAATCAGGAAAACCCTAATTCCGATTGATCCTAAGTGGGAACGGCCAGAATACTTCCGCTACGTGGCACATGCGGAAAGCCCTAGATCACAAATCCCATAGCATTCCATGGGAGTGCTGGGCGGAGCTTTCTAGACATCCTTTCTGATGGACTGCTAAGACATGTCCTGGATGATACTAGTGGACACGTTACACAGGTAGAGCATCACACAAACCCAAATTTTTAAAAACACCAACAATTTGAAGACAAACCAAGTGAAATATATTCTCGTACCTTAACAACCTTGAGCTGACACTCGGCATCACAAAGTCTAAATTCTTCATCTTTCAAATTAGCCTATCTACATGTGCTCATGTGTCATGCAAAAAGTTTCTTTATTATTTTAATCCTTAGCCTCACCTCTCAACTCTTAGTAAGAAAATTTGTTATACTCTGCTCCACCCATCCAAAATCTCACAATCTCTTTGGAAATGATGGTCCTCAAGATGTTGATCAAATAAGAAGAACCCATCTCACAATTGGCGACATCCTTCACGACCCTCTGACTCACCTAACCACCTTATACACTCATACATAGGTTCCTTGACCAAGACTATCAAGTTTCACACTCAACAAACCAAAAAAAATGATAGAAACAAATCCTAAGTTAAACAACCATAGGAAATCCAATTACAAAACAACAACACAAACAATCACGCAAATAACTAAGCTAGAAAAAATCAAACCTAACTATAGTTTGACTAGGGGTTTTGCATTTTCAGAAAAAACGCTTGACAATGTATTGGACATGCAAAAGTGCCAAGGCTAAAAGTTTAAAGGATTGGTTATAGAGCTAGGGTTGCATGCTTTTAGAGTTGCAAGATTTCATAAAATGTGTGAAGCATGCCCCTTTGTTAAGCAAGTAAGACAATTCTTTTCACATGATAGAGATGTGAGTAGAAATATACTTGATGTTGTGTATATAAATGTTTGGAGAGTGACAGAGAATGTATCTCTTGGTGGCAGCAAATACTTAATCTTGTTTATTAATGATTATTCAAGAAAGCTATGGGTACACTTTATGATTGAAAAGAGTAGTTTATTTGAGCACTTTAAATCTTTCAAGGAAGTTGTTGAAATAGAAACGAGCTTGAAAGTTAAGTGCTTGAGATCAGATGGAGGGGGAGAGTATCTCTCTAATGAGTTTAGTGGCTTCTTGAGATCTCATGGGATAAAGAGATAGTTTACTTACAAATATGCCCCATAGAAGGATGGGATTGCACAAAGAAAAAATAGGCATATTGCAGAATTTGCATGGGCATTGATGGTTGAAAAAAAAAAGCCAAAATACTTTTGTTCTGAAGCTATTCATACTTGTGTTTATATTATGAATAGAACTCCCATAGCTACAACTCATGGGATGACCCCCTTGAAGAATGCTTTATAAGCAAGAACCCCAATGTATCACACTTTGATAGTGTTTGGATGTATTGCATATATTCATGTGCCAGATGAGTTGCAAAAGAAGCTTGATCTTAAGGATGAAAAGTGTATTTTTATTGGACACTCTTTAGACTACAAAGGGTATCGTTGTTATAACCCTGTCACAAATGAGTTTAGAGTGAGCAGGGACATTATTTTTTATGAGATGAGCAATTGGTATGCATCTACTGGTGATGTATTAGACGATGATAATGATCATGATAGCTATGTGCAAAAAGAAAACCAAGAATCATGGAGACTTAGTGGACCAAAAACATCATGTGGTACTACTATAGTTAGCCCTTGGTCAGGGAGACCAAGAAGTAGCCCCACATCTTCAGGTTGATCTACAAGTGTTGTAGGTAAAGACAAAGAAAAGAAGAAAGTGTTGGATGGTAATCATGCATCTACTAGTCATTTGGGATTTGATGGAGATTCTTGTCATTCAACGATTCTTGGTATTCCTTCAATTAGGACACTAGCTGTATAGAGAGCACATAGTAATGTAAAGGCTCCACTAAGTGGTCCAGTGGTACACATGTCTAGTAAGGTCAAATACGCTATTAAAAGATTTGATTTTGAAGGTTATGCAGCTTACCATTATGCTTATATCGTGAAGGTATTTGAGAATTTTGAGCCTACTTGTTTTGAGGATGTTGGGTGATGCTCATTGGGATGCAACAATGGATGAGAGATGGTTGCATTAGAAGCCAATAAGACTTAGGATTTGGTACCCTTGCCTAAGGGCAAGAAAGCTATTGACTAAAATTGGGTTTAAAAAATTAAGCATAATGCAGATGGTTCGATTAGCAGGTATAAGGTGAGGCTGGTTACAAAAGGCTATGCTCAAACGTATGGCATGGTAATACTTTTCATGTGTAAAGTGTCCTGTAGACATCTAAACTTAAGCATGAACCACAAGAACTTGCAAGCATCGTAAAGAAGACTAGAGTTCCACAAAGTAGATAGTACACTTGTTAAATCTCTATGTCCAATGGTACTAAACTAACTCAAATCCTCATGTAGTCAAACCAACAAGTCTGAGTAATTGTAGAAGTGACCATACCATAAAAGCAAGCTCTTTCACTATATAGCTCTCTCTTGATTTGGCCCCTTGCTTAAGAAGAAATCCCCATTGCTATATAATTTTGAGACCTTTGTACTAAAGTTCTATACCACATTTGGAGAAGTACACAAAGCAAGCATAGTTAAAACAAAGATTGAATATTACCACCAAGGTTCGAGACCTACCTCGGTCTATGCATCAAAATTTTGGCAACTCACATGCTATGTAACATGGCATGAGTATTATTTTCTAGTTAATTCTATAGGGGATTAAATGATGATGTTACAGGTATTTTTCTCACCATGCCAAAGGTTCATATAGTTAATGAATTTATCTCTCCAGTAATTAAATGTATTAACTATCTATTTGAGAGAAGACAAGAAATATGTCTAGGAGCCGCATTGAATTCAAGCATGATAAAGAACTTTGAAGACCCAACCACCCAATAAGACTAAGTATCTAAGCAAGGCCTATGCAAATTGATATGATGCAGTTCAAGCCATTGAGAGCTTAAGAAAAAAAAAATGGTACATTAATGGATTATGCATGTATTACAGCCACTCAAGACACATAGCTAAATATTGTCCTAACAAAGGAAGGCTAAGAACTCATTGCGCCACTACCTCATCTTTGTCAGGAAATATTGATGTCTAGTATCATTAGAGACCATGCAGCTCCACGAAGCTTCAAAAAACCCAAAATAAGGTCTCCTTCTATGTGCATATCCAGTGATTACCCTTATATTACTAGTAAATATTTAATTGGGGAAAAACAAATAGACAAACAAACTTTGTTGGGCTCTGGATCCATAGCACGCTTCATGGATTATAATTTTGCAGAGAAACATGGTATAAAACTTCAAGAAAAGAAAAGCAGATATATACAATAGTAATTGATGGTGAATCTCTTGCTTTGAGAGATGTTAGGTATGAGACTCAACCCATAAAAGTTACCATAAGGAAACGTGTATTAAATATATCCTCCACCATCATCTATTTCCCAAAGAGTCATGTTTTCCTTTGCCTATCTTGGTTAGAATTACATAACCCAACATTAATTGGAGGTCTAAAAAGGTTGAACCAAGGCTAGTGCAAAATAATAAAAGGAAGAATCATCTACCAATATATATTGAAGCAAAGTCATTCATGCATAAAGCAAATAAGAATCCATCCGTATTTACTTATGCAATTCCAATGGAGAAGCCAAGGGATGAGAACCTAGATACACTTCTAGCACAATATGTAAAGTTCAAGGATGTGTTTGAGAAGAAGAATGTGGATATGCTACCAAAGCATTGACCTTATGATTGTGCAATAGACTTATAAGGAGTTCAACTCCTTTTGGCCCCATCTATATGCTATCCCAACATGGATTAGTATTCATCAAGAAAAAACATGGATCTTTCCGTATGTGTCTGGATTATAGATGGCTCAATAAGATTACTATCAAGAATTGATACCCTCTTCTCTTGATTCGAGAACTCCTTGAACAACTTTAAAAATCCAAAATCTTCACCGAGATAGATATTTGTGGCACTTACAATCTTGTTAGGATAAAGGAAGGTGATGAATGGAAGACGCCTTTTCGCAACACAAGGTATGGGTATTTTGATTATGTTGTCATGCCATTTTGTCTCACAAATACTCCATGAATTTTTCCCAATGTATGACAAATGATATGTTTTGAGAATACTTGGATCACTTTGTGATCTATTTGGATGATATTTTGATCTTTTCTAAGGACCAAGAGAAGCATGAGTATCATGTCAAAATAGTCTCAAATAAGTTTTGAGAAGTAGGCATGTACGCAAAGTTGGAAAAGTGTTCCTTCCATCAAATTGAAGTTGAGTTCTTGGAATAGAACATTTTTGAGAAGGGAATTTCTATGGACCCTAAGAAGATACAAACCATTCTATAATGGGAGAGTCCTTCATTTATGCAAAATGCTCAATGATTTTTGGGATTTGAAATTTTTTATTGAATCTTTATTATTCTTATTGCTTTCCCTCTGACCAACCTAATAGGAAAGGACATGTTTATATGGGATCAAAAGGTTAAAATATTAAAGCAAGCCTTCACCCCAACACCCATTCTCATCCATGCCAATCCATTGAATCCCTTTATCGTGCAGATAGATACCTCACATTTTTCACTTTGATCTATTCTATCCCAAATTGGTGTGGTGACAATCAAGTTCATCTAGTAGCTTTCCACTTGAGAAAACTCTCTATTGCAATCAACTATGAAATTCATGATAAAGAACTTTTAGCTATTGTGGACTCCTCAAGGACTTCGTAATACCTACTTGAAGGTTCCCCTCATAAGATCACTATCTATATGGACCACAAGAATGTGGAATATTTTATGACTTCTCATATCTTGAATTGTTGTCAAGCAAGATGGAGTGGTTTCCTATCTAAATTTGACTTCGTTTACCTATAAGTATGGCCATCAACAATGTAATATCCCCCCCTGTGCTCCCCCCGTGCCTTCCCCCATAAGAACCCCCCCTTAAGATTTTTTAAATTTAAGACAATTTTTTCTACTCTCTCTCTCTCTCTCCCTACCGTCTGCATGTCGGGGAGAGAGAGAGAGAGAGTGTGAGTAAAGGGGGAGAAGGGGGCATGCAGCCCCCCAGGTGGAAGGTGGCGGCCGTTCAACAGTCGTCTCCCCCCCTGCCACCTCCTCCCCCTTCTACAAAAGGTAGTAGCTCCTCCCCCTGGGGCATTGGAACGGAAGCCCCCCCACCCCCCCCCATGATCAACAGGTGCAGCCCCCCTGGCTAGGGATTTCAACACAGTCCCCCCCTGTGATAAAAAAACGTCGCCCCGCTGCCCAAAGAGAGAGAGAGAGAGAGAGAGAGAGAGAGAGAGAGAGAGAGAGAGAGAGAGAGAGAGAGAGAGAGAGAGAGAGAGAGAGAGAGAGAGAGAGAGAGAGAGAGAGAGAGAGGAGGAGGAGGAGGAGGAGGAGGAGGAGGAGGAGGAGGAGGAGGAGGAGGAGGAGGAGGAGGAGGAGGAGGAGGAGGAGGAGGAGGAGGAGGAGGAGGAGGAGGAGGAGAAGAAGAAGAAGAAGAGGGAGAGAAGACGAAGAAGAAGAAGAAGAAGAAGAAGAAGAAGAAGAAGAAGAAGAAGAAGAAGAAGAGAGAAGAGAGAAGAAGAAGAAGAAGAAGAAGAAGAAGAAGAAGAAGAAGAGGGAGAGCGAGAAAGAGAAGAAGAAGAAGAAGAAGAAGAAGAAGAAGAAGAAGAAGAAGAAGAGAGGGAGAGGAGAAGAAGAGAATAATAATAATAATAATAATAAGAATAAGAGAGAGGGAGAGGAGAAGAAGAAGAAGAAGAGAGAAGAAGAAGAAGAAGAGAAATGAAGAAGAAGAAGAAGAAGAAGAGGGAGAGAGAGAAGGAGAAGAAGAGAAGAAGAAGAAGAAGAAGAAGAAGAAGAAGAAGAAGAAGAAGAAGAAGAAGAAGAGAAAAGAAGAAGAAGAAGAAGAGGGAGAGAGAGAAGGAGAAGACAAGAAGAAGAAGAAGAAGAAGAAGAAGAAGAAGAAGAAGAGAGAGAGAGAGGAGAAGAAGAGAAGAAGAAGAAGAAGAATTTCTAGAAATACACTCCCCTTCATTATCTTTTCTCCACTCAAGGAGAGGCGGCGCTTTCTAGACTCTCTTCCCGATGGGATGCTAAGACGTGTCCCACAAGTGGCTGAGCGGACACGTTAGAAACAAGGAAAGCTAAATACTTTATCTCAAAGATCCCACTTGGGACCAAAAGAAGGCGATGAATCCCATGACAAATAGAATACGATAATTGTAAAACCTGAGCAATTGAAGTTAAGGGATGTTGTTAACAAAGCTCTAGAAGACTTTGGATTCTTATCAAAGGTTAAGAAGAAAATTACAAAAGGCTCATTCAACAAAGACATAAAGAGGAAATTACATCAAGGCAAAGAACAAACTCAAAGAGATCTCTAGGACATCTATGTGCTGCTCTACTATAAAGGACTCCTATATATTTCTCTTGATCCTTTGCAAGTGGATATACTAAAAAAGAAACATGTTCTTCCCTCAAAAGGAAGATTCAAGGTTAACAAGACAATCGAGCTAGTTTTAATGGATTTTTGGTGGCCCCAAATATGGAAACTAGTCAAGTACTTTGTACATTCTTATGACACGTGCATTCAAGCTAGAGTCCCTCATAATCAACCTAATGGTCTTCTTTAACAATTACCTATTCCAAGTAAGCCATAGTCATCCCTATCCATGGACTTCATTGTTAAACTACCCTCTTCCAAAGGGTATGATTCTATATTGGTGGTGGTTGATCGATTCACAAAAACGATACACTTTATCCCAACAACCAAGAGTATTAGTGGGGAAGGGACAACAAGGCTCTTCCTAGAGTTGACACCATGGGTTACCTGATGATATGGTCTATGATCATAGCCCCTAGTTTATATCTAGGTTTTCGAGAAGCCTCTTTAATTTCTAGGAGTATAAGTGATGGATAAATAGAAAGAGTGAATCAAGTCTTGGAAAAAATACCGTAGATGTACAATCAACTATGATCAAGACAACCCCGTGGATCTGCTACCTCTTTTTGAGTTTGTATACAATAATTCCTCCCATACCTCCATCCAATTCACACCATTCTTTGCTAATTATGATTACCACCCAATGATAGAAAATCATGTAAGATCATAGGTGAAGAATCCAATTGCTATAGACTTAGCTCAACAGCTCTTTGATATTCATAAAGCATTGCAAGCACAGATCATATAAGCTCAATAGAAATATATGAGAAATATAGATAAGCTTCGCATACAACACCCATCATGCAAAACTAGAGATCAAGCATTATGGCCAAAAATTCTTTAAAAAAGGCAACTGTAAGAAAATGATTAAGTTGCTAATTAGTTGAGATTTTGGAAGAATGAAATTTTTAAATTTGGTTGCTCATATGTGATTAATGAGAGAATATTTAATTGATTGAAGGGGTCAACCATTAATTGCCCTCATCTTTTAATTTATGTCAGGGTCACCTTTTCAATCATTTTTGTCTTGAAACTTGAAAGGATTTTTACTTTTGAGATATGTCCACCAAAATCACATTTGTCTGCTCCTGTGACTTCTTTTCACACACCAACCACTATTTTGTCTTTCTCTTTTGGCATTCACTTCTTTGTTCTCACTTTCTTATCACTGTGAGATTAATTTGTGGTTGATCTACTAAAATGTTTAGCAATATCTCTTCAAGTAATGCATATGCGAGCATATGGAAGTACAAACTTACCATCCAACTAGATCCAATTTATATAACTTGGAGAAGTATACATGGTCGAATACTAACAAATGAGATGGAGGCTAACAAGTTGTGAACATAAGAAAAGAAACATATAGATTTGTGGGTGGATGGAAATACTTATTCCAAGTTCCATAGGTAAACAACCTATTTTTTTAAATATTCATGACTGCGAAAGATATGTTGGGTAAGGTCATAATGGGATGCTTGGCTATTGTACAAGGTTATGTTCTGCATCTTGCACATACATGACTCAAATGAATGAAGTGAGAAAAGTACAAGCAATTTTTAGCTTACAAATAAGATTGATATTTTGAAAAATGCTAATAATTCATTACAAGATAAGCTAGCACACTTACATGAAACTCCAATAGGATTCAAAGAGAGAAAGAGACCATTAAAAAATATAACTAGCTTGTGTGAGAGTTAAAAAAAGAAGACTAAATCTTGCAAAGAAATATGTTTGTAACATATTGAGCATTAATATTTGCTACGAAGCGGAACATGTGGCAAATCTAACAAATCAAATCTCAAATCATAAACAAAGAATTTAGTGAAAAAATCAAATATATCAAACATCTCAACTATTGAATATAAACAACATTATAATACATAAGAGAATTTGAATAACTCAATAGATTGAGAAAGACAAAAGAAAAACGCACGATTGGGCCCAACCTCCCCCATGGCAAAAGCCATGGTTTGCCATCCTTAATTATATATTATAGTTTTACATGGATATTTGCGTACATATATTATATATAATTACAAAGAAATTGCAAATATAAATTGAAATATATAGTTTTAAGAGTTAAGAGATATCATGTAACATGTTGTAGTTGATACAGAAAACTATGTGCTATGAATCTTGACATTTTGATATCACCATCGCATCCGGAGCAAACCAAAACCCCCAAAACAACTCTTGAAGCTTTGAATTCCGAATCCAGATGAGGGAGAAACGAAAAAGCTAAGTTTTCACCCTGTTCTCTTATTTTGTGCACGATCCTGTTGCTTTTATAAAGAAAGCTAGAAAAGCCTTCTAAACTTAACGACATTAAGAAAATAACAAGTATTCTATTGTAACGTGTCCACCTGATATCTTCAGGACACGTCTTAGCAGTCTATCAGAAAGGATGTCTAGAAAGCTCCACCCGACACTCCCATGGAATGTTACAGGTTTTGCGATCTAGGACTTTCCGTGTCTGCCATGTAGCGGAAGTATTCTGGCCGTTCCCACTTAGGACCCTGACCTGAATCAGGGTTTTTTCTAATGGTCGTTTCCTAAACGGCAAACTAGCATCGAACCCGAGCGAACTACTTTACGCAGAAATGCCAAGTCCGAAGCGGATTTACGCTGCACTTGGTTCAAGGAGAATGGGAAACGAGAGGGATGCAAAAATCAACCTCTCTGCCATAAGGCATAGTCCCATTCCCTTCCCCTAAAACAGTGTAAATCGAGATTATCATAACTTAGACTCTAGGTCAGCGCCCTTGCTCTTCGTGTCCTTTGAAACGATCTTCTTGCTGTCCATCATGATTGAGAAAAGTTCCCGACCAACCAGGACCACCCATCCGTAGGACGGACCCATGGCCACATCCACTGCACTTTCCTTAGGTTGTTTTAGTTATTTAATTACCTACCACATTTAGTTGTACATGCATCAATCAGCTTCCTTAATTAGCCCGTTAGGCACTAGTTCCTTCACGTAATCATAGCACTTGACATAGAATAGCAATGTCAAACAAGTTTCTTTTCAACATCTTATCATATTTATCTTTGAAATACATTTATAAAGTCCAGCCCGTAGGCTTGTCCATAATCTGCTCGAAGGCTATCGAGCAATCCACAGGGATTACCAATCCAAGATTCCGCCTGTAGACTAGTATGCGGGTCTCGAGATCCAATCCCAAGTCATGTTGGCCTCTTCTACAAGACTCGGAAGGTGAGGGATTTACGACCAGAGCCCCCTCTGGCACCCAAGCGTCCTCCTGCTCCAAGTAGCGCTCAACAGAGAGATCTCTCGCGGCAGGTTCGGTCCACCTTCCCAGTGCGGTTAATAACCCCCTTGGTTAGGGTCAGGCAAGCAGTCAAGGGTAACTGAAGCTGCCTCTCCCTTCAGGCCTTCAACCTGAAGCATTAGATATCTTTTCATCCTTTAATTCTTTGAGCAAACAAAGCAAAACAGTTCTCTTAAAACTGTTACAAGCACAATCAATTCCATTGGTCGTTATTTTTGGCCAACTGGTAAGGAGTGAATCCTTCTTTCCGAATGCATCTAGCACTCAATCTGGGATCAATTGAGACTTGGAAAGATCCCCAAGGGTTTGTCTGTTAACCCTTATATCCTTGGGTTAGGGCCGTACCTTATTAACCCAACTTAACCAAAACCTTAAGTGCTATTAGCAGTAAATATAGTATTTCAATTTACTGATTGGTCCTTTGCTTCCAAGCAAATATCTAATCCCCGTATTCTTGGTCACTTTACCCAACAAAAGTTACTATATCAGGATGATTATTCATCCTCTTTCAAGATAAACTTGCGTAAGAATCTGCTCATCTCATTCTGAGGAATTGGCCATTCCCTTGTGATCAAATCACAAGATCGTGCGACTCTGCAACTTGTTGCCAAGTGTCGCACCTAATTCATGGGACTATTCTACCCATCGAATGGCATCTTCTAATCACAAGATCATGATGAAACAGGGTTAGGGTGTCTTCACAACAATCCGTTCCTGATTGCACTAGGCCGATATTGTTGGTCCTAAGGTTCCAAATTCAAATTGAGTTTCAACCTTTTAGCGAGCGAACCTTAGGGTAAAACCCCTAGTTCCTTTCTCGCAATTATGTACTATTGTCCCTACATTCCATGAATGTGGGCAAGTCTTTAGGGTATAAGAGTTTTAGTTTTGGTAATAAGAATGATTAGGTCATGTCCTCAATGTGCTAAATCCTAGTTAGCACTTGAGATATGTTGCATTGATTTAACCCTTCCTAAACAAGTCCCTCACAGTTTAGATGTTTAGGTTAAACCAATTTTACTTGTCTATTCTTGAAGATAATAACGATACCATTTTCATAACCACATGATATATTGTCTATGTATGAGTAGTTTCACAATCCCTAACTTTTCCAACTAAGATCAAAGCGTAAGTTAAGTTATGGCATAATTCCTACTGATCCTTCTATAACATGCAATCAAGATTCATGCTAATAAACTTTAGGGCTTTATGATTGAACCATGTAGCCTTTTTCTAACAACTATGCAGTTGAAACGCGATTTATGCCATTTGCCTAGAGTTTAATCTTCTTCATGCAGCCTAGAGTCATTTCATGACTAGCAATTTCCTACGATTGTTAGCAACCTTCTTTAAAGAATCATTTCAAAGAAAAGATGTTCAATAATGCGATTTATTCCTTCCATGCATAATCGAAGTGTACTATCATTATTTTTGACTTGTAAAGATGGGCTTTAGTTAATCTAAGTTTGTTATTTTGCAATGCATAAAACCCACTTGCTAGGAATACATAGAGATCTTATACTCTTTCTTTGTTCATTTCATTGCAAAATACCAATGACCAAATTCTTCCATCGTGGGCTATTTCTTTTAAATTAGTCAAAGTATTTTAATCGAAAAAAATACATCCTATCTCTATAAATGATCCATGCACAATCGAGTTATAACGACGTAAATCAAATTTAGGAAGAAAACCTCGGCTTGTGGTGAAATATCCACATGGATGTTAGGAGATGATCCTCCTGCGGTTGCGCCTTGTGCCTTCTTAGGAGCCATCGTGAATTCGGCCTTTTTGTCTTGGACGCAGATTTATGATCTTGGCCGTCTCCTTCGCACGCAAAACTTCCTTTATGATTTGGCCTCCTTGACTAATTTCTCCGTCTTTTGGAGCCGGCTTTAGAAGGCTTTATAGGATTCCTCCTTAAACTTCAAGGAAGAAGGGGTGTAAAAGATTTGCTTTGTGAAGGCAATTAGAAGGGGATTTTAAAAGATCCTGGGTAATAAGAGCCCGCTTGAGAGGGAAATAGGGAAGGCCCATGGGAAGGGGTTTAGCACTCGGGCTATTGGGAGCTTGTGGGAAATCCAAGGGGGGGGGGGGGAAGGCTCAATGAGCCTTTTTAAAGGCCTCGGATAGGAATCCATGGGAAAGGGTGTACTAAATGGACTTTAGGGGATTGAAAAAAAAGGGGCAAGGGGTGTAAAAGACCTTCTAGAGGGGATTTTTTGGGGGAGGGGAGAAACCCATGGGAATGGGGTTTAAATCCCGGGGAGGGGGGGTTATTAAACCCACTTTGAAAAGGGGCCTTATAGAAACCCACAAGAAGGGGGGCTTCCAAGGAGGCTTTAGAATCTTCGTAAGAAGCTTATAAAGCTTCTGGAGGTACCGTGGAAGCCCCACATGGATAAGGGATGGAGGCAGCAGATGGGGTTCATTGGCGGCAGCGGCAGCAGCAGCTGATGGCTTCGGCGGCGCTAAGCGGCTCCTCCCTCCTCTCAGCAATCATACGGCCCTCCTTCAACGGCAGCAAGCGCAGTTTCCTTCAACTCTTCCTCTCTCACACGAATCCGGTTATCACAGCCTTCCTCTTTCCTTCCCAATCAGTCCTCTCCCTGCATGGCAAGGTTTATTGTTTAATAGGGAGAGGGAAGGGGATCCCCCCTCCCCCACGCGGCCTCTTGCATGGCCTTTACCCCCAGCATGAGCTCTAGCACGGTGCTCAATCACCCTTGTTATTCCCCTCTCCTCCAACACGACAATCGGCTGGTAGAAAAGGGGAATAATAAAAAAAATTTGCCATTATTTCTAAAATTTATCCTTTTGGCCTCCTAAGAGGAGGTTCATATGAAGATTGCAATTTTTTTAGGAATCGGAATTATTACATTCTCTCCCCCTTGGAGGAATCAAGATGTCCTCATCTTCAGATAAACTGGGGATATTGGTGGTTGAGAGTGCTTTCATCTATCTAAGTGGCATCCTCCTCAGGATAATCTTTCCACTAGACGAGGCATTCTTTCAAAGTTCTAGATCTCAGCTGTCTCTCCCTAACATCTAAGATCCTGTCAGGCCATAGTTCAAAGACTCCTTGACTAGGCATGACAACTTGTTGATCATCAAGTACATGGTTAGGATTAGATATATACTTCTTCAATAGAGGCTGATATGGAATACATTATGAACCTTTAGGTTCTCAGGGAGTTGCAGTCTATAAGCATTAGGTCCTAGGCACTTAAGGATCTTGTATGGTCCACAATACCTTGGACTTAGCTTCTTGCAATATCCTAAGGATAGGAAACTCTTCTTTGGGTGTACATGAATGAAGACCATGTCTCCTTCCTCGAAGATTCTATCTTGATGCTTCAAATCCGCGTATGCCTTCTGTCTATCCTTGGCGGCTTGGATGTCGTGTCTTATTGACTTTATTTGGTCATCCATCTCTT
Source organism: Lygodium microphyllum (assembly GCF_053477565.2). Lineage (NCBI taxonomy): Eukaryota > Viridiplantae > Streptophyta > Polypodiopsida > Schizaeales > Lygodiaceae > Lygodium > Lygodium microphyllum. The sequence goes on from NC_141150.1 coordinate 62,867,062, forward strand.
CCAACGTCTGCCTTGAAGCTTCAACCCTCAAGGTTGGATCTGAGAAGTTTAGGGAACTTCGACAGTCATGACCATACAATGCTTGGAAAGGGGTCATCTAAATGCTTTGTTGGTAAGAAGTATTGTAGGCAAATTCAACCAGAGGCAAGTATTGAATCCACCTTTTTGGCTCAGGACAGCAGTGTGCCCTAAGCATATCCTCGATAACTTGATTGACCCACTCCGTTTGGCCCCATCAGTTTGGGGATGGTAAGTTGTACTAAAACAGAGTTGAGTCCCAATGGCTTCAAAGATAGCTCTCCGGAAGTGTGATGTGAAGAGAGAATCACGATCACTAATGATTCTTCTGGGTAGCCCATGTAGCTTGAATATTTCCTTGATAAACAACCTTGCAATGTCTGAGGCTTTATAGTTTGTCTTTACTGGAATAAGGTCTGCAACCTTAGTAAGCATGTCAACCACAACCATGATGGAGTTGCGTGAATCACATAAAATACCTCTTTTGTGCAATCGTTACATGAGCTGACATCCTCAGGAGAACAGGGCATCTCCTAGATCATTTTTTATGTGAGAGGTGGAGTGCTGATGTGACAAATGTTACATAGATCAGACATAGCCATAGGCTCTTTGTTGCGAGCTATCTCCCATCCCTCATTGGTTGTCGCATCACCTGAAGATTCTGCTGTGGTGGTGATTGGCAGCCGGAGAAGTGGTTTGGCAACATACAGTATTTGATTAACTTATGCATCATTGGGGCATTCTGCTATGGTGGTGATATCGCTGCTGATATTGCTGTTACTGCACTAAAATCGTGTCGTCCTTGCACTGGGAGCCTATCAAGATGATATTATAGGTTATGTGAATGGAGATTTCACATGGGTCATTTGGGTTTGAGACAGCGTCGTCAACATGACGATAATGGAGTGAAGTGGTAATCTCTTTGGAGAAGGCCGCTTTTCTAGGAGGCGTGTTGTTCGACTGGGGGGAAGAAAAAAAAAGCAAAAGGGGGACGAACGCAGAGTATGAGGAGAGGGGAAGAAAAAAAAAGCGAGCAGCAGAAAAAGGTGACTGGGGAAAAATCGGCACTCTGAGCGGCATTCTGGACCTGGAACAGGACGGCATTCCCGTGAAGCTGTTGCACGAATCCGAAGGCCATATTGTCTTCATCGAGCTCAAGAGCGGGAAGCTCTATCGGGGATCCCTTATCGAATCTGAGGATAACTTGAAGTTTGAAATTGCTAGCTCGAGAACATCACTTACACCGTAAAGGATGGCGGAGTCTCACAATTGGAGCTCTATCGGGGGGGGAACAAAGTGAAGTATGATGAAAACGAGATTGGACCTAGAGCTCCATCCATCTTCAATTGTGTTGTTGAGATTAGTAAGTGACAGATTGCTCTTCAGAAGATGAGGATGATGCTGATTCTGTAGCAGCTACATCAGCGAGTTCATCTTTGAAGGAATTGTTGGGCAGCTTTTTGGATGTTTCACAAGTGGACGAGTTCAATTCTGCTTCGCAAGCTGATGATGAGTTCAGGTCAACTTTGCAAAATCAAGGCTGGGAATCAAGCTATGGCAAAGAGGAGCTACTTCCATTTTATTTGGACTCCCTAGATGAGGTGAGCTCTAGCAATAGTGCTAATAAACAGAGACATTGCAAAAAGCCAGTGAAGAGATCCAGGAAACAGAAAATTAAAAGAATTTTCCAACTATTGCAAGGTATCAAACCATGAGTAGAAGGGTTTGTAGGCTAAGCTTCAGGAGCTCTCGGCATCCTCTCGAGCTCCGAGCTCCATCTGCTCTGTTTCTATAACTACTCGATGCCATTTGAACAGGCCCATCCTAACAGTCAACAAAGGGACAGTATTGAAAGATCATAAGGTGCTCTGAAAATTTCAAAGCCTTCTTTTAATCTACCAAAGTTAGCACCGGAGTTTGATGGCATTGACTGCATTAGTACTCTGATTGGATGATGAAGAGATTTATCCTCATCAAATTTTGTTTCCTCTTTTACTACTTGGTCTAGGCTACCAAAGAGGTCATGAACAACTACTCTGAATTCAGGATGGGAGATACTTCCGCATCAAT